>NW_027203493.1:7225000-7825000 GCF_024711535.1 Dipodomys merriami | reverse complement strand
GCTGAGCTCCCATGGCCCGGGTGCCCCGTTCCCGGCCCCAGAGTATCCGCACAGCATTCTTTTCTGGCACAACCTTCATGGTGTTCAGTAGCCACGGTCACACCAGGCACAAAAAAACGAAGGAGCAAGTAATAGCTCCACACACTGAAGCAACTAAAATGAGGCCATTCAGGTCCTTGTGAGTTGTCTTCATGGAAATCTAAGGAATTGAGAATAATGTCAAAGAAGCCTATTTTGTATCCTGAGATGTTTCAAGGCAATTCTAGCTCAAAGGGCAAACTATTCTTTTCCTATTAAATGACAGCCTCTCTAAAAAGGCTTTTCTCCCAGAATTTTTCTCACAAAAATATTTCATCTTCTCCTAACTTTTTTTTTTTGGGGGGGGGAGGGTGGGTTGTGGGGCCTGACCTCTGGGCCTGGATGCTTTCCCTCAGCTCTTCAGCTCAAGGTGAGCACTCTACCACTTGAGCCACAGTGCCATTTCCAGCTTTTTCTGCTTATGTGGTGCTGAGGAATCAAACTCAGGGGCCTCATGCATGCAAGGCAAGCACTCTACCACTGAGCCACCTTCTCAGCTCCATCTCCTATCTTTTAAAGCTCTATTTTAAATCCAAAGAACAGATCATCCTCTGAAACAACTATTCTGTTTATTCTTTCATCAGGCAGGAATAATTTTTGCTCCTAGTAAAAATGTCTAAAAATCTACCAAAACAAAACACAGGACCAAGAACCAGATCACACATATAATCCTAGCAACTCAGAAGTCTAATATCTGGAGAAATTCAGTTCAAAGCCAACCTGGGCAGAAAAGTCCTTGAGACTCCATCTCCAAAATAACCAGAAAAAAGCTGAGCTGGTAGCATAGCTCAGACAGTAGGGTACCAGTCACTAGCAAGCAAGCCAGGCAAGCACAAGGCCTGAGTTCAAGCCCCATTACTACCAAAAGAAAAATAAATGTCATTGCTGTCATTGGATTGTAAAATTATCAGAAATCTAGTAATTTAAAAAGCAATAATAGTCAGGCTCATGCCTGTAATCCTAGTTACTTAGGAGGCTGAGATCTGAGGATCTCGGTTCGAAGTCAGTCTGGGCAAGAAAATCCAATTAATCATCAGAAAACCGGAAGTGGCACTATGGCTCAAAGTGGTACAGCACTAGCCTTAAGCACAAAAGCTCAGGGATAGTGCCAATGCCCTGAGTTTAAGTCCCACTTCTGACAACAAAAGAAAGAAGAAAGAGGGCTGGGAAGGTGGCTCAGTGGTAGTGTTTGCCTTGCATGCATGAGGCCCTGGATTCGATTCTTCAGCACCACATAAGCAGAAAAAGCCAGAAGTGGTGCTATGGTTTGAGTGGTAAAACACTAGCCTTGAAATGAAGAGGTGAAGGCCCAGAGTTCAGGCCCCATGACAAGAAAGAAAAAAAGAAAAAAGAAAGAAAGAAAGAAAGAAAGAAAGAAAGAAAGAAAGAAAGAAAGAAAGAAAGAAAGAAAGAAAGAAAGAAAGAAAGAAAGAAAGAAAGAGAGAAAGAGAGAAAGAGAGAGAGAGAGAGAGAAAGAAAGAAAGAAAGAAAGAAAGAAAGAAAGAAAGAGAGAGAGAAAGAGAGAGAGAAAGAAAGAAAGAAAGAGAGAAAGAGAAAGAAAGAAAGAGAGAAAGAGAGAAAGAGAGAGAGAAAGAAAGAAAGAGAGAAAGAGAGAAAGAGAGAAAGAAAGAAAGAGAGAAAGAGAGAAAGAAAGAAAGAAAGAAAGAAAGAAAGAAAGAAAGAAAGAAAGAAAGAAAGAAAGAAAGAAAGAAAGAAAGAAAGAAGGGGGAGAGAGAGAAAGAAAGAAAGAGAGAGAGAGAGAGAGAGAGAAAGAAAGAGAGAGAGAGAGACAATAATAACTTATTATAAAAAGCTAAACAAAGCCGGGCACCGGTGGCTCATGCCTGTAATCCTAGCTACTCAGGAGGCTGAGATCTGAGGATCTCGGTTCAAAGCCAGCATGAGCAGAAAAGTCCATGAAACTCTCATCTCCAGTAAACCACCAGAAAACCGGAAGTGGCCCTGTAGTTCAAGTGGTAGAGCGCTAGCCTTGAGCTAAAGAGCTGAGGGACAGCGCTCAGGTCCAGAGTTCAAGCCCCATGACCAAAAAAAAAAACTAAACAATAATTGGATCTTTACATTTCTCAAAAAGCTACAATCTAAAGTATGCAACTAGATGCATCCAAAAACAAACAGAGGAAAAATATTTATAGCCTGAGCTGAAGGAGCTTTCTCCTTGGAGTATTAAAATGTAAAAAATCAAAAGATTCCATAACAAGTGAACTCCCAGCTTTCTAGTCCCATGTAGTCACAGTTCTCTACAAAATATAAAAGGAAAAAATTTCAAACTGTAACTCATGATACCATTCTCATCATGCTTGCTTTGTTTTAGTGTTGGGGCTTGAGCCCGTGACTTCAAGCTTGCTGTATATCTCCTCTATCATTAAGCCACACCATCAACCCCTTATCAATCTTTATTGAATGATATAAACATGTACACCAGGAAATTGTCAACAATAGGGGCACACACCAACTTTCTGAATAAGCTAAAGATAAATAATAAGAGGAAATAACCTCCATAGTAGCCTTTATAAATCCTGTATTAATCTAGACATGAATTTTTCCTAGGTTACCCTTCAGTTGAACTGTCAGGTAAGTAAGTTACTACTAACCAAGAAGATGCCAGAAATATAGTTCCTAGCAGTTCACCTTAACCCTCTACTGGGTCTATAATTTTCTCACCTAACATAGAAGAGTTCAGAAGAAACACTTTGATGGTCCTTTGTCCTACCTATCAGTGATTCATAAACTATTTATAATCTTATAATGAGTGGTAGAAATAGTAACAATCTCATTCATTTAACATTCAATCTCATTCATTTGACATAACTCAAATGGAAAAAGAAAATATAGATCATGAACACTCTATGTTCAGAAACATTATAACAGTCAGGAACATTAAAAGTCCCAGCACTCAGGAGACTGAGACCAGCCTGAGTTACAAAGTAAGATCCTTCTCAAAAACACAAACAAAAACAAAACACAGGAATAGCAATGTAGCTCATCTTAATTGCCTAGCATGAACAAGACCCTGGGTTCAATACCTAACAGAAAAGAAACAAGAGAAGGAAGGAGGGAAGAGTGAAAGAAAATTATGACCAACCTTAAGATCGCATGGGAATCAGAAAGAAGAGTTACAAATATGAATATCAAGATAACTGAAAAACTAAAAAGCTTGGGCTGGGAAGGTAGCTCAGTGGTAGAGTGCTTGCCTTGCATGCATGAGACCCTGAGTTCTATTCCTCAGCACCACATAAACAGAAAAAACCGGGAGCTATGGCTCAAGTGGTGGAGTGCTAGCCTTGAGCTGAAGAGCTGAGGGATGGTACCCAGGCCCAGAGTTCAGGCCCCACAACTGACCAAAAAAAAAACTAAAAAAAAACTTAAAAATGCACATTTCTGGACATTAAAACACAGAGTTTGAATGAGAGAAAGGCTGAGTGATATGTCCAACAGAGAGTCTCTCTCCCCCTCCCTCTCCCTCTCCCTCCCTCTCTCTCTCTCGCTACGTCTCTCTCTCCTCTCTCTCTCTCTCTCTCTCTCTCTCTCTCTCTCTCTCTCTCTCTGGCTTAAACTGAGTGCTGCATGCTCTCCTCAGCTTTTTTCACTCACAGTTGGATCTCTACCACGTTAGTCACTCCCCTAGTTCCAGCTTTTTGCTGGTGAATTTATCTTGAATTTATCTGCCCAAACTGGCTTCAAATGAAGATCCTCAAAATTACAGGTATAAGTCACTGGCACTTAACCTGCCTTTCCTCTCCTTTATGTAAAGAAAAGTATTTCCTGTTGTTATAAAAGGGCAAGAAATTTCTCTCCTAATTTGCTCTTAATACCCACCTGAGAAGTGAATTTTCTGAGTCCCTTACAAAGGAACTAAGTAAAACTGAGGTCAGACAGCCCTGTGGCTGAGGAGGAAGTTCAAGAGTGTTTTTCATTCCTCTTCTAAAAAGGAAGAAGAAACAAGTTTCCCAATCTGTCCCTTAAAGTAAAACAGACTGAGAAAAAGGGTGCCAAGAATAGTCTGTGACGCCATTACAGAGTCCCCAAATCAATTTCAGTTGCCAAAGCCTTATGCAAGTAGAAGGAAAAGGACTTAACTGTGATGTATACAAGACAATAGCCAAATTCCACCTCATTTTTACACACACACCATGACTAATCACTCCAAAAAGATAAGGAGAAAAAGCCACCTTTACAGAATTTTTCTGCCTAATTCTAAGACATAATTTTATTATATGTAACTCCTACTCATAAAAATCACTAAGGAATACTCCACGAAATGGAAACAAGAAGTTTTTTTTTTCTTTATTGCTATTTGTGATTTTTCTTTTCTATCTTGTTTGTTTGTTTATCTGGCTTTGGAAGGGGGGTGGTGCACAGAAATGGAGGGACAAAGGGTGAACAAAAGCAGCAGTGATACTAGATGCTATGTTGAAAATGAACTATGCAACTTGTGGGTGCAGACCAGAGAGAAAAATTGGGAGAGTATGAGGGAAGGGTGACACTCCAAAAAGAAATGTATTCCTAACCTGACTTATGTAACTATAACCTCTCTGTATTTACCTTTAGAATAAAAATTAAAAAATTTAAACAAATCACTAAGAATATAGCACAACTCAAAGGAAACTGAGTTAGTTTTGGTTTTTTGTCGGGTATGGGGCTTGAACTCTCGGTCTGGGCACTGTCTTTGCGCTCTTCAGCACAAGGTACGTTCTACCACTTGAGCCACAGCTCCACTTCCAGTTTTCTGATGGTTAATTGTAGACAGGAGTCTCATGAACTTTCCTGCCCCGGCTGGCTTTGAACTGCAATCCTCAGATCTCAGCCTCCTGAGTAGCCAGCATTACAGGTAAGCCACAGACACCCAGCCTGAGTTAGTTTTATAGATTCTTCTTACAATTTGTCTTGTGCCAGCAATTTTACTCCTTCTAGTTATATGATATTGGATAATTAATTTCTTTGAATCTTAGTTTACTTCTTTGTAAAACCAAAATTGCAATATCTACTTCAGAGGATTTTGGTAAAGTTGCAATAAGAAAAGAGCTGTGAGGCCAGATGTGATGGCATAGGCCTGTGAGGTAGCACCTGGAAGGCTGGGGCAGGCAGATTGAGAATTTGAGGCCATACTGGGTTACATAATGAGACACTGTTGTTTAAAAAAAAAAAAAAAAGCCGGGAGCTGGTGGCTCACGCCTGTAATCCTAGCTACTCAGGAGGCTGAGATATGAGGATCGCGGTTCAAAGCCAGCCTGGGCAGGAGAGACCGTGAGACTCCTATCTCCAATAAAACCACCAGAAAACCGGAAGTGGCGCTGTAGCTCAAGTGGTAGAGCGCTCGCCTTGAGCTGAAGAGCTGAGGGATAGCACCCAGGCCCAGAGTTCAAGCCCCACGACCGACAAAAAAAAAAAAAAAAAAAAAAAAAAGAGCTAGGACTGGCTCACGCCTATAATCCTAGCTACTCAGGAGGTTGAGATCTAAGGATTGCAGTTCAAAGCCAGCCTGGGCAGAAAAGTCTGTGACACTCTTATCTCCAATTAATCACAGAGAAAGCTGGAAGTGGTGCTACAGCTCAAGTGGTAGAGTGCTAGCTTTGAGTAAAAGGGCAGTGCCCAGGCTCAGAGCTCAAGCCCTAGAACCAGCAAAAATTAAAATAAGATAAAAATAAAAATAAAAGGAGGACTGGGAAGGTGGCTCAGCTGAAGAGCGCTTGCCTCGCATGCATGAGAGCAGAGCCTGGGTTCGGTTCCTCAGCACCACATAAACAGAAAAAGGCAAAAGTGTGCTGTGGCTCAAATGGTAGAGTGCTAGCCTTGAGCTGAAGAGCTGAGGGACAGCACCCAGGCCCAGAGTTCAGGCCCCACCACCAACCAAGAAAAAAAAAAAACTAGATGGAGAAGGTACAAGTAATGTTTATTTTATTTTTGTACAATTTTGAGTGCAGATAGTATAGTATAATAGTATACAGAGCTAATTAAATGCTAGCTTTTGTTTTCAAGTGCTCTTACTTCTTTTTCAAACTATGTAACCTGCACTCAGAGTGCCTAGGAACTTGCAGTTCTCCAGCCTACACTTCCCCAAGGCTGTGGCCACAAGTGTGTGTCACCATACCTGGCTCCATCATTTTCTTAGTATGTGAAGGTTACTTAACTTCTCGGTAGTCACTTAACTTCCTGATACCTAAATTTCCCATCTATAAATTGTAATTGCTAACAGTAGTATACAACAAAGTGTTAACAATTTAAAATTTATCATATGAAAACTGCCCACTATTATATTGTTCCGAGGCTTATAGTAGAACAGTAGTTCCATTCTGTAATAAATAATTCAAATTAAAAAAGTAAAGAGAAAACAAATTTTAATTTCTAAAAATAAAAAGTAGGCCACAAAGCTGTTAAACAATCAGATAACCAGGTGCTGGTACTCAGGCCTGTAATCTTAGCTACTCAAGAGGCTGAAATCTGATGATCAATGTTAAAAGCCAGCCCAGGCAGTAAAGTCCATGAGACTCTTACCTCTGAATAACCACCAGAAAACCAGAAGTGGACTGTGGCTCAAATGATAGTGCTCACCTTGAGCTAAACAGCTCAGAGTTCAAGGCCCACGACCAAAAAAAAAAAAAAAAAAAATCAGATAAATTAAGCAATTAGATAAATTAAATTTAAGCAAATTCACCTAGATCAAATAAGATTGTGCCCAAGGGTTGGAGGTGTGGGGGTGGTAGAGCACCAGAAAAAGTGTCTGATATCAAGTTCCAGTCTTAGAAAAAAAGAAAAGAAAAAGAGATTGTCCCCTGTAATGATCTCAAACTATTTTAGAGCCGGGAGCTGGTGGCTCACGCCTGTAATCCTAGCTACTCAGGAGGCTGAGATCTGAGGATCGCGGTTCAAAGCCAGCCCGGGCAGGAGAGACTGTGAGACTCCTATCTCCAATAAACCATCAGAAAACCGGAAGTGGCGCTGTAGCTCAAGTGGTAGAGCACTAGCCTTGAGCTGAAGAGCTGAGGGACAGTGCCCAGGCCCAGAGTTCAAGCCCCACGACCGACAAAAAAAAAAAAAAAAACTATTTTAGATTGAAATTTTTATTACTATCACGTTTTGTTTTTAATAGAACTATGAGACAATATTTAATGTAACAGCTAACAGTTTCATAGTACTTGGTATTGGTCTTAGTTTATATAAAGTTGCTCCTATTTTTTCTTGGGGGAGGAGACATTGAGGTTTGAGCTTGTTTTGATATTTATTTGACATTCTATCACTTGAGCCACATCCCCAGTGTGGCTTTTTTTTGGAGGGGAGGCGGGGAGTGGGGGGTCTTGTCAGTGGTAGGGTTGAATTCAAGGCCTGGTGCTATTATCCCCGAGTTCTTTTTGCTCAAGACTATAGCGCTCTACCACTTTCAGCCACAGCACTACTTCCAGTTTTCTGGTGGTTAATTGGAGACAGAAGTCTCATGGACTTTCCTGTCCTGACTGACTTTGAACGGCAATTCTCAGATCTCAGCCTCCTGAGTAGCTAGAATTACAGGTATGAGCCACTGGCACCCAACTTAGCCTGGCCTTTTTACTAGTCATTTTAGAGATGGAATCTAGCCAACTATTCCGCCCAAGCTAGTCTTGAAACTTGATCTTCTGGATCTCAGTCAGCTAAGATTACAGGTATAAGCCACCAGTGCCCAGCTATTTGTGTTTTTGAGATAGGGTCTTGCAAGGAGCCCAGCCTAGAAGTGCTATGTAGGTCAGGCTGGCCTCAAAGCCTCAATCCCAAATTGATGGGATCATCAACATGTACCCTCACACCCAGAAAAGTAGCTCTTATAATATTCATAAATCACAGATAGTATGCCACCAAGAGATTCAGTCAATGAAAATTTTAAAATTTAAACTCAGGAAAGCAGATAATGTTGGCATACAACAGTAATTTACATGTAGCTTTTTAGAGAAAAGAGAACTTCAAACCTTAGACCAGCCTGGGAATGTGACTTAATGGTACAGTGCTTGCCTAGCATGCATGAAGCTCTGGGTTCTATTCTTCAGTACCACATATACAGAAAAAGCTATAAGTGGTGTTACGGCTTAGGTGGTAGAGTGCTAGCCTTGAGCAAAAGAAGCTCAGTGACAGTGCCCAGGTCCTGAGTTCAAGCCCCAGGACTGGCAAAACAAAACAAAACACCTTTGACCATGGCTACTCAGGAGGCTGAGATCTGAGGATCATGGTTCAAAGCCAGGGCAGGCAGGAAAGCCTGTGAGACACTTACCTCCAATTAACCTTCAAAAAGCCAGAAGGGCTGGGAAGGTGGCTCAGTGGTAGAGCGCTTGTCTTGCATGCCTGAGGCCCTGGGTTTGATTCCTCAGCACCACATAAGCAAAAGAAAAAAAGCCGGAAGTGGCACTGTGGCTCAAGTGGTAGAGCGCTAGCCTTGAGCTGAAGAGCTGAAGGACAGCACCCAGGCCCAGAGTTCAGGCCCCATGACTAGACCCACCCCAAACAAACAAACAAACAAACAAACAAACAAAAAAAGGGCTGGGAAGGTGGCTCAGTGGTAGAACGCTTGCCTTGCATGCCTGAGGCCCTGGGTTCGATTCCTCAGCACCAAAAAAGCCGGAAGTGGCACTGTGGCTCAAGTGGTAGCGCGCTAGCCTTGAGCTGAAGAGCTGAGGGACAGTGCCCAGGCCCAGAGTTCAGGCCCCACGACCAGACCCAAAAAAACACAACAAAACAAAACAAAAAAAGCCAGAAGGATGGGCTGGGAAGTTGGCTCAGTGGTAGAGTGCGTGTCTTGCATGCATGAGGCCCTGTGTTCGATTCCTCAGCACTACACAAGCAGAAAAAGCTGGAAGTGGTGCTGCTCAAGTGGTAGAGCACTAGCCTTGAGCTGAAGAGCTGAGGGACAGCGCCCAGGCCCAGAGTTCAGGCCCAGGACCGACAAAAAACAAAAAACAAAACAAAAAAAAAAAACAGAAGGACTTGGAAAAAAATCATATTAAGTGAAGTCAGACCCAAAGAAATATAGATCTCATGCTTTTCCTCATTTGTAATCATTAGCATATGTCTAGGACAGTCTTAGCAGATCAGCAGAATAGCACAATAGCTATGTACATATGATCATATAAGATGATGCTAAAGGAGCTGGGAAGGTGGCTCAGTGGTAGAGGGCTTTCCTTGCATGCCTGAGGCCCTGGGTTCGATTCTTCAGCACCACATAAGCAAAAAGAAAAAAGCCAGGAGGAGGCTACAATGCTTGAGAAGAAATGTACTCATTATCTTGCCCATGTAATTGTAACTCCTCTGTACAGTATTTTCACAATAAAAAATAAATAAATTAAATAAAAATTAAAAAAAAAAAAAGAAAAAAGCCAGAAGTGGCGCTGTGGCTCAAGTGGTAGAACGCTAGCCCTGAGCTGAAGAGCTGAGGGACAGCGCTCAGGCCCAGAGTTCAGGCCCCACAACCGGACCCCCAAAAAATAATAATAATAAGATGATGCTAAAGCTGGACACTGGTGGCTCACGCCTATAATCCTAGCTACTCAGGAGGCTAAGATCTGAGGATTGAAGTTCAAAGCCAGCCCAGGCAAGAAACTCCATAAGACTCTTATCTCTAATAAAACACTAAAAACACTAGAAGACGGGAAGTGGTGCTGGGTGCTGGTGGCTCATACCTGTAATCCTAGCTACTCAGGAGGCTAAGATCTGAGAATTGTAGTTAAAAGCCAGCCTAGGCAGGAAAGTCCATGAAAGACTCTTATCTCCAACCAACCAGTAGAAACCAGAAGTTGCCCTGTGGCTCAAGCAGGAGAGCACTTGCCTTGAGCTGAAAAGCTCAGGGACAGTGCCCAAGCCCAGAGTTCAAGCCCCATGACCGACAAAAATAAATGTATACACATACACATACATACCCCCACACACATACACACAGCTGAAAGAGAAAACCATGTACTATTTTTGATCTAATCTCAACCAGTCATATGTACCTGCTAAGCGTATGTCATTGATCATAATAGGGTCAGATGAACAGAGCATAAAAAGGGCAAATCCATCAACTACCACTAAAGGAAAGAAAATAAATTTAAAATTAAAAATACCTCAAAGGCCGAGGGCTGGTGACTCACACTTGTAATCCTAGATACTCAAAAGGCTGAGATCTTAGGATCACAGTTCAAAGCCAGCCCAGCCAGGAAAGTCCATGAAACTCTTATGTCCATTAATCACAGAAAAAGCCAGAAGTGGTGCTGTGGCTCAAGAGGTAGAGCACTAGCCTTGAGCAAAATCTCGAAGACAGCACCCAAGCCTATAGTCTAAGCTCCAGAATTGGCAAAAAGAAAAAAAAAAAAAACTCTTTTTACCTTTATATGTGAATCATGGTATATGTATGAGTACAGAAGCGGGCTGGGAAAGTGGCTCAGTGGTGAGAGTGCTTGCTTTGCATGCATGAGGTCCTGGGTTCAATTCCTCAGCACCACATAAACAGAAAAAGCTGAAAGTGGCACTGTGGCTCTTGAGCTGAGGAACTAAGGGACAGAGCCTAGGCCCAGAGTTCAGGGCCCCATGACTGACCAAAAAAAAAAAAAAAAAGAGTACAGAAGCAATGGATAGTTTGAGAACAGAAATGGTAAATAACATAGAGTACTATTATACCTTTTCATCTTTATTCCCTATGAAAACGGATCTTGCAATGGGGGTGGTCAGTTAAGATCATAACAACAATGGTCTTATCAAATGGGTAAAAGTAAGATTAAGAGGTACAAAGTTTCAATGAAGCCAAGGCACTGGTGGCTCATACCTGTAATCCTAGCTACTTAGGAGGCTGAGGTATGTGAATTGTAGTTGAAGCCAGCTCAAGCAGGAAAGTCCATGACTCATCTCCAATAAACTACTCAAAAAAAGCCAAAGTGGCCCTGTGGCTGAAGTAGTAGAGCACTAGCTTGAGTAAAGCTCAGGGACAGAGCCCAAGAAAAGAGTTCATGACCCAGAAAAGGGGGGGGGGGAGGGTAACTTCAATGACTGATTTCCAATGACTGATTTTGTCTCTAAATAATCTTCAATAATCCATAACTTTGGGGCTGGGAAGGTGGTTTAGTGGTAGAGTGCTTGCCTCGCATGCTTGAGGCCCTGGGTTCGATTCCTCTAGCACCACATAAGCAGAAAAAGCTGGAAGCAGGGGCTGGGAAGGTGGCTCAGTGGTAGAGCGCTTGCCTTGCATGCACAAGGCCCTGAGTTCGATTCCTCAGCACCACATAAGCAAAAAGAAAAAAGCCAGAAGTGACGCTGTGGCTCAAGTGGTAGAACACTAGGCTTGAGCTGAAGAGCTGAGGGACAACGCCCAGGCCCAGATTTCAAGCCCTACGTCCAACAAAAATCATCATCAGCATCAGCATCAGCATCAATAGCCTGGCTAAATTTCAACTTTTCAGTTCTTGTGCAAATTTAAAGTAATAATACCTTCTCTTTCTATCTTATAGGAATAAAGTTCTTAGAGACTCTCAAAAGGATTGGATTACAAAAATGCAAAGCATATCTGGATGTAATATTTCTCTCTCTTGAGGAAACTCTCTTGCAAATCAGTAAGTCATAAACAACGTTAGAATGAAAGAAATGACAGGGGCTGGGAAGGTGGCTCAGTGGTAGAGCGCTTGCCTGCATGCATGAGGCCCTGGGTTTGATTCCTCAGCACCACATAAGCAAAAAAGAAAAAAGCTGCAAGTGGCATTGTGGCTTAAGTGGTAGAGCGCTAGCCTTGAGATGAAGAGCTGAGGGACAGCACCCAGGCCCAGAGTTCAGGCCCCATGACCAGACCCAAAGAAAGAAAGAAATGACAGCTTATTTGGGTTCAGATGTGCAAACTGGGAATATAGGCTCAGACAAACAACATCAGTATTCCACCCGAGGAAAGCGCACTTGGGTTTTTATCACATCCAGCAACTGGCAATTGATATAAATAAGACCGATTGTAAATTGTGTTTGTCCACTAGAAATGTCTACAGTCAAGAGGCAAACTACCCAATGTGGTATTTCTCAATGTAAGGTACTGTTAATTTCCAGAAAATTATTTCTTTGTCTGCATTCATTCCTGACAATGTCTATGCAGCAATTTAATCTCTATCAGCAAAATCTCTAAAGCTAGCTGGGCGCCTGATGGCTCACGCCTATAATCCTAGCTACTCAGGTGGCTGAGATCTGAAGATTTCGGTTCAAAGCCAGCCTGGGCAGGAGAGTCCATAAGACTCTTATCTTCAATAAACCACCAGAAAACTGGAAGTGTAGCTCAAGCAGTAGAGCACAGGGACAGCGCCCAAGCTCAGAGTTCAAGTCCCACGATTGACCAAAAAAAAAAGAAAGAAAGAAAGAAAGAAATCTCTAAAGCTCAGAAAAGGATTTTTACTGTCCTTTTTGTCCCTACGCCCACCCCAATAATCTGCAACCATGTTATGTTATCTCTTTCTGGAAAATTGCCTAGCTGACTCTTAGTTTTAATTTCTGTTCCATGCCCATACCCCCAGTAATAAATTTAAAGGTCTTCTTTCCCATTGAAGTATATGTACCTTAAGAATCAGAAAAAAATGGGGCTGGGAAGGTGGCTCAATGGTAGAGCGCTTGCCTTGCATGCATGAGGCCCTGGGTTCGATTCCTCAGCACCACATAAGCAAAAAGAAAAGGACAGCGCCCAGGCCCAGAGTTCAGGTCCCACAACCGGATCCAAAAAAAAAAAAAAAAGAGCCGGGCGCTGGTGGCTCATGCCTATAATCCTAGCTACTCAGGAGGCTGAGATCTAAGGATCGCGGTTCAAAGCCAGACCGGGCAGGAGAGACCATGAGACTCCTATCTCCAATAAACCACCAGAAAACCGGAAGTGGCACTGTAGTTCAAGTGGTAGAGCGCTCGCCTTGAGCTGAAGAGCTGAGGGACAGCACCCAGGCCCAGAGTTCAAGCCCCACGACCGACAAAAAAAAAAAAGAATCAGAAAAAAGTAATCAAAGCAGGATCAAGTGAGAAACAAACAATAGTCAGAGAACACACTGAATGGGGAGTTAGAACAAGAAAGTCTGGGATTCATAGTTCTTCAAGAATGAATGCAGGGCTGGGAATGTGGCTTAGTGGTATAGTACTTTCCTACTATGCATGAAGCCCTGGGTTTGATTCCTGAGTACCACATACACAGAAAAAACTTGAAGTGGCTCTGTGGCTCACGTGGTAGACCATTTGAAACTCAGGGACAGTACCCAAGTCCTGAGTTCAAGCCTCAAGACTGACAAAAAAAAGAATGAATGCAAAGATTACAAAACAATCAGGCACTATTTCTAATCAAACCCTACAAGTTGAAAGCAAATAACTAGAAAGAACCCAGATCAGTGAATCAAAATTATCCACAGTCCCATTATAAGAAGCCAATGTCCAGAAATAAATTGTCAATAGAGCCTGCCTCTTTGTTAAAAGTAACATTTATGTTCTAATACAATAGACAATATGCATCTACAAAGTCAGAGTAGGAGGGTATTAGATCAAAGACCTGGTACAGATGGGCACAGTGGTACATTCTTGATGGAGGGAAGAGAACAGCAGTCCAAGGAGACATTAGGCTAGTCAAAGGTCTAAATCTAGTCTGAGTAAACACTGTGAGACTATATTTGAAAAATACACTACAAAGCAAAAGGGCTGGGCATGGCTCTACTGGTAGGAGGAAGCCTTGAATTCAATCCCTAGTGTACACACACACACACACACACACACACACACACACACACACACACACACACACACACACACACACACACACACACCCCGACCTGGTATACAACAAATATAGTGGTACACACAAAAAGCCTTGAATTCAATCCCTAGTGTACACACACACACACACACACACACACACACACACACACACACACACACACACACACACACACACACACACACACACACACACACACACACACACACACACACACACACACACACACACACACACACACACACACACCCCGACCTGGTACACAACAAATATAGTGGTACACACAATTCCAGCACTCAAGAGGCTGAGAGGTTTGAGGCTAACATAGGCTATATAAAAGGAATCTGATACAAAGGCTGTAGCTCCAATTCACCATGAGCTGAGCAATTAATGCAACTTCTTTTCTTGTTCTCCTATTAACCAATGTGCTTGTTGGCTTGTTCAGTTACCAGTACCAGGGCTAAAACTTAGAGCCTGGACATTCTTAGATTTTTGGCTCAAGGATGATGCTTTTTCTGTCGGTTGTGAGGCCTGAACTCTGGGGTAGGGCACTGCCCCTCAGCTCTTCAGCTCAAGGCTAGCGCTCTACCACTTGAGCCACAGCGACACTTCCGGCTTTTTCTGTTTCTGTGGTGCTGAGGAATTGAACCCAGGGCCTTATGCATGCAAGGGAAACACTCTACCACTGAACCACATTCCCAGCCCCAAGGCTGATGTTTTTTCTACTACTTGAGCCACAGCTCCACTTCTGACTTTTTGGTGGTTAACTGGAGATAAGAATCTCAGACTTGCATGCCCAGGCTGGCTTCAAATCACAATCCTCAGATCTGTCTCCTGAGTAGCTAGGATTATAGGCCTAAACCTCCAGCACCTGGCTTACAATGCTTTTATATACATAAACTCAGCATAAGGCAAACATCTACAAAGATATCACAAATGGACTAACAACTTTACAAAATGTTTTGGAATACAAATTAAACTCTAGTTACTGTTATAATACAGGCAGTGTGGAGAGAGACAAGGTGAAGCACCAGCTTTTCAGTTACACATTCTGCTTACTAGAGGACTTCCTAAATAACTTACAGTGACGTCAACTAACATCTGAAACACAGGAAAGCTTGTGCTTAAAACAAACTATGATCAAAACTGGAAATAGAAAGCCATAAGGTCCAATTTAAGATTGATGATCTTCCTTACTCCCACTTACCTCAGAAAGATGGAAGAAAAGAGAACTGAAGTTTTCTTTGGAAATTACTTTGGGAAAAAAATGGTGTGCAAACTCAAGGCAGAACAAGGAAAAAGCCAAAAGAATAAGGCAGAACAAAGAGACATCCAAAGAATCAAGAAGAATCGAAGCTCAATATGTCTAGCAGGAGCTATCAAAAGAACAAATGAGACCAAGAATTCTACCCTTAAATACACAAAAATGGCAAAAAGACTTTCTATTTGCAAGCAAAATGAAAAATGGCTTTTAATGGAAGAATTTCAAGAGACAGAAACAGCTTAACCTCAGAAATGGGGACTAAAACCAGCTGCCTCAGGCAAACAAACCTAATGACTTTGGGCAGCAACATACCTTTTATCCACCAATATTGGAAATGATTTCAAATCATGCAGGATCACATCTTTGTGTATCCTATACAACCTTTAAAGAATCTAAATCTTCCTATACTGCCCCTCATTCTTCTTCGAACTCCTACAGCCATAGTATTATAGAAAGCTTTGACATCATTAACCCCAGAAATCCTCATAACTCCAGAACAGATGGAATTACTCACCAAATAAGAAACACGCACACACACACACACACACACACACACACACACACACACGAAATTAAATTCATATAGGTTCGCCGGGCACTGGTGGCTCACGCCTGTAATCCTAGCTACTCAGGAGGCTGAGATCTGAGGATCGCGGTTCAAAGCCAGCCCAGGCAGGAGAGACCGTGAGACTCCTATCTCCAATAAATCACCAGAAAACCGGAAGTGGCGCTGTAGCTCAAGTGGTAGAGCGCTCGCCTTGAGCTGAAGAGCTGAGGGACAGCGCCCAGGCCCAGAGTTCAAGCCCCACGACCAACAAAAAAAAAAAAAAAAAAAATTCATATAGGCTCGTAGCTAAAGCAGATTTGAATCCAGGCTTTGCTTTCAGATAATAAGGCTTGAGTCCCAGTCCCCTTGACTCAACAGTTCATTATAGCATTTTTTAAAGTGGCTTTTGCTAGCCAAGTGCCAATGACTAACACCTATAATTCTAGACACTCAGGAGTCTGAAATCTGAGGATCATGGTTCAAAGTCAACCTAGGCAAGAAAGTCCACAAGACTCATCTCCAGTTAACCAGTAAAATATCTAAGTGGAGCTAAGGCTCAAGAGGTAGAAAAAATGCTTGCCTTGAGGGAAAAAGGTAAAAAAAAAAAAAAGCACCCTGACCTTGAGTTCTATCAATCAACCATAAAAAAAAAAAAAAGGTAGCTTTTGGTATAAAGCATTGATTCCTTACTTGGGCCCACAAATTAACTAAAACCAGGATAAAAGCCTCCTCCATATATGTATGTATCCACTGCCCTGAACCATTCTGTCCTATAACAACATAATAAACATTTTTAAATCCAGGAATAACCTGGACCACCTGCCAGGTATCAATAACTATCCTGACCAGTTTATTTGTTTCCTTTAATTATAAAAGGATAACAACTTCCCAGAACCTCAAGCAGCAAGCACTAAAATAATAGCCAACAAGATTCTAACTGACCAATCAATCATCAAACAACTCTCTGGCATTACTTCTGGCCACCTCTGACCACAAGTGTATAAATAAACTGTTTAACTATAGATAACCATTTGCCCCTGCTCCTAATTCTTTGTATATTTAAACTTGTTAATTCATGTCTACACCCCAAAGACAGCTATCTCTTTCAATGGCCACATGTAACATACCTCCTTTGACTTTCACGATGTCTCTTCAACATGCAGGGGCAAGTGGCCAAAACTTACATATAACCCCCCCCTTTTTTTTTTGGTTGGTTTGGGGCTTGAACTCTGGGCCTGGGTGCTGTCACTCAGCTTTTCAGCTCAAGGCCAGTGTTCTACCACTTGAGCCACAGTGCCACTCCAGTTTTCTGAGGGTTTATCGGAGATAAGAGTCTCTTGGGCTTTCATGCCCAGGATGGCTTTAAACCGTGATCTCAGCCTCCTGAGTAGCTAGGATTACAGGTGTGAGCCACCAGTGCCTGGCAAACTCCTTTTAAAAAAAAAAAAAGCAGTAAATGTTTTTAATATAAAGGCCTATCTACTTGAAAGAAATTTTAAGAAACGAAGCTGAAGTAAAAGCATTGCAAAGCATAGAACAGGATGTGGGTACAATTACCAGTCTTCCTACAGTGGCAGAAAAAAAATGTATGAACTTGTCTCAACCCAGCTCCACTTAGGATCATCCTTTTTGGGCTACCAGCAGCCTCCATGAGTCACCATCTACTTGTAATTAAGTATGAGTAGAAGGATTCTGGCCAAGATTCACCTCTTATACAAGGTGAGTAGTCTGTGATAGTTATGTGAAATTTAAGAAAACAGAAGCAGGACTGGGAAGGTGGCTCAGTGGTAGAGCGCTTGCCTTACATGCATGAGGCCCTGGGTTCGATTCCTCAGCACCACATAAGCAGAAAAAGCCAGAAGTGGTGCTGAGGCTCAAGTGGTAGAGCGCTAGCCTCAAGCTGAAGAGCTGAGGGACAGCGCCCAGAATTCAAGCCCCACGACATAAAAAAAAAAAAAAAAGGAAACAGAAGCAATTGGTATCAACAGTGAGGAGTTTAGAACGAATCCATTTGTAGATATAATAGTGAAAGTTATCCTCTCATTGATGGTAACACATAAAACTTGTGATTTGGACCTAAGGTCTAAAACTCCAGTTTCAAGTTCAGTGTGTTTAAAAGTAGCCAATCTCAAAGTCAGCCCAGGTCAGGTTCTTGGCTGACTGGAGTAGAGAAAGAAAAAATTTCCCTCAGGCCTTCAGGAAAATAAGTCAAATTATTAAATTCAAAGTTCTTAGGCTAAAAGGTCCAGATGCCCTTCTATCTTGCCAATCACAGTCCTTAGCCAGTCAAAATAAGCACTAGATTTAAGAACTTAGTCATTTTAAGCTCTGACTAGAAACTGGATTTAATTTTCTAATATTCCAAATAAAAATAAACTTAAGGTGCAGGAAGAACACAAACACACTAGCATCCAGCTCCTTCTTTTAAAGGTTAAAAAAATTTATCATGTTTCCACAGTGCACCAATGGCTCATACCTATACTCCAAGCTACTCAGGAGGTTAAGAGTTAAGAATCATGATTTGAAAGCAGCCAGGAAAGTCTGTAAGATTTTTTTTTTGGGGGGGGGAGGGGGGAAGGTGGGGGAGTTGGTCACGTGGCTTAGGTACTGTCAGCTCTTCAGCTTAGGCTCTTCAACTCAAGGGGAACACTCTACCACTTGAGCCACAGTGCCACTTCCAAGTCTGTAAGATTCTTATCTCCAATAAACCAACAAAAAGCAGTAAGTAGAACCATGGCTCAAATGGTACAGTGTCAGCCTAGAGTGAAAAAGCTAAGGAACAGTGTCTAGACTTGTATGAGTTCAAGCCCTAGTACTGGTATACACATAAAAAAGTTAACGTTTTATTGTTCTATTTTCATACATGCAAACAAACTACTTAAACCATATTTATTCTCATAAAGTTGAATTTAAAAAATAACCCATGTTCTTTATTGTAATAAAAAGAAAACAGGGGCTGGGAAAGTGGCTCAGTGGTAGAGCGCTTGCCTTGCATGCATGAGGCCCTGGGTTTGATTCCTAGTACCACTAAGCAAAAAGAAAAAAAAAAAAAAAAGCCGGAAGTGGCACTGTAGCTCAAGTGGTAGAGCACTAGCCTTGAGCTGAAGAGCTGAGGGACAGCGCCCAAACCCAGAGTTCAGGCGCCACAACCAGACCCAAAAAAAAAGAAATAAGAAAAAAGAAAAAGAAAATAGTGCTCTATGGTTCATCTTCCTCCAAACTCTTTACATTACCCTCCTAAAATAACTCTATTAAGCCCTATTAGCCTCACAGTGGCTACTTAGAAGACTGAGATCTAAGGATCATGATTTAAATCCAAGACTAGACAAATCCAAGAGACTCTTATCTCTAATAACCAATAATAAGATGGAAGCAGAGGTGTCCCTGAAGTGGTAGAGTGCTACCCTTGAGCAGAAAAAGCCCCAAGTTCAAGGCCCCTTACCAGCAATAAGTAATCCTACAGCCGGGTGCTGGTGGCTCAAGCCTGTAATCCTAGCTACTCAGGAGGCTGAGATCTGAGGATCTTGGTTCAAAGCCAGCTGAGCAGGAAAGTCCATGAGACTCTTATCTCCAATAAACCACCAGAAAACGGGAAGTAGCGCTGGCTCAAGTGGTAGAGCGCTCACCTTGAGCTGAAGAGCTGAGGGACAGCGCCCAAGCCCAGAATTCAAGCCCCATGTTGGACCAAAAAATAAATAAATAAAAAATAAAGTAATCCTATTATCTTACAAATACCCAATATATGTGCTAGCAAATTTTTATTTTCTGTATTGAAGTAGGATCATACATACTAGTTACTACTCTGCATCTATAGTCTTCACTTTTTTTTTTTTTTTTTTTTTTGGTCGGTCGTGGGGCTTGAACTCTGGGCCTGGGCGCTATCCCTCAGCTCTTCAGCTCAAGGCGAGCGCTCTACCACTTGAGCTACAGCGCCACTTCCGGTTTTCTGGTGGTTTTATTGGAAATAGGAGTCTCATGGTCTCTCCTGCCCGGGCTGGCTTTGAACCGCGATCCTCAGATCTCAGCCTCCTGAGTAGCTAGGATTACAGGCTTGAGCCACCAGCGCCTGGCTAGTCTTATTATCACTAAATCATAGAAAGCTCACAAAAAAATGGGTTTTTTTAATCTTTCCTAAGCACTAAGCAAGAGGATAAAGTATACTTTCTGTCTGGGCCAAACCTGGCAGATGTTTCCCATGCTAATGTCTTATAGCTGAGTCAGCCATTCAGTCAGAATAAAAGTGTGTATAATATGGAAGTCGCATTCTAAAGAGTTCTGCAAAAATGTAAGGCCTTCAGTAGGAACCCATCCCCCCCCCATGCCTCCAGGAAACTAATCTATAGGCCCCACAGAAGAAATGTCAAATGATTTCTTTTCAGCAGAAAATTACAAGCCATAATATTTCTCAAGTTAGGGTTGGGAAAGTGGCTCAGTTGTAAAGTGCTTGCCTTGCATGTATGAGGCCCTGTGTTCGATTTCTCAATGCCACATAAACAGAAAAAGCCAGAAGTGGAGCTGGGCTCAAGTGGTAGAGCACTAGCCTTGAGCTGAAGAGCTCAGGGACAGCGCCCAAGCCCAGAGTTCAAGCCCCACGAGTGACAATAATAATAATAATAATAATAATAATAATAATTCTCAAGTTACAGCAAACTTCTCTGAAAACATGTTCTTCCTTTGAGCAGAAGTACAAAATGGACTGATCATTTTACAGACATTCCATTCATTTGTACACACACACACACACACACACACACACACACACACACACACACACAATCCAGCTAACCTCTCCAAAGCAAAAGATAATCCTTCACATTAGTTTCCTTACATATGTCCTAGTTTCAGTTCTGCTGAAATAAACATGTATTTTCCTTCTTCATCCCTGGGTAAAAGGTCCCCAATGTCCTGCCCATGTAATTGTAGCCCCTCTGTACAGTATGTTCTCAAATAAAATAAAATAAAATTTAAAAAAAAAAAAAGGTCCCCAATGTACAAAAAACACTACACTGGACATGCTTAGTAAGCACAAACAGAAGCTGGCCAGCTAAATCCAGTATAAACCTCCTTCCCCAAAATAATGCTACAATTTTTTGAAACTCTGGCAATGAAAATTCTTCAACTTTTTCATCAAATCATGTGCAAGTATAAAATATGACTTGGGATATTATTTATACATAAAATTACAAAACCTTAAAATCACTTGGCCATTGTTTCAAGGCTCAATAAGAACAGCTCTAGGGGCTGGGAATGTGGCTCAGTGGTAGAGTGCTTGCCTTGCATGCATGAGACCCTGGATTCGATTCCTCAGCACCACATAAGCAGAAAAAGCTGGAAGTGGTGCTGTGGCTCAAGTGGTAGAGCACTAGCCTTGAACTGAAGAGCTGAGGGATAGTGCTCAGGCCCAGAGTTCAGGCCCCACAACCAGCAAAAAAAAAAAAAAAAAAAGAACAGCTCTAAAAGAAACAGAGGTCTCTTTTACCACATTATATGGGGTTCCTTTCCACTGCTGCTTCTTTCTTTTAGGCCCAAGGAAAATAAACTGAAGTTCTTTTTCTAATTTTATCAATAGGGTTAGGATGTAGCTCAGTGGCAAAGCGCTTGCCTAGCCAGTGCAACGTCCTGGGTTCAATCCCCAGTATCAAAAAAGAAAAGACAAAAAAAAAAAAATACAGTTATCAATAAAAAGTGTACCCATAAATAATCATAGCATTTTGTTTCTTAGTTTTGCAGTGCTGGGGATCCAACCATAGGGCCTCCCACATGCTAGGCACGTGCTCGGTCTGTCATGAAGCTATATCTTCATAACTATATTCATAGCAATCTAAAGACTAATTTCATCAAAAACAAACATGCTTGGCACCTATCAGGAGTACAAGACTGTCTTTATGGGTTTGTATATATGTGTGTGTGAGAAAGAGAGACAGAGACAGAGACAGTCTGGATATATAACCCAAATTAATCTAATCTAGATACTCCTGCCTCATCTGGGATTACAAAGATATACCACCATGCCCACCTAAGACTACCTATCCTTGATATGGCAGAAGCTCATAGGAATTCTTCAATACACCTTTAAAAATTGCTACCAGCAGGCTAGAAATGGTACCATTAGCAACATTTTACTAATAGCTAGTACTATGGGAGTGTGTACTCAGAGCTAGGAATTTACCATGCAATTTTTGATATTTATAACAACTCTCTTCAAAGGTGTGCACATTTATAGCCTCCAGATTTATAATAATATTCCAGGTTCTACAGCTACTCGGGGACTGGCTTAGAATTAAAATTTAGGACCTATGGTATTTTTCTATAACACTATGTTCTCTAAGGCAGAATTTCACTCCAAGAATGACCTATCAGCTGTTCAAACTTTGATTTGGGGCTGGGAAGGTGGCTCAGTGGTAGAGCACTTGCCTTGCATGCATGAGGCCCTGGGTTCAATTCCTCAGCACCACATAAGCAGAAAAGACCAGAAGTGATGCTGTGGTTCAAGTGGTAGAGCGCTAGCCTTGAGCTGAAAAGCTGAGGAATAGTGCCCAGGCCCAGACCCCAAGACCAGCCAAAAAAAAAAAAAAAAACTAGTAAGTTCTTCATGAATGGTACCAGTGATTATAAGTTCCTCCTCTTACTTTGTTTGGGCTAGCATAACAAAACACCATAAACTAGGTAGCTTGTAACAAATAAAAAAAAATTTTTTTTTGGAAACAATCTCATTACTTAGTATAGATCTTGGGCTGGGAAGGTGGCTCAGTGGTAGAGCGCTTGCCTTGCAAGCTTGAGGCCCTGGGTTCGATTCCTCAGTACCACATAAGCAAAAAAGAAAAAAGCCGGAAGTGGCGCTGTGACTCAAGTGGTAGAGCGCTAGCCTTGAGCTGAAGAGCTGAGGGACAGCACCCAGGCCCAGAGTTCAGGCTCCACGACTGGACCCAAAAAAAAAAAAAAAAAAACTTAGTATAGATCTTCATGCCTCTCTCTGCCTCCTGAATGCTAGGAAGTATACACTAAAATTTATTTTTCACAGTTTTGGCAGCTGGAAAGTTCAAGGGCAAGAAGCCAACAGATACAGTCTGATGCTGGTTCATAGATATGTTTTGAGGTTTCGTGTGTGTGTGTGTGTGTGTGTGTGTGTGTGTGTGTGTGTGTGTGTGTGTGTGTGTGTGTGTGTGTGTGTGTGTGTGTGTGTGTGTGTGTGTGTGTGTGTGTGTGTGTGTGTGTGTGTGTGTGTGTGTGTGTGTGTGTGTGTGTGTGTGTGGTGAAAGTAACAGGAAAGAATACCCTTTCAGTAGACTGAAAGCAAATTAGCTCTAGAATGAGAATGTCTAGGCTTCTTTTCATTTTTCAAGACCTCCTTTTAATGGTAATTAATCTAACTCATAAAGGCTCTCTCCCCAAAATCTAATCACCTCTCAAGGTCACACCTACTAATACCATCACCTGATGAGTGAGGATGTCAACATATGGTAATGAAGTCTGGGTAAGGAGATGAAGTCTGGGTAGACATAAAAATCAGGACCACTTTGTATGGCCCTCCCCCACGATACAACCCCTGCTTTCACTGTATTTGATGTTGGATGTTGGTATAATTTGTGAAGGGGAAGGGAAAAAACAAATCGTTTAAATAGGGATACAGGGGGACCCATTGCAACAACGAGAAGTACAAGTCATTATGTCGAAAAACAAACTTTACAACTTTGGTGGGGGGAGTGGGGGGGGGGATGGAAAGGGATAGAAGGGGAAACAAAGGGGGCTGGGAAGGTGGCTCTGTGGTAGAGCGCTTGCCTTGCATGCTCAAGGCCCTGGGTTCGATTCCTCAGCACCACATAAGAAAAAAGCCGGAGCCGGGCGCTGGTGGCTCACGCCTATAATCCTAGCTACTCAGGAGGCTGAGATCTGAGGATCTCGGTTCAAAGCCAGCCCGGGCAGGAGAGACCTTGAGACTCCTATCTCCAATAAACCACCAGAAAACCGGAAGTGGCTCTGTAGCTCAAGTGGTAGAGCGCTCGCCTTGAGCTGATGAGCTGAGGGACAGCGCCCAGGCCCAGAGTTCAAGCCCCACGACCGACAAAAAAAAAAAAAAACAAAGAAAAAAGCCGGAAATGGTGCTGTGGCTCAAGTGGTAGAGTGCTAGCCTTCAGCTGAAGAGCTGAGGGACAGCGCCCAGGCCCAGAGTTCAGGCTCCAGGACCAGACCCAAAAAAAAAAAAAAAAAAAAAAGGGGAAACAAAGGAGGAGGCAACAATGCTTGATAAGAAATGTACTCATTATCTTGCCCATGTAATTGTAACTCCTCTGCACAGTATTTTCACAATTAAAACAAAAAAGAAGAACAAGAAGAAGAAAAAAAATCAGGACCACAGAACTCTTAGCTTAGCCCCCAGTCTCTCACAAACTACAACTTTCATAATAGACAAAGGATACTTTATCTTTTTTTGTTATTGGTGGTGGTGGTGGGCCTAAACTCGTGGCCTGGGCGCTGTCCCTCAGCTCTTTTAACTGAAGACTAGCACTCTACCACTTGAGTCACAGCACCACTTCCAGTGTTTTTCTGCTTATGTGGTGCTGAGGAATCTAACCCAGGGCCTCATGCATGCAAAGCAAGTACTCTACCACTGAGCTACCTTCCCAGCCCCTAAGATATCTTAAGGTAGATACTAAGTATAAGGCAAATAAGCAATGTTCTGAGTGCCTTCCTTTGGCATTTGCCAAGCTGAGTATTTATTTATTTATTTATTTATTTAATTACTTTGGTCTGGTCCTGGGGCCTCAACTCTGGGCCTGGGTGCTATCCTTCAGCTCTTCAGCTCAAGGCTAGTGCTCTACCACTTGAGCCACAGCGCCACTTCCAGTTTTTTTCTTTTTTGCTTATGTGGTGTAGAATCGAACCCAGGGCCTCATGTATGCAAGGCAAGCGCTCTACCACTGAGCCACCTTTCCAGCCCCTGAGCTGAGCATTTAAACAGACAACTTAATTTGGCATTTATTGAATATTTCGTTGTTTGAGACAGGGTCTTGCAATGTAGTCAGGTAAGCTTGAAGTTCTTTCTCCATCGACCTCAGCCCTTGGGATGCTGGGGTTATATTATTAACGCCCAGCATTTTATGTGTATGTTCATATTTTATAATAGTCTAGTTTTTGGGGGGAGGGGTTATTTTGTTGTTTTTGAACTCAAGATATTGCACTTGCTAAGCAAGTGGGATTTTTTTGGTTGGTCATGGTCGTGGTCTGGACCTGGGCACTGTCCCTGAGCTCTTCAGCTCAAAGCAAGCCCTCTACCACTTGAGCCACAGGGCCACTTCCGGTTTTCTGTTGGTGTATTGAAGAGTTTCACAGCCTTTCCTGCCCAGGCTGGCTTTAAACCATGATCCTCAGATCTCAGCCTCCTGAGTAGCCAGGATTACAGGCATGAGCCACTGGCGCCTGACTAAGCAAAGATTTTACCACTTGAGCAACCCCCTAAGGCCCTATCTAGTGTTTATTTGCCTATCTACAGGGCTTTACTTTCTCTAGGCACAACAAACCAAAATATATTTATGATATATGTACCTTTACCCAAGCAACTACAACCTGGTCCTTGCCTAAACTAGTCATTAAGAATCCAGGGCTGGCTGGGCACCAGTGGCTCACGCCTGTAAACCTAGCTACTCAGGAGACTGAGATCTGAGGATTGCAGTTCAAAGCCAGCCTGGGCAGGAAAGTCTGTGAGACTCTTATCTCCAATAAACCACTAGAAAACCAGAAATGGCACTGTGGCTCAAGTGGTAGAGCGCTAGCCTTGAGCTGAAAAGCTGAAAGACAGCGCCCAGGCCCAGAGTTCAGGCCCCACAACCAGACCCAAAAAAAAAAAAAAAAAAAACTTTAAATTATCTTTATCTGTTTCATTTCTCAACAAGCTTACACTTACATCATCCCCAAAAGATGTTTGTCATCAGGAAGATCTTTCTAACATGAAATCTATATGCCTTCTATGATAATTCTCCCTCAAAGAGAACATATACTTAACACCACCTGAACAATTTCTCTTAAAGGAATTATAAAATATAGGAAACTCATATCAAACAGCTTCATATCAATGAGATTTTGGTTTATATGGGTCACCTTAGATAAAGAATATGATTAAGAGTCTTAAATTCCTAAATCCATCATTGACTTACTCTTGAGGGTGCCTGGAAGTTAAAACCTTACAGATGTTTTACATCAATTATCCCATCAGTAAAGGGAAAATCATTAAACCAGAATGTGAGAAGAATTTAGTTACTCAAAAAGTTAAAAATACATGAAGGATGGGGCTGGGAAGGTGGCTCAGTGGTAGAGTGCTTGCCTTGAGCTGAAGAGCTGAGGGACAATGCCCAAGCCCATAGCTCAGGCCCCACGACCGGACCCAAAAAAAAAAAAAAAAATACATGAAGGAGATTCTGGACTAGGCTAGGCTTAACTGGTAGAGCTCCTGCATAGCAAGCAAGGCCCCCTAGTGGTAGAGCTCCTGCATAGTAAGCACAGGCCCCCAATTGGTAGAGCCTCCTGCATAGCAAACTCAGAGAGAGGAAGGAAGGAAGGAAGGGAGAGAGGGAGGGGGGAGGGGGAGGGGGCGGGGGGGGGGGGGGAGAAGAGGAAGGGAGGGGACAGAGTCTTATATTTTGGTAGTATTGGCTTATAATAACATATAAATCACATACTGAATGAAAGCAGCAGGTGTTGGCTTTGATCTTTGAAAGAATCTTAAGAATACATTAATAATACTTTTCTATAATACACTATAATTCCACTTCCAGGAACACACCTGAAGTAGTTACAAGTAAATCCATGTCCATAGAAGCACTATTAACAGAGCCAAAAGGCAAAAGAAAAGATTCCAAGCCGGGCGCCGGTGGCTCACGTCTGTAATCCTAGCAACTCAGGAGGCTGAGATCTGAGGATCACGGTTCAAAGCCAGCCTGGGCAGGAAGTTCGTGAGACTCTTATCTCCAATAAACCGCTAGAAAACCGGAAGTGGTGCTGTGGCTCAAGTGGTAGAGTGCTCGCCTTAAGCTGAAGAGCACAAGGACAGCACCCAAGCCCAGAGTTCAAGCCCCACGACCGACAAAAAAAGAAGAGTCCAAATGTTCATGAATGAGAAAATGAATAAGCAAATTATGATATATATGTACAATGGAATATTATTGTCACAAAAAGAAATAAAGTACTGATATATACTCCAATATGGATAAATAAGCCTCCAAAACATTATACTAAGTCATGAAAACCAATCACAGCTGGGGTGCTGGTGGCTCATGCCCATAATCTTAGTTATTCAGGAAGCTGAGATCTGAGGTCATGGTTCAAAACCAGCCTAGGAGCCAGGCGCCAGTGGCTCACACCTGTAATCCTAGCTAGTCAGGAGGCTGAGATCTGAGGATTTCGGTTCAAAGCCAGCTGGGGCAAGGAAAGTCCGTGAGACTTCTCTCCAATAAACCACTAGAAAACCATAAGTGGTGCTGTGGTTCAAGCGGTAGAGCAACTTGCCTTGAGCTGAAGAGCCCAAGGATAGCGCCCAAGCCCAGAGTTTAAGCCTCATGACCAACAAAAACAAAAAAAAAAAAACAGCCTAGGAAGGAAAGTCCGTGA
This sequence comes from Dipodomys merriami, assembly GCF_024711535.1. Classification (NCBI taxonomy): domain Eukaryota; kingdom Metazoa; phylum Chordata; class Mammalia; order Rodentia; family Heteromyidae; genus Dipodomys; species Dipodomys merriami. The sequence goes on along the minus strand of NW_027203493.1, from coordinate 7,797,787 downwards.
CACCAGAAAACTGGAAGTGGCACTGTGGCTCAAGTTGCAGAAGTTGTAGAGCAACTTGCCTTGAGCTGAAGAGCTCAGAGACAGTGCCCAGGCCTAGACTTCAAGCCTCACAACCACCAAAAAAAAAACACACAAGGCTCACATATTGTATGATTTGATTTATATGAAATGTCCAAAGTAAAGCAAAAAGATCATGAGTTCAAGGCCAGCCTAAGCGATAGAGTGAGTCCTTCCCTTTAAAGTAAAATATTGGGGGACTGGGAAGGTGGCTCAGTGGTAGAGTGCTTGCTTTGCATGCATGAGGCCCTGGGTTCCATTCCTCAGCACCACATAAGCAGAAAAAAACGGAAGTGGCGTTATGGCTTAAGTGGTAGAGCACTAGCCTTGACTGAAGAGCTGAGGGACAGTGCCCAGGCCTAGAATTCAGGCCCCATGACCGACCCCCCCCAAAAAAAATGGGTATGGTTCAAGTTGGTAATCATAGCTACCTAGAAGGTAGAGATTGGGAGATTGTGATTCAAAATTAGCCAAGGCAGGGCTGGGAAGGTGGCTCAGTGGTAGAGCACTTGCCTTGCATGCCTGAGGCCCTGGGTTCGATTCCTCAGCACCACATAAGCAGGAAAAAAAGCCAGAAGTGGCACTGTGGCTCAAGTGGTAGAGCGCTAGCCTTGAGCTGAAGAGCTGAGGGACAGCACTCAGGCCCAGAGTTCAGGCCCCACGACCGGACCAAAAAAAAAAAAATTAGCCAAGGCAAAAAAAGTTTGCAAGAGTCCATCATCTCATCCAGTGACGGAGAAAAGCACAATAGAAGGATCACAGCCCAGGCATAAAACAAGACCCTATCTCAAAAGTAACCAGCAGCAAAAAAAAAAGGCGACTGGCAGACTGACTTAGTGGCTCAAGTGGTAGAGCACTTGCTTAACAAGTATAAGCCCTGAGTCCAACTGCAGTACAAACAAAAAGTAAACAAAGTATAAGGCCTGAGTCCAATTCCAATACAAACAAATAAACAAAAAGTAAACAAAGTATAGATAAACCTTTACTCTCCAGGCCAACACTTAAAGACCAGAAGAATCAATTCTTTCATAATCTGGCAAACCACCTCAGGACAAGCCACTAAGGCCAGACTTAGTCAAGAACACAAAATGAGGGCTGGGAATGTAGCTTAGTGGTAGAGTACTTACCTTGCATGCATGAAGCTCTGGGTTCAATTCCTCAGTATCACATACACAGAAAAAGCCAGAAGTGGGTTGTGGCTCAAGTGGTAGAATGCTAGCCTTGAGCAAAAGAAGCTCAGGGACAGTGCCCAAGCCCAAAGTTCAAACCCCAGGACTGGCAAAAAAAAAAAAGAAAAGAAAAAGTATGGTTCCTACTTTTACTTACTGTCTTATGAGTATTATTTTTTACAGAAAGACAAACTAATAAATCAAAGTGTATATTACATTCTCAATTCCTCCTCTCTTAACCAGTCCTTTAACACACTTTAATCTGGCTCCTGGCCCTAAATTAATCCAGTATTAATCTTGCTGTGATCTCTTTGCTGTTAAAACCAACAAAATATAGTTAATTATATCCTGCTTATGTCCTGTTTCTCAGGTTTTTCCCTTAACTTCCTTGGACCACTTGGTCCTAAGCACTGCTCTCATTGTAATTATATAATACTAAGTGAGTATATTTTTTCCTTGCCTGTAATTACCATCTAGGTAGCAAATTTATCTCCCATGCCATTTTCCAGCCTCAGCCCAAGGACTGCATGCCTGGTGTCTACATTTGTATGTTTTCACAGAAATCTCACACTTAGCATGACTAAAAGTAAGGCCTTTGATCAACCCCTCAACTCTAGTATAAATCTGTTCTCTTCCAATATTCCATCTCAGAATCAGCACCTTCATCTATCTAGATGCTCATGCTAAAAATCTGGATCATACTTGACACCTCCCTCTTACCACATATCCAATCCATCATTAAGACATGTCTGCCTAATTCTAAAATATCTACTGAATCTACTTTCTACTTCTATGTACATCTACTGTCCTAATCTAAACATACTAATCCACATCCTAATCTATCATTATCTCTTGCCTGGACCATTATACTTCCCCCACCTTTTTTCCCTACCCACAATGAATCAAACATGTTTTAAAAGCATATAGGAAGAGCACAAAGCCCTAAATTCAAGCTCTAGTACCAGCACACACACACACACAAAAGCATATATTAGTTCATTACTTATGCTTAAAATCTTCAGAAGCAAGTCATGATGGCATACATCTGTAACACCTGTTATTTATGAGGCTACTTGGGGATAACCATGACAACATAGTGAGACAAGACACTCATCTCAAAAACAAACAAAAAAACACCACAAGCAAGTAAACAGACTGATGGAGTGGCTCAAGTTAGAGCACTGGAATTCAAATCCTAGCACCATCACCTTCCCCCTCAATTCACAAGCAAACAAAAAAGCTTCAATGACTTCTAATTATACTTAGGATAAAAATCCAAATGCCAGGCTAGCAATGTAGCTGAGAAGCAAGTAACTGCATAGAACACACAATGTCCTGGGTTCTATTTTCTGCATGACAAAAAAAAAAATTCAAAAGCCTTTATATGGTCTTGCCTAAATCTCCATCCTCTTTCTCTGAATTCCAGCTATATGAATATTCTTTCTCAGATGTGCCAAGTTACGTTCCCACCTCAGGATTCTCGTATCTGCTTTTTCTTTGGCCTTTCCCTTTTATCCTTCTCATCTCTGCCTAAATATCACACCTTCAAAGAAATACTCTCCAAACTTCCAATATAATTCAGGCTCTCCCACTCCAATCTATATTTTACTTTCCATCATCAGACTCAACATACAGTGGGATTGCACATTTCATGGTGTAATTACCTGTTTACTGTCTCTTCTCTGGAATATAATCTCTACAAGGGCATAAACAGCATCTATTTTATTTTCACTCTAGTCTTAATATAGTGGCCATAGAGAATTTAGAACTATATAAAGCAAATTAGAATCAGCATAATTTGGCAATTGGAGCTAGACTGCTTGGACTCAACTGGCTATGTGCCTTGGGCAAATCACTTAACTTCCCTACATTTCCAGATATAGTGGCACATGTATATAAACCCAGCACTCAGAAGTCTAAGCCAGAAGGATCACCAGTTCAAGATCAACCTGAACTACATAGTGAAAAAGAGTACCTACATCATAAAGTTCTTCATAAATAAATAAGTCAAGGTCATATAATACCTGGCACAAAGCATTCAATAAACATTGGTTCTGATTAAGAACCATATTTGCTAGATTAGAAACAAAAGTCTAAAAGGTAAATGCTGAAACACATAATCACCATCAAGAAACATTTTAAAAGATCCAAAATGAAGTTGGGCACTGATGACTCCCACTATAATCCAAAAGTTAGGAGTCTGAGATCCAGAAGATCATGGCTCCAAAAGAGCCCAAGTAGAAGAAAAGTCCACAAAATTCCATCTCCAGTTAACCAGCAAAATGGTCAGACCAGGGCCATGTCATTTTGTGAACACCAGATGTGAACAAGCAAGGCAAGCAAGTAAACAAGGCCTGACTTTGAGCCACAGTACTAACACACACACCAAAAAAAGTTAATTAATATAAAAAATGAGAACACAGGGACCTCAGGAAACATAAAATTTTAAAAGATTAAAGTGACCTACAGCCTGTAAAGATGTAAGGGGACAAAGTAATTTAAAAAGTATCTCTACTATTAGATTTTTGTTGTTGTTGTGTTGGTCTTGGGGCTTGAACTCTGGGCCGAGGCACTGTCTCTGAGCTCTTCAGCTCAAAGTGAATGCGCTACCACTTGGTTAATTGGAAAGTCTCACCGACTTTCCTGCCTAGGCTGGCTCTGAATCACAATCTTCAGATCTCAACCTCCTGAGTAGCTAGGACTATTATAGGTGTGAGCCACCAGTGCCCAGCTTTTTATAACTGCCTATGGAATTGTTTTTCCATTTGTTGCATGAATGAGGAAATTTCACATTTTGTGATATTAACATGTTAATTTTTCTCTCCAAGCTAAAATATGTATCTCCCATGAAAAATTATTGTTTTAGGTATACTGATGATAGATTGAGGCATCTGAAATTTTGCCCACTTGGAGTGGATCTGTCCACATGGAGTTTGATTTAGTCTAGTTGACCAGTGAAAACAGAACAAAAAAGTATCTCTCCAAACTACTAAAAAGTAGCATAGTAGCATTCAATCTAGAGCCAAGTAGCCTGGTGGAGTATGAATTCAAGCAAATATAACTACTTATTATCTCCAGAACTTGGGCAAGTTACTTAACCTCTTTGTACCTCTCCTTATCCATTAAAAATATACACTTGTGAGAAGAATGTGAACTATGTACAAGATAGAATGACATGTGACAGCTATTAGTATTAAATGTTACTATTAAAACAGAATAAAGATTATATATGTTCTTCTAAAGAAAAAGAAATAATAACGGTGCTTTGATTGAAGTGTAAGAGCTTTTTAAAAAAACCTTAATAGGGAATAGACGGTGGAGCTGTGCATTTGTTTCTCCTTCCTCTCAGTGCCTTTCAAATTAAAGGATGTGTCTGTATAGGGAATCAGAAGCCTGAAAAGCAGCAGGAGCTGAAACAGAGTTCCAAATATAAGACACATGACAAATTTTTGTAAGGTACTACAACAAAACAGGCCAAAGCTATTTTAGGAGTAGAACATTTCTTTTTTCTTTTTTTTTTTTTTTTTTTTTGGGGGGGTCCGGTCGTGGGGCCTGAACTCTGGGTCTGGGCGCTGTCCCTCAGCTCTTCAGCTCAAGGCTAGTGCTCTACCACTTGAGCCACAGCGCCACTTCCGGCTTTTTTCTTTTTGCTTATGTGGTACTGAGGAATAGAACCCAGGGCCTCAGGCATGCAAGGCAAGCGCTCTACCACTGAGCCACCTTCCCAGCCCTAGAAGAACACTTCTTTACAAAACAGGTAGGAAATATCTAAGTGACATCTGAATTTTGCCATCTATTAGAGCTGTTCGGTGCTTAAGGATTTGGCAGAAATTGTCAAATGAATGAAAAGGAAGTTTATTTAAGGAATTATCACAGTTATCAGATCAGCTTGGAAGAATGCACATATTTGTTCTGGTGGTAAGGGTTAAGAATCTTAACAGTAAGGTTTGGCACCAATGACTAACTCCTGTAATCCTAGCTACTCAGTAGGTTGAAATCTGAGGATCTCGGTCCAAAGCCAGCCCAGGCAGGAAAGTCTCTAAGACTCTAATTTCCAATTAGCCACCAGAAAACCGGAAGAGACACTGTGGCTCAAGTGGTAGAGTACTTACCTTGAGATAAAGAGCTAAGAGACAGTGCCCAAGTCCAGAGTTCAAGACCCACAACCAACCAAAAAAAAAAAAATTCTTATGTGTGTGAGAACTGAGGGCCTGGAAGATAAAAATCAGTCTTTCCTGCCCAGTCTAGCTCTGACCCGAATCCTCAGATCCCAGTATCCTGAGTACCTAGGATTACAGGCATAAGTCACCAGCACCTAGCTATAAAATGCTTTTTTTTCTGGTGTCCATCCTGGGACTGGAATTTAATGTCACAGGCACTGTCCTTGGGCTTTTGTGCTTAAGGCTAGTGCTCTACCACTTGAGCCACAGCTCCACTTCTGGCTTTTGGCTAGTTAACTGAAGATAACCTCACAGACTTTGCTGCCCAGCTGGCTTCAAACCTCAATCCACAGATCTCAGCCTCTGAGTAGCCAGGATTATGGGAATGAGCTACCAGTGCCTAGCTATGGTACACTTCTGTATAAATAGAAATTATGACAAGAAACTGAAAACTCTGTCTTATGCAGAACAATTGGAGAAAGAAACTAAAATGACTCTGACTAAAGGAACTTAAATTTTTCTTTTTCTTTTTTTTTCAGGAATATAAACCAAGCCACAGGGTAAAAAAGGAAAAATGAACTACAACTTATTCCAAAGTAAGTCTATAAAGGATGAGACAGGGGGCTGGGAGGTGGCTCAGTGGTAGAGTGCTTGCATGCATGAGGCCCTGGATTCGATTCCTCAGCACCACATAAGCAGAAAAGGCCAGAAGTGGCTCTGTGGCTCAAGTGGTAGAACGCTAGCCTTGAGCTAAAGAGCTGAGGGACAGCATCAGGCCCAGAGTTCAGACCCCAAGACCAACAACAACAACAACAACAACAAAAAGGATGAGACAGCCAGGAGCCAGTGGCTCAGGCCTGTAATCCTAGCTATTCAGGAGGATGAAATCTGAGGATCACTGTTCAAAGCCAGCCAGGGCAAGGAAAGTCTGTGAGACTCTTACCTCCAATTAACCACCAGAAAACTGGAAGTGGCACTGTGGCTCAAGTCCACTGGCCTAGAGCTGAAGAGCACAGGGAGAGTACCAAGGCATTCAAGCCCCACAACCGACCAAAAAAAAAAGGATGAGACAGATTTTAGACAAAGAGGTCTTGATATGTTAACAACAAAACTTTTCCTCTAATCCTTCAAAAGTGAGATAAACAGGAAGGTAAATTGTTGACCTAAACTATCAACATTCATGAAAATACTGAAGACCATAAATACTCTAGTTCAGAATTAATAAGCAACACAAAAGAACGCAATCAAAAAATAAGTTTTATAAGTTCCCTAACAAATACTGAAAATATTAAAGCAATTACACTGTATAAAAATGTATATTAGCCGGGTGCCAGTGGCTCATGCCTGTAAGATCTCAGGAGGCTGAGATCTGAGATCGCAGTTCAAAGCCAGCACGGGTAGTAAAGTCCATGAAACTAATAAACCAGCAGAAAAATGGAAGCAGCTCTGTAGCTCAAGTGGTAGAACATTAGCCTTGACCTGAAGAGCTGAGGAACAGCGCTCAGGCCCAGAGTTCAAGCCCCAAGACCTACCAAAAAAAAAAAAGTACATTAGAGGCTGGGAGGGTGGTTCAGCGGTAGAGTGCTTGCCTTGCATGCATAAGGGCCCCCAACCCCCCAAAAAAAGAAAACAACTAGCTTGTTTCAATAACTTTGTTTCAGGCCAAGTCATTCAAATCTTTATCTCCAAGAATGAATAAGCTTGAATTCTTTCTCTCTCTCTCTCCTGTTTTCCTCTTTCTCTCTCCTCTATTTCTTTCCCTTCTCTTTAGTCTTCTTTGTTGTTGCTGCTGTTTTGTTTTGGCGGAATTTTTGTTGATTTTTTTTTTTTAAACATGGCTTTACTATGTATCCCTTAAACTTACTGTGTTGTTTCAATTCAACTTAAATCTCTGCCAATAATTTCCATAAAAACATAACAAAATGTTCTTAATATTTCTTTGTGACACTCATAACACTCTCCATTTATTATTTAGCATTCATTAGGAACCACTGAGATACTATTTGTAATTAATATCTATGCAGATTCAGTCCACAGTGGACAACGTCACTTTTTTTCTATAGTCTTTCCTGTAATATACATTCTCTTCTACTATAGAAATATTTTCAGGGGCTGGGAAGGTGGCTCAGTGGTACAGTGCTTGCCTTGCATGCCTGAGGCCCTGGGTTTGATTCCTCAGCACCACATAAACAAAAAGAAAAAAGCCAGAAGTGGCGCTGTGGCTCAAGTGGTAGAGCGCTAACCTTGAGCTGAAGAGCTGAGGGACAGCGCCCAGGCACAGAGTTCAGGCCCCACAACTGGACCCCCCCAAAAAAAAGAAAAAAAAGAAATATTTTCAGGCCGGGCACCAGAGGTTCACACCTATAATCCTAGCTACTCAGGAGGCTCAGATCTGAGGATCACAGTCCAAAGCCAGCTCCGGCAGAAAAGTCTATGAGACTCATCTCCAATTAATCAATCAAAAACCAGAAGTGGTGCAGTGCCTCAAGTGACAGAGCACTAGACATGAGCACAAAGAGGCTCAGAGACTGTGCTCAATCTGAGTTCAAGCCCCACAACTGACCAAAAATAAAAACCAACTTTTTTTTTTCAGGTCAAGCACTGGTGGCCCATGCGTGTAATCCTGGTTATTCAGAAGGCTGAGATCTGAGGATCATAATTTGAAGCCAGGCAAAAAAGTCTGTGAGGACTTTTATCTCCAATTAGCTACCAAAAAAGCCAGAAGTGGAGCTGTGGTTTAAAGTGGCAGAGCACTAGTCTTGAGAGAAAAAAAATTCAAGGACAACTCCCAGGACAATTTGAACTCCCTGAGTTCAAGCCCCAGGACCAAAATAAAATTAAATAACAAAACAAAACAAAAACAACCTTTTCAAAGTATACAATCTTAGCTTAATTTTCTAATCTACATTCTTGAAACAGTCTAGTAGCTCTTCATTAATCCCTGAGAGTAATGAGGTCCTGTTAACTAGGAAATCAGATCAAAGGACCTTCATTTAAACCTGACTGATCTCAGGGCTACAGATGTAGCTTAGTAGAAGAGGTCCTGAGTTCAAAACTCACCACAAAAGAAGAAAAAAGCACTGATGAAAATCTTGCTGACCTCATACAAGAAAAATCAGAGAAAGAGTAATGTTTCTGAAATTCATATTAGAATCCTAAACTGTACAGAACCATAGACTTTTATAATTTCTATCCAAAGACTACAGATTTAATCTGTAATACCCTAAAGCTATTCTCCTATAGATTCTATATACTAGAATTGGTTGGAAACTGATCCAACCTAGAACGACCTCTAGGCCAGTTTCTTTTTTCAGCAAAGAAGTAACACACTAAGATCCACACCCAATCCCATGAAAATTAAATAAGAACACTCAGACCCTAAAGTTTCCAAGTTGGGAAAAGGGAGATAGAATCTAATTCATAAAATGTAATGTTGGGCTGGAAATGTGGCTTAGTGATAGAGTGTTTGCATAGCATGCATGAAGCCCTAGGTTCAATTCCTTAGCACCACATAAACAGAAAAAGCCAGAAGTGGTGCTGTGGCTCAACTGGTAGAGCACTAGCCTTGAGCAAAAGCAGTTCAGGGATAGTGCCCAGGCCGAGTTCAAGCTCCATGACCGACAAAAAAAAAAAAAAAAAAGGTCCCTCAGATAAGAAGTCTGAATTGTTTGTTTTGTTTTTTTTTGGGGGGGGTCCGGTCATTGGGCCTGAACTCTGGGCCTGGGCGCTGTCCCTCAGCTCTTCAGCTCAAGGCTAAAGCTCTTCCACTTGAGCCACAGTGCCACTTCCGGCTTTTTTCTTTATGTGGTGCTGAGGAATCGAACCCAGGGCCTCGAGCATGCAAGGCAAGCGCTCTACCACTGAGCCACCTTCCCAGCCCCAAGAAGTCTGAATTCTAAACCTAACCATCTCTATCCAGCAATAATCTTGAAACATCAAGTTGAAAGATTTCAAAAACAAGGGCTAAGAAAAAAGAGAAATCAGTATTAACTAGAAGGCAAATTGAACAGCAAAAGAAATTTATATAAAGAAAAAAAAGTGAAGCACAGGTAGCTTACACCTGTATCCTAGCTACTCAAAGACTGAGATCTGAGGACCATGGTTCAAAGCCAGCCAGGGCAGGAAAATCAATGAGACGCTTACCTCCAATTAACTACCCCCCAAAAAAGTAGGAAGTAGAGCTCTGGCTCAAATGGCAGATCCCTTGGGGGGGGGGGAGAAACCTCGGGGACAGTGCCTAGGACCTCCTGAGGTTCAAGTATCAGGTCTAGAATTATGACCCCGCTGGTTATTTATTACACTAGCACAGAAAGAGAGAAAGAGAGAAAAAGAGAGAGAAAGAGAGAGAGAGAGAGAAAGAAAGAAAGAAAGAAAGAAAGAAAGAAAGAAAGAAAGAAAGAAAGAAAGAAAGAAATCAAAGCCTTCATGGTTGTAATAAAGTTGATTGCCCCAAGACACATGGTCCCTAAACTTTTCTAAAGACAAACTTTATTATTCCGAGGAAAAGGGAACAATCAAATAAAAAAAAATAGTTGAATGTATAAAGTGGCTGGTAACATGAGAGGAAGGAAAAAAAACTTGTAAATGACGAAAAGTGCATCCACACGCTGCCTCAGTTTCCCTATTCCTCTTCCCCACCCCTCCCCTTTAAGGGGGGAATATAACACTAAGTTCAAGCGAGCCGGAGGACCCAGTTTCACCCAAAGGTCCCTTCAAGGGTTGGACTGAGTTGAGCTCCCGGGATTACAGTCAGGACACCCGGAGACTTGGGTTAGGGAAAAGCAGAAATGAAGGGTCAACAAACACATAAAAGTCTATCCGTTCCTAGAAGGCGATTTTACACACTCTTGCTAGCTTGCACACACGCGCGCGCGCACACACACACACACACACAACAGAGTTCACCCAGGAGTGGCGACGTCCGACCTAGTACTAACATCCTCCCCTCACGGAACCACTCCCGGCAGCCCCAGAGCATCATTCCCTCCTTCCGGCTTCCCTCACAGTTCTGGGCGGGCCGCCCTCGGGCCGCACCCCCAAACGCAGCCCCTCTCCTGGCGTCGCCCGCCCGCTCGCCCACCCTCCAGCCGGCTCGCCCACCCGCCGGCGCCAAGGTCTTCCCCGCACCGCGGCGAAAGGATGCCGGGCCGGGCCTGCCTGGCGCCTGCCGGGCCTACCTGCAAAGCGGACGAGGACTCTACTTGCAGTCCAGCGGGAGAGCTGAGCCAAGGGGGGAAGAAGAAAGAAGCGGGAAGAAAGCCAGGGGTCCACTCTATCGACAGGCGGGAGAAAGTGGTCTGAGCCCGGGGCCTCGCGGATAACTCAGCCCTGGACCTGGCGCCGCCGCCACAGCCACCACCGCCGCCGCCGCCGCCGCCGCTCGGGAGACATCAAGCAATAAGACGGCGCAGAAGATCACCGAATGTGCGAACGCGCCAGACATCAAAAGAGGAGCGCCGGCGTAATCGTTCCAGGAAATAGAGCCGAGTGCCGAAAAATATCACAACTCGTACTCTAGATCCGGCTCCTGTCCAAGGCATAAGTAAACAAACCCAGATCATAAAAACTATGAAGTAGAATAGCCTGTGTTTCAGCCGTTTACCGTCGGTTGCCGGCTATTCAAGTTATTTATACAGGGCTGAAGTTTTTCGTGGGTGTGTTAAGATTAAATCATAGCACAATGACACTATTGTCTGATATAGTTCTGCGAGTGCTTAATGGGCTCCTAACACTGCTTATCCCAATTGAACAAATTACCTCTTGTGAGTCTTAGTTTCCCCACTGAACAGTGAAGTCAATGAAATATGAGAGAAGCCAAATGAGGAACAAAGTGGGCAATCTCTATGAAAGCTTCAATTTAGCTCTAACAAGCAAGCCAAGAGAAGGGGGCTTGTATATTCTGACCTTGGGACAAAGAGAGAAAAGTATACTATTTTTATTTCTTTCAAAGGCCTAAAACCACAAGTATATTTGCTTGTTGATCACAAGTCTCAAGTACATAAATAAAAGTACATTTTCATGATTTTAGTGGCCTCTTTCTAAACCCTTAGTAGACAAATGGATATACACTCAGCACAAATAGGAATTTGTATGCCTATCCTAAGTACTATTCAATGCATTACAAAGATCAAGTACTGTATGGATTACTACGTGTGAGCAAGAATCATTTGCTCTTCATTCACCGAAGAGGAAGAGTGTAAAAGGAAACAAATAGTTCCAGCCTTTTGAGAGTTTATCTGAATATAGAGCATATTCACAATTAATTTTCACTTTTTCAAAATGTCCTCATTCAAGCCAAATACTGGTGGCTCATTTCTGTAATCCTAGCTACTCTAGAGATTGCGATCTAAGGATTTAGGTTCAAAGCCAGCTAGGAGGGACAAATCTGTGAGACTTTTTCTCCAATTAGCCAGCAAAAAAGCCAGAATTGGAGGTGTATCTTAAAGTGGTAGAACTCCCATCTTGAACAAAGAAATGCAAAGCCCCGAGGTCAAGTCTCAATACTACCACACACATGCAAACAAATGTCCTCTCCAGCTGTGGTATAGCTTATTAGTAGAACACATCTCTGGTATGTGTGAGTCCCAAGTTTGATCCCCAGCACTGTAAATAAATAAATCTTTAAGTCTGTGAAAATATTTAGGATATGTGTGTTTTTGTATTTACATGGATATAGACATATGTGTATGTGCATGTACACATATATGTGATAGAAGATCAACACCCATAATATGCTATTTATGTGAATAAAAAGCTGGACTTTGCCGGGCGCTGGTGGCTCACGCCTGTAATCCTAACTACTCAGGAGGCTGAGATCTGAGGATCACGGTTCAAAGCCAGCCCAGGCAGGAGAGACCATGAGACTCCTATCTCCAATAAACCACCAGAAAACTGGAAGTGGCACTGTAGCTCAAGTGGTAGAGCGCTCACCTTGAGCTGAAGAGCTGAGGGACAGCGCCCAGGCCCAGAGTTCAAGCCCCATGGCTGACAAAAAAAAAAAAAAAAAAAAAAGCTGGACTTTTACTTTCTTCAGTTATTTTAGGGGGTTTTAAATTAATATATAAGCCATGCACAGATGATTCATGCCTATAATCCTAGCTACTCAGGAGTCTGAGATCTGAGGATCAAGGTTTGTAGCCAGCCTGCACAAACAAGTGACATCTAAAGTTAGCCAGCAAAAAAAAAAACAAAAACCAGAACTAGAGGTATGGCTCAAGTGATAGAGTGCTAGCCATGAGATAAAAAGCAGAGAGAGAACAGAAGGCCCTAAAGTCAAGCTCTAGAACCAGCATACACAACACACACACATTGTAACAACATTTATGAATGGGTGTTTGTTTGTGCTGGTACTGGGGCTTCAACTCAGGGTCTGCAGGTAACCTAGGCTTTTTTGCTCAAGGCTAAAAAAACTTTTCTGGTGGTTAATTGAAGGTAAGAATCTCAGGGGCGTGGAGCCACCTGCAGTCCTAGCTACTCAGGAGGCTGAGAACTTATCTCCAATTAATCACAGAAAAATCTAGAAGTGGCACTGTAGTTCAAGTGGTAGAGTGCTAGCCTGGAGTAAAAGGAGCTCAGGTGCAGCACCCAGGCCCAGAATTCAAGCCCCAGAACTAGAAAAATTTAAAAAAAAAAAAAATCTCATGGACTGGGCTGGCTTCAAACCTAGATCCTCAGTGCTCACTTGGAACTGTATGAAGATTATTAGCATGGCCCCTGCATAAGGATCACATGCAAATTCCATGAATGTCATGTCCATGCAGCATTCCATACTTTTTTTTATTGTGAAAATACCTTGCAGAGGGGTTACAATTACTTGAGCAAGGTAATGAGTACCTTTCTTTTTTTTTTTTTTTTTTTGGGTCCGGTCATGGGGCCTGAACTCTGGGCCTGGGCGCTGTCCCTCAGCTCTTCAGCTCAAGGCTAGCGCTCTACCACTTGAGCCACAGCGCCACTTCCAGCTTTTTTCTTTTTGCTTATGTGGTGCTGAGGAATCGAACCCAGGGCCTCAGGCATGCAAGGCAAGTGCTCTACCACTGAGCCACCTTCCCAGCCCCATGAGTACCTTTCTTATCAAGCATTGTTGCCTCCTTTGTTTTCCCTTCCCACCTTTCCCTCCCTCCCCCCACTGCCAAAGTTGTAAAGTTCCTTTGTCGAAGTCATGTCTTATACATCTCATTGTTGTAATAGGTCCACCTGTATCCCTATTTAAGCAATTTTTTTCCCTTCCCCCAATTTTTTTTCTTTCTTTCTTTTTTTTTTGGTGGGTTGTGGGGCCTGAACTCTGGGCCTGGGCGCTGTCCTACAACAATTCAGCTCAAGGCTAGAGCTCTACACTTGAGCCATAGCACCACTTCCGGCTTTTTTCTGCTTATGTGGTGCTGAGGAATCGAACCCAGGGCCTCATGCATACAAGGCACGTACCACTGAGCCACCTTCCCAGCCGCATTTCATACTTTTTAATGTGCTTGTAATTCTTGTTTAAAAAAAAAAAATAAAGGGCTGGGAAGGTGGCTCAGTGGTGGAGTACTTGCCTTGAGCTGAAGAGCTGAGGGACAACGCCCAGGTCCAGACTTCAGGCCCCACGACCGGACCCCCCCCCAAAAAAAAAAAAAAAACTCGATCCTCAGATCTTAGCCTCCTCAAGTTGCTAGTATCAAAGGCATGAGCCACCTTTAAAGACTTAATTAAAGCAGTGTAATTTTGTAACATTTCTTTTTTTTTTTTTTTTGTCGGTTGTGGGGCCTGAACTCTGGGCCTGGGCCCTGTCCCTCAGCTCTTCAACTCAAGGCTAGTGCTCTACCACTTGAGCCACAGCGCCACTTCCGGCTTTTTTCTTTTTGCTTATGTGGTGCTGAGGAATAGAACCCAAGGCCTCATGCATGCAAGGCAAGCACTCTACCACTGAGCCACCTTCCCAGCCCCTTTTGTAACATTTCTTTTAAAAGTTTTACTAGTTACATTTCAGGTTGGTTTTGGTTTTGATTTTTTTTTTGGGGGGGGGGGTCGGTCGTTTTTTGGTCGGTCATGGGCTTGAACTCTGGGCCTGGGCGCTGTCCTTCAGCTCAAGGCGAGTGCTCTACCGCTTGAGCCACAGAGCCACTTCCTGTTTTCAAGTTGTTTTATTGGAGATAAGAGTGTCACAGACTTTTCTGCCCGGGCTGGCTTTGAACAGTGATCCTAAGATTTCAGCCTCCTGAGTATGTAAGATTTATAGACATGAGCCACCGGCTCCCGTTTCGGTTTTGATTTTTGAGACAGGATCTCTATGTACATACACCAAGCTGAACTTGAATTTTGCCACCTTCCTGCCTCCACCTCCCAATATCTGGAATTGTGGCATGTGCCACCATGGTTGACTAATAGTTGTTTCTAACAATTATACAGTATTCCATTGTTGAATCTGTGTATTGCTTCTAAATATTTTCTGATTAAATAGATACTTCTACTCTTGGGAAAAGGCCATTATAACCTTGTTTTTATGAGTTTTAATGCACATAAGCAAACAAAAATCTCTGAAGCTAGACACTTGTGGCTTATGCCTATAATCCTAACTACTCAGGAACTGAGATCTGAAGCTCATGGTTCAAAGCCAACATGTGGAAGAAAAGTCTGTGAGAAAGTAGGTACTAGTGGTTCATGCATGTAGTCCTTTCTACTGAAAGGCTGAGATCTGAGGATCACAGTTAGAAACCAACCTGGGTCATAAAGTTTGTGAGACTCTTTATCTCCAGTTAACCACCAGAAAACCAGAAAGTAGAGCTGTGTTATAGCACTACTCTTGAAAACAGGGACATGACCTGAGTTCTTTGACCCTATGCCAAAGAATGGAAAGAAGGAAGGAAGGTAGAAAGGAAGGAAGGGAGGGAGGGAGGGAGGGAGAAGGAGGAGAGGGAAGAAAATAGAAAGGAAGTGAGTAAGACACTCTCTCCTTTTAACTCGAAGCAGAAGTATGGTTCAGGTGGTAGAGTGACAGCCTTGAGTAAAAAGCCAAGTGAGAGCACAAGGCCCTGAGTTCAAGCTCCCATCTCAGCACATACACAGAAAAAAATTATCTGAAAAAAGATGCAGGTTCATTTGTCTTTCACAGAGAAGAAATCCAGAGACCTGCAGCCTATAGTTAGGAGTGGTTGTGCCAAGCCAAGTTTCCTTGGTCTTATGCTTTGTTATTTATTTATTTAGTTAGTTGGTTGTGGGGGTTGAACTTTTGACTGGGCACTGTCCCTGAGCTCTTCAGCTAAAGGCAAGTGCTCTACCACTTGAGCCACAGCGCCACTTCTGGTTAATTTCATGAATTTTTCTGCCCATGCTGGCTTTGAACCTTAATCCTCAGGTCTTAGCCTCCTGAGTAGCTAAAATTACAGACATGAGCCTTGGGCACCAAGCCCTGCTTTGTTATCTTTGAAAAGTGACTTTCACTATAGATCCAAGATGGCTGCTGAAGACCCAGCTATCAAGTCCATAGTGTAACCAGGCAAAGCTTCAAAAAAAGGTATGTCTCCTATTCATAAGGACATAGCACAGGACTTGTATTCTAGTGGCTAGAATTTTGTAAAATAGCCACACCTAATTGCAAGAGAAGCTGGGAATTAGTCTTTATTCTGGGTAGACCATGAACTTTCTAAAAATCAGGGACAAAAAGATAGTAGATAACAGGGCTGGGAAGGTGGCTCAGTGGTAGAGCGCTTGCCTTGCATGCCAGAGGCCCTTGGTTCGATTCCTCAGCACCATATAAGCAAAAAGAAAAAAGCCGGAAGTGGCACTGTGGCTCAAGTGGTAGAGCGCTAGCCTTGAGCTGAAGAGCTGAGGGACAGTGCCCAGGCCCAGAGTTCAGGCCCCACGACCGGACCCAAAAAAAAAAAAAAAAGATAGTAGATAACAACCAAATAAGCAGGTTCCCACATTCCTGGATTTCCTTAAGGCCATCTATAAGGTCCGCTCCTGGATGGCTAGCAGACTCCACCCTCCTTGCAGCAAAGTCTCCACCCAGTACCTGCATTACCTAGGCAACTGGGACACCTGGAAGAGGTCACATCTGCATTCGCTGAGGTCACATCTAGATTCGATGTGGCCACACCTTTCTCCGCCCATACCCTAGATAAGGGCTAGCCCGGGCCCAAACTCTCTCTGTTCGTTTCTAGCTCTCTGCTCTCTCACTGCTCTATTCTAGCTCTCTCTGTTACTTATCTCCTCTCTAGCTCTCTCTGTTCTTTTCTTGCTCTCCCTGCTCTCTCTCTCTTTTCTAGCTCTTTCCTCTCTCTATCCCAGCCGCGTGGAGTGCCAACCTTGCCTGGTCCCAGCAGGTCTACTGAATAAACCTACCCCTTACCTGAATACCACGTGAGTGCTGGTGCTGTTCTTACTCGGCTACCTCATTTTAAAAACCTAACACCATCTCCTTCTTTTTTTTGGAGGTTTGTAAAGCACAAGATCCAGATTGTTAGCCTCCATTCAAATTTGGTTTAAATTATACATTTTGAAACCTAAAAGGAAAAAAAAAAGCTAAACATAAAGCTATAAGAAAATGTCAGGGGGTGGGAAGGTGGCTCAGTGGTAGAGCGCTTGCCTTGCATGCATGAGGCCCTGGGTTCGATTCCTCAGCACCACATAAGCAGAAAAAAAAGCCAGAAGTGGCACTGTGGCTCAAGTGGTAGAGCACTAGCCTTGAGCTGAAGAGCTGAGGGACAGTACCCAAGTCCAGAGTTCAGGACCCACAACTGGACCCAAAAAAGAAAATGTTAGTGCTTTTTAGAAATCGGGCTAGACTTAGAAAAGGTGGCTTATGGGCTGGGATAAAGTACTTGCTTGATTTGATCCACGGCACCAGAAAACAAAGGGGAGAGAGAGGATTATTCTACCATCAGAGCTGCATCTCTGCAGATCAATTTCCTTTAGTGAATTTTTTTTGGGGGGGTCCGGTTGTGGGGCCTGAACTCTGGGCCTGGGTGCTGTCCCTCAGCTCTTCAGCTCAAGGCTAGTGCTCTAGCACTTGAGCCACAGCACCACTTCCAGCTTTTTTCTTTTTGCTGAGAATGTGGTGCTGAGGAATCGAACCCAGGGCCTCATACATGCAAGGCATACACTCTAATGCTGAGCTATCTTCCCAGCCCCGTGAATTCTTTTCTAACACTGGATTTAAGCTGGGTGCTAGTGGCTCACACCTGTAATCCTAGTGTAGTAGGAGAACCCCTACTCAAGCAGGCAAGCCCACCTAGTTGTCCTGAGTGACAGACCCCACCACAACAAAGTTGTTAACAAAGAAGCAACTTTATTGAGAAGGTTGTTATACTGACTGGTCAGGGGCACAGCACAGGATCAGGAGCTGATATGACGACCCCGAGCGGTGAGCGTCCCCCATTCTTTGTTTTTTAAAGGCAAAATCCAGGAGGTCAAACCTGGTCACCTGTGTGCAGGTGACCTATGGGATCGTAACACACACAAAGGATTGTACAGTCATACCAGACCACACACAGGTGGCCAATGAGGTTACAGTTTTTAATGGCTGTTTAAACCAGCCTATCACCTTGGTTTAAAAGATCTACCTTTTGGTGGGCAAAAGGTGGAGCTTACCGTAAGCTTGTGCAAAAGGCAGGGTTTACCGTAAACTAGTGGTGTCACCTGATTACAACCTATCTGTTTTTATGGGTCAATCTTTTTTTTTTTTTCTTTTTTTTGGGGGTCTGGTCGTGGGGCCTGAACTCTGAGCTTGGGCGCTGTCCCTCAGCTCTTCAGCTCAAGGCTAGCGCTATACCACTTGAGTCACAGCGCCACTTCCGGGTTTTTTCTTTTTGCTTATGTGTTGCTGAGGAATCGAACCCAGGGCCTCAGGCATGCAAGGCAAGCACTCTACCACTGAGCCACCTTCCCAGCCCCTTATGGGTCAATCTTTAACTCAACAATTAAGGGTGGGTTACATTGTTACGTTGTTTAGGGGAGGGGGACCAGATGCCTTTTTTTTTTTTTTTTAAATTCTGGGAACTAGGCCCATCAAGTCTAAAAACCCTAAAACAAAGGCAAAGCTCAAAATGGAATCATACAAGCTTGGGCTCCATCTCAGGGTCCACTCCACTAGCTACCTCAGAGGCTGAGATTGAGGATCTCAAGTCAAGCCAGTCTGGGCAGGAAAGTCTGTAAGACTTGTCTCTAATTAACCACCAAAAAGCCAGAAGTGGAGCTGCGGCTCAAGTGGTAGAATTCTAGTCTTGAACTAAAAAGCTCCGGGACAGCACAGGCCCTGAGTTCAAGTCCAAGACAGTCACAAGAAGCCGGGCACTGGTGGCTCACGCCTGTAATCCTAGCTACTCAGGAGGCTGAGATCTGAGGATCGCGGTTCAAAGCCAGCCCGGGCAGGAGAGACTGTGAGACTCCTATCTCCAATAAACCACCAGAAAACCGGAAGTGGCGCTGTAGCTCAAGTGGTAGAGTGCTCGCTTTGAGCTGAAGAGCTGAGGGACAGCGCTCAGGCCCAGCGTTCAAGCCCCACGACCGACAAAAAAAAAAAAAAGACAGTCACAAGAAAAAGAGAAAGGAAGAGGAGGAGGGGGAAGAGGAGGAGGAGGGAGAAGAAGGGAGGGAGGGAGGGAGGGAGGGAGGGAGGGAGGAAGAGGAGGAAGTATGATTCCCCTGAAGCAGGATAATCAATTATCCCAGCTTTCTTGGGACAGAGGGGTTTTCTAGGACACAGGATTTATAGTGCTGAAATTGTGACAACCCTGGGCAAACCAGGACAGTTGGTCACTCTAAGAATGGATCTTTCCACTGTCAATCATGAGGAAAGAATTTGGAAAGACTAAACAAGGAATTGGAGGATGTTGATTCTCTAAAAAGAATTGGGACATGTTAATCTTGAGTCTGTTTTCTTTCATGCCCACAATTTATAAATTATTGGTGGGATGCAGAGAGCGAAATGGGGCCTGAGGACATGTGCACACACAATGGTAAGACCTTTCAATTTCTTATTTTCTTGTATTTCTCATAATCTCTCCAGTGTTTTCAGAATGCTTAAGGTAGGGATAGCTCAGGGATAGAGCATATGCTTAGAATATACAAGGTACTTGGCTCAACCTTCAATTCCACAGATCACGGTCTATTATCTATCTAGTTTCTTTTTTCTTGTAGGTTATGGGGCTTGAACTCTGTGTTTGGGTGCTGTCCCTCAGCTCTACAGCTAAAGGCCTGCACTCTACCACTTGAGCCACAGTGCCGCTTCTGGTTTTCTGGTGGTTTATTGGAGATAAGAGTCTCACAGATTTTCCTGCCCTGGGCTGGCTTTGAACATGATCCTCAGATCTCAGCTTCCTGAGTAGCTAGGATTACAGGCCTAAGCCACCAGTGCCTGGCTCTAGTTTCTATTTTACTTCATACTCACCACTTATATCTCTTCATCAGCACCTCATTGAGTATCTTACCCTGGCCCAAGTAGCTTAAACCTGTAAACCCAACTACTCCAGAGGCTGAGATCTGAGGATCAAGGTTCAAAACAAGCCAGGGCAGAAAAGTCTGTGAGAGAATTATGGAGGTTTGGCTTAAGTGGTAGGGTGCCATCTTTGAGTGGAAAAAAAAAAAAAAAACAAGTGAAAGTGTAAGGCCAAGTTCAAGCCCTATCAGTATTGACACCGAGAAAGAGGTAGGGGATAAAGTAAGGTACCTATGACTTAATTAATGCCTGTAACCATAGTTAATAGGGAAATAGAAATCAGGAAGACCATAGTTGAAGACCAGCAAGAATGAAAAGTTCGTAAGAACTCTCCTCAACAGAAAAAGCTGCACTTGTCACTCCAGAAGTATAAATGTAAAGTTCATGGTCCAGGTTGGCCCAGAGAGATCCTGTCTTGAACATAACAAGAGGGGAGAAGCTGAGGGCTAGGAAAAACAATAATGGGAGAGGAAAAAAATACTGGAGGCATAGCTCAAGAAGTTGAATTCCAGGGCTGAGAAGGTGGCTCTGTTGTAGAGTACTTGCCTTGCATGCATAAGGCCCTGGGTTCGATTCCTCAGCACCACATAAGCAGAAAACGTTGGAAGTGGCACGGTGGCTCAAGTGGTAAAGTGCTTGCCTTGAGCTGAAGAGCTGAGGAACAGTGCCCAGGCCGAGTTCAAGCCCAGGACTGGCCACAAAAAGAAAAGTTGAATTCCAGCATAGCAAGCACAAAGCCCTGAGTTCAACCCCCGGCCTCCCAAAAAAATAAAAATAAAGGAAAAGAAAGTCTGAGTTGAATATCATAGTACATTGTTTGTAATCTCAGCATCCAGGACGTTGAGGCAGATCATGAGTCTCAGGTCAGCCTGGCTATATGCCTCATGAAAGAGACAAAAGCAAGTTTGGTACACAAGTTGAGGTATTGCTCAGTGATAGAGTACTGCATAGTATGTGCTAGAACCCTAGTTTTATTCTCTGCATCACAAAAAAAAACAAAACATTTATACCAAGAAAAATAATGTAGCAGGATACCCTTATTCCTATTGTCTACTCACAACTCAATGGCATTTCCATATGAAGTATAACCTCCTGCCCAATGGACCG
This sequence comes from Dipodomys merriami, assembly GCF_024711535.1. Lineage (NCBI taxonomy): Eukaryota > Metazoa > Chordata > Mammalia > Rodentia > Heteromyidae > Dipodomys > Dipodomys merriami. The sequence goes on along the minus strand of NW_027203493.1, from coordinate 7,776,881 downwards.
AACTCTTCGTACAGAGTAAGGAAGTGATGAAAAACAGCATTCACAGTGGAAATAAACATTATCCATAATTATTCATAATTGTTTTTAATATTGAGGATGAGTCACATCCAATTTATTCCCACAGTTCTATTATCAGCTGTGTATTACTGATGAGAATCACCAGACTGGCACTGCAAAATATATGTAGGAAAACATCCAAGAGGACAATGCAGAGGTATCACATGGTGAGTGGCTGAGAAACTGGGAACAAGACAATCCTCAGAAAAATCACCTTTTTTGTCCCTGCAAAGGCACTAATGTGTGAACTCGATTCACACTTTTATTATTCCAATCAGGTTATTTTTAGATCAGAATAATTTTAGAATAAGACTTGTTAAGGGATTATTTATTTCCTAGGAAGTTCTTTCACATTGCATATGTAATTCTAGAATCTCCATCCAAATATATTCCTTTTACCTCTCCTTCTGAATACTTTCTCATGTTATTCTCAAAATTCTATATAAAGAATTTCAAAACAGAAATGACCACAGGCTGAGCACGAGTAGCTCATGCCTATAACCCTAGCTATTCAAGAGGCTGAGATCAGAGGATCATGGTTCAAAGTGAGCCGGGGCAGGAAAGTCCATGAGACTCTTTTTTTTTATGGTTGGTCAGAGGGCTTGAACTCTGGTCCTGGGCGCTGTCCCTCAGCTCTTCAGCTTAAGGCAAGAGCTCTACCACTTGAGCCACAGCACCACTTCCAGTTGAGTAGTTTATTGGAGATAAGAGTCTCACAGACTTTTCCTGCCCAAGCTGGCTGTGAACTGTGAACCTCAAATCTCAGCCTCCTAGTAGGATTACAGGTGTGAGCTTTCGGCACCTGGCTTCAGGAGACTCTTATCTCCAATTAATCAGCAGAAAATCAGAAATAGTGCTGTGGCTCAAGTGATAGATCATGTCTCTTGAGCTGAAGAGCTCAAGGACAGCACCCAGGCCCAGAGTTTAAGCCCCAGAACAAACAAAAGAAGAAACAAAGAAATGTGGTCCTTTTGGCTCTATGCTAGCCTAGAAAGAAAAATTTTCTTGACTCCTCTAAAACAACCAGCAAAAAGTAAGGCTTGTAGGCATGGTGGCAAGTGGCAAAGTCCTGAGTTGAAATGCCAATAGCATGATTTAGTTAAATCTGACCTCTCTAAACCTGCATCAATCTCCTTTGCCTATCAAACTGGCATGGTTGTTAGTCTTGTAAGTGTACTATTGCTATTTTATCTATATTTGAATTCTGTTCTCATTTATTTTAGAAAACCTTTTCCCAAATAAACTCCCTCTTCACATCTGCCCATATAAAGGCAGCAAAATACAAAACTAAAAGTCATTTGGGACAAACAAATATTGTTTTCATTTGAAATCTCTGGATAACTGAAACTAAAAAAAGTATTTTGGCTCTGTGCTGCTTCCTCCTTCACTATGTCTTTAGAAGCACAATAAAAAATTGCAGCCTGTGAGCTCACAAATGAGTAATGCACACACAACCTGAAGTTTGTCAGATAACAGGGAGCCCCTGTCTTTGCTTTGATTTAGTTGACAAATTTGCAAATGAACCAAGATAAATCTGGCACAGCATCAACTCTTCTAGAACACAGATTAAGTATCAATTCATGACAAGTATGTACATTCAATAATGCTGGATGATAGAACTGTGTCAAGTGTGGTGAGGAGGGAGAAAGGCTGTCACAATTTCTTCCAGAAAGTCTCTCTCTTCCCCACATTTCACATTAGCTAAAATGAGCAAGCATCAGCTCCTGACGGATGCGGTCAGCCTCTAAGTCCAGAGACTCCATGTGCTCATAGTCTTCCTCAGGGGGCTGTTCAACGGGTCCTGACACTGGAGAGGACCAAACATCCATCCCATGCTCCAAGGAGATGTTGTGGAGGACACAACAAGCCAAGATGATGTGGCTGGACTTCTCTGGTGAATACTGGAGTGCCCCCTTGGATCCATCCAGGCAGCGGAAACGGGAACAGAGGGCTCGGAAAGTCTTCTCAATCACACTGTGAGTTGCAGAATGAGCCCTATTATAGCGATATTCCACAGGAGTTTCAGGAATGTGAAGTGGGGTCATGAGCCAGGTGCGGAGGAAGAAAGAGCTATCACCTGTATGGAAGGCCCAAAGAAATCATACATGATTATAAATGCATTACAAACAAGAAGTAAAGCTCAGAAACACACTGAGAATTGACATGAAAACACTACAGCTTCTGGGACCAAAGCAAATAAAAAAAACAAAAGGGAAGTGGTACATGTCATGAGCATGGAACATATATATATATGTATTTTTTAGTTGTGGGGCTTGAACTCAGGGCTGGGCACTGTCCTTGAGCTTTGTTTAACACCTTCAGCCACAGCTCCACTTCTGGTTTTCTGGTGGTTAATTAGGTATATGAGTCTCACGGACTTTTTCCAGCCTGGGCTGGCTTCAAACTGCTATCCTCAGATCTCAGACTCCTGAGTAGCTAGGATCATAGGTGTGAGCCACTGGCATCCAGCTGAAACATATCTTTATTTTTGGCAGAACTGGGAGTTGAACTCATAGCCTCACACTTGCTAGACAAGTGTTCTTACTGTTAAGCCCAAAAGAGACTGTGGGAATGTTCAAGTTAGACCACTGCCTAGCAAGTACAAGTTCCCAAGTTCCAACTCCAGGACTGATAAGAGGGAGAGGGAGGGTGGGAAAGAGAGAAATAAGCTGATAACTAATCTAAAAGAATGTTAGAAGAAGGTAGAGGCAATTCTTAATCTTTTTTCTTTTTTTCTTTTGGCTATTGCTGGCTTTTGGTAATGCTAGAACACAAACTCGGGCTTTTATGGATGCTAAGTACCCACTCTATCTCTGAATTACAACTCTAGCTCCTTTGTCAAATAAAACACATTTCTTTTTACTTTTTATTCTTTTTTTGGCTAGCCATGGAGCTAGAACTCTGAGCCTGGGTGCTGTCCCTGAGTTTTTCAGCTCAAGACTAGCACGTGAGCCACAGCACCACTTCCAGCTTTTTCTGTTTATGTGATACTGAGGAATTGAATCCAGGGCATGCTAAACCAAGCACTGAGCCACATTCCCAGTCCTCAAAGACATTTCTTTCTTTCTTTCTTTCTTTCTTTCTTTCTTCCTTCCTTCCTTTCTTTCTTTCTTTGTTGGTCGTGGGCCTTGAACTCTGGGCCTGGATGCTTGTCCCTCAGCTCTTTAGCTCAAGGTTTGAGCCACAGTGCCACTTCTGGTTTTCTGGTGGTTTATTGGAGATAAGAGTCTCATGGACTTTCCTGCTCAGGCTGGCTTTGAACCATGATCCTCAGATCTCAGTCTTCTAAGTAGCTAGGATTACAGGGGTAAGCTACTGGCTCCTGGCTCAAAGACATTTCTTTTCTTTTTTTTTTGCTAGTCATGGTGCCTGAACTCTGGGCCTGGGCACTGTCCCTCAGCTCTTCAGCTCAAGGCTAGTGCTCTACCACTTGAGCCACAGCACCACTTCCAGCTTTTTCTGCTTATGTGGTGCTGAGGAATCAAACCCAGGGCCTCATGCATGCAAGGCAAGCACTCTATCCACTGAGCCACCTTCCCAGCCCCTCAAAGTTATTTCATAATAAAAGGCTGGTAGGCTTCACTCAAGTGGTACAGTGCCAACAGAGCAAGCAAGATGAGTAAGGGTAAGGCCCTGAGATCAAGCCTCCATTTTGAAATAAATGAATAAATGGCTTAATGAAAATGATCAAGTAGCATATAAATCTACAAAATCTCTAAAAAGCCAAAGTATAAGAGATAAAGAATTTTACCGATCTATAAACATTTGTAAGGGAAATTTCTAACTTTAAACTTTCAGGTCTACAGGCACTATGTACAGATTTGAGAGTATTACATGGGACAATAATAATTTGCTATAGGACCATGTTTTTATAAGAAAGGGACTGATAGAATCTTTGTTAAAGAGAACATGAGTATCTTTGTATTACAAAAAGTAATAATAAGAAGGAAATGAAATTAGAACTCAGTTAAAATAATATAATACATATAAAGTATTCCTCTTTTTTTTTTTTTTGTCAGTCGTGGGGCTTGAACTCTGGGCCTGGGCGCTGTCCCTCAGCTCTTCAGCTCAAGGCGAGAGCTCTACCACTTGAGCTACAGCGCCACTTCCGGTTTTCTGGTGGTTTATTGGAGATAGGAGTCTCATGGTCTCTCCTGCCCGGGCTGGCTTTGAACGGTGATCCTCAGATCTCAGCCTCCTGAGTAGCTAGGATTACAGGCTTGAGCCACCAACGCCCGGCCTATTCCTCTTTTTTTTAAGTTGTGGGTTTTGAACTCGGGTCCTGTACACTGTCCCTGAGCCCAAGGGTAGCACTCTACCACTTTAAGCCACAGATCCACTTCTGACATTCTGGTGGTTACTTGAAGATAAGAGTGGGATCTTCAGATCCCAGACTCCTGGGCAGGACCCACCAGCGTCTAGTGCCCAGCAAGACATTTCTTTTTCTCTCTTTCTTCCTTTCTTTCTTTCTCTCTTTTTTTCTCTCTCTCCCTCTCTCTTTGGTCATGGGGCTTGAACTCTGGGCCTGGGCGCTGTCCCTCAGCTCTTTATCTCAAAGCTAGAGCTCTACCACATGGGTGACAGTGCCACTTCCGTTTTTCTGGTGGTTTATTGGAGATAAGAGTTTCATGGCCGGGGCTGGGAAGGTGGCTCAGTGTAGAGCGCTTGCCTTGCATGCATGAGGTCCTGGGTTCAATTCCTCAGCACCACATAAGAAAAAAGAAAAAAGCTGGAAATAGCACTGTGGCTCAAGTGGTAGAGCGCTAGCCTTGAGCTGAAGAGTTTAGGAACAGCGGCCAAGCCCAGAGTTCAAGTCCCATGACCGACAAACAAACAAAACCCAAAACAAAGGAAACTGGGATGCAATGTCCTAACACAATAGCACAATGTTTCTATAATGTGTAATTGTCCTTACTCACTATGTTTGGCAGATGAAGTAAGTCTTACACAGAGGTACAACCTCTTACAATCTAAGATCGAATATCATTGACCTGGAATAGCATTAGACATAATCGCTATGATGCTGATCTACCATCAAGTCCTTTCTTTTAGCAGCTTACATTTCCTTCCCTTTCTGCCTCACTCCCTCTTGCTCACTCTCTCCCCCTCCTCCTCTCTCTCACACCAGAATAATACCCTTTATTGCCTTTGTTGCTCTTTCTCTATTCCCCCACTTCTAGGAGCTTACATTTCTTGTTGTTGTTGTTGTTGTTTTATTGTGAAAAAACTGTACAGAGGGGTTAAAATTACGTGGGCAAAGTAATGAGTACATTTCTTATAAAGCATTGTTGCCTCCTCCTTTGTTTCCCCTTCCTATCCCTTCCCCCTCCCCACCCAGGAGCTTACGTTTCTAAGACTGGATTAACTGCAAATAATAACTAACAATTCTCACAAATTTTTCAAATTTTATCTTTAGCTAAATTTTGCCATTTTAATATGACCTCTTTTAATTAAATTTGCGCTTACTAAATACTAAAGCTAAGAAACTGATATAAATAATAAAAATAATATTTATGATTCATTGAACACCTAATACAGTAGGTATTGTGCTAGGCACTTTCTAAATTATCTCTTAAGGTTTGTGGTGGTAAGTGGGGCAGCAATGGGGCAGCCAAGACAGGATGATTGCAAGTTCAAGATCAGCGTGGGTGACAAAGTAAAACCTGTCTTTAAAAAAATAAATAAGGGCCTGGAAATGTGGCTCAGTGGTAGAGTGCTTGCCTCGCATGCATGAGGCCCTGGTTTTGATTCCTTAGCACCACTTAAGCAGAAAGAGCCAGAAGTGGCCCTGTGGCTCAAGAGGTAGAGCACTGGAGAGCTGAGGGACAACCCCCAGGCCCAGAGTTAAAGCCCCACAACTGACAAAAATAAATAAATACTAAAATCCGGGCTGGGAATATGGCTTAGTGGTAAGAGTGCTTTCCTAGCATGCATGAAGCCCTGGGTTCAATTCCTCAGTACCACATAAACAGAATAAACAGAAATGACGTTGTGGCTCAAGTTGTAGAGCACTAGCCTGGAACAAAAGAAGCTCAGAACAATGCCCAGGCCCTGAGTTCAAGATCCAGGACTGGCCAAAAAAAAAAAAAATCTATGTTTTTGTTTTCTTGCCAGCCTAGGGGCTTGAACTCAGGGCCTGGGCACTGTTTTTTTGCTCAAGGCTAGCACTCTCCAGCTTTTTCTGTTTATGTGGTACTGAGGAATGGAACCCAGGGCTTCATGCATGCTGGGCAAGCACTCTATCACTAAGCCACATTCCTAGCCCTGTAATTATATTTTATTTTAACATCAGTAACATTAGTAAATGAATCATCAGCAAAAAAATAAAAATATATACAATATATAATTTGTTGTCATTATTATCATCCTTGATGCTGTTCTTATCCAAACCCAACTCTTTCTTTTTTTTGGGGGGGGGGTCTGGTCGTGGGGCTTGAACTCTGTGCCTGGGCACTGTCCCTCAGCTCTTCAGCTCAAGGCTAGCGTTCTACCACTTGAGCCATAGCACCACTTCCGGCTTTTTTCTTTTTGCTTATGTGGTACTGAGGAATCGAACCCAGGGCCTCATGCATGCAAGGCAAGCGCTCTACCACTGAGCCACTTTCCCAGCCCCCAAACCCAACTCTTTCAAGTGACACACTGAATGTATTTTTACAAATGAGAAGATCAGAACCCACCTTTGATAATGTGAGTCAATGTCAGAATCATTAAAATAATAGTTAATGATATAAAAGGAAATAAAGACAATTGCCTAGAATGAATGTATAGAACAGAGATGCTAAGTGATGTCTGTTAAATTTCTCTAAGTTTGAGCCTTAATATGGGGAGATATATGGTACAAGTGACTTAGTGTAGACCTTTTGCAAAATGTTCCATAGTCATTAACTGCTTATAATCCAAACACCACTGGAAAACAGACACTCAGGAGGGGATAAGGATCAGAACTGCTAAACAGATTAAATTTACTGCTTATGTGATCAGTCATCCACAAGACATTCTGACAGATCTTGCTCAAAGCTGCTTAACAGGACTAGGCCAGGAGCTGAAGAAATAAGAACTCAGGCTAACCTGTCTGAAGAAGCAGGCATTTTTAGAGGAGAGAAATTTAGGTATACACCCTGAAAGGATAGATCAGAAGGAGGACAGGAAGTGATAACACTAGTTTACAATATATTACAGAAACAAAGGGAGATCAAAGCTAGCTCAACATTTGAGAACTCTAGATATATTAAACAACTCTGATAGCATTATGATATAATCGCTATCTAATGTCTCTCTCACTAAAACATCTAACAGCTTGTCATTCCTCATAATTCTGCCAATCTTCCTCTAATTATCCTATAGTATACCCATCCTCTAGAGACTAGTGATTTCAAATCATTTAAGACATTTATTAATAATGGATGTCTACATTCTTTCCTTTAAAATTCGCATTCCTGAGGCTTGAAGTAGGGGTTAGTACCATTTTAAATAAATCCCTTAGATATTTTAGATTTTTTTTTTTGGCCAGTCGTGGGGCTTGAACTCTGGGCTTGGGCACTGTCCCTCAGCTCTTCAGCTCAAGGCAAGCGCTCTACCATTGAGCCACACACAGTACCACTTCCGTTTTTTTTCTAATGGTTTATTGGAGATAAGAATCTCATGGACTTTCCTGCCCAGGCTGGCTTTGAACCCCTATTCTCAGATCTCAGCCTCCTGAGTAGCTAGGATTACAGGCTCGAGCTACCAGCAGCCAGCTGATCTTTTTTTTTTTTTTTGTAGTGCTAGAAATCAAAATAGTGGGCTGGGAAGGTGGCTCAGTGGTAGAGTGCTTGCCTTGCATGCAAGAGGCCCTAGGTTCGATTCCTCAGCACCACATAAACAAAAAGAAAAAAGCCGGAAGTGGCGCTGTGGCTCAAGTGGTAGAGCGCTAGCCTTGAGCTGAAGAGCTGAGGGACAGCGCCCAGACCCAGAGTTCAGGCCCCACAACCGGACCCCCCCCCCCAAAAAAAAGAAATCAAAATAGTTACATCCTCAGTACAGATGATGATTATTATTTATTTATTTTTGCCAGTCCTAGGGCTTGAACTGAGGGCCTGAGCACTTACTCTCAGCTTCTTTTTGCTCAAACTAATACTCTACCATTTGAGCCACAGCACCACTTCTGGCTTTTTCTGTTTATGTGGTGCTAAGAATTGAACCCAGGGCTTTGTGCATGCTACACAAGCACTCTACCACTGAGCCACATTCCCAACCCCCATGATTCTTTTTTTTTTTTTTTTTGGTTGGTTGTGGGCTTGAACTCTGGGCTTGGGTGCTATCCCTCAGCTCTTCACCTCAAGGCTAGTGCTCTACCACTTGAGCCACAGCACACATCCATTTCTCTGAGTGGTTTATCAGAGATAAGAGTCTCACAGACTTTCTCACAGATGAATATTTTCAGCAAAAAAACAAAACAAAACAAAACCTGAGGACTGGGAAGGTGGCTCAGTGGTAGAGTACTTGCTTTACATGCATGAGGCCCTGGGCTTGATTCCTTAGCACCATGTAAGCATAAAAAAAAGCCAGAAGTGGCGCTGTGGTTCAAGTGGTAGAGTGCTAGCCTTGAGCTGAAAAGCTGAGGGACAGGGCCCAGGCCCAGAGTTCAGGCCCTACAACTGGACCCAAAAACAACAACAACTGTGAAACAGGGCTGGGAATATGGATTGTGGTAAAGTGTTTGCCTAGCAAGCATGAAGCTCTGAGTTCCATTCCTCAGTTCCACAAAAACAAAGCTGGAAGTGGTGCTGTGACTCAAGTGGTAGAGTGCCAGCCTTGCACAAAAGAAGCTCAGGAACAGTGCTCAGGCCCTGAGTTCAAGACCCAGGACTGGCCAAAAAGAAAAAAAAAAGTCCATAAAAAACATTTGTGAGGGCTGGGAAGGTGGTTCAGTGGTAGAGCGCTTGCCTTGCATGCATGAGGCCTTGGGTTCGATTCCTCAGCACCACATAAGCAAAAAGCAAAAAGCCGGAAGTGGCGCTGTGGCTCAAGTGGTAGAACACTAGCCTTGAGCTGAAGAGCTGAGGGACAGCGCCCAGGCCCAGAGTTCAGGCCCCACAACTGGACCCCCCCCCCAAAAAAAAAAGATACATTTGTGAAACACAATGCTAATTAGAAATCCTCAAACTAGTTTTCCTATTTAAAGCATAGGGAGACTTTCTAAGGAGTCTAAAATTAGGGGTATCAATTTCTTTTTTTTTTTTTGTCAATTTGCATGACCACACTTTCCTAGCTTTCTTATTGGCCTGGTATGGCTTAGTAAACATCTGTCAACTGTTCCAATGGCTACCTCTCCTTTTCTGTAGAGAAGATCAGAAAAATATAAAAAGTTATGTTTTTACTTATTTTATATCCTCTTTCCCCTTTTCTAATTTTAATGTGCTGATCCTAAGGCTTGAACTCAAGGCCTCCTGATCTTGATCAGGTCTTCTACCACTTGAGCCATGCCTACAGTTGATTTTCTTTTTGTGGGGAGGCTGAGGGTTGAACCTAGTGACCTCCTACATACTAAGCAGATATTTTACCATGAATCTACATCCATGCATACCCCTTATTTTCAACTATGGCCTATAAATGATGTAAAAAGCTATTTTACAGAGCTCAAAGTATAGCTGTGTGGTAGGCTGTTTAGTTAGCATGCCTTAACTCTAGATTTCCCAAACACTACAAACAAAAATAAACTATTAAAGCTGTAATTCCACCTAAATCTGGGGGTCTTAAGTTGTGAAGGAAAAGCCCCTCACATGACCTTAAAGGCCTTATAAAAGGAAGAATTAGGGCTGGGAAGATGGTTCAGTGGTAGAGTGCTTGCCTTGCATGCATGAGGCCCTGGGTTCAATTCCTCAGCATCACATAAGCAGAAAAAGTGGGAAGTGGTACTGTGGCTCAAGTGGTAGAGCGCTAGCATTCAGCAAAAGATGCTCAGGAACAGTGCCCAGGCCCTGAGTTCAAACCCTAACACTGGCAAAAAAAAAAAAATTGGAGCTGAGGCATGGCTCAAGTGATTAAAAAAGTACCTGTGTGGTAAGTATGAGGTCCTGCGTTCAAACCTCAATATTGAAAAACAAAAATGAATTGCTAAATGATAATCTGGTTTTTAAAAGTACTAAAAGCAATTACAACCTGAAAGCACCCATCCCAGAAGACCACACTGACACAGTCACATCCAGCAGAAGGAGTTTATTGTCAGCAAGGGCTGACAAGGTCACTTCTCTCATGGAGTGGGAGAAATGGCTCCTATCTTTGTTTAGGGTGTGTGTGTGTGTGTGTGTGTGTGTGTGTGTGTGTGTGTGTGTGTGTGTGTGTGTGTGTGTGTGTGTGTGTGTGTGTGTGTGTGTGTGTGTGTGTGTGTGTGTGTGTGTGTGTGTGTGTGTGTGTGTGTGTGTGTGTGTTCACATATATCTATATATTCATATATACATACATATATGTATATAACCTAGAGGAGCTAAGGAGGGAATTCATGTGGGACTTGGGAGCAGAGGAATTCATTATGGTGGGCTAAGATTGATGGCAGCTGCCTGAATAGGCGATAAGGGGGTCTGCTGTTACCATTCATGGCTGACAAATGGAACGTAACTTCGAGGTGAGAGGGAAGGTGCTGATCATCAACTACCTGCTCCAAAGGGACCCCTTGTCAGCCAATGTGGAGAAAGGAGTATGTCAGGCTAACACAACCTCTTTGTACAACTATTTAATAATAAAATTTAAAACTTCTTTTAAAGTACTAAAAAAGCTAAGTATGATATGCACATAAATCTTTGATTGGGGAAGTTGAAGCAGTAGGATTATAAACTCAAGGGGTCCGGACAAAAGGACAAGACTCCATCTCAAAAAGAAAAATGACAGTGAGAAAAACTGTTTTTCCATCAACATATATTGCTTAAAAATTCCTGCTTTGGCCTAGTGTTTTGTCTCTTGTTGAGGAAAAGAGGAAATGCCTTGGGATAAGAAAGGATTTGTAGGGCTGGGAAGGTGGCTCAGTGGTAGAGTGCTTGCCTTGCATGCAAGAGGCCCTGGGTTCAATTCCTCAGCACCACATAAGCAGAAAAAGCCAGAAGTGGCACTGTGGCTCAAGTGGTAGAGTGCTAGCCTTGAGCTGAAGAGCTGAGGGACAGCACCCAGGCCCAGAGCTCAGGCCCCATGACTGGCAAAAAAAAAAAAAAAAAAAGAAAGGATTTGTAAAATGTAGGGTTTTGTCTTAAACTGGTTTCTTGTCAAGATGGAATTATGACACATGCTAGACAGTTCAAGAAAAAACAGAGGGTGTGGGTATATTTTGAGATTACTTGTGAACTGCTAATCTTCTTTCAAAAATCGCCTTACATAAATACTAGCCAGTCTCCAGCAGATTGTGAACCTGAGCTTCACCAATCTGAGCAAAGGGGCAGGGCTTGCTGTGTGAGGGATAAATACTAGGGCAGACTGCCAGTTAAGTGTGCTTGCTTGCCTGGGCACTGTCCCTCAGCTCTTCAGCTCAAGGCTAGCATTCTACCACTTGAACCACAAGGCCACTTCTGGCCTTTTCTGCTTATGTGGTGCTGAGGAATAGAATCAGGGCTTTATGCATGCAAGGCAAGCACTCTACCACTGAGCCACCTTTCCAGCCCGCTTGCCAGATTTTTGGCTGATGGCCTACCCTTCTGTTTTTTCTTTTCTTTCTTTTTTTTATTTTTTTTTTTTTGCCAGTGGTGGGGCCTGGGCACTGTCCCTCAGCTCTTCAGCTCAAGGCTAGCACTCTACCACTGGAGCCACAGCGCCACTTCTGGCTTTTTCTGCTTATGTGGTGCTGAGGAATCGAACCCAGGACCTCATGCATGCAAGGCAAGCACTCTACCACTGAGCCACTTTTCCAGCCCCCTGGCCTACCCTTCTGCAGAAGTAAATTTTGCCTTGCTGAGACAATTCTTTATAAAGAGAAATGAATTTGAAAATATTCAAAAAAAAAAAAAGAAAATATTCAGTTCCTGTTTCACTTTTATTAAAATACTAATATTAGTATTTACCTTTATTTTTTATTTGTTTGTGGGGTGGATGTGGCCCAGGCAGGTGTTAAATTTGCTGGTTCATGTTATCCTCCCAAGTCAGCTTCCAAACAGCTTGGAAGTATAGGCATGTACCACCACACTCCAACTAGAACTCAAGTTTTTTTTTTTTTTTTTTTGTCGGTCGTGGGGCTTGAACTCTGGGCCTGGGCGTTGTCCCTTAGCTCTTCAGCTCAAGGCGAGCGCTCTACCACTTGAGCTACAGCGCCACTTCCGGTTTTCTGGTGGTTTTATTGGAGATAGGAGTCTCACGGTCTCTCCTGCCCGGGCTGGCTCTGAACCGCGATCCTCAGATCTCAGCCTCCTGAGTAGCTAGGATTACAGGCGTGAGCCACCAGCGCCCGGCTAGGACTCAAGTTTTAAGAATGCAAGTCTGACTTTATAGTTTGGGTCTCAAAGTGAAAGATTCATAAGGAATCTGCCTGAAAGCAAACAATTCCCACAGCTGTTAAAAGAAACAGCTTGAAGCTGGGCACAGGTGGCTCACGTCTGTAATCCTAGCTACTCAGGAGGCTGAAATCTGAGGATCACGGTTCAAAGCAAGCCAGCCTGGTCAGGAAAGTCCATGAGACTCTTATCTCCAATAAACCATTAGAAAAAAAAAAAAAACAGAAATGGTGCTGTGGCTCAAGTGGTAGAGCACTAGCCTTGAGCTGAAGAGCTGAGGGACAGTGCCCAAGCCCAGAGTTCAAGTCCCATGATCAACTACCCCCTAAAAAAAGAAGAAAAAAAAAAAGAAACAGCTTGAGAAGACTCTTACAAAATGCATACTTTGCCTTCACCTCTTCATGTGAGTTGTTTGAAAATGGAATTTGCAGGCTCACTTTATTTCTTTTTTGCTTCCTTCCATTTCTTCTCTCTCTTGTGTTCAAGTAATCCTCTTGTCTGAGTAGCTAGGACTATAAACACATGCCACCATGCCCAGATCTTAATGAATCTTATGTCCTTTGTATACAAGATAACCTTGTCCTGTTGCTCACACACAGAAAGGCTTACTTTGTTATTTTTCTGTTGGTTGTGGGGCTTGAACTTAGGGCCAGGGTGCTGTCCATGAGCTCTTTACTCAAGGCTAGCACGCTACCATTTTGAGCCATAGCACCATTTCCAGTGTTCTGGTGGTTAATTGAGGATAACTTTCACAGCCTTTCGTACCTGGGCTGGCTTTGAACCACAATCTTCAGATCTCAGACCCGAGTAGAAACGCTTACTTTAAAAGACAATACGGGCTGGGAATGTAGCTTAGTGGTAGAGGACTAACATGCATGAAGCCTGTGGTTTGATTCCTTAGTGCCACATAAACAGAAAAGGTCAGAAGTGGCTCAAGTGGTAGAGTGCTAGTCTTGAGCAAAAGTTTCTAGACCCTAGGTTCAAGCCCCAGGACTGGCAAAAAAAAAAAAAAAAAGACAATACAAAATAAAAAGCCTAAGCTGTCAGGCTCAAAGATTTCATTATTGTTAGCAGTATTCCTCATATCTGTACTATCATCTAAGTTTTCATAGCCTAATATTAGATTCCTGTGCTATTCAGATCACTGTGCCAGGCTTTTCAGTGAATTTCAGGCAGCTCTCTGAACTGAGTGCCTAAATGAGAAATATAAATGCACTCTTTCATCATTTTCACATAGATAACACAGTGACAATCACCAATAGCAACAATATCATTTTTTTGCACAATATTATATAGTGAATCTTTGATACATATTACTTAATTCTCACAAAAGTAATTACTGCTGTATTATTTTCACCATTTTACAGATGATAAAAATTATGTCATAACTGCACAGATGTATTATAATTAACCAGTTCTGTACTGGTAATTAATTTGGCTGAATTACAAGCATTGTTTTTATAGGATTGCTTTTGTTCTTCATACGGTTTTTGTACTGCAAGTTCTTATAATTTTGTTTTGTTTATGAACATATACCTATAATATACACTTAGAGTGGTAGTCTTTTTAAATTTTAGTTAATTCCTTATTTAAAAAATAACACAGCATCTAATTAACAGAGCATCAAACTTGCTCTGAGGTCTCAGATTTTAAGGCTGAGGCCTCAAATTTGAGATTCTCCTGCCTCAGCTTTCCTAGTGGTAGTGTATCTACCACACCTGGCTTTAACGTTGTTTTTTTAAAAACACTTAGGGCTCAAGGGCTGGTAGTATATTCAGTAGTAGAGCTTTTGCCAGTCATGAGTAAGGCCTAGATTGGATCCTCAGCCCAGAAAACAGTAATAACAATGACAGAACAACAAAAAAAAGAAAAAGGCTCAGTTTAATACCTGAGGTCTCACAAGAAAGGACTAAGATTCAGTTCTATAGAGTCTCATATTTCATTCTACATGCATGGTTATATAATTTTGTTTTGTATTTTTTTGGAAGTAGTGGAGTTCGAACTCAGGGCCTCTAATTTACTACATTACTGGGCCATACCTCTCTGGACCTCTATTACAAAATTTTTCAATGGCTACAAATATAAGATTAACACCTGCAAACTTACCAAGAAGCCAACTATCTTTGTGCATCCCAGCTTCAAATTGACTACTCAGAGAAGACTGTTGCAGCACAGCATAGTCCTGGAGGCTGCCTGGCCAGTTTGTCTCCACAGTCATTAGTGCTCCTCTGATGTCACACACCAGCAGGCAGTTTAAAGAATGCAGACCTTTGCGGTTCACATAGGACAGATCTTCAGAATTTGGTGCCTTGATTGCCACATGGATACAGTCGACCACCCCTATCACCCCTGGCATCCCTGCCAATCCATAGAATTCATCCTTCAGAGCCTGAATGGAAGCTTCATCAGCTGGAAAGTGAATGAACTGTGAGGCCCTTTCCACAAGTGCTTCCGTGACATTGGCAACGCAACGACTCATAGAAGCTTGACTGATTCCAATAGCATCTCCCATCCGAGTCTGGAAGGAACCTGTAGTATAAAAGCCCAATGCTGCAAGGATCTGTGTCTCTGGGCTAATAGCCCTGGATCGTTGAGTAGGTCGAGAAAGACTTGCTCCCAGGAGCTCCACCAAGTAATAAATGAACTGCCGTGGAAACCCATACATGGACATCAAGTATTCATCACTCACATCATCTAGCTTAAAACGGTCCAAGGTCCGGTGACCTCGACCATACAGCAAGAGATCACAGTCTAGCACTGTGATTGGTATAGCCATAGTAAATGTGAATGTAGTCTCTTTATGTGGTACTTTTTGTGAGCTCTTCCCAGTGAAGACGTTGGTACAAGAAAAGTATTTAAGGAAGTGTCTGAATTCAACAATAAACCATCAGTTAAATGGCTCTGGCATTTATAATCTTCTCTCTGTAAAGGTTTAAAAAAAATTAGAAACCTACCAAAGACATTAAACTGCCTTAAAGGCTACAACAGTGCCGCAAATCTATTTTGCTCAGTTAAAATATTTTGTACCAGGGCTGGAAAGGCGGCTCAGTGGCAGAGCGCTTGCCTTGCATGCATGAGGCCCTGGGTTCGATTCCCCCGCACCATATAAGCAAAAAGAAAAAATGCTGGAAGTGGCGCTGTGGCTCAAGTGGTAGCCTTGAGCTGAAGAACTGAGGGACAGCACCAAGGCCCAGAGTTCAGGCCCCACAACCGGACCCCCCTAAAAAAAATATTTTGTACCAGTACCTATAAGTATAACCCAAAGCTGCAAGACAAAGTTGATTGACTTTAAAAGATGTGTATGGGGGGGAAGGGGTGATGATCAAAATGCATTGTGGTAGGGATCACACCTATAATCCTACCTACTTAGAAGACTGAGATCTGTCACTTGAGCCTCAGCTCTACTTCTGGCTTTTTCCTGGTTAACTGGAGTCTCAGGGTATCGGGTGACTATGACTCATGCCTGTAATCCTAGTTATTCAGGAGGCTGAGAGCTGAGGATTGCAGTTAAAAGCCAGCGAGGGCAGGAAAGTCCATGAGACTCTCCAATATTAACCACCAGAAAACCGGAAGTGGCGCTGTGGCTCACATGGTAGAGTGCTTGCCTTGAGCTGAAGGGCGGATGGACAGCATCCAGGCCCAGAGTTCAAGTCCATGACCGACCAAAAAAAAAAAAAAATGCTGGTCACTGGTAGGTAACTCACGTCTGTAGCCCAAGCTATTCAGGAGGCTGATACATGAGGATCACGGTTCGAAGCCAGACCAGGCAATAAAGTCTGTGAGCCTTTCATCTCCAGTTAAACGCCCCCCTCCCTTCCACAAGCCGGAAGTGGAGCTGTGGCTCAATTGAGAGGGCCCAGGCCCTCAGATCAAGCCCCAGAACCAACACCAACAAAGACAAAAGTCATGGCATGGCCCAGCCTGGGGACGCTTGTCCCTCACCCCAAGAAATCCTAGTTCAAAGTAAGGAAGACCAGCACGTGAAAAGGAAGGGGTGAGAGCCACGTCTGGGAAGCGCCGCCTTCCCTCTTAAACCTAGACACCGAGGTGTGACCGCGCCGGCCACGCAAAGTCTGCGGAGGCTGGCCGGTCACCCACTTCTCCGCGGCTGCCAAGTTACCAACCCGCCCTCCACCCACCTACCCTACCCCGACCGGCCCTCCTCCGGAACCGGCTGCAGCACCGGGCCGCCACGACGCGCAACAGCAGCTCCGCCCCCGGCGCGTCGGCGCCCGCCCCACGCCGCGTCCTCACCATCCGCGGCCGCCGCAGCCCGCGCTTCGGCCGCCGCACATTCGACACGCAGCCCCACCGCTCTCGCTCTCTCAGAAACCTGTCCTTGCGCCTTTCTTTCTCCCTGAAAGGCTTGGAGAAAAATTACAACAGAGTCATAGCTGGAGGAGGAATCGGCTTGTGTCTGGATTGAGAAGTGAAAGGGATAAATACAGACTCCGCGTGTGGCGAAAGTGCAGCTGGATATAAGCAGTTGGATTTTCCTCATAGCTCTCGAACCTCCCCCCTCTATCCCCCCCCCCCCCGCCCCATCCTACCGCCTGCACCGAAGCGGATGAAAACAAACACTAACGATGGCGGCGCCGGGGAGCGACCGGCTGCTGGGTTGAGGCACGAACGAGCGCTTGGCGGGAGAGGGGAGCCCTGAGGAAAACCAGTCGACCTGATTACGGCAGCCTGCTCATTCCTGAGGGCAAAAAGGTCTGGCCTACGAAGTCGGGACCCAACTTAAGGTGTTAGGAATCCGCCTGCGACCTGTGCTGTCACTCCTGCCCGAGAGACGCGAACCTTCAGCCAGGAGGTGCGGCTGGCCGGCCCCGGGCCCCGGCCTCCGTAATGAGAGCCTCGGGACACACTCTGGGCAGCTGCTTTTCAGGTACTAACTTGGAAGGCGGGGATACCCCTGGACCTCTCAGCGCCCCCGGGTGGGAGGCTATGGACCTGCGGCCCCTGGGCCGCCTCCGTCGGGAAACAGCCCCAGCCGGCCTGCCCGTGTGCAGCCCCCCCCCCCCCCAGCTCCTCTTCAGTTTGCTTTGCGTGGTTGGGTTGGTCTAGGCCCCACTGGCTCTTCATTTCTCCCAGTCGTTACAGAGATCCCTCACAGAGGTTTTCTCTGTTATCTCCGTTCTTTAGGTTAAGTCGTAAAGTTTTATTGGAAGTCATTTTCGGGCCGAAACTCTGGGGTTGGGTAACAAACAATATGAGTGAAATAGGTTTTCATCCAATCAAGATTTGTTGAGTGCCACATATGTACTCCGCGTGTAGGTGAGGGTGACTGTTGACTAGTGAAAAAAAGGGACTCAAGGTTTACGACTCTCTTCTTACTGGCAGTGGAACGACCTGTGGAAACCTGCGATCTGTTCTCATTAAATAAATCTCTGGGTAAGTGGCTAAGCACTTTCTGGGGCTCATAATTAACACACATCTCGGTTTTCACTTCCCCAGTAATTCAGCTCCTAGTTTAGTGGGGTTAATTCAGCATAGCATTTCACTGAAAGTGTATTTGGTTGGTTGGTGGGTTTTTGAAGACTGCTGTCTGGGACTCATAGCTAAGCCCAGGCTAGCCTAAACTCCTGGTCTCCAGTGGTACGCATACATCAGCTCCCGGAGTTATCTCAGACTGCAGGATTAACTGCCATACCTACCTTGGGAATATACAATATACATATGTGTGTATACATACATATATGTATGTATGTATATATATACACATATAGCATCGCGGGGATTGAACCCATGAACTTGCATATGATAGGTGAGCTCTCTATTTCTGAGCTATAGCCCACAAACAACACTATTTTAATACAACAACTGGTTATTCATGAGTGCTGAAGTAGCTGTCACATATACTAATCTACTAAAATATATGTAGTTAGTGTACTGTTTTCAGGTTGTAAACCTATTGGAACTTTTTTTTTTTTTTTTTTTGGTCTTTCATGGGGCTTGAACTTTGGGCTTTGGCACTGTCCTTGCGCTCTTCAGCTCAAGGCGAGCACTCTACCGCTTGAGCCACAGCAATTTTCTAGTGGTTTATTGGAGATAAGAGTCTCACGGACTTTTCTCTTTTCTGCCCGAGCTGGCTTTGAACTGTGATCCTCAGTTCTCAGCCTCCTAAGTAGCTACTAGGATTTCAAGCGTGAGCCACTGGCGCCCAGCCTATGGGAACTCTTGAGATTTGAATTTCATAAATCACTGTTGACCATTGTGTGTTTAACATCATGTATCATCATATAAGCTTTTTTTTGTGTGTGTCAGTCATTTCTGGGGCTTGAACTCTAGGCCTGGGTGCTGTCCCTAAGCTCTTCAGCTCAAGGCTAGTGCTCTACCACTTGAGCCACAGGGCCACTTCTGGCTTTTTCTGTTTATGTGGTGCTGAGGAATGGAACCCAGGGCCTCATGCATGCGAGGCAAGCACTCTTCCCCTGAGCCACCTTCCTAGCCCCTCATATAAGCTTTTGAGGATTATTTTGTTTGTTTAAATAAGTTGTTACTTTGTAGTGCAAGCTGACCTAGAAATAGAGATCCTCTTTTATTTGCTTGTGTACCATGTCAGTTCTAAGGAGTGTATTTAATTAAATTAATTTATTTGTATTGTAAAGGTTATATAAAGAGGGGTTACATAAGTCAGAAATCAGATTGAGTACATTTCCTTTTTTTTTTTTTTTTTTGCCAGTCCAGGGGCTTGAACTCAGGGCTGGGACACTGTCATTGGGCTTCTTTTGCTCTAGGCTAGCACTCTACCACTTGAGCCACAGTGTCACTTCTGGCTTTTTCTGTTTATGTGTTAATGAGGAATGGAACCGAGGGTTTCATGCATGCTAGGCAAGCACTCTATCGCTAAGCCACATTGCCAGCCAGTATATTTCCTTTGAACACAGTATATTTCCTTTCTCCCACAGTACTGAGTCTTGAACTCAGTGGTCTGGTGCTGTCCCTCAGCTTTTTCTTTTTCTTTTTTTTTTTTTTTTTTTTTTGTTAGTTGTGGAGCTTGAACTCTGGGCCTGGGGCGCTGTCCCTCAGCATTTCAGCTCAAGGCTAGGGCTCTACCACTTGAGCCACAGTGCCACTTCTGGCTTTTTCTGCTTATATGGTGCTGAGGAATTGAACCCAGGGCCTCATGCATGCAAGGCAAGCACTCTACCACTGAGCCACCTTCCCAGCCCTCCCTCAGCTTTTTCAAGCATGGCTGGCACTCTTACTTGAGCCACACTTCTATGGATGGTTTTTTGCTAGTTGATTGGAGATATCATCTCTTTGATTTGGATGCCTCACTGGTTTGTACTGAGATCTCCGCAGACTCCAGAGTAGAAAGGATCACTGGAACATAGCTAAGGAGTTTTTGTTTGTTTGTTTACTTATTTATTTATTTTATTTATTTATTTATTTTTTATTGTAAAGATACTATACAGAGGGTTACAGTTACATGAGTGAGGTAATGAGTACACTTCCTCTTGAACATTGTTACCCCCTCCATTGTTTTCCCCCTACCATCCCCTCCCTCCCTCCCTTCCCCGAGGTTCTTTTTTTTTTTTTTTTTGATTGTGATTAAGTGATTACATAATTTCCGGAAATTCACAGTATTGTGGAATAATGATGCTCATTTAAAGTCACAAGTTCATTCTAACTTTCCTGGAGCAAATTGTCTATCACAGTCTGTAATATATAATGGTGCTCACATGTTATATACCATATATGTGATCAGCAGCATGGGGATATTTGGTAGTGGTTCAACCAGATGAGTGGGAGTTCTTTGTTTCTTAAGTCCTGTTAGTTTTGTCATATCACCTAACATTTTGGATTTAGCATCCACTTATCAGGGAGACCATGTACTGTTTGTCTCTTCGTTCTTGGCTTACCTCGCTCAACATGATTCCTTCTAGCTCCATCCATTTCCCTGCAAATGCCATTATTTTGTCATTTCTAATGGCTGCATAATATTCCATTGTGTATAGATACCACAATTTTTGGATCCATTCATCTGTTGTTTACTTATTTTTTGTGATAGTCCTGGGGCTTAACCTTGGAGCCTGGGCGCTGTCCCTGAGCTTCTTTTGCTCAAAGCTAGCGCTCTACTTCTTGAACCACAGTGCTACTTCTGGCTTTTTTGGTTATTTAGTGGAAATAAGAGTCTTATGGATTTTCCTGCTTGGACTGGCTTCAAACCGTGAATCTCAGATCTCAGCCTCTGGAATAGCTAGAATTACAGCAGTAAGCCACTGACATTGGGGTTTATTTATTTATTTATCTTTTAATTTTTTTCCTGGTAATGAGGCTTGAATTCAGTGCGTAGGCTCTGTCCCTTAGCTTTTTCACTGGAGTTATACCACTTGAGCCACATCTCCACTTCAACTCTTTGCTGGTTAATTGGAGATAACAGTATCACCGACTCTCCAGTTCTGTCTGGCTTCCAACTGCCATCCTCAGATTTCAGTCTCTTGAGTAGCTAGGATTATAGGCATGAAGTGCAGTTAAGAGTAGTCAGGCGCTGGTGGCTCACGCCTGTAATCCTAGCTACTCAGGAGGCTGAGATCTGAGGATCGCGGTTCAAAGCCAGCCCGGGCAGGAGAGACCGTGAGACTCCTATCTCCAATAAACCATCAGAAAACTGGAAGTGGTGCTGTAGTTCAAGTGGTAGAGAACTCGCCTTGAGCTGAAGAGCTGAGGGACAGCGCCCAGGCCCAGAGTTCAAGCCCCACGACCGACCAAAAAAAAAAGAGTAGTCATTCACATGTTTGAAGTAGGTCTGCTAGGAGATGGACCTAATTTTAGAAAACCTCTATCTGGATAGAAATTAGTTAAGTTCTTTGCTCTGTTGTAGAAAATTTGAGGAAGTTTCTGTTTGTTAATTAAAATTCTAAAGTTACAGGCTCCAGAAAAATTATAAAGACTATTACAGTGAGTTTTCATGCGCAACCTATATTCACACTTTGATTTACTTCCCTACTGTCTTTCACGAACTATGAATAAACAACTCCTCCTCCCTTCCCCTCCCCTGTTCCTCCTTCCCCTCCCCCTTATCCCCCCCTTTCTCTTTCCCTTTCTCCCTTTCCCCATCTTCCTTTGCCTCTACAGGCATTTAGTATTAACCCAGGGCCTTATGTAAGCACTCCACCTCTGAGTTAAAGTCCTGTAATTAATAAGTAGTCTTTTCCCACAAATTATTTTCATTTGCCAAAAGTTGTCAGTCATTGGGCTGGAGCTCAGGGCCTGGGTGGGCAATGTCCCCGAGCTTTTGTGCTCAAGGCTATTGTTGTACACTTTGAGTCACTCTTTCACTTCTGGTTTCTGTGGATTAATTGGAGATAAGAGTCTCAAGGACTTTCCTGCCAGGGCTGACTTTTAACCTCCATCTTCAGATCTCAGCCTCCTGAGTATCTAGGATTCTACCAGTGCTCAGCCAGACATTCCCCTGAAGAGACTTCCTTACCAAAAGATCCTGAGCAGTGCTCACAAAAACAAACAAAACTAGGTTGCAGTGTTCTAACACAATAGCCCACTGTTGTTATAAATTTTCCTACCTGGGCTGGCTTTGAACCACAATCTTCAGATCTCAGCTTCTTGAGTAGCTAAGATTATTAGTGTGAGCCAGCAGTACCTGCTTTAAAAGAATTTTTTCCCCTTCTGGTTGTAGGGCCTGGGCACTATCCCTGAGCCTCTTTGTGCCAAAAGCTTGCACTCTCACACTTTAGCCATAGAGCCACTTCCCACTTTTGTGTGGCCAATTGGAGATAAGAGTCCTGGCAACTTTTCTGCCTGGGGACTGACCTGCCCAGGCTGGCTTTGAACTGTAGTCCACACATCTCAGCATCCTGAGTAGCTGTGATTATAAATGTGAGCCACCTTAGCCTGGCTTTTTAAAAACATTTTAGAGATAGAAAGTGTTCTTCAAATTCTTACTACTCTTCAAAAAAGTTATTATGTCTAGTAGTGTTTTTGTATGTGCGTGTGTTTTTTGTTTTTGTGCCCACACTAGATTTGATTAAGAATCTCACAGAGCTTGTGGCTCACTCTTGTAATCCTAGCTACTCAGGAGGCTGAGATCTGAGGATCATGGTGCAAAGCCAGCCCAGGCAGGAAAGTCTGTGAGACTCTTATCTCCAGTTAATCACCAGAAAACGGGAAGCGGTACTGTGGCTCAAGATAGCACCCAGGCCCAGAGTTCAAGCCCCATGACCAACCAAAAAAAAAAAAGGAATCTCATGGACTTTTCTGCCTGGGCTTAACATCAAACCATAATCTTCAGATTTCAGCCTCTTGAATAGCTAAGATTACTGGCATGATTTACCAACACCCAGCCTTGCTATTGTTTCCTTAATTGCAGACAAAACTCTTACTATATTTGTAAATAGTAGTTTTGATGTTATTTTACAGTTTGTACAAGTAGCAATAAGCATACAAATGTGAAATACTTACTATTAATACTCCAGAAACTCATTTACAAAATCCTGCCCTACGTATCCTTTTTTTTTTTGTCAGTCATGGGGCTTGAACTCTAGGCTTGGGCGCTTTCCCTGAGCTCTTTAGCTCAAGGTGAGTGCTCTACCACTTGAGCCACAGAGCCACTTTCGGTTTTCTGGTGGTTTATTGGAGATAAGAGTTTCATGGACTTTCCTTCCCAGGCTGGCTTTGAACTGTGATCCTCAGATCTCAGCCTTCTCAGTAGCTAGGATAACAGGCATGAGCCACTGGCACCTGGCCCTACATATCCTTTTATTGCAGTCTTCCCTAGTTCCTTCCTTGATCTTTGAAGCAGTCCTTACTTTCAAAGGTAGTTATAGTCTGTTTCCTTTGTTAGACTCTAAACTCCATAAGACCAAGGATGTTTGAATATATTTCTGGTCATGCATGAGAGACTTATCACCTGTATCTACTTTGTCTAACAGAAACCCTGTAACAATTACATTAAAAGAATCTGGGGGCGGGGGTGTAAACAAATAGAGATAGAAAATGGGAGCTGTAGAAAGAGATTTCTTGACATTTTAGGACGAAGCAAAGCTAGAGCAGAGGCAGTATCTGATTTGGCAGTGCTAATAACCCTCCTACCTCCTGAGAGGATGCAGTAAATGACTTGTGCCTTAGAATCCTCTGAGAGTTCAAGACTAGAGAACTAGGGGCTGGGATGGTGGCTCAGTGGTAGAGCGCTTGCCTTGCATGCCTGAGGCCCTGGGTTCGATTCCCCAGCACCACATAAGCAAAAAAAAAAAAAAAAGCCGGAAGTGGCACCGTAGCTCAAGTGGTGGAGCGCTAGCCTTGAGCTGAAGAGCTGAGGGACAGCACCCCGGCCCAGAGTTCAGGCCAGACGACTGGACCCCCCCCCCAAAAAAAAAAAAAAAAAAAAAAGACTAGAGAACTAGGTAGCTGCAGTTTAGATGTCAGAATAAGAGGCTTAACATATGGAAATACCACATCCTTTGTGTTTGGGGATGAGATGGCCAGTTAACAAAAAGCTACACAGAGACAGGTAAGGTACAAATCAATCTCTGACTTTCTTGCTACTTCCAGAAATCTGATAGTCTTAAGCTTATCCCTAGAAGAAATAGCAAGCTTGTTTATAGAGAAATTCTCTATTCACATACACTGACTCTGGGTTTACCTCAATGAAAAAAAAACCAAGGGAAAGTAAAATCTCTACTTGGTTCCCATGATTCCACTGCCAGACCAGCAGTCTACCAGCCTCACTCATTTACATGAGCTCTTTTTTGGGGGGGGGAGGGGAGAGGAGATGTCCTAGAGCTTTGAACTCAGGGCATGTTTATTGTCTCTGAGCTTTTGTGCTCAAGGCTAGTGCTCTACCACTTTTTTTTTTTTTGGTCAGTCATGGGGTTTGAACTTTGGGCTTGGGCACTGCCCCTGCACTCTTCAGCTCAAGGCGAATGCTCTACCCCTTGAACCGCAGCGCTACTTACGGTTTTCTAGTGGTTTATTGGAGATAAGAGTCTCAGAGGCTTTCCTGCCCAGGCTGGCTTTGAACCGTGATCCTCAGATCTCAGCTATTTGGTAGTTAATTGGAGATAAGAGTCTCATGGACTTTCCTGCCTGGACTGGCTTTGAGCCGAAATCCTCAGATCTCAGCCTCCTGAGTAGTTAGGATTATAGGGGTACCCCACTAGCACCCTGAGCTTCTGGTTTGGGTATATTATGTTTATGTGTGAATGAGGTGGCCAGATATTCCAGTTACTCCAGGAAAGCCTCCAACATGGCTGTTAGTGTATTTCAGGCCAAATGAGGAGTTTCCTGTAGAAACTTTGATGATGAAAATCAAGCCATATTAATGACTTTGTGTTTACAAAAAATTACTGTCCAGTTACCTAACAGCATAGAGGAAAGGTTGTTCTGGCCACATGAGTCCTGGGACAGTGTATGGAGCTACCCATGGGAGTTCACCTATTTCTGTGGACTTGTAGACCCCCCCATCTACCATTCTGTGATTGTGGTATCTCTTAATTTGCTAGCCTTTCTGAGTTCTTTGGTTCTTGAACTTGCTTTGTTTGTGATTTCCTTCCTGGCTGGCTTGGATATCAGTTCTGCTCTTCTCAGTCTGTCATTCCTTCCATTTTCCAGAACTTGGCAGCTCTTTTCCTGTATGTCTTTGTCCATATGGGTTTGTGCCTTTGGACCCTCCCCTTGCCCTTTTAGTGATGTTATAGGAAGGAAATAAGTATTAGCAATGAAAACTTTCTCCTTGTTGTTTTTTTGCCAGTCCTATATCTTGAACTGAGGTCCTGGGCACTGTCCCTGAGCTTTTGCTCAAGGTTAGCACTCTCCCACTTGAACCACAGTGCCACTTCTGGCCTTTTCTGTTTATGTGGTACTGAGGAATTGAAGTCAGGGTTTTGTGCTAGACAAGCACTACCACTAAGCAACACATTCCCAGCCCCAAGCTTGGCTGTTTGTGTGCGTGTGTGTCTGTGTGTGTCCGTGTCCATGTGTCTGTGTATGTCCATGTGTGTCCATCCTGGGGGCTTGAACTCAGAGCTTGGTTGCAGTCTTTGAGCTTTTTTGCTCAAGACTAGCACTATACAACTTTAACCACAGATCTACTTTTCAGCTTTTTTGGTGGTTAGAGATGATTTCATACATTTTCTGTTATCCTCAGATCTCAGCCTCCTCAATAGATAGGATTACAGGCATGAGCCACCAGCACCATGCTTGCACTCTAATTTTGTTGACATCTTTGAGTTATTTTCTCTTCTATTCTCTTTCTCTTTGGGCTTTATATGTATAGTATTTTTCCCTTATCTGGGAAGGATGTATTCCAAGATCCTAATATATGCCAAAACAGTGGATAGCAAATCTACAGCTTCTACTCTTACTAAGATGAGAACTTTGATATTGTCACCTAAAGGAGTCATTTTATGGCTTTCCTTTAATATGTAAAATTGCCAGCACCACTGGTACACTTTAGAGTCATTATTAGTGGAACACAAGCTCCCCAATACAGACTCCCCAATACTAAGAAGTCAAGTTTCATAAGTTAGCCATAATCTCATAGTTATTTATATTTTGTTTTTGTTTTGTTTTTTCTTGGTCCAGTCGTGGGGCCTGAACTCTGGGCCTGGACGCTGTCCCTCAGCTCTTCAGCTCAAGGCTAGCGCTCTACCACTTGAGCCACAGCGCCAATTCTGTTTTTTTTTTTTTCTTTTTTGCTTATGTGGTGCTGAGGAATCAAACCCAGGGCCTCATGCATGCAAGGCAAATGCTCTACCACTGAGCCACCTTCCCAGCCCTCATAGTTATTTAGTGGCTATTAGGTGGGAAGCTATACAGCATAGATATAGTAGAAAAAAAAGTGCATTATGTCTTGGGAAGGATGAAGCAGGATTACATTAAATTTCATTATGCTATTCTATATAGTATGCAATGTAAAGCAGTTGGCTCAGGCACAGCCATCATACTTATAATACCAGCTTCTTGGGCAGGTTTATGTAGGAGGACTGAGGTCTGAGGCTACCTGTGCAAAAAACAAACCATTACCTGAAAAACATACTGAGAGCAAAGTACTGTGTGTGGCTCAGGTGGTAGAGCAATTGCATGAGGCCCTGAGTTCAAAACCACAGTACTACAAAAATAAAGCAAACAGAGAAATTTATGAATTGTTGGCTAGTGTTACAGCTGTATGACAGAGCATATGTTTAGCATGCATGAAGCCCTGGCTTTAACCCCCAGCAAGCTCATGGACATGTATGTGCCCAAAACAAAAACCATGAGCTGGGCACCAGTAGCTCACACCTGTAATCCTAGCTACTCAGGAGACTGAGATCTGAGGGTTGAAGTTCAAAGCCAGCTTTGGCAGGAAAGTCTGTGAGACTCTTATCTCTAGTAAACTACTCAGAAAAAAAATGGAAGTGGTACTGTGGCTCAAGTGGAAGAGCGCTAACTTGAACACAAAGAGGCTCAAGGATAGTGTCCAGGCCCCAAGTTCAAGCCCCAGGACTGGCAGAAAAAAAAATTAGAAGCCGGGCACTGGTGGCTCACGCCTGTAATCCTAGCTACTCAGGAGGCTGAGATCTGAGGATCGCGGTTCAAAGCCAGCCCTGGCAAGAAAGACCGTGAGACTCCTATCTCCAATAAACCACCAGAA
Organism: Dipodomys merriami; assembly: GCF_024711535.1. Classification (NCBI taxonomy): domain Eukaryota; kingdom Metazoa; phylum Chordata; class Mammalia; order Rodentia; family Heteromyidae; genus Dipodomys; species Dipodomys merriami. The sequence continues at coordinate 7,749,782 of NW_027203493.1, read as the reverse complement.
AACCGGAAGTGGCGCTGTAGCTCAAGTGGTAGAGCGCTCGCCTTGAGCTGAAGAGCTGAGGGACAACGCCCAGGCCCAGAGTTCAAGCCCCACGACCGACAAAAAAAAAAAAAGAAAAAAAAATTAGAAAACAAAAAAACATGAATTATTTCTGGAATTTTGTTTTTCCTCTTTTCTTTGATGCTCTAGATCAAACTCTAGGGCCTTCTGCATGCCAGATAAGCACTGTCCCACTGAGCTACATTCACAACTGGAAGTTTCTGTTTAATATTTCAGACTCTGGTTGATCACAAATAACTCAAACTGTGGAAAGTCAAATCTTGAATAGGGAGAAGACTACTGTAGCTTTTGTATTTCAATGAATTTGGTTTAGGCTGTACTGAAGTTTGAACTCAGGGCCTTGTGAATGTTAGACAGGTACTCTACCAATTTGAGCCATGCACCAGCCCTTATTCTTTTCTGTTGTGACTCTGGGGTTGTACCCTAGAGCTTTACACTTGTTAGCCAAGTGTTCCACCATTTAGCTATATTCCTACCTCGTTTGTTTATTATTATTATTATTATTATTATTATTATTATTATTATTATTGTTAGTCATGGAGCTTGAACTCAGGGCCTGATTGCTGTCCCTGATATTTTCTGCTCAAAGCTAGCACTCCACCACTTGAGCCACAGCGCCACTTATAGCTTTTTCTGTTTATGTGGTACTGAGGAATCAAACCCAGGGCTTCATGCTTGCTAGGCAAGCACTCTACCACTAAGCCACCTTCCCAGCCCTTACCTCATGTTTTGTCTTGTTTAGTTTCTTTGTAGTGGGGAGAGGCTTCAAACTGGATTACAGGTATGAGCCACCAGCATCTAACCTTGCCAAAAGTTTTTGCCCAGAAGTTTTAACATTCATTGGTGATTTGCTTGGCCACTTATTCCTATAATAATCTTGTGGATTTCTCTGCCCAGGCTGGCTTTGAACCTCGATCCTCAGATCTTAGCCTCCTTAGTAGCTAGGATTATAGGTGTGAGTCCCTGGTAACTGGCTTAAGTAGTTTTTTTTTTTTTGTCGATCATGGGGCTTGAACTCTGGCCTGGGGGCTGTCCCTCAGCTCTTCAGCTCAAAGTGAGTACTCTACCACTTTGAGCTACAGCGCCACTTCTGGTTTTCTGGTGGGTGGTTAATTGGAGATAAGAGTCTCATGGACTTTCCTGCCCAGCTGGCTTTGAACCATGATCCTCAGATTTTAGCCTCCTAATTAGCTAGGATTACAGACATGAGTCCCTGGAGCCTGCTGCACAAAAAGTTTTATGTGGTCCTCACATCTTATTGGATAAGTTTATCAATGTCACCTTTTATTTCATTTGGTTTCACTGAGCTGTACTAGTTCATTTCATAAGGAAATGATACCATGCCAAATCTTTGAGTAAAGCATCAAGTAGTGTTCATTAGAAACAACTAGAAATTTCTTTGTGTGTGTGTGTGTGTGTGTGTGTGTGAGAAACATGGTCTTGAACTCTGGGCCTGGGTGCTGCCCCTGAGCTCTTCAGCTCTATCATTTGAGTCACAGCACTACTTCTCACAACTTTTTATTTCTAAAAACAAAATCACCTTTTCTAAAATGGAAATTAGGTAAAAAATATACATGTCTGATGTGGTGATGCTTACCTATAATCACAGCATTTAATTAAGATTTTTTTTCAAGACTTAACACAGATAACAAGTAACAAAAACTATTTGATTTTAAGTAGCAATCTCAATTTAGCAACATTCTCTGCACATCAAGTTCACAAATAGAAACTCATAACAAATAACACATTGAACTTCCCCAAGTGTTAGAGAACATGCATAGACTTGTAGCATACTAAATGTTTGAGACAATTATCTGAAAAACAATTATTTACCACATTGTTGTAATAATGGCTATACATAATCACCAGCATCCAAATGATAGCAAGAAGACTGTATAACAAGCACGAATGACACAGATAAACTGCATATGACTATATAGGCAAGTAAGTTCCCTAAATCTTTTATGCACTTTGCACTAATTTTTTCCTGCTCTACTACTAAGATTTGAAAAAAGGGCCTTGTACATGCCCACAAGCATTACCACGGAGTTCCACCTCTAGAACCTGAAATGTTAGTTTTAAATTAAAAAGTTACGTTTTTGTAAGTATCTGAAAGCATTCATGGTAATTGTGTCCCTTGGGCAACAATCATATGAAGAAGGTAGTAGGCAGCTCAAATGAGCTTATCCAGCATATTGTCAGGAAAGTGGCAAGCTATTTGGAGAGCTTGAAAGAAAGTCACAATAAAAGTGAGAGTCTAGAATGCCCATAGATTGAAAGGCCTGACTTAATCAAAATGGTAAGGTCAAAGTCTGATGTGTGTCACTTAGTCCTCAGACACTTGATATCATCATGGAGGCTCCATCTTTAGCATAGACAGACATTTTGGAAATTATAACATGTTTTGTTCACAGTGAGAAATGTGGACAGTAGATACTCTAAAGAATTGAAAGCCAAATGTATCCACTGTCAGGTGATCAAGGCTATTTAGATTGCTTTTAGACCATCTTCACCTCCCTACTGCTGGTATTATAGGCATGTACCATCACTCTCAGTTAAAGTGTCTCTTAGCTCAAGTTGTTTTCCAAACCTTGATTGAAAAACTAAACTAGTTTTCTGACCATGTACATGCATTAAAAAAACTAGACCTGGGGGCTGGGAAGGTGGCTCAGTGGTAAAGTGCTTGCCTTGCACACATGAGGTCTTGGGTTCAATTCCTCAGCACCACATAAATAGAAAAAGCTGGAAGTGGCGCTGTGGCTCAAGTGGTAGAGCGCTAGCCTTGAGCTGAAGAGCTGAGTGACAGTGCCCAGGCTCAGAGTTCAGGCCCCACGACCGACTGGGGGGGAAAAGAAAAAAGAAAAAACAAACAAACAAAGAAAAACTAGGCCTTAGTATAGGATAATTCTTTGTCAGTTTTAGTGACTAAGCTCTTTCCTAAAAATGCCAGTAGGCAAAATCACATCACTTATTTTGTCTGCTGACATTGCATGGGGATAATTGAAGGTCAAATTGAAGAGTTTGAAGAAAAAAAAAAAGTGGAGCTTAATAAGAAGAGGATGACAGTGCTTTACTATTAGTCTAAGGTTTACAGAATAAACTTGTAGTTAAAGTAACCAAACCAAGTAACTGTCTTCAGATCAGGAACAAGACTTGCATTATGGTGGTATCTGTGGGAATAAAGCTGCAGCAAATAGAAGATTGCGCATAGAGTGATTTAATAACTCATAAAGGTAGTGGTAAAGAACGGGGGAATAAAAGGAGAGTTCAGTTGTGGTTTCTACTTAATGCTTCTACCAAATTTCTTTTTATATTGATTAGAGAACCCAGAAAGGAAGTTTGCAAAGAGCAAAGCCAGAAAGGAAAATAAACTTTTACAAGGTAATGGCTTGATAACTGCTTGAAGAAGTAGACCTATGGGAACAATCAAACATTGCTGCCAGGAAGAGAACTTTTTCCCCAGTGGATGTACCTTTGTGGGCTCAGTAACTGAAATCACATCATTCTTTTAGTACTACCAGTTATATAAGTCACAAGAGTCATTAAAATATTTGTATTTGGTAGTTGTTCTTGTAAGAATTTTGAAGTGTGGTAGGTCAAGCTTGTAATTCTAACTATCTGGCAGGTGGAGATTGGAAAATTATAGTTCATCCCATTAAAAGCAGGGAATGGGAATGTGGCTTAGTGGTAGAATGCTTGCTTAGCATGCATGAAGCCTTGGGTTCAATTCCTCAGTACCACATAAACAGAAAAAGCCGAAGTAGTGTTGTGGCTCAAGAGCTAGAGTGCTAGCCTTAAGCAAAAGAAGCTCAGGGACAGTGCCCAGGTCCTGAGTTCAAGTCCCAGGACTGGCAAAAAAAAAAAAAAGTGTAAAAGACTATCTACCAATAGCTGGACTCAGTAGTACATGGCTGTCAAGCAATCTGGGGAATTTTAAATAGGAAAGTTACAGTCCAGGCCAGCTGAGACATAAAAGCAAGACATTTACCTTGAATATAACTGATACAAAAGTAAGCTATGGAGTAGTAAAGCATCTGCCTCGCAAGCTCCAATCACTGAGTTCAAACCTAGTACCACAAAAAAAATAAAGAAATAAAAATTCTCTTCTTGAGTGAATAAATAAGATTCATGTAACCATGCAGAACAGTTTTTGTTTTTGTATTTTAAATCTTAGATTCATTCTATGTTGCTTCAAGACCTTAAGGTGTTTAACTGTTAAAAGTTATCACATCTGGCTGGGCGCTGGTGGCTCACACCTGTAATCCTAGCTGCTCAGGAGGCTGAGATCTGAGGATCACTGTTCAAAGCCAGCCCAGGCTTATCTCCAGTAAACCACCAGAAAACCAGAAGTGGTGTTGTAGCTCAAGTGGTAGAGTGCTAGCCTTGAGCTGAAGAGCTGAGGGACAGTGCCCAGGCCCAGAGTTCAAGCCTCAGTACTAGCACAGAAAAAAGGAAAGATAACACAATAATTTGGAGGGAGGGCTAGACTAGAGTTTGTACTCAGAACCTCAGATTCTGGATCACCTTTCTTGCTCATGATTGGCATTCTACCACTTGATCCATACCTGTAGTCCTGCTTTTTGCTGTTTAATTTGAGGTAGACTCTTGGACTTTTCTGCCTAGGCTGGTCTTGAACTAAAATCCTCTGTGTTTCTGCCTCTCATGAGTGTTTTGACAAGCTGAACAATAGTCTGGTTTTGTAGACAGAAAATAGCTGAACAAACATCAAAAAACAAAAATTGTTCCAGGTGCTGGACACTCATGCCTGTAATCCTAGCCTATGCAGGAAAGTCCATGAGACTCTAATTCCCACTTAAACACCAGAAAACCAAAAGTAGTGCTGGGGCTCAAAGTGGGACAGCACCCAGACCCTGAATTCAAGCCCCATGACTGACTCCCTCCTCCCCAAAAATATGGTTGCATTCACATCCCCCAGAACTGGTACATGAACTCAGGACCTCATGTTCTCTCTTGGCTTTTTTACTCAAGAGCTGGTGCTTGGGCTGGGAATGTGACTTAGTGGTAGAGTGCTTGCCTAGCATGCATGAAACCCTAGGTTTGATTCCTCAGTACCATATAAACAGAAAAAGCCTCAAATGGTGCTGTGGCTCAAGTGCTAGTCTTGAACAACAGAAGCTCAAGGACAGTGCCCAGATTCTGAGTTCAAGCCCCAGTACTGGCAAAAAAACAAACAAACAAACTGGTGCTCTACCACTTGAGCCATACCTATACTTCCAACTTTTTGCTGGTTAACTTGAAATAAAAGTCTCATGGAATTTTCTGCCTGGGCAGACTTTGAACTGTGATTTATGGAACTCATCTTCCTGACAAGCTACAGGTGAAAACCAGCCCCATCTTGTTGATGCAATAGCCAAAATGTGATAGCCAAAAATATGATTTCAGAATAATGTAATGGAGCTTTTCCTATGTTTTCTTGTGATAGCTTCATATCTTAAACATTTATTTGCCTTTAATACATTTTAAATTCATTTTTTAATACAATGAGATACAAGCATCTTAGTAAATTCATTTGCAGTAGATATCTAGTTTTCCCAACACTATTATTAAAGAGAGTGCCCTTTACCCATTGTGTATTTTTTTTTTTTTTTGGGTCCAGTCGTGGGGCCTGAACTCTGGGCCTGGGCGCTGTCCCTCAGCTCTTCAGCTCAAGGCTAGCGCTCTACCACTTGAGCCACAGTGCCACTTCCGGCTTTTTTCTTTTTGCTTATGTGGTGCTGAGGAATTGAACCCAGGGCCTCAGGCATGCAAGGCAAGCACTCTACCACTGAGCCACCTTCTCAACCCCCCCCCCCCCACTGTATATTTTTGTCATCTTTGTAAAAACAAATCAGTTTATAAACTGGGCAGAGTGGCTCATGCCATGTATTTGGGAAACAGATCAGGAGGATCAAAGATCAAGGCCAGCTTAGGTGAGACATTGGTAAGTAAAATAAAAAAGCTGTGTGAGCATAAGCTAAAAATTAGCCAAATGAAAGCATGAGGCCCTGAGTTCAAGCCCTAGCACCAACACACGTGTGTATACAAGTATGCACACACACACAAGAATAAAACTGGGTGTAGTGCATGTGAAGGTAATAAATAAGAGGACTGTATTCTAGGCTGGCTTAAGCATAAATACAAGACCTTGATCAGTATGATGTTGCATTGGGTACTATAGTTTTGTGTATTTTATTATCATTTTAATTTTTGTGTGCCAGTCCTGGAGTATCATGTCGTCCCCCTCCCCCTCCCTGTTGGTCATAGGGCTTGAACTCTGGGCCTGGGCACTGTCCCTGAGCTCTTTAGCTCAAGGCTAGTGCTTTACCACTTTAGCCACAGTGCCACTTCTGGGTTTCTAGAGGTTTATTGGAGATGAGTCTCATAGGCCTTTTTTGCTTGTCCTAGACATGTATTAGTTATTGCAAATAAGGGAAACCATTGGACCTATGTTTCTTTGGGCCTGGCTTACTTCACTTAATATAATTTTTTCCAAGTCTTTCCATTTCCTAACAAATGGGATGATGTCATTCTTTCTGATGGAGGCATAGAATTCCACTGTGTGTGTGTGAATCACATTTTCTTGATCCATTCATCTATCGTGAATAATGCTGGGATAAACATGGTTGTGCTGGTAGCTTTGGTATGACCTTGTTTGTGATTGTTTGGGTAAATGCCCAAAAGTGGGATTGGTGGGTCATAGGGGAGCTCTATTTGGAGTCTTTTGAGGAACTTCCATACTGCTTTACAAAGTGCTTGAATAAGTTTACACCCCCACCAACAATGCAGTAGTGTTCCCATTTGACCACATCCCCTCCAGCATCTGTTGTTACTAGATTTTTTTTTTTTTTTGGTCGGTCTTGGGGCTTGAACTCTGGACTTGGGCGCTATCCCTTAGCTCTTTAGCTCAAGGCAATAGATTGCTTGATTATAGCCATTCTAACTGGGGTGAGGTGGAATCTTAATGTTTTCTTGATTTGCATTTCTCTTATGGCTAGAGAAGATGAGCATTTCTTCATGTGTCTAATGACCATTCTTATTTCCTCTTCAGAGAAGTCTCTCTTTAAGTCTTTAGCTTACTTAATCCAGCAGTTGTTTCTTGATGTTAAGCAAAATGAACTCCAAGATATGGACACAAGTGGTTTTTTCTTTCTTGCTATTGTTTTTAATGTACTTATAATGCACTGTGTGATTCTTTTGTTTCTTTTGTATGTTCTTCCCCCACAGAATAACCCCTGTTTTCACTGTATCCGATTTGGTGTCCTGCATCTTGTATATACATTTTTATAATTTGGGAAGGGGAAGGGATATAATAAAATGCTTAAATAAAGATAAAGGTTGACCCATTCTAACAATGAGATGTACAAGACACTATGTTGAAAATGAACTTTACAATTTCAGGGATAGGGAAAGGAGGAGTTGGGGAGGTGTGGAGGGAAGGGATAGTGGGGGAAAAACAATGGAGGAGGTAACAATGCTCAATAGGAAATGTACTCATTACCCTATTCATGTAACTAACCCCTCTGTGAAGTGTTTTTACAATAAAAAATATATATAGAAAAAGAAAAAAAAGTCTCACAGACCTTCCTACCCAGGTTGGTCTTGAACTGCAATCCTCGGATCTCAGACTCCTGAGTAGCTAGTTTTTACAGGCGTGAGCCACTGGCACCCGGCTAAGCCTGGAGTTTTAACTCTAGGCCTTGGCACTGCCCCTGAGCTTTTTTGCTCAAGGCTAATGCTCTAGCATTGGAACCACAGCTGTACTTCTGGCCTTTTCTGGTTAATTGGAGATAAGAGTCTCACGGGCTTTCCTGACCCAGCTGGCTTTGTGTCATAATCCTTAGATCTCAGCCTCCTGAGTAGTTAGGATTATAGGTGAAAGCTTTGTGTAGTTTAAAGTCAGATATTGTGATATCGCCATGTTAGTTCTTTTTATCTGAGATGCCTTTGCTGGTTAGGAATACTTAATGATTTCATTCAAAGATTTTTATTCTTTTTTTTTTTTGTCAGTCGTGGGGGCTGGACTCTGGGCCTGGGCACTGTCCTTCAGCTGTTCAGCTCAAGGCTAGTTCCCTACCTTTTGAGCCACAGGGCCACGTCCGGCTTTTTTCTGCTTATGTGGTGCTAAGGAATCGAACCCAGGGCCTCATGCATGCAACCTCCCAGCCCTTATTTTTTATATTTTTGTGATGAGTGTCATTGACATTTTGATAGGAATTGTGCTGAATCTTTAGATCACTTTAGAGAGTATGAACATTTTAACAATATTAATTCTTCTATGAAAACAGGATATTTATTATGCCTTAAGTCCTTTCATAATTGTTTTATGGTTTTCAGTATTGAAAGCTTTCATTTCCTTGCTTAACTTTATTCCTATTTGATCTTTTTGTGTACCTGTTGTAATTTTTTAATTAAAAAAAATTTTTTTGTCAGTTGTGGGGCTTGAGCTCTGGTCTTGGGCACTGTCCCTCAGCTCTTTAGCTCAAGGCTAGTGCTCTACCACTTGTGCCATAGCGCTACTTCCCGTTTTCTGGTGGTTAATTGGAGATAAGAGTTTCACAGACTTTCCTGCCTGGGCTGGCTTTGAACTGTGATCCTCAGATCTCAGCCTCCTGAGTAGCTAGAATTACAGGTGTGAGCCACCTATGCCCGGCTTCAAGCTGTTTCTTTTGCAGCTGTGAGAATTGTTTGCTTTCAGGCAGATTCCTTATGAATCTTTCACTTTGAGACCCAAACTATAAAGTCAGACTTGCATTCTTAAAACTTGAGTTCTAGTTGGAGTGTGGTGGTACATGCCTATACTTCCAAACTGTTTGGAAGCTGATTTGGGAGGATCACATGAACCAGCAAATTTAACACCTGCCTGGGCCACATCCACTCCACAAACAAATAAAAAAGGTAAATGCTAATATTAGTATTTTAATAAAAGTGAAACAGGCACTGAATATTTTCAAATTCATTTCTCTTATTGTTTTTTAAAGAATTGTCTCAGCAAGGCAAAATTTACTTCTGCAGAGGGGTAGGCCAAGGGCTGGGAAGGTGGCTCAGTGGTAGAGCACTTGTCTTGCATGCATGAGGTCCTGGGTTCGATTCCCCAGCACCACATAAGCGAAAAGAAAAAGCCAGAAGTGGCGCTGTGGCTCCAGTGGTAGAGTGCTAGCCTTGAGCTGAAGAGCTGAGGGACAGTGCCCAGGCCCCACCACTGGCAAAAAAAGAAAAAGAAAAGAAAAAACAGAAGGGTAGGCCATCAGCCAAAAATCTGGCAAGTGGGCTGGAAAGGTGGCTCAGGTGGTAGAGTGCTAGCCTTTAGCTGAAGAGCTGAGGACAGTGCCCAGGCAAGCAAGCACACTTAACTGGCAGTCTGCCCTAGTATTTATCCCTCACACAGCAAGCCCTGCCCCTTTGCTCAGATTGGTTGAGCTCAGGCTCACAATCTGCTGGAGACTGGCTAGCCTGAATAGGGTAAAAGTATTTATGTAAGGTGATTTTTGAAAGAAGATTAGCAGTTCACAAGTAATCTCAAAATATACCCACACCCTCTGTTTTTTCTTGAACTGTCTAGCATGTGTCATAATTCCATCTTGACAAGAAACCAGTTTAAGACAAAACCTTACATTTTATAAATCCTTTCTTATCCCAAGGCATTTCCTCTTTTCCTCAACAAGAGACAAAGTACCAGGCCAAAGCAGGAATTTTTAAGCAATACACTTTGATGGAAAAACAGTTTTTCTCACTGTCATTTTTCTTTTTGAGATGGAGTCTTGTCCTTTTGTCCAGACCCCTTGAGTTTGTGATCCTACTGCTTCAACTTCCCCAACCAGCAGGATTTATGTACATATCATACTTTTTAGTACTTTAAAAGAAGTTTTAAATTTTATTATTAAATAGTTGTACAAAGAGGTTGTGTTAGCCTGACATATTCCTTTCCCCACATTGGCTGACAAGGGGTCCCTTTGGAGCAGGTAGTTGATGATCAGCTCCTTCCCTCTCACCTTGAAGTTACATTCCATTTGGTCAGCCATAAATGGTAACAGCAGACCCCCTTATCTCCTATTCAGGCAGCTGCCATCAATCTTAGCCCACCATAATGAATTCCTCTGCTCCCAAGTCCCACATGAATTCCCTCCTTAGCTCTTCTAGGTTATATACACACATATATGTATATATGTATATATATGTGTGTACACATGTACACACACACACCCTAAACAAAGATAGGAGCCACCGGTACCTAGCTTTTAAATGTTTTCTTGATTCCTGCATGTGAGTGTGTGTGTATATGTGTATGTGTGTGTATATGCTGGCACTCGGATTTTAACTCAGTCTCTTAGCACTGTCCCCTAGGTTTTTCACTCAGAGATGACTCTACTATTTGAGCTTTTTGATGTTTAATTGGAGATGAAAGTCTTAGGGACTTTCCTGCTCAGAGTGGCTTTGAACTGCAATCCTCAAATCTCAACCTGAATAGCTAGGATTACACGTGTGAGACACTAGCACCTAGTTTGTTTTCTTTTTCAGGTAGTGTACTAGTGCATAAAATGATACTTTTTTTTTTTTTTTTAAATCTTCTTGGTGGTACTGGGGATTGAATGCTCTGCCATATTAGTCAGGCCTCTTAACACTTGAGCCATTTTTTTTTTGCCAGTCCTGGGGCTTAAACTCAGGTCCTGGGCACTGTCCCTGAGCTTCTTTTGCTCAAGGTACCTTTTCTGTGTATGTGGTACTGAGGAATTGACCCTAGGAATTGACCCTTCATGCATGCTAAGCACTCTACCACTAAACCACATTCACATTCCCCTCCTTCCCCTTTTGCAATGGTTATTTTTCAGGTAGGATCTTGCTTTGTGCTCAGAGCAGTCTGGGTGGCAGTCTTGCCTTTTACTTCCCTGTCACTTGTAATGAAAGGAACAAGTCACCATGCTCAGCCAGTAGCTGAAATATTTGCACACCAAACCATATCCAAACATTAAGTAAGATAGAGTCTCATGAATTTTATTGTAAGAACTGATTTTTGTATGTATGTTGATTTTTGTATCTTGAGATATTTCATTAGTTCTAACAGTTTTTTTGGGAGTGGGGGGGTGGGGGAAGAGTATTGGGGCTTGAACTCAAGAGTATTGAGTTCTCCTTTGCTGTCCTTTAGTTCTTTTTGCTCAAGACTGGCACTCTGTTGCTTGAGCCACACCTTCATCTCCTGCTTTTTGCTGTTTAATTGGAGATAAAGAGTTTCACGTATTTTCCTGCCCCAGCTAGCTTTGAACTGTGATCTTAAGATCTCCGCCTCCTGAGTAGCTAATATAGGTATGAGCCACCAGCACCCAGCTGATAGTTTTTTGTTGTTGTTGTTATTGTTGCTGGTCCTGAGTCTTGAAGTCAGGGCCTGGGCACTGTCCCTGAGCCTCTTTGTGATTAAGGCTAGTGCTCTACCACTGGAGCCATAGTGCCACTTCCAACTTTCCCATAGTTGTTACTAAGATTTCAGCCTCCTGTGTAGCTTGGATACAGGCATGAACCACTGGTGCCTGGCTTGATAGTTATTTTTAATCTAGAAATAAAACTATCCAATTAAGAACAGGCAAAGGAGCCGGGCGCTGGTGGCTCACGCCTGTAATCCTAGCTACTCAGGAGGCTGAGATCTGAGGATCGCGGTTCAAAGCCAGCCCGGGCAGGAGAGACCATGAGACTCCTATCTCCAATAAACCACCAGAAAACCGGAAGTGGCGCTGTAGCTCAAGTGGTAGAGCGCTCGCCTTGAGCTGAAGAGCTGAGGGACAGCGCCCAGGCCTGGAGTTCAAGCCCCATGACCGACCAAAAAAAAAAAAAAAAGAACAGGCAAAGGTTAAGCCAGGGCTGGTGGCTCACACCTGTAATCCTAGCTACTCAGGAGGCTGAGATCTGAGGATCACGGTACAAAACCAGCCTGGGCAGGAAAGTCCGTGAAACTCTTATATCCAATAAACCATCAGAAAACCAGAAGTGGCACTCTAGCTCAAGTGGTTGAGCTAACTAGTCTTGAGCTAAAGAGCTAAGGGACATGCTTAGGCTCAGAATTCAAGGCCCAGGACTGACCCCCACCCCCAAAAAAAAAGAATAGGCAAAGATTATTAAAAGCAAGAGAAGGGACTGGGAAGGTGGCTCAGTGGTAGAGTGCTTGCCTTGCATGCCTGAGGCCCTGGGTTCGATTCCTCAGCACCACATAAGCAAAAAGAAAAAAGCCGGAAGTGGCATTGTGGCTCAAGTGGTAGAGCGCTAGCCTTGAGCTGAAGAGCTGAGGGACAGTGCCCAGGCCCAGAGTTCAGGCCCCACGGCCAGACCCCCCCCCCCAAAAAAAAAAAAAAAAAAGCAAGAGAATCAGATCAGCTATCATCAGTTGCATCTGACAGACACTCAGAGACAGAAGGACAAGAAAACTTTAGTTTGGAAAAAAGGGAAGGCTTTAGATATTTCTAGATTAGAGATTTTGGTCTGAGAAAGCTGTACACAAGCTAACCTAACCATATCTGGCTTAATCTGGTTGGAAGTGGTAACTGAATTCTATCTGATTGGGCCAATTGTTACATTGGTTCATTTATTTATTTATTTATTTTTTGGTTCCGGTTGTGGGGTCTGAACTCTGGGCCTGGGCGCTGTCCCTCAGCTGTTCAGCTCAAGGCTAGCACTCTACCACTTGAGCCACAGCGCCACTTCCAGCTTTTTTGTTATGTGGTGCTGAGGAATCGAACCCAGGGCCTCATGCATGCAAGGCAAGCACCCTACCACTGAGCCACCTTCCCACCCCGACATTTTCTTTTTTTTTTTTTTTTTTTGGGTCCGGTCGTGGGGCCTGAACTCTGGGCCTGGGTGCTGTCCCTCAGCTCTTTAGCTCAAGGCGAGCGCTCTACCACTTGAGCCACAGCGCCACTTCCGGCTCTTTTTCTTTTCGCTTATGTGGTGCTGGGGAATCGAACCCAGGGCCTCATGCATGCAAGACAAGCGCTCTACCACTGAGCCACCTTCCCAGCCCCACAGTGGTTCTTTTTTTTTTTTTTTTTTTTGTCGGTCATGAGGCTTGAACTCTGGGCTTGGGCGCTGTCCCTCAGCTCTTCAGCTCAAGGCAAGCGCTCTACCACTTGAGCTACAGTGCCACTTCCGGTTTTCTAGTGGTTTATTGGAGATAGGAGTCTCACGGTCTTTCCTGCCCGGGCTGGCTTTGAACCGCGATTCTCAGATCTCAGCCTCCTGAGTAGCTAGGATTACAGGTGTGAGCCACCGGCGCCCGGCCCACAGTGGTTCTTGTATGCTGCCTGTATTGGTTTCTAGAGAAATCTGACTTACTTGACTCGTTTCTATGGGCAGTGGGTTGACTTTTTTGCCTAGTTATAGGAGGTGCTAGTTCACTTGATGGACTGGTTGTATTGGGTTTTGGACTAAGTTCTATATTTGTCAATCTCTCATTAAAAACAAATAGGTGGAGCTGAGCACTGCTGGCTCACACTATAGCTACACAGAAGGCTGAGATCTGAGGATTGCAGTTTGAAGCCACCCTGGGCAGGAAAGTCTAAGACACTCTTATCTTCTTAATTACCCAAAAACCAGAAGTGGAGCTGTGGCTCAAGTGTGGAGTGTTAGCCTTGAGCACAAACGTTCAGAGACAGCACCCAAACCCAGAGTTCAAGCACCAGGACCAGCACCAAAAAAAGAAAAAAAGAAGAAAACACCCAAGTGTCAGGCCTAGAGGCATGGCTCAAGTAGTAGAGCTCCAGCCAAGCAAAAAAGCCAAGCAAGCACAAGGCCCAGAGGTCAAACTTCAGTACTGGCAATGGAAAAAAAAAAAAAAAGACTAACAAACTCATCTGGGAGAAAATAATTTATACATAAAGATAGAGAGATACTATTATAAATATATACAGAAATGTACTTATTTGTTGTTAAATGAAACTGTACTAAACTTCTCAGTTATACAGATTTAAAACAATATCACCCCTTTATCTCTTTCTTCAAAATGTCTCCGAACTGTTTCCTATTCATGTCTGCTGTTAGTTTTAGCTTAAACTTCAAGCCTGAGTTACTGCCAAGGACTTAGCTGGTTTCCCTGCCTGTCTTACTGCAAAACTGTTGCACATTATGCCAGCAAAGCTATCTTTCCTTCTTCAAAGCCTTGAGTAGGCTGGGTCTCTGGCTCTAGCTTTTTCACAACTGATATGGCCCTAAACAGCCATACTGCTTCCCTGTGCCCATACAGACCGCTGGAAAAATGGAATATTGGTATTTTTATGCCCATTTAGTTCTCTCTTACTTAAACCTCTCTCTTCATGCTCTTATGTCCTTAAATGTTTTATTCCTCATCATCGGCCCATTTTGCTCTGGAAGATAGGTAATAAATGCTTCTCAAAAATCCATGAGACTCAGTTGGGAAGGTGGCTCAGTGGTAGAGCGCTTGCCTTGCATGCCTGAGGCCCTGGGTTCGATTCCTCAGCACCACATAAGCAAAAAGAAAAAAGCCCAAAGTGGCGCTGTGGCTCAAGTAGTAGAGTGCTAGCCTTGAGCTTAAGAGCTGAGGGACAGCACCCAGGCCCAGAGTTCAGGCCCCACGACCGGAGACCGGACCCCCCCCCAAAAAAAGAAATCATGAGACTTCTGGAAATTACATGTAAGCATTCTCATATGTGTACATTTTTTTGAGAAAAGATGTTTCTAGTCAACAGTTTTTCAGAAGGGGCCTCAAACTCTCCAAAGAGAAATTGACTCAATGGACTTTGGAATTAGTATAAATTAACTCATTTGTGTTGCTTTAATAAAGGCTTTTATCTTATTAAAACTTGAATTCTAGTTTTAATAAAACTGTGATAGGTAAGTTACATATTTAAAGATCAAAGTTTCAGAATCAGTATCATCTGTTATTAGTTCCTATATACAGTTCCTTTTTAAAGGTATTAATCACCTTTTCTATCACTACTTTTTTCTTCTCTTGTAGATTCCTATAGGCAATGGAAACTGATCTCAATTCCCAGGACAGAAAGGACCTGGACAAGTTTATTAAATTTTTTGCCCTCAAGGTAATAAATCCACTCTCTTGAACTAAGACCTGTAAGAACTGACTCCCCTGCTTCTCTCTTTAGAGAGCCCTCTTTGGATATGTAGCATAACAGCTTGTAGCTTGCCTGTTTCAGGAGACTTCTATCTGTGGTAATCTAAACTGTCAAGTATGAAGGTGGCATTGGGGGTGTGACTAAAAAGTAGCTTCTAGTTTTCTGCATTTACTTAGTCAAAATTTTTTTGCAAGGCTTTTGGTAGAAATGTCAAATTGTTATGCCATGTAACTGGCACATTGTGTTCCCTTGGGATAAGAACAAAAGACTAAATTGGAATGGGCAGCATTTTGGGCATCCTTCCCTGAGTTTCAGCCAGCACTAAAATGCCCAACTTTCATTTATTGTTGACTTCCTCATAAACAGAATTAAAACTGAATTTTGAAAGTTGTTTTTTGAAATCTGCAGTTCATTTCTACCTGCATCATTTTTTTCTCTCAACAGTTGCCATGCCAGAACTATATGTGCTGTGTCCGTTCTGGTTGAAAAATTATGTGGGAAAAAAAAAAAAAAAGAAAAATTATGTGGGAAGACTTTTGCCATATGGGCTAAGCTATATGAATAATTGTAGAATTCTTGTTTTAGATCTACTATGATAACATGAGCTTGTGACTGAATATTTATACCCACAGTTGGACTTATTTCCTTGTGAACAGCTTAGAGATCATGTGCAGTTTTCTTTCTGCCATGTGGGACTATTGTAGGTTCCGAGCTCAAACTCTACTTCCTCTTACTGGTTGACCCTACGCTTGGGAACACTTCTCATGCTATTTTTTTGTGTGTGTATCTCATGGTTTTTCGTTTGTTTGTTACTTTTTTTCCCCAGTCTGCTGTATTTAAAGTTCTGTTCTTTCCTGTGTAAGCAACGATTATGTGCTGCATCTCCAGCCTGACATTTCATCTATTTGCTTCTGTTTTCAGACTGTCCAAGTGATTGTCCAGGCTCGACTTGGTGAAAAGATTTGCACTCGTTCATCTTCTTCCCCAACCGGTTCAGATTGGGTAAAATGCCTCTTCTTTGCTGATGGGTATATACTGTAGTATTTATCACAAGAAATGAATGGAAAGTTCTTTAGTGCGACAATAAGGCATACTACTTACAGAATTCCTAAATTATAACATCAAAATAACGAATTCTATTTCACTTGGATATATTTCTTACTTAAATTAGCCCTGAATTTATTTGGTACTTAACTTTTCTGCTGTGACAGATGCACAGTTTTGTCCCTAGAAAACAAAAATAGTGTCTTGTTACGTACTTTTTTTTTTTTTCTTTTTTCTTGGTCCTGGGGCCTGAACTTTGGGCCTGGGCACTGTCCCTCAGCTCTTCAGCTCAAGACTAGCACTCTACCACTTAAGCCATAGAGCCACTTCCGGCTTTTTCTGCTTATGTGGTGCTGAGGAATTGAACCCAGGGCCTCATGCATGCAAGGCAAGCATTCTACCACTGAGCCACCTTCCCAGCCCATAGTTACATACTCTTTGTAATAGATAATCTTTCAATTTGAGACTTGGGGCTTGGATTAAACTACCTTATGGGGACAGAGAAGTATTTCCTGCTATCAGCCAAAGCTATTCTTGTTCACTCAACATATATTACCATATAGTCACATGTTTCTCGAGAGAGTTTCACCCAGAAGTTTTCTCTTTTTTTCTTTCTAGTTTAACTTAGCAATCAAAGACATCCCAGAAGTAACACATGAAGCAAAGAAGGCATTGGCAGGGCAGCTGCCTGCAGTTGGGCGCTCTATGTGTGTGGAGATCTCACTCAAGACTTCTGAGGTATGGTTATAGCCAGAACTGTGTTTACACATGGCACTCAAGCCTCTGCACTCTTTAGTTCCAACTCTTTTCTTAGTCTTTTCCCTGGTCCTTCCTGCTCCAGACTGCTCATCATTTTCTGAAAGTATCAGGGGTAGGTTGTTAGTGTTGGAATGCTGGCGAGTGACCCCAGGGCCTTAAGTATGCAGGCAAACACTGTTCCCAGCTCCAGCAATGTAAAATAGTCTCCTTACCTCCTGCTTTATAAAACATTTCCACTCATTCTTTAATTCATGTGTTCTTGAAAATCTCCCTCTTTTAGAAGCAGAGGTAACTGCTGCTATTAAGACTTCCTATGAAGTGGCGCTGTAGCTCAAGTGGTAGAGTGCTAGCCTTGAGCTGAAGAGCTGAGGGACAACGCCCAGGCCCAGAGTTCAAGCCCCATGACCGACAAAAAAAAAAGACTTCCTATGATACTTGGTTTATAGTTTTATTTTTCTAGAAAACTTACTATATTATGAGGCTTTTTTTGCTTTTCTTTTTGTTTTAAGAAATTTTTGTTTACCTAGGTTCCAGTGGCTTACATCTATAATCCTAGTCCCTCAGGAAGCTGAGACCTGAGGATTGCAGTTTGAAGTCAGCTTTTAATTAGTTCAGATGGGATCTCTCAAACTTTTTGCCTGGATTGGCCTCAAAAACCTTGGTTTTACAGATTTTTGCTTCCCACATAGCTAGGATTACAGGGTATGAGCCACTGTACCTGGCTACTCGCATGCCTATTAATCTATTTTAACTAGTAGATTGTAAACTTGGATGGTATAATATAAGGCAAATGGACTTTAGGGCTATGTAAGGAGAGGTCAGATCCCTGCTGAATCACTTTAACCAAATGACTTAACCTTATGCTCACTAGTGACATGACACCAGTTTTTGTTTTGTTTTGTTTGTGTATGTAAAGGGGCTTGAACTTACATGGACACTTTTCCTTAGCTTTTTCCACTCAAGACTAAAGCTCTACCATTTGAGCCACAGGTCCACTCCTTGCTTTCTGGTGGTTAATTGTGGATAAGTGTTGCATGTAGTTTCCGGCTTGGGCTGGCTTCATACCATGATTCTTAGATCTCACCCTCCTGAGAAGCTAAGATTGTAGGCATGGGCCACTGGTGTCTGACAACACTTCAGTTTTTACTTTTATTTGCATTTGATTTGTGCTGAACTTATCCTCCATGTCATTTCCTGATTTTACCTTTATACCCAGTGAATCCTGGGTGAGGTAGTAGTAGCATACACGTGTAATCCCAGCACTTAGGAGTATGAGGCAGGAATTTGAAAGTTCCAGGACAGGCTACATAACAAGTTTTGAGGCTAGCCTGTTCTACATAGGGAAACCTTGTTTGCAGCAAAAAAGAATAGGAAAAATTAGAGACTGATAGTAATGAACCATCACAGGAAGAACTGTTTTTTTGTTGTTTTTTTTGGTCAGTCATGGGCCCTGAACTCCGGGCCTGGGTGTTGTCCCTCAGCTCTTCAGTTCAAAGCTAACGTTCTACCACTTGAGCCACAGTGCCACTTCGGGCTTTTTCTGCTTATGTGATGCTGAGGAATCAAACAAGGCAAGCACTCTACCACTTAGCCACCTTCCCAGCCCTGTTTTTGTTTTTGTTTATCCTTTGCAGTATCAAAGATAAACCCAGGGCCTCATACATGCTCTTTACTACTGAGACCTGATGTATGATTTAGTTGTTTTTGCTTTTGGTGATACTGAACTCAAGGCCTTGTACTTGTTAGGTAGGTATTCTACTTGAGCTATGCCTCCATCCCTTTTTGGTATCTTTATTTTTTAGTTAGAGTCTTTTTGCCTAGTATGGCCTGGACCATGATCCTCTTATTTGCACTCCTTTTTTTTTTTTTTGTCGGTTGTGGGGCTTGAATTCTGGGCCTGGGCACTGTCCCTCAGCTCTTCAGCTCAAGGTGAGCACTCTACCACTTGAGCCACAGTGCCACTTACAGCTTTTTATGCTTATGTGGTGCTGAGGAATTGAACCGAGGGCCTCTACCACTGAGCCACCATCCCAACCCTGGTTAATCTTTATTTGTGAAATTTTTAGGGTAAATTGTAGTTGGTAGTTAGTACATGTTTATGTTCATGCTCTATTTTCCTAGTTAAGATCAGCAGCTGTCACATTCTTATATACCATTATGTATTTCTCAAGTTCTTTTTGAAATTAGGTAGCATTTAGATATACAACCACTTCTGTTTTCTCAGGAGCCAGCCTTGTGCCTAGAATAGCATGTAGTACTCTTTCAAGAATTTTATTGAATGAATGGTTTCAATTTTTTTTTTCTGTGGAAACCCTAACATCCAATAAAACAAAAGTCCTTTAGTGAATTGCAAGTTTCTACAATGAGTTGTTTCGCTTAGTGATTCAGAGTGTCTAAAAGGAATCTGTGGAAGAACTCTCCTTTTATGAGCATCTGGGAAACCTGATTATACATAGTTCTGATTATTCTAGAAAAACAACATCAACTTGTAGATACTCTCCAGTATTTATTTGTCCCTTATTTTTTTTGGGGGGGGGGAGAATTTTGAAACTTACTGTATTATTTTAAAATAACACAGTATTTTTCTTGAGGCAGTGCAGTTTAGGCATGGACAAAACTCAGTTGTCCCAACTACATGGGAGAATGAGTGAGCCAGTCCTCCAGACACACTCATTCTGGAGTCCAGGAGTTGAAGGCCAACCTGAGCAATATACTGAGCTCTATCTCAAGAAACAAAAACTTGCTGGACATGCGTGGCTTATGCCTATAATCCTAGCTACTCAAGAGGCTGAGATCTGAGGATCTCACTTAAAGCCAGCCTGGGCATGAAAAGTCCGTGAGATTCTTTTTTGTGGTTGTTGTTGGTCATGGGGCTTGAACTGTGGGCCTGGACTCTGCCCCTCAGCTCTTCAGCTCAAGGCTAGGGCCCTACCACTTGAGCCACAGGGCCACTTCCGGTTTTCTGGTGGTTTATTGGAGATAAAGTCTCACAGACGTTCCTGCCCGGGCTGGGTTTGAACCTGGATCCTCAGATCTCAGCCTCCTGAGTAGCAAGGATTACAGGCTAGATTCTTAACCCAGAAGTGGCACTGTGGCTCCAGTGGTAAAGCTCTAGCCTTGAGCCGAAGAGCTCAAGGACAGTTTTCAGGCCCAGAGTGCAAGCCCCACAACTGACAAAAAAGAAAAAGAAACAAAAACTTTTTTTTTTTTAATAGAAAATATGGAACACTTCACGAATTTGCGTGTCATCCTTGCGCAGGGGCCATGCTAATCTTCTCTGTATCGTTCCAATTTTAGTATATGTGTTGCCAAAGCGAACACAGAAACAAAAACTTAAAATGTGATAAGGATAGATACTAAGGATACGCAATGTAAATTTGACCTATAACAAAATTTCCAGGTCAGATTAGTTTCATAAACTAACCCAAACTCATTCCCACACCTGAATGATTAGTAAAAAGGTTACTGTGTCCGAAGGGATGTGATTATCTTTCTTACTCATACACAGAAGTTTCACAAGGTTGAGTGATCTTGGCTTTAGGCATTTCTTTCCCTCCCACCAAGGAAGTGTAAGGACTAATACATAGAGGTTATCTAAAGCTATCAGACAACTAGATTTTTAAGTTTAAAGAGCAATTGTGTGGGGCACTGGTGGCTCACACCTGTAATCCTAGCTACTTAGTCAGGAGGCTGAGATTTGAGGATCATGGTTCAAAGCCAGCTCAGGTAGGAAAGGCCGGAGACTTATCTCCAATAAACCACCAGAAAACCGGAAGTGGCGTGTGGCTCAAGAGGTAGAGTGCTTGCCTTGAGCTGAAGAGCTGAGGGACAGTGCTCTCAGGCCCAAAGTTCAAGCCTCACGACTGACAAAAAAAAAGAAAAAGAAAAAGAAAAGAAAAGAAAAAGAGCAAGTGTTCTTAAAATGTGGCTGCTACCTAAAAATTCCCCTATAGAATTGAAGGGAAAGGCTCTTTCCATTACTTTAAAATTTTCAGCTTTTCTGAAGGTATTTTGGAAAAATACCTTTAGGCTCTGTATATCGCCTTTACAATAAAATAAAATTAAAAAAAAAAAGGTTTAGGGCTAAAGCTGGACACTGGTGTTTCATACCTATTATCCTAGCTACTAAGGAGACTGAGATCTGAGGATCACAGTTCAAAGTCAGACCAGGCAGGAAAGTCTGTGAGACTCTTGTCTCCAATTAACCAACAAAAAGCCGAAAATATAGCTGTGGCTCAATGATAGAACACTAGCCTTGAGCAAAAAAAAGCTTAAGGAGCCGGGTGCCAGTGGCTCACACCTGTCATCTTAGCTACTCAGGAGGCTGAGATCTGAGGATCATGGTTCAAAGCCAGCTGGGGCAGGAAAGTCCACATGAGACTTATCTCCAGTAAACCACTAGAAAACCGGAAGTGGCGCTATGGCTCAAGTGGTAGAGCCCTTATCTTGAGCTGAAGAGTGGAAGAACAGCACCCAAGCCCAGAGTTCAAGCCCCAAGACCGACCAAAAAAAAAAAAAAAAAAAGCTTAAGGCCCTGAGTTTAAGCCCCAGGATGAGCACCAAAAAAAAAATAAAATAATTTTTTTTTTTTAGAGCCAGCGATGCTGCCCAGTGGCAGAACACTTGCCTAGCATGTGTGCAAGACCCAGGGATTTCACCCTAGAACTGCAAAAATGAAAAAGGAAAAATCTTGTTTATATTCTCTGAACCAATGGAAATTTGCCTAAGGAAATTGTATATGTGTGTACAATGTTAACTTCTTAACTAGAGCTGTGGTTCAAGTGGCCAAGAGCATAAAAAGCTGAACCAAGGACAAGAGCCTTTGAGTTCAAGCTCAAGTGCTAACACCAAAAGCAAAAAAAAAAAAAAAAAAAAGGAGAAAAGAAATGTAAGTCCATTGTATAGTCCACGATAGGGAGACTGGTTAGATAAAATGATAGTCATAGTATAGAATACTGTGTTATAGTGATAAAGAATTTGGGGGTATTGGAGATGTAGCTTCATATTACAGTGTTTGTCTAGCACACTTAAAGTACTGGATTTGATCTCTGGAACTGCAGAAAACAAAAGAGATGAATTATTTTCATCAGGAAAACACCAAGATTTTTTTTTTTTTTCTTTTTGTGCCCTACCGGGGCCTGAACTCAGGACTTTGTGTTCTTCTCCTTTACCTTTTTTGCTTAAGGCTGTTGCTCTACCACTTGAGCCATACCTCCACATCCAGATTTTTTATTGGTTAATTAAAGATAAGAGTTTTTGGGGGGCTGGGAAGGTGGCTCAATGGTAGAGTGCTTGCCTTGCATGCATGAGGCCCTGGGTTTGATTCCCCAGCATCACATAAACAGAAAAGGCCGGGAGTGGTGCTGTGGCTCAAGTGGTAGAGCGCTAGCCTTGAGCTGAAGAACTAAGGGACAGTGCCCAGGCCCCACCACTGACACAAAAAAAAAAAAGAATTTCTTTGATTTATTAGACTACCCTGACTTTGAACCAAGATCCTCAGATCTCAGCCTCTTAAATAGCTAGGATTACAGGTGTGAGCCACTGGGTGCTGGCTTGTTTTGAACTTAGTAGGCAGGTGTCTAAGTATTATTATTGTTATCATTACTAATAGTAGTATTAGTAGTAGTAGTAGTAGTAGTAGTATTTGCCAGTCCCGTGGCTTGAACTCTGGGCCTGGGCACTATCCCTGAGTTCTTTTTGCTCAAAACTAGCACTCTACCACATGAGTCATGGATGTTTTTGTGATTAATTGGGAATAAGAGTCTCATGGACTATCCTGTCCAGCCCTAGGTGTTATTTTTTGTTTGTTTTTTTAAAATTGTATATATATTTTTGTACTGGAATCAAACTCAGGATATTACACTTGCTGGGCAAGCAAGCTCTTTGTCTCTGTGCTACATTCCAGCACCTGGCCCTAGGTATTAAGAAAAAATAAAGCTGGGTACCAGTGACTTACACTGTAATCCTAGCTACTCAAGAGACTGAGATCCAAGGCTGGCAGTTCAAAGACAGCCTGGGCAGGAAAGTCTATGACTTTTATCTCCAATTAACCACTAGAACACCAGAAGTAGCACTGTGGTTCTGGTAGTAGAGCACTAGCTTTGAATGAAAGAGCTCAGGGACAGTGCCCAGGCCAGGAGTTCAAGCTGATGACTGACCAAAAAAAAAAGAGAAAAGAAAAGTGACATGTAGCAAATCCAACTTTCGGGGGTGGGGTGGGGAGGGGGCGGTGTAGAGTACCTTCCTCACAAGTATAAGGTCCTAAATTCAGATCCTAGTACCCTAGTACTCCAAAATAAATAGAAAAATAGCTGGCTAAATTGTTTTTAATCTGTTTGCCTATCTGTACCTTCCAATCCTTTCTAGTGATTATGTAGTACTTTATAATTAAAAAAATAGTTAAAAAACTGAAATGGTTTCCCCTTGTCCCATCTACAGGGAGATTCTATGGAGCTGGAAATTTGGTGTCTTGAAATGAATGAAAAGTAAGTGCTTTTGTCTCAGGCCCTGTGGTTGCTGGTATTTGCAGATAAAGCAGATGATATCATGTGAAAGCAGGGCTTTGTTTTCAGTCACCAAAGGCATTCTGACCACTCAGCAAAGCCAGTAGGTCTTTGCTACAGTGTGCTTCAGTCTTGGCTTCCATCCTAGGCATAGAGATGACCTTCAGAGACAGTCCAGAGACTCACACAGCACCAGGAAAGGAGCGGCAGAAGCTGAAAAGGATTTTGTTGTTTTCCCAGAGAACAGCAAGTTCTCTGATTAAATCCCTCATGAGCTCCTGTAACATGACTACACTACTTTGTCTGCTTTCTGTGTGGCTGCTATCCAGCAAGATTTCCCCACACTGCTCTTTTTACACACTGGGTTGATTGTGTATTAATGCATATCATCTCCCTCCCCCATTTTCTTCTTTAACAGAGATTAGCTTAGCTACTGCTTAAGCTTCAATTTTCAAAAGCTATAGACAGGAAGATTGAGAAAATACCAATCCATCAAAAGAAAATTCTTAGTGATTACTATGTGTGATATGGCCATTAGTGTATGTGTCAGTGTCAGAGTCAGACATGGGTTTTGAACTTGGGGCCTGTGTGTTGTCCATGTTCTCTCTCTCTCTCTCTCTCTCTCTCTCTCTCTCTCTCTCTCTCTCTCTCTCTCTCTCTCTCTCTCTCTCTCTCTCTCTCTCTCTCTCTTTTTTAAGTCAGTTTTGGGGCTTTAACTCTGGGCCTGGGCACTGTCACTCAGCTCTTCAGCTCAAGGCAAGCACTCTGCCACTTGAGCCACAGTGCCACTTGCAGTTTTCTGGTGGTTAATTGGAGATAAGAGTTTCACGGCCTTTCCTGCCTGAGCTGGCTTTGAACCGTGATCCTCAGATCTCAGCCTCCTGAGTAGCTAGGATTTCAGGTGTGAGCCACCAGCACCTGGCCATTATGAGCTCTTTTGCTAAAGTTGTGTGTGTGTGTGTCTGTGTGTGTGTGTGTGTGTGTCTGTGTGTCTGTGTGTCTGTGTGTTTAATAGGAGATAATAGTCTCAGGGATTTTTCTTGCCCAGGCTGGCTTCCAACTGTAAGCCACAGATCTCAGCATCCTGATTAGCTGGATTACAGGTGTGAGCCACCAGCATCCAGAGTCATGTTTATTTATTTTTTGGTTGGTACTAAGGATTGAACTCAAATGCTTACTATTGTTAGGCAGCTGGGCCTCCAGCCTCTTATTTTTTCTTAAATAGAAAATAAGCCAAGTTATGGTCCAAACATACTCCTCCAAATTTCCTGGATAAAATTATTTCTGTTTCTATATAGACAGAAAGAAATAGATCCTAAAACAGTACCTTGAGAATTATGCTAAACCAGGTGCTAATGGCTTATCCTGTAATCCTAGTTTCTCAAAAGGCTAAGGTCCAATAGATCAAAGTTCCAAGCCAGCCTGGGCAGAAAATGACTCTCACTCTAAATGGGAGTCTTTAGGCCAGGCACCAGTGGCTCAAGCCTGTAATCTTAACTAATCAAGAGGCTGAGAACTGAGGATCATGGTTCAAAGCCAGCTTGCACAGTAAACTCCGTGAGACTCATCTTCGAAAGCTGGAAGTAGAGCTGTGGCTCAAGTGGTAGAGCACTAGCTTCAAGCACAAAAGCTTAGGGGAAGCACCTAGGCCCTGAGTTCAAATCCCAGGACTGGCACCAAAAATAAATAAAGCTAGTACCTGAAATATTTCAGCTTCTTAAGAATATATAATTGCAATATTGAGTAATTGTTTTTAAGTGTGCTCCTTAGTTTCCTAGAAAGATACTTACTTAAAAACTAGAAAAAAAAGTGGTAAAGCACTTCCCTAGCAATTGCAAGACTCTGGATTTGATTCACAATACTGAGGAGGGGAAAATGTCTAGAAAAAACCTTGGGTGATTTTTGGTTCTCCGCTGTATAAAAGTTTGGCTAACTTCAACAACATATTGACAGAACTTTTACATAGTTGCACCCTTAATTCAGAATATTTTTTAATAATAACTTCTTATAGTTCTATCACTTTATAGAAGATGCTAATGGTGTCTTGTGCTCCTCAGGTGTGATAAAGAAATCAAAGTTTCTTACACAGTCTATAACAGACTGTCACTGCTGCTGAAGTCTCTTCTTGCTATAACTAGGGTGACACCAGCCTACAGACTATCCAGAAAACAAGGGCATGAATATGTCATATTGTACAGGTAAGTAGCATAGACACTCACTTCCTTAGCAGCCTTGTCATGGTATATATTGTCTGACTGGCATTCAGATACCTGAGGATTTTGTTTTGGATGGATGGTTGATGGCACTAAAAAGCTATAGGTTTTATGTGATTACTTGAAAGCCTCCTATATGAGCTCATGAACTTGAGTTTTTCAAAACTTATCAGGTGACCTGTCCTGTTGTTACTTCATGGCCATGATTCCTTTGGAATATAAAAGCTTCTCTGGGAAGATCCTGTATGGCAGAGTTAACATATGCTTTTCTGTGTGTATGCCAGTCTTTAAGGCTTGAACTCTGGGCCTGGGTGTTGTCCCTGGGTTTTTGTTCTCAAGACTTGTAACACTTGAGCCACAGTGCCACCTCTGGTTTTCTGGTGGTTAATTAGAGATAAGAGGCTCATGGACTTTGCTGCCCTGGCTGGCTTTGAACTGCGATCCTCAGGGGCTGGGAAGGTGGCTCAGTGGTAGAGCTCTTGCCTTGCATGCATGAGGCCCTGGGTTCAATTCCTCAGCACCACATATGCAAAAAGAAAAAAGCTGGAAGTGGCACTGTAGCTCAAGTGGTAGAGCGCTAGTCTTGACCTAAGGAGCTGAAGGACAGCGCCCAGGCCCAGAGTTCAGGCCCCACGACCAGACCCAAAAAAAAAAAAAATACTGAACTGCGATCCTCAGATCTCAGCCTCCTGAGTAGCTAGGATTACAGACATAAGCCACCAGTGCCTGCTATAACTGAGTTCTTTTTAGAATACCACCACCTGTTTATATACTGTCCATAGGGGGTTGTGGCCAGTCCTGGGGCTTGAACTCAGGGTTTGGGCACTGCCCCTGAGCTTCTTTTCCTCAAGGCTAGCACACTACCACTTGAGCCATGCCACCACTTCCAGCTTTTTCTGTTTATGTGATACTGAGGAATTGAACCTGGGGCTTCATGCATGCTAGGCAAGCACTCTACCACTAAGCCACATACTCAGCCCCAGGAGAGAGCTGTGAGGCTGCCATGGACTGTGGGCCACATGCCTAAAATATTCACTGTGAGACCTCAGATTCAGAGTCATCTTATTTTATTTTCATCCTTAACCTGTAACTATAGGTTGTGTACTATTAAAACCTAAAACGTATCGAATAACCCCTTGCATAGGTTTAATTTTCTTTTTCTTTTTCTTTTTTTTCGGTTGTGGGGCTTGAACTCTGGGCCTGGGTGCTGTCCATGAGCTCTTCAGCTCAAGGCAAGTGCTCTACTACTTGAGCCACTGTGCCACTTCCAGTTTTCTGCTGGTTTTTGGAGATAAGAGTTTCACAGACTTTCCTGCCCAGGCTGGCTTTGAACCATGATCCTCAGATCTCAGCCTCCTGAGTAGCTAGGATTTCAGGTGTGAGCTAACGGCACCCATCCGCATGTTTAATTTTTAACAGAATTATTTGAAAAAATATGAATACATTTTATGTATTATGAATTCAAATATTTTACTTCAGTAGCTATTTTCAGTAAGAACATCTCCCTATTGATCATCAGTTTTTTGTTTTGTTTTTTGTGGGTCGTGGGGCTTGAACTCTGGGCTTGGGTGCTATCCCTCGGCTCTTCAGCTCAGAGTGAGTACTCTACAGCTTGTGCCACAGTGCCACTTCAGATTTTCTAGTGGTTTATTGGAGATAAAAGTCTCTCGGACTTTCTTGCTTGCCCAGGCTGGCTTTGAACTGTGATCCTCAGATCTCACCCTCCTGAGTAGCTAGGATTATAAGCATGAGTCACCGGCGCCTGGCTTGATCATCAGTTTTTGTTGACTTTGTAAGAGAGATTTGCATTTAGTTGAAATGTAGAATTCTAAGAAATGTTAAGTAACTGAATATTTACTTCAAAATCCTTTTGTGAAGCATATACATCTAAATTATGGTAACACAGCTGGCCTTAAAAAGCTAGAGTTTGGGGCTGGGAAGTTGGCTCAGTGGTAGAGGCTTGCCTTGCATGCCTGAGGCCCTGGGTTTAATTCCTCAGCACCACATAAGCAAAAAGAAAAAAAGCCGGAAGTGGCGCTGTGGCTGAAGCGGTAGAACGCTAGCCTTGAGCTGAAGAGTTGAGGGACAGCGCCCAGGCCCAGAGTTCAGGCCCCACGGCCGGACTCCCCCCCCCCAAAAAAAAAAAAAAAAAGCTAAGAGTTTTGGGAATCATGTTTTATTTATTTATAACTCAGATGTGATGGTATATAATTCCAAAACTTGGCAGGTTGAAGCAGGAGGATCTCAAGTTCAAAGCCAGCTTGGACCTGTCTTGGAGCAGCAAGACCTGTCTCAAAATTTATTTTATTTTTTTCTTTTGTCGGTCATGGGGCTTGAATTCTGGGCTTAGGCGCTGTCCTTCAGCTCTTCAGCTCAAAGCGAGCACTCTACCGTTTGAGCCACAGCACCACTTCTGGTTTTCTAGTGGTTTATTGGAGATACAAGTCTCACAGAGTTTCCTGCCCAGGCTGACTTTGAACCGTGATCCTCAGAACTCAGCCTCCTGAGTAGCTAGGATTACAGGTGTGAGCCACCGGCACCCAGCTCAAAAAATTTTTTAAAAAAAACAATCCAGCACCTTCTAGTAGTAATCTCAGCATTATTTTCTAATTTTATTAATGTTGTTTATTTCATAATAGGCATACCTACTAGGAAATAATACACATTGTAGTAGCAGAGGGAAGAAAAAAGTTGCTGTTTTCTCTTGTTATTTTCCTTATTTCTTAGTCTTATACCTTTATATGCTTCTTTTTGCCTGTAGCTTAATTGAGGTGCTTAGTGGCATTACTGCTCTTTCAGGCAAGATGTTCCTGCAGAGATGGGCTTGTTTCTAGGAATTTGGTCTATAGAGGCCTTGAGAATAAAGAAGCAGGTAACATTTCTTTTTCTTTCTTCCCTACAGGATATATTTTGGGGAAGTTCAGTTGAATGGCTTAGGAGAAGGTATGTGTCTGGATCAGAAAACGTTTGCAGTATTTAGAGGACTCTTGGGCTGGGAATATGGCTTAGTGTTAGAGGGCTTGCCTACCATGCATGAAGCCCTGTACCACATAACCAGAAAAAGCTGGAAGTGATACTGTGGCTCAAGTGGTAGAGTGTTAGCCTTGAGCAAAAGAACCTCAGGGACAGTGCCCAGGCCCTGAGTTCAAGCCCTATGCTTGGCAAAAAATAAAAATAAATAGCTGGGTGCTAATGGTTCACACCTGTATTCCTAGCTACTCAGAAAGCTGAGATCTGAGGATTGTGGTTCAAAGCCAGCTTGGACAGGAAATGTCTGTGAGACTTTTATCTCCAGTTAACCACCAGAAAATTGTAAGTGGCACTGTGGCTCAAGTGGTAGAGGGCTCACCTTGAGCTGAAGAGCTGAGGGACAGTGCCCAGGCCTGGAGTTCAAGCCCTATGACCGCCAGAAAAAAAAAGAAAGAAAGAAAAAGGAAAGAGCATTCCTAACTTCAGAGATGGGCTTGGTTGCGACCTGTAATGATACATAGCTGGTAACAAAGGAAGGAAAAGATGTGAAGACATATAGGTGGCCTAAGAAGCTGTCATATTAACTGAGTTATTTTCATATTAACTGAGTTATTTTCTAGAAATTCTAAGAACTCAACTTTCTTTTTTTAGCTCTTAGCTCAGGTAGTTTTACCTGGAAGTACAGTGCTATTTTTCTCTGCTATATTCACTCCTTATAGAGCAAATTAAAAGGGACACACACACACACACACACAGAGACACACACACACAGAGACACACACACACACACACACACCATGGCATTTTTAAACACACACACACACACAGACACACACAGACACACACAGACACACACAGACACACAGACACACACACACACACACACACACACACACACACACACACACACACACACACACACACACACACACACACACACACACACACACACACACACACACACACACACACACACACACACACACACACACACACACACACCCATGGCATTTAAAGTGCTAAGTGGGAAACTGTACAATAGACTGTAAAGAGTCCATGGTATTCTCTGGACAAAAGCTAATAATTTGTCTCTTCTTCTAGGCTTCCAGACGGTTCGTGTTGGGACAGTGGGTACCCCTGTTGGTACCATCACTCTTTCTTGTGCTTACAGAATTAACCTGGCATTCATGTCTACCAGGTGAGGGAGGGCCCTTTGATCTCTTCCAGGATGATAAAGCTCCTGCCTTCCTGGGAGCTCAGATTAATTTGCCATTCAGCTTTGCTAAAGAACACCTTCAGAAGAATGAAATAGAGTGTGAGAGAATGAAAGCAAGTGAGTGAGTGAGTACATAGTTGTCAGATTGGAGAATTTGAGTGTCCCAGAGCCAGCTTATCGGGAATGTAGAGTTTATGGTCTGTATTTAGAGATTGCATTAGTTAAGGCGGTGGTGCCTGCTAAATGTGAAGGGTCCTCTGAAGACTTCATGGGGGCTGGGAAGGAATTTTAACAAATATTGCAATTTTCTTATTGCATTACAGGCAATTTGAGAGAACCCCACCTATCATGGGGATTATCATTGATCACTTTGTGGACCGTCCCTATCCTAGCTCCTCTCCCATGCACCCCTGCAATTACAGGTAAGGAATGTGAAAGGCACTCTCTCAACCTGCAGCCAGGCAAAAATAGCTACTTGCCTCATAAATAGAAGGGAAGAGCTTAGCTTCCCTTACTGCTGTTGTCTGGTTCTGGTTCACAGAATGTTTCAAAATTCTGGGGCATTTTGGTTTTGGTGGTAGAGATATGACTTTCCTTCGTAGCAAGTTACTTGAAGACTACAAGAGTACCTGTAGTTTATGGAATATTCTAAGAAAATTGATTGGTTTTCCAATCTGGCATTCTGAACTCTGCCTGAAACAATTCTTGATATAACTCCCCAGCCTTATTTAACCACTATTATATATTTTCTGATGTTAATGCCATTACCTTAAAATTCATTGTTTCATTTTCTTCATTTTAGAACTGCAGGTGAGGATGCTGGAGTAACATATCCATCAGTGGAAGACTCTCAAGAAGTGTGTACCACCTCTTTTTCCACATCCCCTCCCTCCCAGGTAAGGAGAAACAGCTCTGAGATGGTGGCACTTACTTGGTGTAGGCTTATGTTGTGGTGTTCCTGTTGTTGATGGCGAATGCTTGGAGAGGGTTGAGCAGTGACAGAAAGCCTTACCTGGAAGGTAAGTATGCAGCGTTTCTAGTCTAACCATTCTAAAACCCACAGTATTACATGTAGCCTTTGCCTTCCCTTCCCAGTATCATCTTCAATTTCCCTAGAAAACAAGTCACAGAATTCCAAGTGCATTCTCATACCAGCGAAATACTCTACTCTCACATACATTTGTTAATATAGTTCTCTTTTGAATTAATAAGTTTTATTTCTAAAAGAGCTCTTTTATACTAAATAAAATGCCAGTAAGAAAGCAATCATGTCAATTCTTAATAATTGGCACAAACATTTCAGTCATTAAATTTCCCACTTGAGTCAGCCTTTAGTGGTAAGCCCAGGCAACTTCAGTAAGACACAGGCTCCTGATGACCTCAGCTTCCCAGGAGGAAGCATGTGTAATGGACTGGGATTGAGCTGGGTCCTCATAACAGCCTTGCTTACCCTTCACCCCAGTCCTTTATCTTCTGCCTCCTTGGGCAGGCTCTGCCCAATATACCCATTAGTCTCTTCCCTTAGGCTTTCTTTTCTTCCACACCTACCCAGTCCAGATTATTCCCTTGACTGCCTTATTTAGTGGATACAACAAATTCATCAGCTCATTGTAACTTTTCATTTGTTATATTATTTTAGTTATGAAAATTAAAAAGTACATCTCCTTGGTTGTATTCTAGGGTGTTCCAAAAACAAGTTAAATATCTGTGAATAAGATTGCAAAATCCATGGATCACTCTTGTCTGTCCTAAAAAGGAGGCTTGTGCTAAAGCTGGAGGTGGTTCAGTGGTAGAGCATGTGCCTTGCCTGTGGGAGGGCCTTGGTTCAATCCCCAGTAAGCATGTATGTGCATGCGCTCACGTGTGTACGCACACACACACACACACAATTCTATTTTTGTTGTTGGTGGTGGTCATGGGGCTTGAACTCTGGGCCTGAGCGCTGTCCCTCAGCTCTTCAGCTAAAGGCAAGTGCTCTATCACTTGAGCTACAGTGCCCTTTCCAGTTTTCTGGTGGTTTATTGGAGATAAGAGGTTCACGGACTTTCCTTCGTAGGCTGGCTTTGAACCACGATCCTCAGATCTCAGCCTCCTGAGTAGCTAGGATTACAGGCAAGAGCCACCGGCGCTCACAATTCTATTTTTTGAGACAGGGTCTTATTGCATAGCACAAGCTGGCCTTAAATTTGCAACCCACAAGAAACAGCTACGGTAGAAGAGATTTTTATTCTCAGGTGGTCCAGATACTTTGGTTTGGAGGGGAGGGTTGAGCCTCTCCCCTCATGAATATATGTGGACATGAGCAGCAGCATAGCTTACTGGTACAAATAAAGATGTGTAAAAAAATGGGGAGTTTCAATTCAGGATCTTGTGCTTGCTAGGCAAGTATTCTACCATGGGAGCCACACTCCAGCCCTCTTTAGCTTTAGTTATTTTTCTATTAGTCTCCCATCTTTGCCCTAGTTGGCCTCAGACTGTGAACCAGCTTATGCCCCACAGAATCTGGGGTTACAGATACATACCATCACAACTTGGCTTAATTGGGATTGAGTTAGGTTCTGCTAACTTTTTGTCTGGGCTGACACTGAACTTCATTCCTCTCAGTATCTGCCTCCCAAGTAACTGAGATTACAGGTGTACACTAAGGCCTAAGACTCATTTGCTTACCAGTGTATGAATGGAAAGTATCTTGTCTGTTTGTTTGTTTGCTTTTGGGGGAGAGGTTAGCTAACCAGAATGTATGTATATCAAATTTGAGTTCATTAAACAGTTTTGTTTTGTAAATGATAAGTTCATAAACAAATGCAGTTGTGGTTCAGGAGCTATGAGGGATGGTAAGGCTTGGCCATAACAATTTAGCCCCAAAGTTAGAATGCATGTTAAATAGCTTCTATACCTGATGGTTACATAAGTCTGTTGGTATATATAAAGAGAGTCTTTCTCATTATATCCATTGCCAGTTGTGTCGTTATGGTTTAAAACTAAATCATGGCTCAGCCACAGTGGCTCACACTGTAATAATAGCTACTCATGAGGCAAGGTCTCAAGGATTGTGGATTGAGACCAGCCCAGGAAAAAAAGTTTGAGAGACCTTACATGGGTCCAGAATCATGGTCCAGGCTGACCTTTACTTAAACTTGAAGATCCTATTACAAAAAGAACTAAAACAAAAAGGAATGAAGTTATAGGTAGAATGCTTGCTAAAGCCCTGAGTTCAAACTCCAGTACCACCAAAACAAAACCAAATCAAGCTGGGGTGTCTTAGTGAATAGAGCATGTTTGAGACACTGAGTTTGATCCCTAGCACTGCAAAAACAAAAACAAAAAACAAAAAAAAGCAAAAAAATAAAACACGAACTAGATCATGGCAAGATTTCATCAACAAAACAATATGCACTTCAGTAGTAAGTATTGAGTAGCTCTGATCAAGGCTGGTAGAGTTTGGTACAGAAAATACGCCTTTTCTAACAGTTCTCCTCATTTCCTGTTGCTATTAACTTTCTTCCTTAGTATAATCCTACGAGTTACATAGTTATTTTTTGTTTTTGTTTTTGTTTTTTTGGGGTCGGGTCGTGGGGCCTGAACTCTGGGCCTGGGTGTTGTCTCTCAGCTCTTCAGCTCAAGGCTAGCGATCTACCACTTGAGCCACAGCGCCACTTCCGGCTTTTTTCTTTTTGCTTATGTGGTGCTGAGGAATTGAACCCAGGGCCTCAGGCATGCAAGGCAAGCGCTCTACCACTGAACCACCTTCCCAGCCCGAGTTACATAGTTATTTAACAACTTCTACTCAGCCTTTGCTGGAATCCAGGAAATACATGTTTAACAATGTGTTTTATTTGCCCACAAAATAAGGATCATTGTGTCAATCAGATACAGGCATGAAATAGTTGTGACCCTGAACTTGCTAGTATGTCCTACAGTGTTCATCTGATTCTAAGCATTGATTAGCTAATTGGTCAGATTTAAAGCTGAAGCAGCCATACTTCCAATAATCACCATGTTCATAAGTTGCTTTGAAATGTTGACTTTTTTGGAGGGATTTTTTACTTGCAAGTTCTCCCATATTGTAAGACTCTAGGAATACAGTTGCATGCCCACGCGCACATACTCTGCACACCCTCTCATCTTTCCTGGCACCATGTAGGAAAGTGTCCACCTGCACATTGTGGGCCCCTGAAAAGGCTTGCTGTGTAACGTAGCAATCCCAGCATCTTTGTACCTCTTGGGTTTACCTTGCACCTGCACTCAGGTCCTTCCTCCTGGAAGCTGTTCAATGGCTTCCTCCCACCCAGTTTTTGACAAAAGACAGACTAATGAATGATTCAGATGTCTCTGTTTTGCCAGATCCTACCCACTTGAGTCAACTTGAGTTTTCAGATGCTTGTCTGGGGGGCAGGATGGAGGACCCATGCTGGGATAAATGTCACTTCCAGGGACCCAGCTTCCCAAAGTTGTCCCTTTGGGAAGCCAGTGTGCATTGTTCCCCTTGCCACACTCCTAAGTTAGCACTGTCTCTCTAGCCTCTCACTGCCGCCCTGCTGGTGTTTCATTTCTTTCTCAAGTCCCTTTTCTCTTTTCTTCTCTTGTTTCTCCTGTCTCTGTGTGTGTCTTTGCACAGTGTGTGTTTACTGTCACAAAGGCACATTTTCAGACCCCTACTCCTGTGGTGACGGACGCTCTGAGGGTCCCCATGGCAGGACTGGCCTTTGCCCATCATGTGAGTTCATAATGGGTAGAAGGGGAATGATCAGATGGCTTCCTTCTCTTCAAAAAATGGAGACAGAGCAAAATGGATAGTTATTTAAATGTCCCCAAGTACCCTGAGGGATTATTTTGAGGCTCTGTATTGATTTTAACAGGACAGCCACAGGCCAGCAGCCCAAAATAGGGGATTCATTTGCCCCTCCTCCTTCCGTTGATGTGAAAAATACATGGAGTTATTTATATCAGATTTTCAAATAAACAAGACTGGTGTTCTTATTTTTTTTCAATATAAATAGGAACCCTTCCATACCCAGGGGTGATAGAGGGTGTGATTAGAGAAGATGGCCTTCTATTTCAAAGGGACCTCAAGGACAAAGGAGAAAATAGAATGACTTTGGAAAAACTGATGACTTTGGCTCCAAGTTTGGCCCTGGGTCTTTCCCTGGGGATCTGCTGGGCTCAAAACAGAAGCTGAGCCCCTGGGAACAGGGAAGCAAGGAGCTCATTTGAGGCCTTTGGGAGGCTCCCGACTGGGAATCCCTATCCCAGTACAAGCAAGCCTCTTGTTTTCTTATCCAAGAGATGTCTAAAAAGCCTGGCCTACCTTGTCATATATCGCACCAGGCTCCTGTGCTACAGACCTGTGGGCCTGGACCCATTCCTTACATTTCTGCAGAGCTCCATCATTTGTCACACTAGGATTGCCTATTTTTTCCTGCCTTTCCTCTGCCCCCTGTTTTTTTCTTGCTCAGCTTTCAAGCTCTCGCCTTTCCTATCAGCCTGCAGTCCTGGGCCTTGGATCAGCTGACCTGGCTTATCCGGTAGTGTTTGCTGCTGGCTTAAATGCTCCACATCCTCACCAGGTACCTTAAAGATGGGGAGGACCTTGTGCTTTCCAGGGCTGCCTCCCTGCCCTGGAGCGGTTAAGGGACTTCTTCAGATACCTGTAGTGTACTGTTTGGAAACAAGGTTCTTTGGATGACGGAAGTGACTCTGAGAGGAAGGAACCATCTTCAAAAAGGAAAGATGATTTTCCTGGGGTTTTTCTTCCTCTTTGCTTCTCCCTCTGTAGTCATTACCATGCATGTCTTCTAGTAGCCACATCCCAGAGCAGAAAGATCCAGGATGTCTGCCCGCCAGGTGGTGGCACTGTGATGGAAAGCTTGAAAGCAGACACTAACAAGTTAGGACGTGAGGTTTCCCTGTGGCAGTGGTTCACTGTATCTTTCCATTTCCCCCAAAGCTCATGGTTCCGGGGAAGGAAGGTGGGGTACCCCTTGCTCCCACCCAGCCTACTCATGGCGCCCAGGCTGACCAGGAAAGATTGGCAACTCACACACCTTCTGATGGGATCCACTGTGCCGTTACCCCTTCCAGCAGGTGAGTCTCCATTGTGGCTCTGCACTGTCAAAGCCAGTGAGGATAGGCTGGGAATGTAGCTTAGTGGTAGAGTGCTTGCCTAGCATGCATGAAGCCCCGGGTTCGATTTCTCAGTATCACAGAAAAAAAACAGAAAAGCCAGAAGTGGTGCTGTAGCTCAAGTGGTAGAGTGTTTGCCTTGAGCAAAAGAAGCTCAGGGACAGTGCCCAGGCCCTGATTTCAAGCCCCAGGACAAAGGAAGAAATTATACCATTGTCCTCTCAGATCACTGAAGTGATAATAGTCTATAAAATGTAAGCGATGAAGACCATAATTTGGTCTTCATAATTTGCAAGTAAAAATTCTCGCATTTTCACTATCAGAAATCACTTCTTTGGGACTGGAGGCATGGGTCAGCAGTATAATTTGGTATAGTCCATGCCTAGTAAGCTCAAGGCCCTGACTTCAAACCATAGTACCCCCCACACACACACCCAAAGAAAAAAATGACCACTGCTACCTCCTTTTTCAAGATGAGAGGGCTGTAGTATAGCTGAATGGTAGAGTCCTTGCCTAGTTCACATGAGATCTGGTTTCATTCCAGCACTATAAATGAATGAGTAAATGAATGAATAACAACCTCAGGAGGGCTCACTGATTTTGCCCAAGGTCACCTAGTGCGGCCTGACTGCATAGCTGTGTTCCTCCCCGGGAATGTGCTGCAAGCTGTCCTGCTCTGCGCCTCTTCTCCCTTGGAAGGCACTGGAGATAATGTGTGCCACCCCCCCCCCCATACACACATCATAAATGAAAATTCTCATTGTAGAAATTTTTGTTTGTTTCCCACAGTGAAGTGGTAAGAGCAGAACTGCTTGGGGAGACTTTTGTGTTGGTATGTCATTAGGAAGAAGACTCCATTTTTGGTTTTTCAAGTTTCCATTTTTGTCCTTACTTAAAGGAAAATGTTAGTCATTTTACACTCCCATTTTGAGCCTCACCTCCAGGGTCATTTCTAAAAGTAGCTAGAGATCAAGGACCCTGGATAGGGGTTCTGAGCTAAAGGTTTTAAGAGCTTAGAAACCTTTTCTTCATGCTGGTCCCCCTGCTACCTGGATTCCGGGAGATCACCTTATGTAGTCCTGTTCACCTTGAGCCTGCTTTTTTGGCCAGAGCCTTCTGTTACCACTGGGTGGCAACCACTGGCAGCCCAGTTTCTGTTGCTCAGAGCCGCTGTGACATACAGGACTCAGCATCAGTCCAGAAGGGATAATTGACACAGGGCAGGGGCGTGGAGAGAGAAAACATGAGCAAGAATGTAGAAATTTGGACCCAGGCAGTTCACCAAGGATGGAGAGAGCTCTGTCTGGCTAAGGCCTCAAATGTGGGACTATTGACTTTAAATGGACACTTCATGTGGTAGACTTGAATTTAATGTTGTACTTATAACATATACAGTTTTCTACCCAGGCACTGGTGGCTCATGCCTGTAATCCTAGCTACTCAGGAGGCTGAGATCTGAGGATCATGGTTCAAAGCCAGCCGGGCAGAAAAGGCAGTGAGACTCTTATCTCCAGTAAACCACTCAGAAAACTGGAAGTGGTACTGTGGCTCAATAGAGTGCTAGCCTTGAGCTGAAAAGCTGAAGGACAGCCCCCAGGCCCAGAGTTCAAAGCCCCACAATCGACCAAAAAATATATATATATACATATATATATATATATATATATATATATATGCAATCTTCTGTATAGAACAAGAAGAAAATCTAAAATGTGGGGCTTAGTTCTGTAATACTAAACTGGCAGTTTATTAGAGTTGTTGTCCTGTGTCTGACTTCTCTGTGCCTGCTAAGCAATGTACATTACTAGTGTTTCAGTTCAGCTTTTTGTAAGTTGACACAATTTTAACGAGAAATTTCATCATGTGCATAAGTTTTAGTTGTTCCCAACAAGTACAGCCTCCTGTCAGCTCATGAGGCAGGGGACACTGGCAGCAGCCCAACCACACGGTGCTATGTCCTACATGGGTGGTGGGACCTGAAGCCTGCTCAGGCCACAGTCCCACAAGAGGGTGGACATAGTGGAGAAACCAAGTCATTGTGCTGTGGCTTGAGAATTGAGCACTCACTGTCCCTTTCTTCCCTAGTGAGGATGCTGAAACTGTATCTAACAGCAGCGAGGGACGGGCCTCCCCACATGATGTCTTAGAAACCATCTTTGTCCGAAAAGTGGGAGCCTTTGTCAACAAACCCATCAACCAGGTGACTCTGCCACTGCCACCTGTGAGAATGTCCTTAGAGTAAGGCTCTATGGCAGCATCTTATGGAACTACTGAAAATGCTTGCAAGTGTGTGTGTGTCTAAGTGTGGAAGTTTTACTGTGAAGAAGACTAAGAACTTTCAACAACCCCTAGGGAGACAGGCTGGACACTATTTAGTTCACAAACTGCCTTACTTTGGAATAGAAGTTCCTCTTCTGTAGGCCCAGTGACACAGCATTGGTGTGGCTCAAACTTACCCAGCTGAATTCTCAGGGTTCTCTTCTGTGGGCTTATGTGATATGGGGGACAGGAAGACAAGGAGGTTGTGGGGTCAGCTGAAGTGTTGGAACCTGCTGTTCTGCTGACTTCTGACAGCCTGTAAGCATGAGCCAGGGGAGGGGCCGGCACGAATGCTTCTCTCCTGTCTCTTCAGGTGACTCTGACAAGTTTGGACATACCTTTTGCCATGTTTGCTCCCAAGAATTTGGAGCTGGAAGATGCCGATCCTATGGTGAGCCCACCTGTGACTGCCAGTTTCCAGTAGATGGTGCAGTAGTCACTATCCTGGTTGGGCCTCCACAGACCGCAAGCTAGGCCCCTTGGCTTCTGCATCTACAGCCAGCACTAAGTTTCTTACACAAACTTCTCAGTTGACTCATAGTGACGTGGGTCCAGTTCACAGACTCAGCCCTGACTCTGCCTTATTTTGAACCAGGTAAATCCTCCCGAGTCCCCAGAGACAGCATCTCCTCTCCATGGCAGCCTGCACTCCAATGGCTCCAGTGGAGGCAGCAGTGGCAATGCGCATGATGACTTTGTGATGATTGACTTCGTAAGTGGCCTTCCCCTCCCTTCACCTGTGCTGTTCTAGGACAAGCAAACCCCCATGCATTTATTGCACTTGAACAAGATCTTTCCCAGGGATCATCAGTAAAGATGGGATAGGGCGGTGGATGTCTGGGGAGACAAAGGCCCATGAGTAGTAAGTAAGGTATTATGCCATGCCTTGGGTGAAATTCATAATAAAATCTAACTGGGGTCAAGAGGTATCCACTTAAAAGTCCTATTCATGCCTAGTGGATGGCCCTTGATTCAGGGAAGGAATTGAAGAGGACATGAACTTAGCCAGGGAGGGACCCGGATTAGACATCTGTAGCAAGGTGTAAAGATTCTTCTCCCTCAGATAAGTCTGGGAGAAGCTTTTCTTTGTTCATAGCTTATCTCCTCTGATTTTTCTTTGTAAACCAAGGCAAGCTAATTCAAATCTCTGTGTGTGTGTGTATGTGTATACATACACTCTTTTTGTTTTGTTTTGAAGAAACCTGCTTTTTCTAAAGATGACATTCTTCCAATGGACTTGGGGACTTTCTATCGTGAATTTCAGAACCCTCCTCAGCTGAGCAGCCTTTCCATAGATATTGGAGCCCAGTCCATGGCTGAAGACTTGGTATGGACTTCCTCACCGATGGTCATTCCTCCTGTACTGTAGACCTAGAACTTGCTTTCTGTTCTCCCTACCCCTCTGCCTTCATTGTCCTTGTTTTACTTTAGGAACAAATCTTGAGATACACCAGTGGTACTCACTAATTGTTTTCTTAGATTTGCTTGAGCTCAGTTTTCCTTTGCACTACATATTCTCTGTGTTACTGTTAGTTGCACACTCTGGCCATACCCATCTTCTACCAGGCAGACCATGGTGCAGGGCACAGGAGCATGTAGGTCCTGAAGACCAGTGATTTTGCTTTCCTCAGAGAGCTCCCTCCTGCATCAAGCCGTTCTCATGCATGGCCAAGCATTCTGAGATGGATTTTATTACCACATGTCTGCTTAGAGTATTGCCTACTTCCTGCCTCTGAGAGGCAAGCAAAAGAGTGGCTTGCACAAGTCACTAACCTGGTCTGACCTGGCACAGGAGAGTCACTTGTGGACATCAGTGCACTGTGGGGATGACTGCTTGATGGAGTTTATCCCGACATCCTCCTCACCTAGTGATCAAGTCATATGACAGATTGGGTTGTCTTGTCTGCAAGGTCCCCCTGTCTGAGGTGGGACTCTCACTATTACAGAAATTAGAGGCCTTCAGAGGAGCTGCCCTTGATTTGATTTAACAGAAAACCCTCCTTTGTAGTAACGAAACAGAAATACTACTACTAATTATTCTTTACAGTTACCAGGGCTGTCTAACCACCAGGCCTTTCTTCGTCTCTTCCTCTTTCTTTCCTTTTTTCTTCCCTCTCTCCCTCCCTCGCTTCCTCCCTCCCTGCCTGCCTGCCTGCCTGCCTGCCTTCCTTCCTTCCTTCCTGCCTTCCTTCCTTCCTTCCTTCCTTCCTTCCTTCCTTCCTTCCTTCCTTCCTTCCTTCCTTCCTTCCTTCCTTCCTTCCTTCCTTCCTTCCTTCCTCCTCTCTCTGTCCCCACCCCTCTTTCATGGAGCTAGGAGTTGACCATGAGGTGGGCATATGCCCAGGCTGTCAGTCACTGAGTTGCATTTCCAGCCCCTGACAAGCATTTTTATTGGGTTTTAATATGACTTTTCAGCAGCAAAAAAAACATGGATTTTATTATTCCAATTAACAAAAGAAAAAAACTCTGTGATTAACTTGCCAAGATCATAGAACCAGGCAAAATAGTTTTGACCCCAGATGGCCTGCCTTTCTGAGCTTGGCAATCTGACCACCAATCACCAATCTCATGTGACCTGTGCGCTGAAAGAATCTAGGTCCCAGTACTCTCTGTGTGATCACAGCCAGTGCTAGCTGCTTTCCAGGTCTACCCGGCAGCTATAACCAGACCCACCGCTGCTGTCAGGGTTGTGGTCTACTTGAGGATCTAATGCTGGAGAGGTTCCATCTTCTCCCAAGTCCCTTATGCATAACTCCACCATCAGCAGATCTCTGTGAGGGGTTGAACCCTACAGATTGCTTTCTGTTGCTTAGTCCTAATGGTGACCGACTACTTCAGTAGAGTGAGATCTTTATCCATAGCTGGATATGACAGCAGGCTAGTGTGTCACAGCTGTTTTCCTTTGCTTCTTTTTGCTACTGACCCCTCAGCCTCAGTTGGCCAGTGTGAAGGTGTTGGTGCCAGGCCTCTCACAGACCTGCCACATCAGTCTAGGGGCTGCAATGGCTACTTTGTCCCTTTTCTTCCAGGGCATGTATGCTCAGAAAGGGCATGAAAAAGCTTTCTTAAAGTTGACTTGAGCCATGGTGCTCTGAACTTGCAATTTCATTCTACTGTTGGTGATCTGTGCCAACCACAGTTTGTGTTTGTAGTTTTTAGCCTGTTTTACCTTTATAGAGTGTGTGGCCCTACAGACTCCACAAATCCCTGAGGACATGTCCACTCCCCCATCCCGATGGCCACCCTGCCATCCTGCCTTCTGCTCAGCTAGCACTGCTCAACAACACTTTTTGTCTTACTCTCTTCCTCGCTCTCAGGGACTGACTGGTGCCTCTCCCAGGCCTGACTAAGCCCTTCTTCTCTTCTTCTGGTACAGGATTCACTACCAGAGAGGCTGGCTGTGCATGAGAAGAACGTCCGCGAATTTGATGCCTTTGTAGAAACCCTGCAGTAAAAAAATGTCCTGAGTACCAGCAGCATCCCTGTGGTCCCAGGGGGCTGAGAGTCCCTCACTCCTCAGTTACTCCCTTCCCTCATGCTGCTTCCAGAATGGTTCCCCATGGGGACCCAGAAGCCTCTGCTCTTGGACCATCCTGAGACTCCATGGTGGCAGTGAAGCCTAGTAACTGCGGGGAGAAGGGCTTGCCTCCAAGCCTTTCAGCTAGACCTGGGTTAATGGGCCTCAGCAGAACCACCCACCCATGTTCGCCCGTCATTATCAGTTGTTTCACAAAGGATGTCACCTAGTTCCTGTTGCTCCAGCCTCCTGCCTAGGTCTGCTCTGAAGCTGGCTGGTCCCCTTGCCTGCCTGCTCTTACCATCAACCATTTGACATTCCAGCTAGTGGCCCAGAGGCTGGGACAAGGCAGAAAGAAGGAGAACATGTTGGGGGAGGAAGGAGGGAGGAGGGTCCTGTAGGCTCTCTAGGTATCTCCTTTAATTCTTGGGCTCCCCCTCTCCTCTTCCCCCCCCCCCCCCCGCCAATCTCCCTCTCTCTCTCCCCCTCCCTTTCTCTCCATCTCACATATACTCTTGGCAATATGACAGGCCTGTCTGCCCAAAATGATACCCTTCTGCAAGGTTGTTCTGTCCCTAACCAGAAGTCTGATCTGCCCTGGTAGTTGCAGGTATTCAGGCCCTCAGCTCCATGGGAAAACCCCAAACTTTGTGTAAGATGCTATTACTGAAAACCACAGCAAATATCACACACACACACACGTTGCTGCTCCTTGGTTAGAGGACATGGTAAATATTTATTACTTCAGAGAAATCAGATATTTTATAGAGAAAATATGTTTGAGGTTAGATATTTCACTCGGGGAAGGCTCAGGCCTCTTCCTGGGACAGAGGCCTCCTGTGGAGGTTCCTCAGGATCTGGGATGCTGCTTGGAGATCTTCCTTGCCATTGCATTGAAGGTGAGATCCAATAAAAGGGCTGGCAAGGGCCAACTAACCCTCCTAAAACTGCATTGAGCTGACAGCAGGCTTTCCCTTGCACACCCGCAGACTCCTGGTGAGCACTGTCATTGCCCTCAGTCTCAGCCTCCATTCTGGCAGCCAGGAAGTCTCGGGGTGCTAAATGTGATGACGACTCAGAGTTGCATATATGCCATGCCTAAGTGGCATTGTGTGTGTCCTCCTTCTGGAGCTCCTGATCCTTGGGGGCTGGACTATGGAGCTTTTCCTCCTACTTGGGCCTGGTCACCACCTCTCTTTAATCCCACGGTTTGTTCATAGTATACTGCCCTGGGTTTATGAGCTGGATATGGTTCCCTGTTGAGAAACCAAAGCTGGGCATGTGATTGACTTAACCTTTCAGGTATTATTACTTGAGTAAGTCAAGTGCCTCACCATCTGCCCTCTCCAGCCTGACTGGCAGCTGGGCAAGAAGAACCAGCCTGCCCCGTTCCTCCTGGGCCCTGGGTACTCCTTGGCTGAGGCTTGGTGGAGCAGGTGCCTCTCAGTGCTTGTTCATGAACTGCATGTAAAGCTGTTCCCACCTGCACAAGGCTGACTTCTGAAGTCCGGAGTGCGCTCTAGAGGGGAGCCCTGTGCATATGTCTGCTGCCAGCATTGGTGACCAACTAGCCCTCCCGTCTTTGGGCCAGGACACATCCGTGGCCAGCTGAACCAATCAGATTTGGTCCCTGGACCAGTGCTGAGGAGGAAGGGCCTAGTAAGTGACTAAAGCCCTCATCTCAGCTGCTGCAGTCTCAGACCTTGCATGGAAGGCCTGTTACCACTGGGCCAAGACAGTCTGATACCTTTGGTGTAAGCCTTTGCAGGGTGCAGCCTTTCTGCAAGACTTGGCTCAGGAAGGCTGAGACCTCACTGATCCTGGGAGAAGCAAGGCAACCAGTAAGGTGGCCCTTGCCCCTCAGCCCCACACAATGGAAAGAATGAGCTCTAGACTTGACTCCTGCAGCCCCCTGGGCACGGACTGGGACCAGTCATCAGCTTCGGGGTGGCAGAGGCCCTCCTTCAATGTACTCCAACTTAGCTACACTTTAAAATGTATCTAAGAGATTTCCAATAAAAAGTTTTTTTTTCTCTACAACTCCTCTGCAAATTGCCTCCT
The DNA here is from genome assembly GCF_024711535.1 of Dipodomys merriami. NCBI lineage: Eukaryota > Metazoa > Chordata > Mammalia > Rodentia > Heteromyidae > Dipodomys > Dipodomys merriami. Next base: position 7,705,932 of record NW_027203493.1, on the reverse strand, counting down.
GCCTCTCTACATGTCTGGGTCACCAGCAGGCTCCATGAAAAAGGAAACATGGGGGATTTTTATAGTGCAAAAAGGCCTTGGGGCTTGACCGCTGAACACAGGTAGCCTTGGGCTGGTCAGGAAGCTTCTAGAAAGCCTTTTTTTTTTTGCCAGTCATGGGGCTTGAACTCAGGGCCTGGGGCACTGACCCAGAGCTTCTTTTGCTTAAGGCTAGCACTCTAGCTCTTGAGCCACAAGGCTACTTCCGGCTTTTTCTGTTTGTGGTACTGAGGAATCGAACCCAGGGCTTTGTGCATGCTAGCTAGGTAAGCACTCTACCACTCAGCCATGTTCCCAGACCTTCATTTTCTTTATACATGGCAGGGTCATGCATTTGAATAGTGAATGAAATGGTATATATGAGGTAAACTTGTAGCAAAATCTCCCTGAGAGGTTGGCCATTGTCAACTCTATTCCCTTTATACAATGTGCTCACTACCAGGCTTGCGGGAGATGGTCCCTATTTGTGAAGGTACCAGTGGCAGACCCTTGCAATGTTTCAGGCAGAAGACATCTGAGCAATTGCTAATATAGTGAGAGGGTTGTGACCAAGCAAACACAGGGAAAGGAAGGGAACTGAAGTGGCAGGAAGTCAGGAACTTGCACAGGTTTGTTTTGCTGCCCTGGGGACTCTGGGAGCTAGGAAGGGTAGAAGGGCCTGCAGGGATAGGCCTTCCTGGCCCCAGGAGCTACAGGTACCTCCAGTCTATCAAAAGCTGGCCCTTTCTCCTGGTTTATGGTGGTGATAGGAACTGAAAGTAGAGCCAATGAGCCTGAAATGCACGTTGGTACATGTCACTCTACTTGACCAGCACCACACAACTGCTCTCTGGGTTGTCCCTTAACACTGTTTCATACTGAAGTCAAGCTCCAGCACAAAAATAAGCAGATCAGAAAATTCTGAATTTAGACCAAACCTTGGACTGAAGAAACGGAGCTAAGCTCACTCTTGCCTTCCAGGGCTTTTTGGTGCTCCTGGCTGGACAGTTGCCTCAAACCCTAGGTGGGAAATAGTGGGTTGTCCCAAATGACCCTCACCTCCAAAAGCAGAGTGCTCAGTTGCCTCACTGTGCTTTGCCCCAGAGACCTACTATTGCTAAGGCTTTGGTGAGCTGACACTTTAACTCAGCAGAAACCACAGCAGGAACCTAATTCGAGTACACAGCTCCCCATTTCTCTGGCTCCCCTCTCCTATTTCCCTGTGCGATTGCTTTGATGCTCTACTCACCCAGCTTACAGCTTGTAGAGCTAGTGAGACTGCCAATATCTTTTGCCTTGAGGTCCCTGGCTGCAGGCCCCAGTTGTACAGTGAAGACTCCTGGCACTCAGGGCCAGTGTTTACAACCACCATCTTAACCTTGCCTGAACCAGTCAGTGCTCTAGCTGAGCTGCCCCAGCCCGAGCAAACGGGGAAGAAGGCCCAGCTGGAGCCATTAGAACTGTGTAACTACAATAGACAGCAAGCACCTCGAAGTTAACCTTGACAACTGCGAAGTGAGATTCTGCTCTCCTATCCTCCAGTGACTAAAAAAAATTGGTCATTTTTTTCCCCCACTTGCCTTTGCATAGACATACTAAGAAGGCTTTCTACCATTGAGCTAGAGCTTGAACCCAAAACTTACCATCTAAACCTTTAAAGCACAATCTGCTTAAAAGAAGGAAAACTGGATTTTTCGCAGCCTCCATGCAGCCAGGTGGGAAGCCTTACCTCTCAGGCTGCTACAGGTGCAAAAAGTGGAAGATGAGCTGGGCCCTAGTTGCTCACACCTGTAATCCTAGCTACTCAGAAGGCTGAGACTCGGAGTTGAAGCTAGCCTGGACAGATAAAAATCCTTGAGACTCCATCTCCAAAAACAACAGGCAAAAAGGTAGGGCTGGAGGCATTGGATTAAGGGGTAGAACACCAGCTATAGGTGACTAAGCAAGCAAAGAAAGTGTGAGCCCCTGGAAGGTGGCTCAGTGGTAGAGCACTTGCCTTGCATGCATGAGGCCCTGGTTCGATTCCTCAGCACCACATAAGCAGAAAAAGCTGGAAGTGGAGCTTTGGCTCAAGTGGTAGGGTGCTAGCCTTGAGCTGAAGAGCTGAGGGACAGTGCCCAGGCCCAGAGGTCAGGCCCCATGATGGACAAAAATAAAAATAGAAAGTGTGAGCCCCTGAGTTCAAGCCCAAGTTCTAGTGGAAAGTGACAGTTAACACTTCCAAGCTGCCCTGACTAACTCACAAGTGAACAAGATGAGGATGGGGCAGATGGACTGGGGAAGAGACCTTCCTGAGAAACGCACCTGTGATTTCACAAGCATACCACACCCACTGTTCCATTCTCAAGACTTCAACTTAGCAGTGAGAAGAGCAGTTCTTCATTTTTTATTGAAATACAAAAAGTGCGAATGGTGAAATACATGATTGGTGCCAAGGAAATTATTAAATGTGAATGTGAACACTTGATTCACAGTACAAGTGCCCCCAGTACAGACCAATGGGGCAAAAGACAGGAGAGAGACAAAAGAAACCCAAAAGGCTCCCCAAGTGACTGGGGCTGAGAGCAGTTGGCTCTTTACTATACAAAGAAGAGCAAAAGCAGAGCAGCCCAGGCCAGGGCCAAGCGAGAAACACAGGGACTGACAGAACCAGCAGCAGCTCCAGGCCCCAGCACACCTCGAGAGGAGCCCAGGGAGGGCTTGGCCCCCCCTGGGAGCAAGTCACTGGGGATTCCCATACTACAGGCTCTGGAGTTGTTCTGCCTGGTGGTGGCTATGGCAGCAGGGTCACTGTAGGTACTTCCCTGCTACAGGGGACAAAGCTACATGACGAGGGTCCCTAGGGCTCATCAAAATAGTAGATGAGGAATATCAATCACTATGGAGGTCCAGGTTTTCTAAAGATAATGGGGCTCTGGAGCCCCATTTCTCCCTTGGGGAGGTTGCCAGAATCCATCCTGCAGGGGCTGATCTAGCATAAAAATCTCTATCCCCTCCTGTGGGTCTTCTGAGCCTCTGCTCCTCTAAGAATTCCCAGGCTGGAGGAGGGAGCCACCGTAGATCCGGAGGCACTACGTCACCTCTGGCCACAGCTGAGACCAGTGTGACCCCACACAGACAGAGCTACATGGCCAAGGATGTGCGCATGCGAGAACACACAGGCAAGGCACAGGGCTGAGCCTGCTCATCCCTGGCCCTATCCCGACATAACAGCTCTCCCCAGGAGGGGAGGTCCCTATTTCAGTGGATGCAGATTCTAAGTTCTGTCATCCAAGACAGAACTAGGATAAGACACACTGGGGCAGTACCATTTGGCAAAGGCAGATCTAGGAGGCAGAAATAGGAAACTGACTCCAGTCCTGTCATTCCTTCAATGTGGAATTATCCAAGGCTGAGCCATTAGCAGGGAGGAAAGGCGCAGGGGACTTGCATCCAGGCCAATACCGAATAGGACTTTAAAATCAGGGCAACTGACCCAGTCAGGGAGACACCCCAACATGGTCAAGAAGGAGTGGGCCAGCCCCAGCTACCAGCCCAGCCGGCAGTGATTTAGTCCCCCATGGTTACCAGGGAAACAGACGTAAGTGAAAGCAGGAAAAGGGTTACTAGGGCTGAGTCCTTCTCCCGCATGAAGAGCCAAGTCCAGCTCTGCAGCGCTCAGCTGCAGCCAGGCTTCCAGAGAGGCAGTGAGAAGTATAAGGCGAAGAAAACGTCTGACAATAATAGCAAGGCCTCCAGGGCCGGTGAGGAGGACTAGACAGAGGGGAAGGAGGAGCTGCCTGGTTGGTTGGCTACAATTTCCGTGGAGGGCTTCACTGCCCCTTCCTAGATGGGGGAGGGGGTCCCAGGATCCTGTAACGCTGATACCAGGAGGAACAGTCCGAACTGGGACTGCCAGAGAAGGGGTACTCAGTGGGCAGAGGGTGGGTTCAGAGCTCCTTGACATCAGGGTTGGGGAACAACTCCCCTTGATGATCCAGGAGGAACTTAGTGAACGTGTTGATGGGATTAATGGCCTTAAGGGTGATGGCAGCATCCTTGGCCCACAGCAGGTTTGGACCAAAGACAACAGCCAGGTTAGTGTTGGTCATCTTGTTCTGGTCACTGTGGGCAGAGATCTGTGGAGGGCGCAGGGGTGGAGGCATGTGGCAGGAAACCACAGCCCCTGCCTCCGCCTCCTGGCAACCCCATCTGCAGCAGCCAGGGAAGACAGCTCCTCCTCCCCTCTCCCTCCACCCCCAAGTGGGCAGTGGAGGTGGAGTCTCACCTGAACAAGGAAGGCAGTCAGGAAACGAAGCACCTGGTAGTTTTCCTCTGGCAGCGTCCTGAGAACCTGTAGTGTCGCCTCCACTCTCTGGCTCTCCTCAATGTCTGAGGAACGAGGTCCAGGTTACAGGGGTGCTGGGCTTGCTCAGGAAGTCTTAAGGCAGTGGGGATACCCTGGCCCATAGACTTACAGGCCATGGTGGACAAATAGACTGATGGAAAGCACCCCACCCCCACCTTCATTCCTGGACCAAGCATGGGAGGGAAAAGGGAAGAACTTACTGAGGAAGCCTACAACATGAGGGTACAGGTCAAAGGTTAGCAAGGGTTCAGGAAGCTCCCGGAGGAAGGTTTTGAGGATGACTGCTGGCAGGTGCAGCTCATTGTACTGGCTGAAGTCCACTGTGAGTCCTGGGGAGGTAGAGGTAGCAGGACCCACATGAGAAAGCATCCCTGAGGCCGGGCAAGGCCCCATTTCCTAACTTTGCCCTCAGCCCCTGCTTCCCTAAGAGCGCCCCTTCTGCACCTGCGCCCTCCTCTTTCCTGTGACAGGGGCTGGCTGGGTAGAGTGGAACTCCGAGCACACATCAGTTATTCTGCACCTCTCATTCAGGGCCCAGAGGCTGAAGGTGAGGCAGCAGGCCTGGAACAGCCAGGCACAAGTGGGACCTATGGAGTGACATCAAAAGCCACAGAAGCCTAGGGCAGGAAGAGAAGCTGGGACCTTATTTTCAGGGCAGCAGAATTCAGAGAGGCCCTCCCAACGGTGATACCATGCCTTCCCACACCTACACACACACAGTCCTGGATCTGGGGGCCTAACACACCTCTAGACCACTCACCCATGTTGTACTTCTGCTGTACTTCACGGACAACTTGGGTGTTGGCTGACCTCCGGAAAATGCCCTCTGTGGTCAGAGCTGAGAAGAAAATAGAGCCTGATAAGTCTCCAAATTCTGTGCATGATAGCTGCTTAGCTCACTCTCTGTCTTGGGGTTCCCAAATGAGGGAGGCTGGCTCCCAGCCCTGCCCAGAGCTTCTCCAGGGCAGCTGGAGGTTGGGGGTCCCCTGGTTTCATGACTGTGGCACTCACCGTGGGCCTGCAGGTAGGCAACGGTCTCCCTGAGCACAACTGGAATGGGCTCCTGCTCGGGGTTCTTCTCCTGGAGGCTGTGGGAACCAACATGGGGAGCCAGGTCTGCCACCAGCCCAGCCAGGCCCTGCAGCCCCTGCGCCCTTCTGCCCACCCTTCCCGTACTCACTGCTGCAATGAGACCCCAAACTGCTGGTTGGGCAGGGGAGGGCGTGGTGGCATGGGTTTGGGGGCCGTGGCAGGGCTCTTCTGCGTGGATTTGAGGAAGTCATCGTATCTGGGGAAGAAGGGGGGGATAAGGATCAAGGCCTCTGGCTCTGTAGTCTCACTGACCAACCTTACTATAATCCTACCTCACACCCCCCCCCAAGAAAATACACATAGCTTGCAAGTGGCAAAGGTGGGTTTTTTTGTTTTGATTTCTTTCTTTTGTTTTTGTTTTTGTTTTTTTTTTTGTTCCTAGGGCTTGAACTCTGGGCCTGGGTGCTGTCCCTGAGTGTCTTTTGCTCAAGGCTAGGGCTCTACCACTTGAGCCACAGTGCCACTACCAGCCTTTTCTGAGTTTTATTTATTTATTTACTTATTTATTTATTTATGTCGGTCATGGAGCTTGAACTCTGGGCTTGGTTGGGCACTGTCCCTGAGCTCTTCAGCTAAAGGCAAGCACTCTACCACTTGAGCCACAACGCCACTTCTGGCTTTCTAGTGGTTTATTGGAGATAAGAGTCTCAAGGACTTTCCTGCCCGGGCTGGCTATGAATCCAGATCCTCAGATCTCAGCCTCCAGAGTAGCTAGGATTACTGGCATGAGCCTCCAGTGCCTGGCCAAACGTTGGTTTTGATTTGGCTCTAACCCACACTATCTGGCGGCCTGAATCATGACACTGGCTTTCTTCTCTAACCTGGGATCCCTGAGCCAGCTTATCTTGCCACCCCCACTGCCAGAACACACACACCCAAGTCAGAGGGCACATGTGGTCCCCGCCCAGAAGCTCCCACCCCAGGCCTCACTTGAGCACTTGGCGAGGGATCCCCAGCTGCTCCAGCTTCACGTGCTCACTCAGCTCACTCAGGTAATTCACGTAGAAGATCTTCCGTCCAAACTTGAAGCTGCCCAATGGAGGGAAGAGCCTGGTTACATGCAGGCTGCTGCTCTTCCCTTACCCTCCCAGCTCAGATGGCGGGGCTTAACCCTAACTCGTCACCGGGGCATCTGCTCACAGGACAAGGAGACACACAGGGACAGCAGCCTGGGGGTCTGCTCACCTAATCAGGGGCTTAAAGAGGATGAGCAAGGTTTTGATGAACATGGTCGGATGCACGATGTACAGGGCCTTGATGTTCTTCTTGTACCTGTGTAGTAAGACAGGAAATTTGTGAATGGGTGGAATAGGAGACACAAGAGTGGTTCTTGGTTTTCTTTTTCCAGATAGGCTTTTGCTGCGTACTCCAGGGGAGCCTCACACTCATGCCTCAGATTACAGGACTGGCACTTAAAGGATAGTATGAGTTGACTACTCATGGCAGGTGCATGAAGTAAATACTGCTGTTGCAGTATTTACAGATTAGGAAACATGCTCAGAGAGGTTAAGTAACACGAAAGGTTACAGAGCAAATAGGGAAACAGGAATTTAAGCCCAGGCCCTCTGACTTCCAATTCTTGTTTACCTAGGTGGGACTCGTGCCTGAGCAGGCAGCTCAGCGCTACCTCTCCCAGGCCGGAAGCCCACTACATGCCAACCCACTTGCGGTCAAACTCCCGGTAGGCATCCCGCAGCCAGCTGAGGGATGGCTTGTTGTCGCTGGTCAGGCCATGGTGCAGGTAGAGCAGTGTGTAGTCACTTTCCACGTACTGGTCCAGTGTGTGCTTCAGGTACCTTCAAGAGAAAATCCTTGGGCTGGGATGTAGTTCTCTGAGAGAGCATTTACTTTAGCATGCCTGGACCCTGCAATCCATCCCAACACCAAAGGAAGGAAGGAAGGAAGGAAGGGAGGGAGGGAGGGAGGGAGGGAAGGAAGGAAGGAAGGAAGGAAGAAAGAAAGGAAGGAGGGGGGAGGGAAGGAGAGAGGGGGAAGGGAAGAGAAGGGAAGCGAGGAAGGGAGAGAAAGAGAGAGAAAGAAAGGAAAGGGAAAGGAAAGGGGAAGGGGAAGGGAAGAGGGTAGGGGAAGGGAAGGGAAAAGAGGAAAGGGAAAGGGAAAAGAAAGGAAAGGAAATCCCTGCTCAGATCTGCGCTGTGTATAGTATGGCCATTAAGGCAGACATGGGGGCTGGGAATGTGGCTTAGTGGTAGAGTGCTTGCCTAGCATGCATGAAGCCCTGAGTTCCATTCCTCAGTACCATATAAACAGAAAAACCAGAAGTGGTGCTGTGGCTCAAGTGGTAGAGTGATAGCCTTGACCAAAAAGAAGCTCAGGGACAGTGCCCAGGCCCTGAGTTCAAGCCCCAGGACTGGCAAAAAAAAAAAAAAAAGACAGACACAGGTGCCTAAAGTTTCCTGCTCTCAGCACACTTCCCTCCAGACAAGCCTTTCCCTTCATTGTTCCGGTGGTATAACGGGTATAATCACCAGAGGTGGTGGCTGGGCTTCCTGGAGGAATAACAATCACAGCTCTCATTTTTGAACACTGACCTCTAAGCCTGACCCTCTGCCTACCTGCAGGCAAGGGATGACACTTTCCTCCCAGAATCACCTAGTCAGTGATAAGGACACAGAGCTTATCAGTATAAGCATTTAGTGCCAGCCCAGGGCTTCAAATACATTATCTCATTCCTTCCCTATCTTATGAATGAGAGGCTGGAGCAGAGAAGACAGGTGTCTGTCACAGGTATCATGGCTATTGTAGAACTTGGAGATGAGGTGTCCAGAGTCCAAGGCTGTGTTTTAGACCCAGGGACAGCTCTGTCTCTTACATGCAAACTCTGGTGCAGACTGTAAAACATCATGCTCAGGAGGTGATCAGGGTGGCCAGGTCACCTGTGCCCATCACTAGTGAGAGGACCAAAGAGCCACGTCTCCTCAGGTTCCCTATGCTAATTACAAACACAGGAGGCTTGGAGCTCACTGAGAAGTATGAAAGGAATGGACAAAGAGAGAAAGGAAGGGAATCTAGGGTAAAGCCTCGTTGCAGTTGGTCAAAGCAGCTCCCAGGCTGCCACTCCAGGTTGTACCACTCCAGGCTGGGCAGGCCTAAATGCTAAGGACATATACCAAAGGACGCAGGAGAAAGGAAGATTCCTGAGAAGTACCCTAGGATTTGACTAAGTGCCCAGTTCTATGATCTTACCTAGAGAGAGGAACCTAAGACCAGTCCCCTGAGTGCTGTGTCGAGCCGAGGCAAGGAAGCCAAGAGACATCACTAATGTTGGATTACTATTGATTCCAATCATTATTAGCTACAATAACTTACTCAATATCCACATCGAGCACTTTGTTATTTACAAAAGCTGTCATGTAAAAAGATAGCATTTTGCAGCTATGAAAATAGCAAAGATTGTGAGGGGGCGGGGGGAGGATGGGAAGGGATGGGAAGGGAAGGGGAAACAAAGGAGGAGGCTACAATGCTTGATAAGAAATGTACTCATTATCTTGCCCATGTAATTGTAACCCCTCTGTACAGTATTTTCACAATAAAAAAAAAGAAAATAGCAAAGATTGTAGTGACAACAGACCTTCTTATAACATCATCTATTGATGGATTTTTATTTAGTTTTGTTTTTTGGTGAAGGCTAGCTAGTGCTGTACCACTTGAGCCACAGTTCCACTTCTGGCCTTTTTGGTGGTTAATTGGAGGTAAGAGTGGGACTAGTGGCTCATACTTATAATCCTAGCTACTCAGGAGGCTGAGATCTGAGGATTGTGGTTCAAAGCCAGCATAGGCAGGAAAGTCCTAAGACTCTTATCTCCAAGTAGCCACCAGAAAAGTGGAAGTAGTGCTGTGCTCAAAGTGGTAAAGCAGGGCTGGGAAGGTGGCTGTGGTAGAGTGCTTGCCTTGCATGCATGAGGCCCTCAGTTGGATTCCTCAGTACCTCATAAGCAGAAAAAGCAGGAAGTGTTCTGTAGCTCAAGTAGTAGAGTGCTAGTCTTGAGCTGAAGAGCTGAGGGACAGTGCCCAGGCTCAGAGTTCAGGCCCCACGACCAACAACAACAACAAAAAAAGGGTGGTAAAGCACTAGCCTTGAGCACAAAAGCTCAGGGACAGTAACCAGGCCTAGTTCAAGCCCCCCCGCCCCCAACAAAAAGAAGCTCAGATTTTTCCTAGGCTGGCTTTGAATCACAATCTTCAGATTTCAGCCTCCTAAGTAGCTAGGATTATAGTTGTCAGCCACCAGCACCTGGCTAATGAATGTTTGTTAAAAGGCAATAAAGTGATGTTTCTTAGAAACTAAAAAGTGTGCATGCTCTTTGATCCTGTAAAAGATGTTCAGGAATTTTTCCTAAGGAGACAGAGATAAACAGAAACATTTTTGTAGAAGGCTGTTCACACCAGACTTTCATGATGGAAAAAAACAAAACACTGCACAGCAAGCTAACTGTCGAATGTCAGGGAACTGGTTAAAGAAGTCATGGGATAGCTATAAATAGAACGTCTCACAGGATGTTGCTGCAGACAGGACTAATCTGTAAAGTCAGATGTCAGAATCGTGGTTACCCACTACAGAAAGAGTAAAGAGCAGTTTGTTGGTGTGGCAGAGATGAGTATCTTCAGGTTTTTTGTTTTTTACCAACAGGATTTTGCTGTGTAGCCCAGTATGACCTAAATTTGTGACCTTCCTGTTTCTGTCTTCTGATGCCTGGGATTATAGGCAGGAACTACCATGCCTGGAAATTTTTCTTTTAGGTCTGAGACTGGAACTTGAACTAGGCACCTAATGCTTTCACTCCTTGGCAAGTGTTCACCCAACTGAGTCATGCCTCCAACCCCATGCCCAGAATTTTGTTGTTGTTATTTTAAAGGTTATGTACAGTGGGATTACAGTTACCTAAGTCAGGTAATGAGCACATTCTTTTTGAATGATGTTACCTCTTCCCTCATTTTCTCCCAGTTTTTCCCCCTTGAACCCCTCCCCCCACAAGTTCATTTTCAACATAGTGCCTACACTAAGTATCACAGCTGCATTTGTTTACTGTTTGTCCCATCATTTCAGTGTTCTCCTTTACCCTTCCCAAAACAAGTAAAACTGACATACAAGACGAAAGCTATAGAAAACAAAAACAGTGACAAAGGAGAAAAACAAAAAACAAAAACAAAAAGCAAAATAACAAAAAACACCACTTGTTTCCATTTCTTGGAGTTCATTTCAATATTTATTTATTTATTTATTTTTGGGTCCAGTCATGGGGGCCTGAACTCTGGACCTGGGCCCTGTCCCTCAGCTTTTCAGCTCAAGGCTAGTGCTCTACCACTTGAGCACAGCGTCACTTTTGGCTTTTTTCTTTTTGCTTACATGGTGCTAAGGAATCGAACTCATGGCCTCATGCATGCAAGGCAAGTGCTCTACCACTGAGCCACCTTCCCAGCCCTAGATATCATTTTATATGCTCAAAGGCACATAGCTATTGAGCCTTTGTGATCCTTTCCTAAGAATATCCTCCTATGGTTTCACTGTGTGAATGTCTAGAGTCCTGTATAATTTATCATGTCCAAGTGTATTTTTTTCTTTTATAGGTACATTCTAGTTACAACAAATGAGCGAAACCATGCAATCTGTTTCTTTTTTTGTTGTTGTTGGTTGTAGGGCCTGAACTCTGGGCCTGGGCGCTGTCCCTCAGCTCTTCAGCTCAAGGCTAGCGCTCTACCACTTGAGCAACAGCACCTACTTCTGGCTTTTTCTGCTTGTGTGGTGCTGAGGAATCGAATCCAGGGCCTCATGTATGCAAGGCAAGTACTCTACCACTGAGCCACCTTCCCAGCCCCAATCTATGTTTCTTTGGGTCTGGCTTACTTCACTTAATATAATTTTTTTCCAAGTCTTCCCATTTCCTTATGAATGGTACAGAATCATTCTTTCCGGTGGAAGCATAGAATTCCATGGTATATATATATATAGTATATACAATATTTTCTTGATCCATTCGTCTGCTGAGGGGCATCTGGGTTGATTCCATATTTTGGCTATGGTAAACAATGCTGCAATGAATATGTTGTGCTGGTAACTTTAGCGTGGCCTTGTTTGTGGTCTATTGGATAAATACCCAGGAGTGGATCTGCTGGGTCATAGGGAAGCTCTATGGTGAGTCTTTTAAGGAACCTCCACACTGCTTTCCCAAGTGGTTGAACAAGATTACATTCCCACCAACAGTGTAGTAGTGTTCCTTTTTGGCCATATCCCTGCCAACATCAGTTATTGTCAATTGTGGGGCTTGATCTTGGGACCTAGGCATGGTCCCTGAGCATTTTCGCTCAAGCATTTTTCACTCAAGAGACTTTGTGTGTTCACACACACACACACACAATTTTTTTTGTGGGGGGGGGTCAGTCATGGGGCTTGAACTCTGGGCCTGGTGCTCTACCACTTGAGCCACAACACCACTTCCGGCTTTTTTCTTTTTGCTTATGTGGTGCTGAGGAATCAAACCCAGGGCCTCAGGCATGCAAGGCAAGCGCTCTACCACTGAGCCATTTCCCAGCCCCTTGTCTATTTTTCATAGCTTCTTACATCTTTCTAATCTCTCCAAATACTTTGAAAATGTACATAATTGCATTCCACATATACTGTCTTACCTACTGCCCACAATAATCCTGTGAGGTTGGCCTAATTATTTTTTATAGGGCTCAGAAAAGGGTTGCCCCAAAGTACACAGCTAGTTAAAAGGCATAGCTGAAGTTTAATTGGTCTTTTGAGTACAAGCATCAGGCATTTTCCATTTTGTTCCCCCAGAAGTGGGTGGGGAGCTGGGAAGTGTCCCAGAATTTGACTAAGCCAACGCTGAGCTCATCTGACTAGAAACAGGAGAGACTAATCCATGATGGAAGTACCTCTTTGCTCTCAGCAGGAATTTATGATCAAGCATTATTGCATGTGCATGTGTGTGCCTACAAGCATGCAGGTGGGAAGGGATGGAGAAACCACAGCAGGACATGGTAGAGGACTTCCCGAGCCTGGAGGAAGCCCCAGAACAAATAGTTTCCCCCTAACAACTGCCTCCTGAAAACTAGGTGATTTCCTATCTCCACACTCTGACTTCCTCCCCCGGGACTATTATCTGGCCAGGAATCTGTCACCTGGTACATTAGAGAGGATGAAAAAAACTAGACAGGGGGCCTATGACTCAGTCACCCTCAGGCTGAGTTCTGTGGCCTGCTCCTAAATAGACCACGTCATAAGCCTGGGCAAGACTCTTCCTGGCTCCACTGAGAAGTCCGGAGGTCAGAGAGAAAGAACTCCCAGATGCTATAAAGATGGAGCCCCAGGCCCTGGCTCACAGGGCTGATGACACTAGGCCTGTTCCTAGGCCTACCCCATACTCTCCACAGACACACAACCACTCAGGACCTCAGAGAGATGCTGTGGGCACTACGGAAATTTTAATTTCAGGGAATGTTTTACACTGGCCAGTAAAGAAGTACAAGATAGTACTGAGGGGCTGGGAAGGTGGCTCAGTGGTAGAGCACTTGCCTTGCATGCATGAGGCCCTGGGTTCAATTCCTCAGCACCACATAAGCAAAAAGTAAAAAGCCGGAAGTGGCGCTGTGGCGCAAGTGGTAGAGCGCTAGCCTTGAGCTGAAGAGCTGAGGGACAGCGCCCAGGCCCAGAGTTCAGGCCCCACGACCGGAAACCCCCCCCCCCCCCGCAAAAAAAAAAAAAAAAAAAAAGATAGTACTGAGTAAAGCCAGCTACTGCTCTGCTTCTCGGAACATGTCCCACCCCCATCTCTGCTATACATATGGCAAAGAGAATCCACATAAAATCCACAGAAATCTTTAGCACAAAATAATACTAATGAAAAATTACAACTGTAAATGAGAAACAACCACACCAGAAATATCATAGAGTTGTAATTATTTGGCTGGCATTTTACATTTCAAGGCATTTCACTTTAAATGACTGACTTCTTTTTTTTTTTTTTTTTTTTTTGTCGGTCGTGGGGCTTGAACTCTGGGCCTGGGCGCTGTCCCTCAGCTCTTCAGCTCAAGGCGAGTGCTCTACCACTTGAGCTACAGCGCCACTTCCAGTTTTCTGGTGGTTTATTGGAGATAGGAGTCTCACGGTCTCTCCTGCCCGGGCTGGCTTTGAACCGCGATGCTCAGATCTCAGCCTCCTGAGTAGCTAGGATTACAGGCATGAGCCATCAGTGCCCGGCTGTTAATGACTGACTTCTTATCAGGAAAGAGGGCCATATTAATTATCTTCCTTGAAAGGTAAGAAAATGAGGCTCAAAGGCAACTGCCAAAGCCATGCAGAAGCTTCCAAGACTAGAAACCAAATCTAGTCTCAAGTCCAATGCTCCCCTCCAGGTATAAAACACCCCCTTTATGGGAAGAGGAAAGTGCCACGCCCCCACCCCCACCCCCACAAGGCAGGGAGGCCTGTAAGGCAAACAGCTCTAGGCTACCTAGGGGGTCTAAGCAAAGGTTATCACCCCACTTCCCCATGGGTACTCACCCCAGGAGCTTGCTGTGGTCCAGCTGATGGCTTGGGGGCATTCGACAAGCACTAAACACAATGATCTTCCGCCCATACTTGTCATCTCCTAGTGCAGAGAAAGGTGGAGCACAGTGTGTTGAAGATGAACCACAGAAAGGTGATGAACTTCAAGGTGCCAGCCTGGAGACTTGTGCCAGTGAGTATGGGGGCCTGAGCACCCCATGTATATTACCTCTGGGCAGTCATCTGAACCTGAGGGCGTGCAGGCCAGTCTCACATTTGGTAGGCACAGGAGCTCTACCACTTGAGCCACACCTACAACTCCCCTTCTCTTCCTGTGTGTTGCTCTCAAGGTAATTTCAGGATCAGTCTGGGCTGTGATCCTCCTATTCATACTTTCCTGAGGACAGGTGCATACCAACTCAGCCAGTCTCTATGCTTTTCTGAGACATGACTTTTTAAAATTTTATTTTATTAAAAAAAAATTTTTTTGGTGGGGGGGGGGGTCCGGTTGTAGGGCCTGAACTCTGGGCCTGGGCACTGTCCCTCAACTCTTCAGCTCAAGGTGAGCGCTCTACCACTTGAGCCACAACACCACTTCCGGCTTTTTTCTTTTTGCTTATGTGGTGCTGAGCAATCGAACCCAGGGCCTCATGCATGCAAGGCAAGTGCTCTACCACTGAGCCAGCTTCCCAGCCCAGACTTTTTTTTAAAAAAGAGTCACGCCGGGGCTGGAAGGTGGCTCAGTGGTAGAGCGCTTGCCTTGAATGCCAGAAGCCCTGGGTTCGATTCCTCAGCACCACATAAGCAAAAAAAGAAAAAAGCCGTAAGTGGCGCTGTGGCTCAAGTGGTAGAGCGCTAGCCTTGAGCTGAAGAGCTGAGGGACAGCACCCAGGTCGAGTTCAGGCCCCATGACCGGACCCAAAAAAAAAAAAAGAGTCATGCCTGTTGGAAACAATCCAAATGCCCATCAATGATAATGAAAATGTGGTGGAATATCAATATCAATGCAGTGGAATACTGTTTGGCCACAAAAAGAAATGAAATACTAATATATGCCACCAACATATACTACATGATGTATCTAGAACATGTAAAGAAATGTTTTCCAGGTGCTAGGAGGACACGGATAGGACTGCGTAATGGGCACACAGTTGATATGGGGGGTAATAAAAACTTGGAAAGGATCAAAGTTTAATCTCCAATTAACCAGCAAAAAGCTGGAAGACGTATGGCTCAAGTGGTAGAGCACTAACCTTGAGTAAAAAAACTAAGCAAGAGTATGAAGCCCTGAGTTCAAGCCCCAGTATTGGCACACACACACAAAAGTAATGGATCCACAACATCATTTATGTACTAAATACCACTACATCGTACACTTTAAAGTGATGGAGGTTTGTTTGTTTGCACTGCTGAGGATTGAACTCAGGGACTCACATTTGCAGTGCTCTTTCACTGAGCTAAATTCCCAACCCCAAAATGTGACTTTTGTGTAAACGTTACCACATTTTAAAAAGACCCTCACCTTCACCAAATCATATATCATCATACCAACAAGCCTCCCTAAAACTTGTCTTCAGAGCCACTCTGAGCAGTGAGTATTTGCAAAAACCTCTTAAAGCTATCATTTCAGCAAATCAGAGGTTATGGAGGAAAATCATCTCACTACTTAATAGCCTTGTCTTATTTTTGACCACCACCACCACTTTTCTAGTTTTACAACTAAAATTACTGACCACACTTGACCCAGATTAAACTCTGGACACTTCTAAAAATCATCTATTCCCATTAAGGATTTCTTTTATTAGTTTTAATTTTTTTTTTTTTTTTGGTACTGAGGATCGAACCCAGGGCATCACATTTGCCAGGCAAGCACTTTGCCCTGAGCTCCATCACTGCCCCCATTAGTAATATTTTAGAGAACATGAGAGTTCAGAGGAATATGGAAAGCTGTAGCAAAGCAAAATGTCTGAAAGATATTTGCCCAAAGCCATCATCTTGGTGATCTAACCACTGACTCTGTTAAGAAGCCAGGAAGCTCATGAGACACAAGTCCTTGCCCCTAAGTAAGAGGCTCTTCCAAACCCAGCATGGATCAGGGGCTCCCAGGAAAGCTACAAATAGCCAAAGCCTGCTCCCCACTACTGCAACCTTTGCTTCTCCAGAGACACCAAAGCTGCACTTCCTTACTTCCCCAGTCTCAGAGGCAAATAAAAGACCACCTATACAGTCCCTGAAATGCAGGAAGGGTCTGCCCTTCCACTCTCCCTAAGAACAGCTCACCCCATCTGGGCATCTCCTCTATTTAATAAGCCATGATCCTTATGATCCTTCTTGGTCACTGACAGAGCCCAGGAGTCAGTACTTTTCCAGAGAGTTCCCAAAACTCTTATGGTTTTCTTTAGGGCTAAGGCTGGGCTCTCACTGGATGGGCAGAAAGAGGCTTCTGGAATGTATCCAGGATGGCCAGCTGAAAAGCTGGAGCTTTGCTCTGGCTGACTACCTTGTCCAGCCCTGAATCAGCACCCACTCCTCCTTGGCTCTATTAGCACTGAAAGGTGCAAGCACTTCTTCCATCAGTACCTAAAGCCCAGCCTAGAAAATCCAGAAAAATGCTGTGTTCTCCTAACAAGCCTTAATGGTAGCCCTACAGTACTACAAACACTAACCTTCCCCAACTCTACTTACTATTCTGGCATACCTCTCAACTGAACACTTTGTGGGACCGGGTCCTTGAAATAATCCATGGGACTCTCAGGGCTTGGGACATCTCTTAAGGCCTGTAACATGCACAGTTCAACACAGCCCTATGGCCTGTCCATGCCAAGGCTGTGGATGCCAGACTGGGCTGTGCCTCTGCTGTTTTTCATACTCTCTGGAGACAGTTCTGTTCTAGGCTAACCCCTATGAACCAAAAGATCCAGACATAATCACCTCCTTCCCCTCCCCCAAGTAAGTCAGCTGGCCCTTTTCATGGTTCCCAGCATAAACTGTCATCCACAGTCATCACACTGACTCTGCTGTGTAATTGTTTATACTCCATCTCCTTATGGCTCACAACCAGCTTGAAGCGAGGGAACCATGTCTGGTTGAACTCTACTACTGGTCCAGCACATGACTGGTATTCATTAAATGTTGGTAACTGGATACAGTGGCATACACTGATTATCTGGCCCAAAACTTCAAGACCAGCATAGACAACTCAGAGAAACTCTGTGTCAAATATTAAGTGTTTGCAGCCTGACTAATCACAGGTCACTGTTACATGGTATGCAGTTTCATTTGAGTTTGTTTCTTGTTTCTTGATTAGGTTATAAGTTGGCTGGATGAGACAGTGACTTTCCCAAAGACTGGGACAGAATTTCTGCAGACTGATAAACAGAGAATCCTTTACATGCCAGTGTGAAGAAGCAGCACAGTTCAATTCAGCAGTTCCACTTGTTTTTTTAAATGTTGAGACAAAGTGTCACTATGTAGACCAGGCTGGCCTAGAACTATGATCCTTCTGCCTCCATCTATCAAATCTAGGATTCCATGCAGGCAGACTGCCTACTTTGAAGGCCCAGGTACCATCTACTCTCTTCCTATGCCTTAGCCTTAACCCTGATGTTCCTTGTAGACCAGCTGGATGGCTCTGGCATTGTGTTCCTCCACTTGTTTCCTACTGGTTCTGATAGGGGAAGAAACAGTAGTCTGACAGAGGGATAATCTGATGCTCCTACCATGAATCCAGAAGAAGGTATGTTTTTTGCCTTCTCCCACCTAAGCAGAGGAAATGTCCAGAATGCTGGGAACACTCCAAAAGCATTCTCTACTTTCCCCAGTCCAGCAGGAATGGCAGCCCCACTGGCAGAGTTTGAGAACTCAGGCAGGGCAGGTCTGTGAGCTATTATGGCCCTGGAATGTGAAGAGCTAATAAGTGGTTACAGCAGCAGTCTGAGTGAGGCCCACCTCACAGCCCGCCACAGCACAAGAGCTGTGTGTTCTCGAGTAGGACTTCACCAAAGAGCTCAGCAGATCCCCCAACTCCATAATATCAACATGAAAATAGTATAAGCACATGCATGCTTTTTTTTTTTTTTTTGGTTGGTTTGGGGCTTGAACTCTTGGCCTGAGTGCTGTGTCTCAGCTCTTCAGCTCAAGGCAAGCACTCTACTACTTGAGCCACAGCGCCACTTCCAATTTTCTGAATGGTTTATTGGAGATGAGAGTCTCAGAGTTTCCTGACCAGGCTTGCTTTGAGCCTTGATCCTCAGATCTCAGCTTCCTGAGTAGCTAGGATTACAGGTGTGAGCCACCCATGCCCAGCTCACGCATACTTTTTGTAGAGAAAATGATTGGCAACCTGAGGAGACCTTTCATAGTCTCAATGAAGCCTGTGACCAGCTTTAAAACCTACTCCTCCAGATTACAAACGTGTGTGTGTGTGTGTGTGTGTGTGTGTGTGTGTGTGTGTGTGTGATATTGGATATCGGAATCCAGGCCTACTCCTCCAGATTGCAAACGTGTGTGTGTGTGTGTGTGTGTGTGTGTGTGTGTGTGTGTGTGTGTGTGTGTGTGTGTGTGTGTGTGTGTGTGTGTGTGTGTGTGTGTGTGTGTGTGTGTGTGTGATATTGGATATCGGAATCCAGGCCTACTCCTCCAGATTGCAAACGTACGTGTGTGTGTGTGTGTGTGTGATATTGGATATCGGAATCCAGGCCTACTCCTCCAGATTGCAAACGTAAGTGTGTGTGTGTGTGTGTGTGTGTGTGTGTGTGTGTGTGTGTGTGTGTGTGTGTGTGCCAGGCCTACTCCTCCAGATTGCAAACGTGTGTGTGTGTGTGTGTGTGTGTGTGTGTGTGATATTGGATATCGGAATCCAGGCCTCACACTTAACTAGGTAAGTAACCCACCATTGAGCTGTTCTAGACTATAAACTTCTTGAGGTTTCCCTCACTGAGTTCTAAATGCTGAATACCGGGTTTATTCTAAATCTCTATAATATTATTCTTGTTTGTTTGTTTGCATTTGTCAGCTCTGGGGCTTGAACTCAGGGGACCTGGGCACTGTCCTGAGCCTTTTTAGGCTCAAGGCTAGAGCTCTACCACTTGAGCCACGGCATCACTTCTGGCTTTTTTTAGTATTATTGGAGACAATAGTCTCACAAGGACTTTGCTGCTCTGGCTGACTTCAAATCATGATCTTCAGATCTCAGCTTCCTGAGTAGCTAAGAATACAGGCATGAGCCACTGGCACCCAGCTTACAATATTATTCTTGAAATGAACACTGAGTGAAGCCAAGATGGGCATGAGGGCTGACAGAGAGCAGTAAGGAATAGGATGGCAAGATTCTCAAGGCAAGTAAGGAACAAAGTAGGATATTCCTAGGGTCTGACCCTATCTTCCATTCCCTTAAGAGGAATTCCATCACCCAAGTCCCTGTGTGGCCTGGCACTGGGCAAGAAGCAGAGCAACTACTGTGACAAGAATCCCATGTAAAGAGGCCCAGAAAACTCCCATCGGAGACTTAAGGGTGTGACAGAGCTGGCAGCTGTGTTTCTAGCACTGGGGAGAGGGAGGGCTCAATGGGGAGGGTTCAGTATGACAAGCCCAGACAGCCAGGCCTCTGCATTCCCCAGATACCAATCAGGGCCTCTCCCAGGGTGGCCTAGGTGTTAATCAGAAACTGGACAACTTCTCCAGCCAGCATTCTGGGCACCACCAGATCAGACTGGGCCCCACCTACAACCTGCAGAGTAGGCCAGGCCTCCGAAGGTGGGGGCTGAGCCATAGAGCCTGTGGTGTGCTGGAGATGGCTCAAACATTGCTATAAATTGTCAGGAATTTTGCAAACCAGTTGACATCATGTTATGAGCTTGAAATTAGCCAGGGTGGAAACTGAAAATGCTACAGTCATGGCTCCCCACCCCCCATCCCCCTTTCCAAGAGTCCACTGTCAAACATTTACCAGCACACCACTGGAAAGACCTCCACACACCCCCAAATTTGTCTAAGAAGCATGACAGCTACTGCTAGTGGGACCAACACAGGCTGAAGAGCAGTCGAGGACACAACCCATTCTTCCTTCCCCACAGGCCTGTTTGTGTTCCATTTCTAGCACAGGGACCTCACCAAGGACTCATCAAATGAGTCTTATTCTGCCAGTGCCGATCCAGGCTGTTCTTACCAACCAATAAGGCACACTACCTGGAGGCCCCTAAGCCCCTAAGGCAGACCAGGCCTGGTTTGGGCAAGGCCTCCCCTTCTTCCAGAGCTCCTTCCCTTTGTGTGTGTCCTGGGTGTGTCCTCGCACAGTCTCCACCCTGTTGTGCCATGTCTCCCATAAACTCTCTTTCCAGCTCCCAAACAGCACCAGCTCCCAGCTCCCCAGAGAGAGGCTGCAATTAAGCTGGCCCCACTGTCCTCCCCCAAGGGCCTTCCCCTGATCATACCCCAGAGGTCGCAGCCCAAGCACAGACAGCCAGGACTAACACCTACCTGGCTGGGCCCCCTCAGGCTCGTCACACCCTGGGGAAAATAGAAACACACTGCAGGGCTGCTACAGGGAACAAGGGACACCTTAGTCTCTGCCCAATCTGCCTTATGACTTGATCACTAGGTGAGGAGGATGTTGGGATAAACTCCATCAAGCAGACATCCCCTACCACACTGATGTCCACAGGGGACTCTCCTGTTGTGCCCAGGTCAGAATAAGGGAAGAAGAAACTCAATCTTCCTTCTGTAGAGAAAGAGGCAAGAGCCAAAGACTCCCACCCAGACTAGGGCAAGTCCATGAACACAGAAGTCAAGGAAACACCTTATACACCAGGGACCGTCCTTTCAACAGTTGGTCCTGCTCTGAGCCCAGCATCCGTGATGGAGCTCTCAGCTGCTTCCCATTGGCCAGGTACCTCCAGGTATGTGGCTTGTCCAGAGTGTCCTCAGCCAGGACACTGGGCTCTAGCAATAGCATTCTACAGATTCCTTGTGCCTCAGAGTGAGGTAAGACTAACTCCTTGCTTCTAGTTGCCTGACCTCATGAGTACCTCTTCTAGCAATGAAATCCTGGGGCTGGGAGCCAGCTTATCCAGGGTTCTCCTGTTCTATGTCTCTTCTAGGTCTTGCCTTATGAACGGAACAAAGGGACTTCCATGAGGCAGAGTCAAAGGGGGGCTCTGTACCCATTCTCGGCCAGCCAGCAACTTGATGCTGCACAGAAGGTTTCTGGAAGAAGACTCTGCCCACTCTAGACTTCCTAGGAAGAAGGGTTTCCCAAAAAGGACTGAAACACCCCCTCCTCTCCAGGGCATGTTGGGGAGAAAAGCTGATATCAGACCAAAGGAAAGAGATGGAGCAGAGTAAGGAGAAAGGCAAGGCCACTGATTCAGGGCCATCTATGTCCTGGCTGTGGGGAGGTCCTGACATATATTCATTACTGTAACACTGTCAGTGACCTACAAGGAGGGAAGAGTTCAGAGAGCAGAACTGGAGATCAAACTCAGCACTTTCTGACTTCAAAGCTACTAGACCATACTGCCTCCCACATACCACCTGCAGATGGAGACAATAAGGCCATAGTCAGGAAGTGGTGGTGAATGAAGGTATCAGCCAGTGATCATAATCAAGACTGTGCTTTAAAGGAAAAGCATATGTGCTCTGGGAATCCAAAGCCAGGGTCAGACAACAGTGTGGGGACAGACTGTGTAGAGGAAGCTATGTTGCTGGGTATGCTCACCTGCCACCTCCACAATCTGGTGCCGGGCAATGTCATAGTAAGGGTCATCCCACTTCAGGTGTGTGACAGGTTCCGGGGAGCTGCTTTTGGAATCATCTGTGGAATATAGAAAAGTCAGGGGTGAACCATTTGGGGCTCACATGGTGCTCTTCTGAGATTCACCTTCTATGACCCTCTCAGTGAGGCTTGTGTTCCCTGCCCCACCCTGGAGCTGTCTACATCCCCATTCTGTGCCCGAGGGCACGATCAGCAGGGAAGAGGAGTCTCTGTCTAAGGTGCCTGCAGCTGCCCAGAGTGGCCATGCCCACCTGACTTGGGAAAGTCCGGCATGTCATCTGAAGGCCAGTTCTTTTCATCAATGGAGGCCAGCTTCAGCTGGTTCAGAGCCTGGTTGGCGTCATCGAGAGTCAGATCATCCTGAAGTTCTGAGAGTGGGTCCATGGCCAAGTCTGTCCCTTGCAGCAGAAACTGAAGGGAAACCTGGGAGAGGAGGGAGGTCTATAGTCAGCAATCCCTTTCTTTTTTACCTTCTGTAATTTTTACAGCTAGCCTCCTGCCCCTACTCTTGGCTCTCTAATTCCTAGTTCCTCAATGCTTCTCTTTCTGCCAAGAGCTCTGAGAAGCATGTTGCCAGAAAGGCAGCTGGGGTAGGAGATGGCACAGCTCGGAACCTCCCTTCAGGTCACCAGCTGGGCAGGGAGGACTGTGCCAGGTCCTACACTGCCTGCCACCCATCTGGCCTGGTCAGATGCTCTCTATAATGGGTAGAAAAGCTCATGTCTCTTTCCTCGGGGCTCCTGAAGCACAGTAGCCTCACAGCCTCACTAGTTACAGGGGTTGATGGGACAAGAACTAAGGAATCTCTAATTTGAGTCTCTAAACACCATGCCTGGAACAGATCAGCTGTGATCCTGACTATTCCACTCCTCCCCACAGAAAGAGGACGCAGCCACCAAGAGCACCCACAGAAAAGATCATGGCTGAGGGGCCCAGTTGGCTTTGCCTCAGGACAAGAACCAGTAACAAGGGGTGGAATCCGCCTGCCAGCACACAATCTGTATGAATCCTAGTGCTCCCTGCTGGCCTCTTAACCTGTGGGAGCTCTGGATGCCAGTTTCAAGGTAGGAAAACCAACATGTTGCCTAAGAATTGGAAAGCACATATGAGAAAGGAGGCTGCTCATGACATCCAGACTGCTGAGAAGGCGAGACGAAGTACAGAACAATCAGGCATGGCAGGAAAATATCCAGTGCTAAAACCAGATTTCTGTAGGTCTGGGATTCAGCCAGAGGTGGTGGCACCTTCTCCCCTCAGCCCTATGAGAAGTACCTCCCTTTCCCACCACAAGCTCACCAGATGGGTGAGGGAGGACGTTCAATTCAATCTATTTGGCCAGCCCCAAAGAAGAGGTTGTTCCAAGGCCTGCTACATTCTTGGAGCCCAAAATGTGACATATATGGTCACAGAAACAGCAAGGCAGATAAGAACTGACAGGACCCGAGGGTGGGTAAGAAGAAGAAAAGAAAAGCTGCCATTTGAGATCTATAGACTCTGGACTCTAAGATGACTTGACAATCTCCCACACACATCACAGCCCAGGGCTCTGGATGGTGAACTGGCTCCGAGGGCCTAGCAACAACCTCCTTGTTACTAGGGCAACCACACTGAGTCAATAAGAAAAGCTGTTGCAAGCTCCTCAGCCAAAGCTAGCAGCCAAACAGCCCAAAGCCATTTTCTCTCTCCCTCTTTTCTGGCCTTCTCCACTACTCTATTCCTCAGCTTTCTTGCCACCAAAATATAGGTCACTGTCCACAAACACAAAAGCTAACCTGTCACATGTGGGAATGCATTCTTCTCTATGAGCACTCAAGCCCTCACCTGAAACCCAGCTCCTCACTCCCCTTGATGGCGGAGCTCTCCAACACAACCTTCAGTCTTAAGGAATCAACTTCCCTAAGGCCCATCACCTCTTCCCACTTTCCTCCTCCCATCTATATGCTTCTCCTCCGTCCAATCAGGAGGAGACTGTTGGGCCATTTCCCAACAAGGCCCCCAGCCTAGTAAGGAACAGAATCTAGCTCAAAATTATCTCTTCCATCCGTGATTCTTCCCTCCAGCCTTGTGTTCTATCACTGCTCAGGTACCAGGTGCTCCTTTAACCCTATTCACAAATTATCCAAAGATATATTCCTGCATTAAGTAGGCACTTGACAAGCTAGAAAAGGCATGGAGTCTGGTATATGGAAAAGTGAGTTACAATCTTTTTTTTTTTTTTTTTTTTAATTTTTTGGGTCCGGTCGTGGGGCCTGAACTCTGGGCCTGGGTGCTGTCCCTCAGCTCTTTAGCTCAAGGCTAGCGCTCTACCACTTGAGCCACAGCGCCACTTCTGGCTTTTTTTCTTTTTGCTTATGTGGTGCTGAGGAATTGAACCCAGGGCCTCATGCATGCAAGGCAAGTGCTCTACCACTGAGCCACCTTCCCAGCCCTGAGTTACAATCTTGACTGTCATTGAGGTACAAAGTTCCTGAGCAAGCTGTTTTCCTATCTGCACCTAAATTTCTTCATCTGTAGAAGCAAAGGTTCCTTCCAGAAATATATTTCTCCAGTATTTGGTGAGCAGAATTAGAAATAGCATGTAGGAGCTGAGTTATGTGTGAGCTGTATATGAAGAATGGAAAACACAAATCTAAAAGAGAGTTGAGCTTGGCAATGGTAACCTGTAATTCTAGCTACTCAGGACGCTGAAATCTGAGGATCACATTTCAAAGCCAGCCCTGGCATGAAAGACCATGAGACGCTTATCTACCATTAACCACCAGAACACCAGAACACGGAGGAGGGGGGTGGAGGTGTGGATCAAAGGGGTAGAGTGATAGTCTTGGCTATTCTTAAGCAAAGGGCATCCAGGCCCTCAGTTCAAGACCCAGGACTGACTAAATAAATGGGAATTGAGCTTGAACCCCACCATTTTTCCAGCTGACTCCTCTATTCCCACAGTTCTTCCAAATCTGACCTCCTTAAACTCCCAGGGAACCTCCTTTTCCAGAGTAATTACAATGTTGCCCTCCCTGCCTTACTGACCTCTCTCATATCCCTCCAACCCACAGCTGTTGCTTTCTCTGGGATAGAAAGTTTATCCCATTCAGTGGGAAGGTGAGGGGATCCAATGGGAAAATTCTAACAAAATAGAGATGAAGCATCCTAACAGCAAGCCCTGCTACACACTGCACAATACTTCCTGCTCTGGGACTATTATTTCCATCTCAGCAAGTACACACACACACACACACACACACACACACACTCTCTCTCTCTCTCTCTCTCTCTCTCTCTCTCTCTCTCTCTCTCTCTCTCACCCCTTTGAAAATCACTCTGGGCAAAGGTTTGTTGTTGTTGTTGTTGTTGTTTTAACTTTTAGGAAATGGTGGACCTCTCTGAAATTACAATACTGTGGATTTTCTTTCTTAAGAAAAACTGACACTGCTGGGTAGGGAAGGGATTTGATGAGAATGTTGAAATGGGTGACATAAATGGAGATATTTTGTATCCATAAATTGCTTTGTTGGATGGGAAGAGGAAACAAAGGAGGAGGCTACAATGCTTGGTAAAAAATGTACTCATTATCTTGCCCATGTAATTGTAACCCCTCTGTACAGTATTTTCACAATAAAAAAGTAAAACAAAAATAAATAAATAAATAAATTGCTTTGTTAAGTGACAACTCCTTTGTACAACTATCTAATTATTATTTTTTTTTTTGCTGGTCCTGGAGCTTGAACTCAGGGCCTGGGCGATGTCCTTGAGCCTCTCTGTGCTCAAGGCAAGTGCTCTACCCTTTGAGCCACAGTGTCACTTCCAGCTTTTTCCATTTATGTGGTACTAAGCAATCAAACCCAGGGCTTCATGCATGCTAGGCAAGCACTCTACCACTAAGCCACATACCCAGCTCCTTAAAGGTAATTTTTTAAGTAACACTTCATGAAATCTTGCATGCGATTTTGAGGGTTTGGAAACTCTCTGAAAACTTGCTTAAGAGCGTATCCAAGGGCTAAGGATATAAACCAGTTGTAGAGCACTCTGCTTGTCATGCACAAAGTCCTATGTTCCATCCCTAGCACCACAGAAATAAATAAATATATATACATAAATAAAGTCATTTAAAAAAACTATTCAAACTATAGATACTCAGTTATTTGTTGAATGGCTGAACGAATTGTTTTCCTAAATGTAAAAGGGAACTAATATTTGTCCGCCTATAGAGCAATTTGAAATGGACACAAAACTATTAACTTCACAGCAGCATTTGTCTCACATATACTTCTAAATCCATTCTAGTTTGAGGAAAGCGAGGAGCAGAAAAAAAAAAAAAGCAATTGATGAAGGTCATACAACTCATAGAGATAGGATTTTAATCCAATCCAGATCTACTTGTTTGAGGAGGTCTCTTGATGAAAGTCATTCCTTAAATAATTTCTTAAGTGACTTTCACTCTTATGAATCATAGGGTTCAAAGAGGTGGCCAATAGAGTCAATCAAAGACACTCCTCTACTGTTCCCTTTGCACAGAACAGCGAGAAGCAACTTGAAATCTCTGGAATCACAATTCCTAATAATGACTCCAGAATTAATTTTTTTTAAAAAAACAGCCACGCAAATTCCACCACATTACAATACCTTTGCACTACAATCGCGTTTGCACAGATTTAAAGCAACAACAAAACTAAGGTAATTGTATCATTTCACAAGCTAAGAACGTGAGATGAAAGCCTGGCCTGTTGAGTAATAAGGTTAGCACACTTCCCCCAAATTTCCTAGTCTTGGTGCATGGCCCGACGGCATCAAGAAGCCTGCTCCCTCCCCAGGGGCCAGTTCCTGACTAGACGTCTGGTGTGGCCTCTTCCTTGGTTCCCGCAGGAAGAAGTCAGCAAAAGCAGCCGAGGAATCCCCCCAGCGGAAAGGCCAGGGACCCCCGACTTGGGGCCAATATCACCTCTGAGCTCAAACCCTTCCATCTTGCACCCGTTCCTTTGCTCCCCCCACCCCGCGCGAGAAGACCCCCCGCGCCCCGAAGCTCACCGCGCCCGGGCACCGCTCCCTCGGCCACGCCTGTCAAAGATCGGCAAACATCCGGCTCCGCGCAGGAACGGGAACCGCCCCCTCGGGGGGTCCCTTCACTCCCCAACCACTTCCGCCACACCTCCAACCTACTTCCGGATCTCTGCCAGGTCCAAACACGGCCTTTCCAGGGAGCCCTGCCCATTTCCGGCTAGTGCCCACGCAAGTGTCCGCCTAGAGGAGAGACCGCATAACTGTCCGACTCGTCGCTCCATGAAGGTGAGTTGTACTTCTTAGTTCCGCTTTCCCGGACACAGAGTTCCTGGTGGGCTTCCGGAATCGTAGTTGCGTATTACTTTCGGACCGAGGTTCGCCCTACGAGTACTGCCGTACTCTAGGTCTGGTTCAGCTAGGAGAGGTGACTTTTCGGAGTCGTTTCTGAGAGGAAATTTGGAAGTCAAAAACTGTTTCCGGGAGGAGCTGAGAAGAGGACGCTCATTTCCGGAGAAGGAAGGCTTTCCAACCCGGGATGGAGGAGGCGGAGCAGATGCTCTTGGGGACCAGGTCGCTCCGTGAGTGATATGCTCTGGCTGCTGCCCTCAGCCTTGGCCCGCTTGGCCTCAGCATTGTCCAGTCTACTTTCTCCCCCAGCCCCGTTTCCTCTAGAGCCTTCATTGTCCTTCGAGTCTCTGAGGCTTCTTAACGAGATCTGGGCTCCCCTCAAATCATTCCGGGACCCCTTAGCGCCCTTGAGTATCTCAGACCCCCGAGGACCAGTTAAACCTTTGATTTCCCTCCGCACCTTCCCCCACCCTCGCCTCCCTTCCCGCCCGTCTTCCTGCAGCCCCCGAAACGCGTTTGGACCCGGACTCAAAATGGAGTTCTTCCAGAGAAGGTGGTGCGCGGGACCCCAAACAATTCCCGCCTGGACCGAGCCCAGCCGTCCTTGCTCTGAAGAGCCTCCCCTGGGGCTTGGCCGTCGGCCCCTCACGTGCCAGGGAACAGCTCTTGGGTGTCTGGTGTGTTGGGGAGCCCC
Source organism: Dipodomys merriami (assembly GCF_024711535.1). NCBI lineage: Eukaryota > Metazoa > Chordata > Mammalia > Rodentia > Heteromyidae > Dipodomys > Dipodomys merriami. Next base: position 7,678,160 of record NW_027203493.1, on the reverse strand, counting down.
TGCAGCCCGGGCTGCACTCGGGGCCGCTGGAAGAGGAGTCAGTGTCTGAGAAAGACCAAGGAGCGAAGCCATCTCAGGAGGAGGTATTGAGGGACCAGGAAGTCTTTGTGATCGAAAACTTGGGAGAGATTAGACATTTCTGGACTACTCTGCGGTTGGTTAGAAGCAGAGCATTTCAAGCGCTACGAGATGGTTTTGTCTCATTTCTGCTGGACTGTCTGTCCTTGAGCTGCAGTAGTAGAGGGATCCAGGTGCTAAAAGTGGTTAAAAGCTGGATTCCTACAGTGTTGTTAGTGGCAAAGGTCAAGAGCTAAAACTAGTCGAATTCAGAAGACACAGAATCAAATCCCAGCCAAATTACCTGGCTGACCCAGGATAATTTGAAGGACTAGATGGAATGATGCAAATAAAACGTTCAATTGCATAGTAAGTGCTGTTATAAAACTAATGTTCTTCAGGCTGGGCACAATGGTGAGACTCTAATCCCAGCTATGAGAAACAGAGTCAAAAGATTGAGGTTCAAAGCCATCCCAGGCAGAAAGTTAGCTGAGGCTTTATCTCAACAAATAAATGGCATGGAGGCTCAGGTCTATAGTCTCAGCTACACCAAAGGAGGATTTTCATTTGAGGCTGGCCCTGAGCAAAAATATAAGATCCTACCAAAAAAAAATAAAGCAGAAGCTGGGCACTGGTGGCTAATGCCTGTAATCCTAGCTATTCAGGAGGCTGAGATCTGAGGATCACGGTTCAAAGCCAGCCTGGGCAGGAAAGTCCATGAAACTCTTATCTCCAATAAACCACCAGAAAATCGGGAGTGGTGTTGTAGCTCAAGTGGTAGAGTGCTAGCCTTGAGCTGAAGAGCACAAGGACAGCACTCAAGCCCAAAGTTCAAGCCCCATGACCGACAAAAAAAAAAAAAGCAAAGCAGAAAGGGACATGGAATGTGGCTCAAGTAGTGAAGCACCTTTCTAGCAAACATGAAACATTTGAGTACAAACCCCATTTCCACCAAAAGAAAAAAAAAAGTTGTTCTTAGTACTTTTTCTGTTTGGTACTACTTGAAGGCGATAATGTGTTGAATTTGGCAATTTCTCATAACATTGGGAGGGAGGTGAGTGGACAATTCTTTGGATTTCACTGACTGAAGAGTCAGAACTATCACCAGAGGCTTCTAACCTCCCAGGAGCTTCATCTTAGATTTGTCCCAGAAGAAGTTTCATCTAGTTCATGGTTTTCCTGCCTGGTTCCCTCAATTCTCTTTTATGTTTTATTTCAGGACATATCACTGGGCCCGTGGGGAGCTGTGTGCACCTGGGAACAGAGTTCAGGCTGGACCAGGTAAGTTAGAGGAGCATGCATACTGAATATACTTCTTTGAGGCTTTCTCTTGAGGCCTAGGTAGAACTTGTCATTCCTCTGTCAGAGGTCTTTTCAAGTGAGAGTTACAAAGGCATGCCAGCCCTTGGGCCTCAGACTTCCTTGGAGCTAGGCCTTAAGAGGCTGAACTCACTCTTGCTCTGCTTTGCAGTTTGGTGCGGCAGGCCAGACTGGAGAGTGAGGGAAATGTGGCCCTGGTTCGGATCAAGGAGAGGCTCCACCTGCAGGTGTACCAGGTCGTGCTGCCAGGCTTTGAGCTGCTGCTCTGGCCCCAGCATCTGTCAGAGGGCCTGAGCCCAGCACAGCCAAAGCCAGAGGATGGGGCAGTGGTGGTGGAAGAAGAATCTGCTATACAAAAAGAAGTGTCCTCCCCCAGAGGGGATACAGCAGAGCCTTGCACAGGTATGCACCCAAGATATTACTGCCCTCCCCACCCCCCCATATCACCAAAACACCTTGTGATATGGCAAAAAAAAATATTTGTGGCTCAGCCTGGTAAGAGAGAACGGTGGAATCTTAGTCTTTCAGAATCTGATTTGGGCTGGGTATGGGTCAATGATAGAGTACTTGTGCAAGAGTTCTGCATTCCATCCCCAGCACCAGAAAAAAAGAGAAAGGGGAGAAAGTGGGGAAGGGGATTACAGTGGACTTGCAGTGTGGAATTGGAAGATGAGAAGAATTGAGTGAGCACCATGGTATATGATTGGTAGACACAGTAAGGTTGGAATTTTTAGGCAAGCAATACAGAGTCCTGGCGGCAAGCTGTCATTTGATGCTTTCTGTTGAAGGGTAATGAGTTTTTTCCTTGGAATGAACAACATTATTCTAAGTATTTGTATATTCTAAGTGTTTCCTAAAAGAATAAGGTCATATTGATGTAGAAGCAAACTGCGTACAATGTTTCCTATTTATTAATTTTTTTCTTTCTTTATCTTAATGTACTGGTACAATTATTTATTTATGGTGACTTTTATTATTGGTATGTACTTATTGTCCAAACTAATGGCTTTCAGTATGATAGTTTCTTTTTTTTTTGGTCAGTCGTGGGGCTTGAACTCTGGACCTGGGCGCTGTCCCTCACTTCTTCAGCTCAAGGCGAGTGCTCTACCACTTGAGCCACAGCACCACTTTCACAGTATGATAGTTTCATAATGTGTATGATGTGCATAATGTACTTAGATCCTATTCACCTTCCCTTCTATTACCTTATCTTCCAAGTACACACACATTCTTGCCTCTCCTCCTTTTAAGGAAAGACAGAGTGTAAATGATTTTGAGATACACTTTACCTCCATATGAAGATAGCATAAAAAAAAAAAATCTAAGTGAAGCTGGGCACTGATGGCTCATACCTTTAATCCTAGCTACTCAAGAGGCTGAAATCTGAGGATCTCAGTTCAAAGCCAGGCGGGCAGGAAAGTCCATGAAACTCTTTTTTTTTTTTTTTTTAATTTTATATTATTTTATTTGAGAACATACTGTACAGAGGGGTCATGAAACTCTTATCTTGAATAAACCACCAGAAAACTGGAAGTAGTGCTGCTGTGGCTTAAAATGGTAGAATGCTAGCCTTAAGCAAAAGTATTCAGGGACAGTGCCCAGACTGAGTTCAAGCCCTATGACTGAAAGACAAAACAAAAAAAACCTCAGTGAAAGCTGGCTGTTGAGGGGCTGGGAAGGTGGCTCAGTGGTAGAGAGCTTGCCTTGCATGCTTGAAGCCCTGGGTTCGATTCCTCAGCACCACATAAGCAGAAAAAAAAGCCGGAAGTGAGCTGAAGAGCTGAGGGACAGTGCCCAGGCCCAGAGTTCAGGCCCCACGACCAGACTGAAAAAACAAAACAAAACAAAAGCTGGCTGTTGATCAATAGGGTGTTGGGGTTGGGGAGAAACAGACTATTGGGCTCACAAGGGTAAAAGAGGATAATATGATGTATGAAAATGAAATGAAACCTTTTGAAATTGTTTTAGGAAGGGGGAAGGAAGGAAGGGAGAAGAACAGATAGGGAGGAGAGATTGATAAAAATCCATCATATACATGCCTGGAAATGTTACAATGAAATCCTCCTTTGAATAGCTATTGATGCTAATAGAAAAACTAGTCCTTTTTTTTTCTGGTAATGGTTTGAATTTAGGATCTTGTACTTGTTTAGCTTTCTTGCTCTGCTAGTGTTCTTCTACTTGATCCATGTCTCCAGCCCAACTTTTTGCTATTTTAGAGATAGTGTCACAGAACTTCTCTACCTGGGCTAGTTTTGAACCTCCATCTAATATTACAGGCATGAGCTACCTGCACCAGGCTTGTCTTCTACTTTTCTCTCTTCCAGTTTCTGACACACTTCTCTCTTGAACCAGGCAGGGGGTTCTTCATTTTACAGGTGAGCTCAGGTGAGAAGTAGGGGTCTTGACCGTGTGTATCTCCAGAGGGGAACTAGGGATGGGCCAAGTGGATGGGACCATCTTCCAGATGTGCTCTGGAGAAGAGGTTGGTGCCATTGCTCCCCCACTTGAGGTTCAAGGCTAGGCAGGAGAAAACGTGCTACGTGCAGTTCCCTACTGATACCACCAGCCAATCAAGCTTTGGCTAACAGCGGCACCTCACTTCTTTCCTTACAGACTTGGGTTACCAGTCACCCCACAGTATCCAGGCAGAGAACATGGTAAGTCCTGGACCTGTGTCTCCATCCCAGGACCAACTTACCCAAAAGAGCCAGCCTCTTGGCCCATTGCGTCAGGGTGGCTGTGTGGATGAGGAGGACCCTCTCCCAGCAGAGACGTCACCTTCTGCCAGGGGCACCCAGCGACATGCCTTCTCAACCAAAAAGTTACATGTTCCCCAGGACCAGTGCCTACCTGGAGCAAAGACCTCAGAGCCTGGGGCCCAGCTCGATGGCCTTCCTGTACACTTACGAAGCCTTCCTGGTCCAGCAAGAAGCTCCCCCAAGCAAAGGCGCCGGTACCCGTGTGGGGTATGTGGCAAGGCATTCCTGCAGCTGTGTCACCTTAAGAAGCACGCGTTCATACACACGGGCCATAAGCCCTTTCTGTGCACAGAATGCGGCAGGAGCTACAGCTCCGAGGAGAGCTTCAAAGCCCACATGCTGGGCCACCAAGGGGTGCGACCCTTCCCCTGCCCTCAGTGTGACAAGGCCTATGGCACCCGGCGAGACCTCAGAGAGCATCAAGTGGTCCATTCAGGTGCCCGGCCCTTTGCGTGCGAACAGTGTGGCAAGGCCTTTGCCCGCCGGCCCTCCCTGCGGCTCCATCGCAAGAGTCACCAGGCGCCCACTGCCCCTGTCCTGTGCGTGTGCCCGGTGTGCGGGCGCTCCCTGGCCAACCAAGGCTCCCTGCAGAACCATATGCGTCTCCACACAGGAGAGAAGCCCTTCCTGTGCCCACACTGTGGCCGGGCCTTCCGCCAGCGGGGCAACCTGCGCGGGCACTTGCGGCTCCACACTGGAGAGCGCCCTTACCGCTGCCCGCACTGTGCTGACGCCTTCCCCCAGCTGCCCGAGTTGCGGCGCCATCTCATCTCCCACACGGGGGAGGCCCACTTGTGCCCTGTGTGTGGGAAGGCCCTCCGAGACCCGCATACCCTCCGTGCTCATGAGCGCCTACACTCTGGGGAGAGGCCCTTCTCGTGCCCCCAGTGTGGCCGGGCATACACACTGGCCACCAAACTGCGGCGTCACCTGAAATGCCACTTAGCCGACAAACCCTACCGCTGCCCCACCTGTGGCATGGGCTATGCCCTCCCCCAAGGCCTCAAGCGGCACCAGCTTAGCCACCAGCCCCGGGGCCCTCCCGCTGTCCCCTCTGCTCCTCCTGCTGCCTCTGAACCCACTGTGGTGGTCCTGCAGACTGAGCCAGTGCTGCTGGACACGGGCAGCCAACAGGAAGCGCCCCCAGGCAAGGATATGGTCGAGGTGACCATTGCACAGAGCCAGGAGAAGTGCATTGTGGTGCCGGAGGAGCCAAACCCGGTCTCCAGCATGGTGCTGATCCATAAGGATGTGGGCAGCCTTTGGTGGCTGGGCTGAAGAAGTGGAGGGGGGAGGAAGGTACCTGACCCATAAAAACTGTTCTAGCTCTACATGTCTGGGTCCTCTTTCTCTTTGGGTCTCCCGGCAGGTACAGCAGAGTCCTGGAAGCAGACAAGGACAGCCCCTCCTTGCTTATGCACCATTGTCATGCCCAGGGCATTTAGTAACCTCCTAGTAGAGATCTTTGTCCTACCTCCCCTTGGCATAGTACACCTGACGCAGCCCTGCTGTGGGAGGGGTAGGCTGCTCTACCTCTTTACCTGGGTGCTCAGTGCCAGGCTAGGCCCCTGAGCAACAAGCCCTTATATTTGGAATGAAACTGAACGGCTCCTGCGGGTTGAAATACAGCTTAGCCCACATGTCACATGTCTGTGGTTCAGGCTTCTGATGATTTTGGCAGTTTCTCATGCCACCAGCTGGGCTGTGAAGCCAGTCGGCAATCAGGACACGGAACCTGGGAGTGGCAAGGGCAAGATCTGCTGTGCCCTTCTGTGTATCTGCCCTACAGGCCGCACAGTAGAGGGAAGGGGTAAGGCATTAATGTGTGCTTTGTGCCTGCTGGACTGGGCACTGTGCGGTTTTACTTGGTCTGGGAGATTTGGGAAGGACTTCCCCCGGGGTGAGGTTGCCCTTGAGGAGGGCTGTAGGTGGCCAGTCCCTGTGAGGACCTACTTCTGTTATCCTTATTTCACAGATCAGCAAACAGGAACAGTGTGTTGTCACAGAGGTCACAGCCTCACTAGTGTGTGGGCTGAAAGTCTAGCTAGGGCTGGAGTTAAGCTTCTAACCTCTGTTTCTCAGCCCCTGGGTTCACCCGTGACCTGGTGAGTGAGTGGTGTTCCGAAAGGTGGGGTGTGGGCACTGTGAATGCAGCTGGGGATGCGGACGGGGAGGGAATTCCACCAAGGCTGGGCTGTGAAGGCCTCTAGTAAATGACAGCAGGGACTGAACCATGGAGCAGAGTGAGCAAAGTCTCATCTTGGGGAGAAGCTGGTTCCAGGTAGTGGAAGAAGGACAAGCAGTGTGACCAGATACGGACAAGGAACAGAGGGACAGGGAGGCCTTACAGGCTGCGATCAGGCTTTGGATGGGTATTTTCTCTGCTGCCTACAACTGAGTGGCTAAGGAAAAGCTTTGACCCCTGCTTACTTGACTGAGTTAGGTCTCCAGGTGATATGGGTGGGCATTTATTTGGATAATGGATGGGTTCTGAGTTTGAAGTGCCTGTGAGAAATCTCATAAATAAGCAGTTAGAAAGAGAAAAGACTAGGTCAAAAGGAGAGGCATAGCCACCAGCAAATAGATGCTCATTAAATCTGTGGGATAACTGGGTGCTGGTGACTCATGCCTGTAATCCTAGCTATTCAGAAGGCTGAGATCTGAGGATCATGGCTTGAAGTCAGCCTGGGCAGGAAAGTGCCTGAGACTCATCTCCAATTAAAGACCAGAAAACTGGAAGTGAAGCTGTGGCTCAAAGTGGTAGAATACTAGCCTTGAGCAAGAACAGTGCCCAGGTCCTAAGTTCAAGACCCATAACAGACCTGTGGGGGATGGAGGGAGCTGGGCACCAGTAGCTCACATCTGTAATCCTGGCTACTCAGGAGGCTGAGATCTGAGGATCCCAGTTCAAAGCTAGCCTGGGGCAGGAAAGTCCATGAGACTCTTACCTCCAATTAACCACCAGAAAACCGGAAATGGCACTGTGACTAAAGTGGTAGAATGCTTGCCTTGAAATGAAGAGCTCAGGGACAGCATTCAATCCCCACAACCACCACCACCACCAACAACAAAAAGCTATGGAAGCCAATGCAGTGGCATATGCCTGTAATCTCAGAAACCTGAAGTGGAGATTCAAGATCATTGTTCCAGACAGCCTAGGCCAAGGGCAAGACCCTCTTCTCAATCCCAGTGGGTGGCACACTTTCGTCATCCCAGCACAAAGATAGGAAAACCTGAGGCTGGTGGCGTAACTCAAGTGATAGAGCATCTGCCTTGAGATCAAACCCCAGCAGTGACCCCCAAAAAAGGTGGGAGTGGAAAGAGAGAATTAAGGAAGCCAAGGCAAGTCAGGGAGAAGAGAAAGAGGGCTTATTTGGATATCTACCTCCAACTCAAAAGAAAAGCCAATGTGTATCCCTGGAGCTAGGGGAGAAGCATGTGAACAGGGAAAGTCAGCCAGGCAGCTGCCATTGACGGGGCTGAAACTCGGAGTCCAGAAAGCTGAGAGCACAGGTGAAGCCACATACACAGGATTGCTTTGAGTAAGAAGCAAGACTGGAAGCGCATGTGTTCTCATTTCATCCTTGTACAAATCTGCAAAACATATTGTGATCCTTGACTCACAGGTGAGAAAACAGGTTCAAACAGAACCAGTAACCAGCCAAGACCACAGGATAATAAAAGGCACCATTATTCAAATATGAGTCAGTGTTGTGGGTTCCCAGTGCTTGCCTGTGACATCACCACCATGCCTGCCACTGTCATTAACCCAGCTGCCCACCTAATCTGAGTAGCTTGTTTGCAGAGCCTGTGTGAGATCACCCGAGGGGAGAAAGGACTGAGGCAGTAGTGGTCTATGGAGAGAAAAACTATACTATCCAAAGACAAACTGCTGTCAAGCTCAGCCCACTCTGTTTCTTAGAGCCTACCCATGATCTCTGCCCACTTGGCATTTCAGCTTGGGGAACTGCTCAGTAGTATCTGCCCAGCGGTTAGGCATCTTGGGGGGGGGGGAGGGGTTCTCATTGTTGGATGGTGAACTGCATGCAGCAAGTGGGCTGCATAGGAGCAGGGGCGTCTATACCCACAACCATCCCAGATGCTCACCTTCTTCCCCTGTTCCCCACACAGAGAACTTTTTCCTCTCTTGATACTGCCAGTGATACTGGGGTTAGAGCAAACGTCATTTGGACGTGTGCCAAAATACACAACTAAAACCAGAATGGTGTCTGGGAACATAGTTGTGTATATGAATGTCAAATTTCACCAAATTATATACTTATATACCTGTGGCTCATGCCGCTCGGGAGGCTGTGATCTGAGAACCAAGTGCAAAGCCAGCGCAGGCAGATGGAATACTTGAGAGTTATCTTCAGTTAAACAGCAAAACACACACACACACACACACACACACACACACAAAACCTGAACTGAAGATACGGCTTAAGTAGTAGAGTGCCAACCAAGAGTTCGAGGCCCTGAGTTCAAGCCCCAGTACTGGCATTTGTTACACACAAGTCATTTGTCTTTTTGTTCATGTTTTGTGTATATTGCTACTTTCCAGAGATTAAATGTCACATGATGACCACTCATTAGCTAATAGAATGCACTTAGGTATCATTTTCTTTTTCTTCTGTACCAGTTTTGGGGCTTGGACTCAGAGCCTAGGCACTGTTCTTCAGTTTTTTCATTCAAAAGGCTTGCACTCTACCACTTGAGCCACATCTCCACTTCCAGCTTTTTACTGGTCAATTAGAAATAAGAGTCTTAAGGACTTTCCTGCCCAGGCTAGCTTCAAACCACGATCTTCAATCTCAGCTTCTTGAGTGGGTAGAATTACATGTGTGAGCCACAGGTGCCCAGCTCTGTTGTAGATTCTTGAAATATAATTCTTCCAGATTCAATGTCAAACAGATGGGTCTTCCTGTGCTTTTCAAGCCAAGTGTGATGAGGCTCAAACACAGCACAGGTGTCATACATTTTCCCAGAATCTTGTTCAGGAATGGAGCTATTAGAGAACAATTTTGGTTCCTTGTTTTGTGGCCTCCTGGACAAGAATACAATGGAAGAAAACTTGAAGTTGGATGAGGGCCAAGCAGAAAGGAGTCCATGTTCTCCCTGAAAGCACCATCTAGGACACAAGCTGCTATCTTGTATCTTTTAAATCAAAACAGAAAACTGCTGATCAGCTTGAAAAAAAAAAAAGCAAAAACAAAAGGTAATTAGCCACCTAAAGAGATATAATTTCAGCTTAAAGGAAAGTAAAGATGTATCTTCAATTTTGAAGATGTAAGCTTTTTTTAAAAAAAAATGTAAAAAGACAAAACCACTTTGTAAAATGTGTAGAGCACTAGGCTTGGAACTGGTTCAATTTAATCATATCTGATCTTCTAGCATTCTTGAGTTCTACATCTTGGAACATAATTGTACGTTAGCCCTACTCATTCTTTGTTTTTTTTCTGATGCTAGCTTGTTAAGGACAAAGACAACCCTCATCATGAGCTGTTCTTAGCTGGAAATGGGACTCGCTGTTAAGCGTGCAGTGTTCATTTGTGACAAGAGATTTAAATGATGTATTTGGTTGCATGGTACCAGCCAGACCTGGAAGTGTTTCAAGGAGCACAATTCCTAGAAGCAAAGGACTCATAGAAAAGCCTGATTTGGGAGGAATATACCAGGGCCTTCAGAGCCTTGCACCCATAGAGGTGTCCCACAGAACTCTTAGATCCTTCCAGAGCCACCTTCGCAGAAGTAACATTCTCCATCCTTTCTGAAAGATGGACCATATCTTCTTGGCTCACTCAAGAAAACATGGAGGTTGTCCAATAGAAACCTCCTCAACCTAGCTTTCATTTGTGAAGGGAAGAAGTTTACTTTTTCATTGTAAGATTTTCATATGCAAACAATAAAAAAGAAACCAAGCATCACTGACTCAGGCCTGTAATCCTAGCTACTTAGGAGGCTGGGATCTGAGGTTTACAGTTTGAAGCCAGCCCAAGTGGACTCATCTCCAATTAAGCACCAAAAAAAGAAGCTGGAAGTGGCACTGTGGCTCAAATGGTAGAGCGCCAGCCTTGAGCTGAAAAGCTCAGGGACAGTGCCCAGGCCCAGAGTTCAGGCCCCAAGACTGACAAAAAGAGAAAAGAGCTGGGCATGCACCTGTCTGTCTGAGACATGCTTGGCTACACAAACCAATCTGTGCTGTAAGCTTCCATTTCCATGACACTCAAAAGCAAGCAAATACCTGTTATCCTAGCTACTCTAGAGGTTGAGATCTGAGGACTGAGATCCAAAGCTAGCTCAGGTATACAAATCTGTGAGCAGTAGCTGCTGCTGCTGCTGCTTCCTCTTCCTTCTCCTCCTCCTCCTCTCCCCTCCTCCTTCTTCTCTTCCTCCTCCTCCTTCTCTTACTTCTCCTCCTCCTCTTCCACTTTCCTCTTCCTCCTCCTCTTTCTTCTTTTTGTTTTGTGCCAGTCCTGGTGCTTGAACTCAGTGCCTGGGTGCTGTCCTTCAGCTGTTGTGCTCGAGGCTAGTGTTCTACTACTTAAGCCACAGCACCACTCTGGCACTGTGAGATTCTTACCTTTAATGAACCAGCAAAAAGCCAGAATATGTGGCCCAAGTGGGTAGAGAGCCAGACACAAGGAAAAAAGACAGGTGAGAGCACAAGGCCTCTTGTTCATGCTTTGGTACTGGCAAAACAAGACAAGGCAAAAAACAAAACCAGGCAAGTGGAGTGCTGCCTGATGGTATTAGGAGTACTCATAGGAGCTGAGAGTGGATGCAATAGAGCCGATTCCATAGCTCTGCTAACACACACACACACACACACACACACACACACACACACACACGTCAGCTACCTACCTTATTACGATTAGTGAAGATTACTGTAAGTTTAAATCTCAATATTTATTGAAATTTCCAATGTGTGTATGTGTGTGTGTGTCAAATGAAGCTGATTTGTGTGCGTCCTGGTCCCCAGTTTGCTGACAATCCTATTTCTGTTCCCAGACTACACATGACCCCAGACAGCCTAGGTCTGAGGATGGGCAAGACAAGGCACGAACCTGTGCTTCCCTGTGTTCCTGCTCTTTGTCCCTCTGTCCTACTTAGACCCACGTCTAATATTTACCTTGCAAACAGGAAATAGGGGAGGGACAGGAGTAGGCTGGGCTCCACAGCTCTGTTGGACCAGAAGTGTCCCTCGGCTATCGCAGGGCAGACACGTGGGTGAGAAGCAGTTGTACCAGGAAGACCTAGAGAAGTAGACTGGCCCTTGTTCTGGTACAGGGAACAGGAGATGATCAACAGAAGGTCCAAGAAAAGCCTTAGCTCTCCCTCCCAAACGGCTACTACATACAAACACACCTCCACAGCACCTTGGTCAGGAAGGGTGAGAAAGAGGACCTGCCCCCAGAGGCTGAGAGTTTGGGCCACTTTGAGGCTAATTCTTATCCCCCACCACCCCTCAGAATCACAGAATGAGGTGAAACCATGCATCTGGCCACACTTCTGTCTGTTCCTCATATCTGTTCATTGTGATTACACTAATTGCAATAACTATGTTGTAATTATGGTAATTATAATACATAGATTTACTTTTTTTTTTTTTTTTGGGTGTCAGTACTGGGGCTTGATTTCTGGGCCTGGGTTGTTGTCCAAAAAGTTTTTTGCAGCCGGGCGCTGGTGGCTCACGCCTGTAATCCTAGCTACTCAGGAGGCTGAGATCTGAGCATCGCGGTTCAAAGCCAGCCCGGGCAGGAGAGACCGGGAGACTCCTATCTCCAATAAACCACCAGAAAACCAGAAGTGGCGCTGTAGCTCAAGTGGTAGAGCGCTCACCTTGAGCTAAAGAACTGAGGGACAGCGCCCAGGCCCAGAGTTCAAGCCCCATGACCGACAAAAAAAAAAAAAAAAAAAAAAAAGGTTTTTTGCTCAAGTCTGGCACTCTACCACTTTGAGCCACATCTCCATTTTTGGCTTTTTTGCTGGTTAATTGAAGATAAGAGTCCATGCCTTTTCTGCCTGGATTGACTTTGAACCTCAATCCTCAGCTCTCAGCCTCCTAAGGAGCTAGGATTTCAAGCATGAGCCACCAGTGCCTGGTAAATCTACTAATGATTAAACACTATATTTCTGGGCTTCTGTAATGTCATGGCCAAGTATTATTCCCACTTACAGATAAGAAAACAGGCCCACAGACAATTCTTTGATGGTCTGAGATTGCAAGGAGTCAGGAGAAGGGAAGGGTGTGTGGCTATGGTAGCCCATGTTCACATAGGCATCCGGAAATAAGAGGTAGGTGATAGCTTTTTCTCTGGGCCTGCCCCACCCACCAGAAACCATCCATTCCTGGTCCAGGCAGGTAAGTCTGTCTTCCTGGATGGCGGGGGTGGGCCAGGGGACGATCTATCCCCTTGTCCCCACGGCCCTGACCCGCTGACCTCTCCCTTGCCACCGATTTCTTCATGCTGGTTCATCATTAACTCAAAGGGATCAGGACAGTCCCTCAGATCGCAGGAGCCGACCACGTTATGGCGCACGTCGGAGGCCTGCGGCTACCTGGCTACCTGGCCCTGGCTGCCCTGTTTACCCTTGCGCACAGCCAGCATGGTAAGAGATTGCTTGGAAGTGGAGGCAGGAATGGAGGGCTGCAGGCTAGGCCCATGGGCTGGGGGTTACCAGGCTGGCCCCTAGGTAAGCCTCAGGCCAGAGTCCAGCTTCAGGAAGGAGTCAGGTGCTCAGGGCTGCGAGGAAGGTGGCTGCTTCTTTCAGTCTGCTGAGTGGGCAGGGGCAACCAATGACAAAGAGGGAGCAAGTGATCTATGTTTAGCTGCCTTCTGGATACTTCCTCGTCCCAGACATCATCTCATAGAAGCCAGGAGGGCCAGGCCAGGCTTGCTTCCCGGCCCAGGATGGCCAATGCCACCCAGATCCCTGGAGTGACAGTCCCTTGCCCCTCCTACCACAGTGTTCCTGGCCCCTCAGCAAGCACTAGCGTTGCTCCAGCGGGTCCGCAGAGCCAACACCGGCTTCCTGGAGGAGATGCGCAAGGGCAACCTGGAGCGGGAGTGCGTGGAGGAGCAGTGCAGCTACGAAGAGGCCTTTGAGGCGCTGGAGTCCACCAGTGCCACAGTGAGCCACCTGCCTGCTGGGGGGATGGGCCCCTGAGGGGGCCCAGGGCAGGCGGCCCACGGGGAGGCGAGAAGCAGCATCTCAGCTACTTGCTGTGGTGATGACTTCAGGCCCGAGCTCCATTTCACTGGGCACCCCAGCCTCTCTCGGGGCTCCCAGTGCCTGGAAGGTGTCATGACTTCAGCAGCTGGGGAGGCTCATGCAATCAGGAGACTGCAGCCTTCAGCATCAAGCCACAGTGGGACTCTCTGGGATACCTGGCCTTAGAAAAGGCCCCCCCCCCTTTTTTTCCTGGTCATGGGGCTTGAACTCTGGGCCTGGTGCTGTCCCTCATCTGTTCAGCTCAAGGCGAGCGCTCTACCACTTGAGCCACAGCGCCACTTCCAGTTTTCTCAGTGGCTTATTGGAGATAAGAGTTTTACAGCCATTCCTGCCCGGGCTGGCTTTAAATCACGATTCTCAGATCTCAGCCTCCTGAGTAGCTAGGATTACAGGAGTGAGCCACCAGCGCCTGCCTCAGAAAGAGCCTTTTCATCCCTTCCATGCCATGATTAGGAAGTGGGGTGTGTGGGGAGGTGAGGCCAGAAACCTCGGGCTCAAAACCTCAGTGTCCCTGGGCTCCGTGCAGCCCCGATGCTTTCTCTTCTCCAGTCTACCCTATAGCTGGGAGAGCCCTGTTTAGTCCTGTGCTGTCCTTATTCATCTTCTCCTTGTGCAAAATGCAAGAGGCTGGGCATGCGCCTCTCCAAAGCCCTTGCATGTGTGAATGGGGCAGGGGAGCGTGTATGCTTCAGTCTCATGCCCAGACCTTGTTTTTCAGGATATCTTTTGGACCAAGTACACAGGTGAGTACCAGGCAAGGTTTACCCCAGGAAGGGAGGCCTGGGCATTCCAGCTAGAGAATATTCTCTCCCACTGGTACACAATCTGCCTGGCTTCCTGTTCTCTCCTCCTTCCTTTCCTCCTCCCCTACTCCTTTCGTCCTCCCTCCCTTTCTTCTTTCTCCTTCCCTCCTTCCCATCGATCCACAGTCTCTCTGTTCCTGTCATCTCATTTTACTCTGCCCATCCTATCCCTACACCAATCCTAAAAGTGTTTCTGGTCTTTTCCAGCTTGTGATTCAGTGAGGAAAACTCGAGGGATTTTCACGGAATGTATGGAAGGTGAGAGGTGACAGGATGTGGGGAGAGTCCAGAGAAGAGAAGGGGGTGGACTAGGAATGGGTGGCCCTGCTGGTCATCTCTAGCCCCTGACATTGCCTTTCTGTCCCTGGAGTAAAGATGTGACTTTCCATGTGACTCTGGTCTAGTAGTTTGTTGGAGGAACAAAGGAATGAATGGATAAGGAATTCATGTTTAAGGCCTCATTCTCCATATCTCTATCTAATCAGAGCTCTGAGCACCACATGTTCCTTCAACCAAACTTTCAATGGCTCCTCATCACCCACAGAATAAGACAGATTTCTTAGCCTGGCAAAACTTTCAGATCCATCCTTAGCTTCTCTTTCTAGATTTCCTGTTGTACCAAACTCAAAACTCATAACACACACTCTGACAGTGGGCTGATCTTCACACATGGTCAGAGGTTTCTACTTCCTGGCTTATTGCTAGCATGGTCCTCCCTGGAGCAGTTACCACTGACACTGTCCTTCCAGAACTAGTTCAAGTGCCACCTTGAACCTGAGCCTTCAGGGAGCTGCCCTGTCCTCCACAGCATTCTGATTCTATCTTTAGTCAGCAACGGGCTTTGTGCACTTCAGGCATTGGTTAGTCATTGACCACAGTTTAATTTCTTTCTTTCTTTTTTTTTTTTTTTTTGGTCCGGTCGTGGGGCCTGAACTCTGGGCCTGGGCGCTGTCCCTCAGCTCTTCAGCTCAAGGCTAACGCTCTACCACTTGAGCCACAGCGCCACTTCCGGCTTTTTTTCTTTTTGCTTATGTGGTGCTGAGGAATCGAACCCAGGGCCTCATGCATGCAAGGCAAGCGCTCTACCACTGAGCCATCTTCCCAGCCCCAGTTTAATTTCTTTATTAAAAAATTATTAATTTTGGCCTGGCACTAGTGGCTCACGCCTGTAATCCTAGCTACTCAGGAGGCTGAGATCTAAGGATCGTGGTTCAAAGCCAGCCCAGGCAGGAAAGTCCGTGAAACTCTTATTTCCTATAAACACCAGAAAACTGGAAGTGGTGCTGAGCTCAAGTGGTAGAGTGCTAGTCTTGAGCTGAAGAGCTGAGGGACAGCGCCCAGGCCCAGAGTTCAAGCCCCACGAACAACAACAAAATTAGTTTTATAATATTTATTTATTTACTTATTTATTTTTGAGATAGTGTCTAACTATGTAGCCCCAGGCTGGCCCCAAGTTCCAGAGTCCCCTGAGTGATGGGATTACTCCACCCTGCCTGGCAAGTGCTGGGAATTTTTTTTAACAATGTTGAATAGTTTTCACTTTCAAGGAATTTACCGTCTCAAGGAAAGAAAAACAGAAAACACTAAAGTGATTACTAGGAAAGTTTTCAGGTGCCAAGAAGCCACGAGAGAAGGAAATAGCAGAATCAGAGAAGCCTTCCCAGAAGTAGCATTTACCTGGCCTTGTGGGAGACCACAAAGAACAGATCTAAGAGCATTCCAAGCAGAGCACACAGCATTTGCAAAGGCCCTGGGGCTTTAGGAGCAAACACAGAAAGACCAGGGCTGGGTTAGCAGCCAGGAGGAATCCCTGAATAGGAGCCGCACCAGGACAGGCACCTGGCTTGACTGTGACTCAGGGCTGTGTCCTCAGCACCTGGCTCGGTACCTGTCATTGCACTTGTATGTGGTGGGCACTCTGAGTATCTGGTCACTGCCACTGGGTGCCAAGGAGGAGTAGAACACCTGCAGGTTAGAGATGGTGGAGTGAGTTTTGCTGAAGTCACGGGGACAAATCCTGAGGAATTAATGCTGACCTAGGCTCTATCTGTGCAGGTCACTGTGCCAAGGATCTGGGAACGAACTATCGAGGGACTGTGAATGTCACTCGGTCGGGCATCGAGTGCCAACTCTGGAATAGTCGCTACCCACACAAGCCTGAGTGAGTGGTGGGCAGGCCTGCTCAGCAATGGGCTGATGGGGGCAAGGACAGCCTGGAAACCCAGGCTTTGGCTGAGCAATCTCCTTTTCCAGCATCAACTCCACCACCCACCCTGGGGCTGAGCTGCAGGAGAATTTCTGCCGTAACCCAGATGGCAGCACCACGGGTCCCTGGTGCTACACCACAGACCCCACTGTGCGCAGGGAGGAATGCAGCATCCCCGTCTGTGGTGAGCTGGGGGGATGAGGTGGTCTGTGGCCAAGGCCCAGGGGCCATCGTGGGGTCTGGCAACCTGGGCTGAGCATCAAGATCATTGCTGCCTTCAGAGCTCAATGGGCCTGCTGCCTGGAGCTCCTCCTTTCCTTCCTAACACTGACTTCTTTGTGCTTCCAACTGTGCCTCATTCCAGACCCACATTCTGTCCAGTCCAGGTCCTCTCCTCCTGGAAGCCCTCCTTGACCACTTCAGTCCACATGTCCTTTTCTGAGCACACAGAGCAAAGCCTCATACAACTCCAGCTCCACATGCATCAGTTGTTCTTTCCAGTGTCTTACTCAACTAGAGCCAACAGCAACATTGTAAAACAGAGTAGGCAGGCAACAGGTCAGGGAGACAACCAATAAGCTAACGTCTTACATCTCTACAACACGTCAGGGATGCACCAATAATCTCTTACATCTCCTCTTGGCTACTCTCAGCCATGCTCACCTCTGTGTCTATGGGGTCAGTGGATACTGGCTGGGCTGCGCTGGGTGGGTTGGCTTTGGGTAACAGGTCCAGCAGAGCTTGGCTGCTGTGGGCCCAGATCTGCTCCACTTAACACTCACACTGGGGCAGAGGCTGGAAGAATACAAATCCATAAGCAAGCGTTTCCCATGGTGACAGCAGATGCCCAAAGCATGGAGCAGAAACACCGTGACTGTCAGTCCTGCTTATTTATTTATACTCCATTGGCTGGAGCAAGTCACATGATCAAAGTCAAAGTCATGATGTGAAATACTTGCTACCTGTAAAAATCACATGTGGAAAGCATGTGGATCTGGGCAGGGGTAAAGAATCCATCTCCATTATTTAACCCATGAAACACAGGTTCTAGTCTTTATTCTCTCTATACCCCTTTTGGACTCATTGCTCCATTCTGAAATTGGTTTTTAAAGTTAATAAATTGCCACTTACTGTAACAAAAATAGCTACTTTTTAGATGCCAGTTCCCTCTACACACACTGATGACAAATATATCACCGGCATGATGAACCTGATGTGTCCACAAAGACTCACTGAATAGGCCTTAGTCACCTAGCCTTTCCTGAGCCCCTCTAAAATAGATTCCTTCAAAAACCGAACCAAGTCAGGTGCTAATGGCTCATGCCTATAATCCTAGCTACTCAGAAGGCTGAGATCTGAGGATCCCAGTTCAAAGCTAGCTTGGGCAGACAAATCTGAGAGATTCTTTATCTCTAAATAACCAGCAAAACCAGGCTGGAGTGAAAAAGCTGAGTCAGAGTGAGGCTCTGAGTTCAAGCCCAAGTACCAGCACAAACAAACAAACGGGACACAAACCAGAAGCGACTCCAGGGAGCTATTGATTACCACCATTTCTAGCTTATTATTGCTCCGTATTTATGTGGCATATTTTTATCACCTCAACCCTACAAGACAGAGCAAACCTATTTAAAGGCAGACACTGAAGCTCAAAGAGGTTTGTAGCCTGAGGTCAGGCAGACAGAGGCCTTAAAATGGTTCTGTGTGGTTCTATCCAGTCTAGCCTCTGCTTCCTTCCCCCAGGCCAGAAAGGACAGGTCACTGCGAAGGTGATTCCCAGGGCTGGAGGCTCCAAGGTGACTCCAGACACTGCACTGGAACAGTGTGTCCCTGAGCGTGGCCAGGAGTACCAGGGGCAGCTGGCAGTGACCGCGCTGGGGACCCCCTGCCTGCCTTGGGCCAGTACAGACGCCAAGGCCCTGAGCAAGGACCAGGACTTCAAACCGGAGGTGCAGCTGGTGGAAAACTTCTGCCGAAACCCAGATGGAGACCAGGAGGGTGCCTGGTGCTATGTGGCAAACCAGCCTGGTGACTTTGAGTACTGTGACCTCCACTACTGTGGTGAGCGGGCGGGCAGGGGACCTGAAAAAAGGGGAAGACAAGAACAGTTATGCTTGTCCCTTGTCCCACAAACTTACTGAATATGCAATTGGGGTGACTGCAATGCAGCCTCAGAGAAACTCAGCAGGGGACAGTCCTAGTCCCATTTTACAGATAAACAAATCAAGGCCCTGGTAGGTTGTAACCTAGTGACCCAGGAGCGGTGCTAACCTCAGGTCCAGGTGTCATCCAAGGCTGGCAGGAGATTTGGAAGAACTAAGGTCTGGGTGAGGAATGGCTCAGCCTAGCTCAGGCTCAGCCAGTGTCCTGGCCTTTGCAGAGGAGGCAGTGGAAGAGGAGGCCAGCGAGGATGGAGACGTGGCCATCTCCGGGCGCACTACGGTGGAGGAATTCCAGACCTTCTTTGATGAGAGCACATTCGGAGCAGGAGAGGCAGGTGAGGCCGCTGCTGCTGCTGAGTGCAGGGGCCTGGGGTTGGGGGCTGGGGATCGGCCCCTCATAGCCTGGCTCGTTCTGCAGACTGTGGCCTGCGGCCTCTGTTTGAGAAGAAGTCGCTGCAAGACCAAACGGAGTCAGAGCTTCTGGATTCTTACATCGAGGGGCGCATCGTGGGCGGCTCAGAAGCTGAGATTGGCATCGCTCCCTGGTGTGTCCTGTGCTACAGGCTGCCCCAGCGTATCTCAGCTAAAACCTCTATCTCCCTTGGCTCTGGCTAAGCATCCTACTATCTCCTCATCTTCCCAGCTGTGCTACAAACCCAGGATTTCTTTCTGCTTGTAGGGCTGGTGAGGGCCAGTGCCCCAGCTCAGTGACTCCTGCTCCCCTCTCCCAGGCAGGTGATGCTTTTCCGAAAGAGTCCGCAGGAGCTGCTGTGTGGGGCCAGCCTCATCAGCGACCGCTGGATCCTCACAGCTGCCCACTGCCTCCTGTACCCACCCTGGGACAAGAACTTCACCGAGAATGATGTTCTGGTGCGCATTGGCAAGCATTCCCGTACCAGGTGTGGAGCTGTGGCCGGTGGGTATGGGC
Source organism: Dipodomys merriami (assembly GCF_024711535.1). Lineage (NCBI taxonomy): Eukaryota > Metazoa > Chordata > Mammalia > Rodentia > Heteromyidae > Dipodomys > Dipodomys merriami. Next base: position 7,658,688 of record NW_027203493.1, on the reverse strand, counting down.
CTAGCCCGAGTGCGCCCTGGAGGGTCTCTGGTGGAGCTGGGCCGTGTGGGGTGTCTGTATACCCCCAGTCGTCCCCACCAGGACATGTCCTGATGGGGCTTGGAACTGGGGACAGAGAGTGAAATCGTGCCGTGTCCTCGGCTCTGCTCCAGTCATCAGGATATGGGGCTGGAGTGGGAATCTTCAAAATAGTGAGTGGTGCCGGGCGCCAGTGGCTCACACCATTAATCCTAGTCACTCAGGAGGCTGAGATCTGAGGATGGCAGTTCCAAGCCAGCCCAGGCAGGAAAGCCCATGAGACTCCTATCTCCAATAAACTACCAGAAAATCAGAGGTGGCGCTGTGGCTCAAAGTGGTAGAGCACTAGACTTGAGTTCAGAAACAACATCCAGGTTGAGCCCTATAACCAACAAAAGAAAAAATATATATAGTGATTGGCCAGTGCCGCCAGCTGTGCCCACCCCGTCTGCCTGGCAGGTCTGATGCCAGTACCTTGTGAGGGTTAGGACTAATAAGCCACTATGGGATGGGAGGAGCTGTCAAGGGAGAAGCCAGCCCTGTGCCCTCCTGTGACCCACCGTCACTCCTTGAGAACTGACTGCCCCTCACAGCATGGGCCTCTCACAGCATGGACTGGTAGACTCTTGGTTTCTCCGCTGGGGTCTCCACAGGTATGAGCGGAACATAGAAAAGATCTCCATGTTGGAGAAGATCCACATCCACCCCAGGTACAACTGGAGGGAGAACCTGGACCGAGACATTGCCCTGCTGAAGCTCAAGAAGCCCATCACGTTCACTGACCACATTCACCCTGTGTGCCTGCCGGACAAGGAAACAGTGACCAGGTTGGGGCTGAGTTGTTCCGGGCTGGTCAGAAGGTTTTTCTCCTTTCTAGGTTCCTTCATGGAGTGAACTCACAAGTTCTTTCCCATCCTGGAGTTTATTTTTATTATTTTTTTATTTTTTGGGTCCGGTCGTGGGGTCTGAACTCTGGGCCTGGCCGCTGTCCCTCAGCTCTTCAGCTCAAGGCTAGCGCTCTACCACTTGAGCCACAGCGCCACTTCCGGCTTTTTTTCTTTTTGCTTATGTGGTACTGAGGAATCGAACCCAGAGCCTCATGCATGCAAGGCAAGTGCTCTACCACTGAGCCACCTTCCCAGCCCCTGGAGTTTTAGATTTTAAGATTTAAAAAATAATTGTTATTGGGAGTATGGAAAGGATGGGAAGGGGAAACAAAGGAGGAGGCTACAATGCTTGATAAGAAATGTACTCATTATCTTGCCCATGTAATTGTAACCCCTCTGTACAGTATTTTCACAATAAAAAATTGTTATTATAAAAGTGATATAGAGAGGTTACAGTTATGTAAGTCAGGTAATAAGCACAGATTCTTTTGTATGTGTGTGCTGGTTCTGAGGCTCGAACTCAGGGCCTGGTGCTGTCCCTGAACTTTTTTTTTTCCTTTGGGCTAGTACTGTACCACTTGAGCAACAGATCCACCTCTGACATTTTTTTTTTTAATTTATTTTATTTTATTTATTTATTTTTGCTGGTCGTGGGGCCTGAACTCTGGGCCTGGGCACTGTTCCTCAGCTCTTCAGCTCAAGGCTAGTGCTCTACCACTGGAGCCACAGCGCCACTTCTGGCTTTTTCTGTTTATGTGGTGCTGAGGAATAGAACCCAGGGCCTCATGCTTGCAAGGCATGCACTCTACCACTGAGCTACCTTCCCAGCCCCGAACCTCTGACATTTTTTGGAAATAGGAATCTTACAGACTTCCCTGCCTGGTCTGGTTTCAAACCATGATCTTCAGATCTCAGCTCTTGAGTAGCTAGGATTCCAGGTGTGAACCAGCAGCACCTGGCTGAGTTTTAGATGGTGGTTAGGGCCAGGAAGCTCCTGCATGGATTGGTTCTCACTAGACCCTTTTTCCTTCCTCAAAGGCTGTTCCAGGCTGGACACAAAGGGCGGGTAACAGGCTGGGGCAACCTGAGGGAGACCTGGACAACCAGCGTCAATGAGGTGCAACCCAGTGTCCTGCAGGTGGTGAACCTGCCCATTGTGGAGCGGCCGGTGTGCAAGGCCTCCACCCGGATCCGCATCACCGACAACATGTTCTGTGCTGGCAAGTCTGTGTTTTCTGGGTCTGGGGAACAGCAGGGACCAGGGGTGGCAGGACTGAGACATGTTCCAGGCCCAGACCTCAACTCCTAGCTGCAGGTGCTTACAAGGCAGACGATGTTGGCAAGTTGCACAACCTCTTGGAGACTGTTTCTTCTAGAAAATGGAATACAAATCATGAATTCATGTAACGCTTAAATGAGACAGTGAGCATGACTGTAGTTGGCATGAAGTCAGTTCATTCTTTCACTCATTTAGCAGTTATTTAAATGCCTACTATGTCCCAAGCAGCATTGGAAGGTACACAATAGGGACCAAAACACACAGTCTTTACCCGGTGCTGGAGGCTCATGCTAGTAATTAATCCTAGCTACTCAGGAGGCTGAGATCTAAGGATCACCATTCAAAGACACCAGGGCAAGAAAGGCTGTGAGATTCTTATCTCCAATTAACTATCACAAAGCTAGATGTGAGGGTGTTGCTCAAGTGGTAGAGCAGCAGCCATGGGCAAGGAAGCGCAGGGACAGCGCCCAGGCCCTGAGTTCAAGCCCAAGGAAGATTCTTCCTAGGAAGGAATGTCAGTAAAGAGCTTTAGAATCTTACTCTTTTTTTTTTTTTTTGTCGGTTGTGGGCCTGAACTCTGGGCCTGGGCGCTGTCCCTCAGCTCTTCAGCTCAAGGCCAGCGCTTTACCACTTGAGCCACAGAGCCACTTCTGGCTTTTTCTGCTTATGTGGTGCTGAGGAATCAAACCCAGGGCCTCATGCATGCGAGGCAAGCACTCTACCACTGAGCCACCTTCCCAGCCCCTAGAATCTTATTCTTGATAAGTGCTCTGAAGAAAAATGAAGCTGGGTAAAGAGCCAGAACAGGGGGCCAGGATCATCCAAACAAAGCAGCCAGAGAAGATTCGAGAAAACCCTCTCAGAAGATGATGTTTGAGGCCGGGCACTGGTGGCTCACACCTGTAATCCTAGCTCCACAGGAGGCTGAGATCTGAGGATCACGGTTCAAAGCCAGCCCGGGCAGGAAAGTTCGTGAGACTCATCTCCAATAAACCACCAGAAAACCGGAAGTGGTGCTGTAGCTTAAGTGGTAGAGCGCTAGCCTTGAGCTGAAGAGCTGAGGGACAGCACCCAGGCCCAGAGTTCAAGCCCCATGACCAACCAAAAAAAAAAAAAAAAAGAAAAAAGATGATGTTTGAAGAGAGACTGGAAGAAGTGAAGGAGTGAGCAGGCACATGGTGGTGGAGGGGCGGGGGAGATACGTGCTCCAGAGGAGTCAGTAGGTGCAAAGGTGCACCGGTTCCTGCTTAGCAGGGTCAGAGAGCAGTAGGGCCCAGGCTGACCTCAAATTGCTGCTTCCAGCCTATTATTTTTGAGTATTCCAATCTTTTTTAGTTTGAAAAAATGTGATGAATTGTCTAAATGAAAGGAGGAAAGAGAATTTTTAAGGATCCTGTATTGTTGTTAAGCACAACTACTTTATAGCGAAGTGTGGTAAGATAGGAATTTGGAGCTGGGTGCTGGTAGCTCACAAGTTGAGATCTGAGGATCGCTGTTCAAAGCCAGCCCAGGCAGGAAACTCTGTGAGACTATTATTGCTAATAAACCACTCAGAAAACTGGAAGTGGTGTTGTGGTTCGAATGGTAGAGTGCTCGCCTTGAGCTGAAGAGTTGAGGGATAGTGCCCAGGCCCAGGGTTCAAGCCCCACAACTGACCAAAAAAAAAAAAAAAAAAAAAAAGGAATTTGTGTCAGCAGGTGGATAAACAGAGAAGACAGCAACCCGGAGGTAGCCAGCCTCCTTACAGCCTTTCAATCATGTCTTTGAACCCCTCTCTAACTGGTTTTTAGTTGCATTTATTTCTACTCATTAGGACACTTGCTCAATCCTATTATTATTATTATTTTGCCAGTCCTGGGCACTGTCCCTGAGCTTCTTTTGCTTAAGGCTACCACTCTACCACTTGAGCCACAGTGTCACTTCTGGCTTTTTTCTGATTATGTGGTATTGAGAAATTAAACCCAGGGTTTCATGCATGCTAGGGAAGCACTCTACCACTGAGCCACCTTCCCAGCCCTTGCTCAATTCTTTTACTGGCAGTATCCCATACATCTCTTGGTGGAAGAAGCTTGTCTACTAGTAAGTAGATTCTAGTAGGATCACAGGTGTGGGCTTTCCTGAGTTGTAGTTATGAACTTATTCCTTGCCTTCACACCTTCACATATTTTGACTTTTTTCCTTTTTTTTTTTTTTTTTTTTTTTTTTTTTTGCCACTTCTGGGTCTTGAACTCAGGGCCTGGGTACTGTCCCTGAGCTTCTTTTGCTCAAGGCTAGCACTCTACCCTTGAGCCACAGGGCCACTTCCGGTTTTTTCTGTATATGTGGTACTGAGGAATCGAACCCAGAGCTTCATGCATGCTAAGACCAACACTCTTACCACTAAGCCACATTCTCAGCCTGATATTTTGACTTTTTGAAGAACATGACTAGTATGTCGTGTGTGTGTGTGTGTGTGTGTGTGTGTGTGTGTGTGTCTGTGTCTGTGTGTCTGTGTGTACACTGGGGTTTAAACTCAGGGCCTGAGAACTGCCCGTCTGAGCTTCTTTTGCTGATGGTTAGCTCTCTACCACTTGATTAATTGAAGAGTCTCACAGGTTTTCTTGCCCTGGCTGGCTTCAAACTAGGATCCTTCAGATTCAGCCTCCTGAATAGCTAGGATTACAAGCATGAGCCACAGGCATCCAGCTTGTTTCATACTTTGCATGCTGCTATGGGAAAGATGCCAGCAGAATTCTTTGCCCTTTAGGATTTCCCTGTCATCTTTGAAGCTTCAGTTTTATTAGGATATGCTTCGGTTTTTTCAACCATTTATTTATCTGTATGTAAATTTGGAGTTAATCACCAGATTCCTAATTCACTTTGCCTGCTTCTATCAATCAGATATATTTTCTCAACCTCATGTTTTTATTACCTTTTGGTGTTATGAATACTATTGAAGACACCAAATGACACTGATGTTTAGCTGTTCCTACATATTAGTTATGCTGCGTGTGTGGTGTTGTGTATATTCTTGTAGTTGTTTTGTATTGTAGAGGCTGTGTGGGAGTTTTAGATAAAACTGTCATTACCATCAGCTTTCTGGAACTCTAACTTGCTTTTCTTTGGAGGGTTGGCTTCAACTTTTTGGGTGGGGCTTCAACTCTGAGGCTGGGCACTGAGCTCCTTAGCTCAAGGTCAGTGCTCTACCACTTGAGCCACATTGCTACTTCTGGTTTTCTGGTGGTTAACTGAAGAGTTTCACAGTTTTCTGCCCAGGCTGGCTTTGAACCGCGATCCTCAGATCTCAGCTTCCTAAGTAGCTAGGACTACAGGTGTGAGCCACCAGCACATGGATGCTTTCTAATTTTTATCTTTGGCAATAGGGAGGCTTGAATGGGGCCTTGTGTTTACTACGAAGGAGCTCTACCACTTTAGCCACAGCTCTACCAATTGAGCTCTAGCTCTTTTTATGTGTGCCAGTACTTGGGTTTGAACTCTCTTGTGCTCTTGGCTTACTGTTGGCCAGTGCTACTTGACCCACTCTTCCCATTCTGGCTTTTGCTGGCTAATGGGAATCACATAGACTTTTCTGCCTGGGCTGGCTGTGGACTGTGATCCTCAGGTTTTAGCTTTTTGAGTATTTAGGATTACAGGTGTAAGCCACCAGTTCCTGGCTCTTAAATTGCTTTTTGAGTTCTTCTTCTTGTGGGGTTGAGAATGGACTGCAGGTACCAAGAGTAGACTTAGGGAAACTAGCATGGTCGGGTTGCAGGGATGTGGCATCTAAGGGACCTGGCCAGACATAGTAGCAGTTGGATTTGGAGTATATACTAAGAACTGGAAGTCAGAGAAGGGGTGAGGTGGATACTTGGAGACTGTGACTCCTGAAAGGAGTGGCTTCTGAGCACTGCACTTGTCTCTCAAGGTTACAAGCCTGATGAAGGGAAGCGAGGGGATGCATGCGAAGGTGACAGTGGAGGCCCCTTCATCATGAAGGTAAACCATTGTGGTGGATATGGCTCACAGGGGTGGGGATGGTTGGGTGAAGAGGAAACCTAAGTTTCCAGAATCAGTGGCCTGGCTGGGTAAGGCCAATATGACCTTGGACTTGACTCTTTTGGAAATGTTCTCTCTCTTCCTCAGAACCCCTATAACCAACGCTGGTATCAAATAGGCATTGTGTCATGGGGAGAAGGCTGCGACCGGGATGGGAAATACGGCTTCTACACACACGTGTTCCGCTTGAAGAGATGGATACAGAAGGTCACTGAGCGGTTTGGATAGAGGGCCACTCCCGGCAACCATCACAGAGGACAATCCAGTGAAAGAATTATTTTTGTGGTTTCTTAAATTCTAGTTCCCATTAAAAGTGACTCATCAATGAGTCTCAAGCTCCCTGAGCCATTTGTTGGTGCAGAGGTTCTGGGCTGGGCTCAGCAAGAGCCAGGAATGCTGCTGGACAGCCGGACTTGAAGGAACGCCCCCATCCAGGCTTTAGTGGGGTATCTCATTTAAATCTCACAACAGACAGGGGCTATCCTTACAAGTGAGGTAAGTAAGGTGGGATCTGGAGAAGTAGTTTGCCCAAAGTCACACAGCTAGGGCCAAGGAGGGCTCAGAACATAGCAGATAGTGAGGTGTTGGCTGTTCTGTTGCCAGGCCTAATTCAGAGCTTGTGCCAGACATGGAAGAGAGGCAAGAAAGAGGGAAACAAAGTGGAGAGTAGATTCTTCTCTCTACTTAACTTTCCTAGAAGCCCCTAGGAGGAGCCCCTTCCTCCTATCATTAAAATGGCCAGATTAGAAAATGCCTGCTTTTGGGAGTACTGTGGGAAACGGTAGTTGGGAGTATGGGAACTCAGGTGTTAAGTTACTCAGGTTCATATTGTGGCTCCAAGCAGAGAAGGGGTAAGCACAGACAAAGCTCCTCCTGACCTGCCCGAACCTGTTTCTTTGTATTTTACATGTACAAAGGTCCCACAGCTCACTTAGTGCCCGCTGCCCAGGAAGCACTCCGAAAGACACTGTTTTTTTTGACTCCCAACACTGCCTGCCAATTGGCCTGGGCATCTACCCTGGCATGGTTAAAGGCCCTTTACTGGTCACTTCCTCTTTCCTCCCACAAACAGCATATGATAGTACAGGGCAGCTGTTTCCTAGAATTCTCCTAAGTGTTTAGCAGAGATTTTCTGGAAAATAGGGGCTAGAGGGAGTTTGGTGGATCTGTAAAGGCTTTAGACAAATTAAGAAACCATGGTGCAGGACTGCAAAGGGGGCCCTATGGCAGCTGTCTTCCAGGTTACTATCGGCAGGACTCATAGGGTGTCCCACTGCTGCCTGTCCACAGAGCTCCATCACGTTCCTCAGTTATAGAGTACCATGGCGTTGTTGGGACATTTATGATGCAGGGGCCACTGCAGCCTAAAACACCGGTGACAGTGAGTTTCAATTCATGTGAAACGTGCACCTGTTCATACTTCGTGGAGGCTGAGCCACGCGGATGTAAGACGGGAGAAGAGCATAGTGGTTACCATTCTCAGCTGATGATCTTCAATTAACTTGAATAAGTGCAAAAGGGATCCTTTCTTTCTTTATTTTGGGGGGTCCAGTTGTGGGGCTTGAACTCTGGACCTGGGCGCTGTCCCTCAGCTCTTCAGCTCAAGGCTAGTGCTCTACCACTTGAGCCACAGCGCCACTTCCGGGTTTTTTCTTTTTGCTTATGTGGTGGTGTGCTGAGGAATCGAACCCAGGGCCTCAGGCATGCAAGGCAAGTGCTCTACCACTGAACCTCCTTCCCAGCCCCGCGGGATCTTTTTCTTTACTTGGCAGTATATTGTTTAGATTCAGGGCCTCAGGCTTACCTTGGCTTGTGCTCTATCACTTGAACCAAATCTCCAGTCTGGCTTTTATTGCTGGTAATTTTGGAGATGGGGTCTCATGGACTATGTAGCCCTGGCTGGCATTAGTCTTCCCAAGTGCTGTGATTATAGATATGGCCCATCACATACAGTCTTTCACTTTTCACTACATGAAGCAACAGAGAATTAGGATAGAGTTCTTTTTATTCTTTGATTTAGATTGACCATAAAGCAGGATTAAAAAAAAATGCAGTGCAACTTCAGTGAGTTTGCAGTATCTCTGTCACCCAGAATTTTAACCAGAGCATGGTGGAAGGGATTCAGAACGAATGCACTGCTAAGCAAGGTGGATTGTGCTTTCTAAGGAGGCTGAGATCTGGATTGTAGTTTGAAGCCAGCCCAGGGCAGAAAAAAAATCCACGAGATTCTATCTCCAAAATTATCAGCAAAATAGCCAGGCTGGAGAATGGTTTAAGTGGTAGAGAGGTCTGCTGAGTAAGCATAAAATTCAAGTTCAATCCCTCAGTACTGAAAAAAAGAACACTCAGACCCCCCCCTTTTTTTTTTTTTTTTTTGGGTCAGTCATGGGACTTGAACTCTGGGTCTGGGCACTGACCCTTAGCTCTTCAGCTCAAAGCTAGTGTTCTAATACTAGTGCCACAGTGCCACTTCCAGTTTTCTGGTGGTTTATTGGAGATAAGAGTCTCATGAACTTTCCTGCCTGGGCTGGCTTTGAACTGTGATCCTCAGATCTCAGCCTCCTGAGTAGCTAAGATTACAGGCTTGAACCATTGGCACCCGGCTCCAGAACCTGTTTTTTAAACAAGAACACACATTTTCATATCTCAACATCACCATCAGTGTTGCAAGCTTTGAGATCTTGGAGTTTTCCAATGAGCTCTTCTAACTCTAGACCCAGTGCAGTCAAATACGTATGTGCGATATGCAGATGAACCCAAATCTTGCTGCTGGGTGGGAAATACTATGGCCCAAATTGGTCCTTCTACAGCTGCAAATTCCTATCTTGTCATGAACACTTACCTCTTTCCATGAAGTCCTATAAGGGAGAAAAGCAAGGTCAACTCTGGGCAGCTTAGAGATCACTTCAAAGTTATGTCTGGGAGGCTGGGAAGGTGGCTCAGTGGTAGAGTGCTTGCCTTGCATGCATAAGGCCCTGGGTTTGATTCCTCAGCACCACATAAGCAGAAAAGGCCGGAAGTGGTGTGGCTCAAGTAGTAGAGTGCTAGCCTTGAGCTGAAGAACTGAGGGACAGTGCCCAGGCCCAGAGTTCAGGCCCCACAACTGACTGACCAAAAAAAAAAAAATTATGCCTGGAACCAAGGGAAGGTAGACTGATTTGATGAACAACCAAGAGGGGATTCGTTTCATGTCAGTCTTTAATTTCTTGAACACCAGCTGAATAGATGGTGGGCTAAAAGTCAAAGTTGTTAGGATTGCCGAAGCCTCCCCTGGCCCCAGAACTTCTGAGTTGTAAGGAGTTTTTCTGACTGTGGACACAGTTGCTGTGGAATTTACCCCAGGGGTGAGTTTTCAGATCAGGTATAAAGCAACTGGTAGTCTGGACAAACAGAGCCTCAAGATGGGAGGGAAAGGACTAAACTCTCACTGATCCATTTATGGGGTGGCAACCATTATAGGCCAGCCAATGCAATCTCATGTCCACTTGAGCATCTAAGTGACTGATACCAGGAGTTCCTTGGAACTACCAGAGAACATTGGGATACTGGGGGAAGTCAACCAAAGCCTCACTTGAGGAAAGGTGAGAGTTCCTGACTCCATAGGAACTGCATGGGAAAAGCAGAAAAGCGAGTCTCTCCTACTGCAGTGACATGGCTTGGAGGGTGTGAGCCAAGAGAAGGCAGTGCTTGGAAGGCAGGTGCTCCCTTCGCTGGCTGAGCATCCAGCAGTCCTGCGGGGGGCAGAGGCGTGGTGGCATAAAGAGGTGCCAGCTCTCACTAATATGGAATATGGAGCACTTGAGGAAACAGGTATAGTTAATGCAAACTTTATTTATAAAAGACTCTTAAATTAGTTGTCTCATGCCATGCATTCATACAGAATACAGTGATCCTTCAGGGCTACAGAGAGAAGAGCTCACAAACTCAACGGAAAACTATTAAAGAGTTTCTAATAGTGAAAAGCTAGGAAAGATTAGGACAATTTTACAAATGAGCAAGTAAAAAGAAAACAAAAGGAGGAGGATATGGAACCTAGTCTGAGCTGAGGGCAGCTGTTTCAGTCTGTACACTAAGCTAATCCACGACAGTCTTCTAGAAGTGGAAGCGGAGGTGGTGTCAGTGATGCTGTGCAGATGGGAGGCACAGAGCGCCACCCTGTCCAGCCCAGTGCCCTGCGCTCTTTCCCGTCCCTGTCCCCGTCCACGTCCACGCTGCTGAGTACTTACGACCAGTCTGTGTACGTATGCTAGGCCTGCAGCGGCCACTTCACACTACAGGGCTTCTAGTTTAGTAAACTAAAGCTGCAGGGTGCGGAGGATGGGCAGCTTCATTTGCGACTGCTCTTTATTCTCTCCAGTCTCTTTTTCAAGTCGTCTATGTTGGTTGTGGAAGAGGAGGTCAGGGTTCCGGCACAGTGGGTCTGGTTGGAATCCAGGGCTGAGTGCTGGTGCTGCTCCCGTGACTCTCGCAGCTGGGAGAGCTTGCTGTGCAGCATGTCTGTAGAAGAGGCCACTGGGGGGATTGCTGGTTTGGAGAGCAAAGAGGTCAGCGGAGGCCGATCATCTTGCTAGTGAGGGAAAAACAGACACCACGTAAGTTCAGGGAAAGCAGGCTGGGATGCACTAGGGCCAAGCGACTCCCTCTGGGCTAGTCTGCCCCTGACCTGCAGTCCTCCAGACCCACATAGAAGGAAGGAGGGGTACCTTTGTGTTGTCCAGACCACACCGCTGTCGGAGGATTTTTAGCCTTTCCAGGTAAACAGATGGTCCCACCTCTTCTCCATTAGTGTTACCTATGGAGGACACTGTGCTTGTGGGGGTAGGCACACATGTGACCTCCATCTGAGGGGAGATGCCTAGAGAGGAAAAGATAAACAATATTGATATGTACATGTACCACATTTCCAGACTTCTTTGCTTAATCTGCCACTGAGAACACTAATTTCCAATGGTAGAGTAGCTCATATCTGTAATCCCAGCTGCTCAGAAGGCACAGATTGGGAGGACTGTAGTTCAAGGACAACTGGGCAAAAAAGTTACCAAGACTTCATCTCAACCAAAAAACCAATCCTGCATGGTAGTACATGCGTATAATTGAACTATGCAAGATGTCGTAGGTAGGAGATCACAGTTCAAAGCTGGCCCCAGGCAAAATATGCATGAGTCTCCATCTGGATCCAGCTAAAAGAACTGCTAGTACAGATCAAGTGGTAGACTATCTGCTTAGCAATCATGAGGCCCTGAATTCAAATAAAAATAAATAAAATCTAAATAGAAATAAATAAAAGCTAAATTTCCAGGGCTGGTGGTGTAACCAGTAAATACCGTAATGATTTGGGTTTAATCCCTAAAGCAAAAGCAAAAAACAAACAAACAAAAAAACAACCCCCCCCCCAAAAAAAAAAATCTCTGGAGGCTCTTCATTGTGCTCAAAACCAAAGCAAACAACAAAGGTTTATCTGGAGTTGGTGATAAAAGGTGTTCTCAAATATACAAGATAAACTTAAAGAGAATTTCAAGGATTAATAGACAGGTGGAATGTAAGTTGGTCAGTCCAACCACACCCTGGTTATGCAAAAGGTATTCCAGGAATCACAGTTGACTTGAACAATCCAAAAGACCTGAGCTACTGCAGAGTATATTAGAAGAGCCCAACTAAAACACCTGTGCACCTTAAATCTGCAGAAGATTCAGATTAAGGGCTGGGAATGTGGCTTATTAGTAGAGTGCTTGCTTTGCATGCATGAAGCCCTGGGTTCAATTCCTCAGTACTACATGAACACAAAAAGCCAGAAGTGGCATGGTGGCTCAAGTGGTAGAGTGCTAGCCTTAAGCAAAAGAAGCTCAGGGACAGTGCCCAGACCCAAAGTCAAAGCCCCAGGACTGGCAAAAAGAAAAAAAAAAAAGAAGATTCAGATTAAATTTAGACCAGTTCATAAAACTGGGAGCTCTTTGCTGTAAAGAACTATGTGGGCCCTATGACCTTTAAGAGGTCCTTATGAGGGACACAGAGAGATGCTGAGGTGTCTAGCATTAGAGTATTTGTAACCTTGTCACAAAGATCAATGTTCTGGGAGGAGAAGGAAAACCATTAACTAAACCAAAACAAGAACAAGAAAATCAATTTCGGGTCCTTAACTTCTGAGAGGGAACAATCATAAAATACAACATTTAAAAAATAACTTGGGCTCAGTGATATAATTCTTGTCTTACATACATTGAGGCTCTGGGTTCCTGGGTTTGATTCTCAGTACCACAAAACAAGAACACCAATTTCCCCCCCCACAATCCTGGGGCTTGTACTTTAGGCCTGGGCACTGTCCCTGAGCTTCTTTTGCTTAAGGCTAGCACTCTACCACTTGAGCCACGGTGCCATTTCTGCCTTTTTTGTTTATCAGTCTCACGGACTTTCTTTTCTGCCCAGGCTGACTTTAAAATGAGATCCTCAGATCTCAGCCTTCTGAGTAGCCAGGATTATAGGTATGAGCCATCAGTGCTTGGCATGAATGCCAATTTTATTTATTTATTTTTTTACTTTTTTATTGTAAAGATACTATACAGAGGGTTACAGTTACATGAGTAAGGTAATGAATGAGTGCACTTCCTATTGGGCATTGTTACCCCCTCCATTGTTTTCCCCCTACTATCCCTTCCCTCCCTACCTTCCCCAAGGTTTTTTTTTTTTTTTTTTAATTGTGATTAAGTGATTACATAATTTCCCAAATTTCACAGTATTGTGGAATAATGATGCTCATTTAAAGTCACAAGTTCATTCTAACTTTCCTGGGGCAAATTGTCTATCACGTCTATAACATATAACGGTGTACACATACATACCATACATGTGATCAGCAGCATGGGGATATTTAGTAGTGGTTCGACCAGATGAGTGGGAGTTCTTTGTTTCTTTTTTTTTTTTTTTTTTTTTGGGTCCGGTCATGGGGCCTGAACTCTGGGCTTGGGCACTGTCCCTCAGCTCTTCAGCTCAAAGCTAGTGCTCTACCACTTGAGCCACAGCGCCACTTCCGGCTTTTTTCTTTTTGCTTATGTGGTGCTGAGGAATCGAACCCAGGGCCTCAGGCATGCAAGGCAAGCGCTTTAACCACTGAGCCACCTTCCCAGCCCAGTTCTTTGTTTCTTAAGTCCTGTTAGTTTTGTCGTATCACCTAACATTTTGGATTTAGCATCCACTTATCAGGGAGACCATGTACCGTTTGTCTCTTTGCTGTTGGCTTACCTCGCTCAACATGATTCCTTCTAGCTCCATCCATTTCCCTGCAAATGCCATTATTTTGTCATTTCTAATGTCTGCATAATATTCCATTGTGTCTAGATACCACAGTTTTTGGATCCATTCATCTGTGGTGGGGCAACTGGGTTGTTTCCACATCCTAGCTATTGTGAACAGTGCTGCAATAAACATGGAGGTGCACGTGTCCTTGTATATTGGTTCCTGTTGTTCAGGGTAGATGCCTAGAAGTGGTATGACTGGGTCATAAGGGAGGTCAATCTTTAGCTTTCTAAGGACCCTCCAGACTGTTTTCCAAAGTGGTTGTATATATAAGTGTACATGAATGCCAATTTTACATCAACATAAATTTGTTATTCTTCCAAAAGAAAAATGGAAGAAAAAAAATAGAAGTGTAACACAGGGAAAAAGCAAAGAAGGAATTTTTTTCTTGAGAAAAATGAGAGAAAGAGGCCCTTCTCTATATAAATATGTGCACACACTCTGCTCCCCCTCTTCAAGAAAACCCCATTACTCCCTGCCCCCCCAAAAAGGTTTCTTGGAGAGGAGTAATATAAGGTATCAAAAACAAGGAATATTCTAACTGGTTAAGAGTGGAAATGAAGCTTTAGCTGAGAAAGACATGCAAAGAGAATGTGACCTGAATCAGAAACCCACACAGGGCAAACAAACTCTGAAATTGAATAGTAGGTACAGTTCACTGAAATTGGACAAAACCTTAACACAGAGTAAATGTGACAGTTGAAGTCTGCCCTGACAGGGGGCTTTTGCAGCTGGCTCTATCTGGTTGAAGGCTGCAGCAGCTTTTTCTAACTAAAACCTCTTTCATTTTCCTTTGCCACTAGATTGAGAGCAGTAATTTTCAGTGTTTTTTTTTTTTTTTTTGGTCCCATTGTAGGGCCTGAACTCCGGGCCTGGACGCTGTCCCTCAGCTCTTCAGCTCAAGGCTAGCACTCTACCACCTGAGCCACAGAGCCACTTCCGGTTTTTTTCTTTTTTGCTTATGTGGTGCTGAGGAATCGAACCCAGGGCCTCATGCATGCAAGGCAAGCGCTCTACCACTGAGCCACCTTCCCAGCCCAATTTTCAGTGTTTTTAAAAAATAATTTATTGTGGAGATAGTAACATTTCAGCTTGAACTTAGGATATTCATTCACTAATTTATATCATTTAACAATTTTTTTTTGGTCTGTTGTGGGGCTTGAACTCTGGACCTGGATACTGTCCCTCAGCTATTCAGCTCAAGGCTAGCACTCTACCACTTGAGCCATAGCACCACTTCTAGTTTTCTGGTGATTAATTGGAGATACGAGTCTCATGACTTTCCTGCCTGGGCTGGTTTTGAACCGGGATCCTCAGATCTCAGCTGGGATTACAGGTTTATGCCACCAGCATCTGGCTTCAACAAATATTTTGTTGCAGGCAACAACAAAATCCTTCCCTTACGCTTTAAAATCAGAAGACAAACAACTGATCTAATAGATGCTGTGTCATATGTTAGTAAGTGAGCAGAGACAAAGATCTGAAAGAGGAAGGGAGCTAGCAGTGCAAAAACACCTAAAAAGGCAGGGCAAAGGCATCAAGGTCCCTGAATACTCCAGAAAAAGCAAGGAGATTGGTGGAATTGCAGTGTAGTAAAATGTGGTCAAAGATATCAGACAACATGAGACTCTGGAGAGCTTTTACTCCAGTGGTATGCAGACTTCTAAATAATGAGAAGCCACATTCTGATGCTCTCTGTGGAAATGAATGTAGGGAGGCAGGTTAGTGGGGGAAGGTAGAAAGGTAGTGTTATTATATTCTAGGTGAAAGGCAGTACTCTGTCTGCCATGGTAACAGAAAGAAGGTAAGGGGCTGGGAAGGTAGCTCAGCGGTAGAGTGCATGCCTTGCAAGCATGAGGCCCTGGGTTTGATTCCTCAGCACCACATAAACAGCAAAAGCCGGAAGTGGCGCTGTGGCTCCAGTGGTAGAGCGCTAGCCTTGAGCTAAAAGAGCTGAGGGACAGTGCCCAGGCCCAGAGTTAATGCCCATGACCAGCAAAAAAAAAAAAAGAAAGAAGGTAAGGAGAAGTTTGGGTAGATCCTACATGTGGTTTCCAGGCAAAAGCATTTCCTGACAAGAGAAGGAAAGACCAAAAGCTTTGAATCTATCAAAAACTAGAGGGACCAAGATGGAGAAGAGTACAAATTGAGCAGGTTTGAGAAAGGGAATATCAAAGCTTATCAGTTTGTTTGTTTTTGATGGTCATGGGGCTTGATCTCTGCGCCTAGGCACTATCCCTCAGCTCTTTAGCTCTACCACTTGAGCCACAGTGCCACTTCTGGTTTTCGGGTAGTTTATTAGAGATAAGTGTCGCTACCACCTCGACCAGCAAGGAAGACGCGACACCGGACTCTTCTCTCTGCAGTTTATTCAGGACCTTTGAGTAATCTTCTGACCCCAACCCTGGGGAGAATTCCCCACAGCCTTAAGTACCCGCTGGGTAGCCAACCCTGATACGCCACGTGGGAACCACCAATAGGTTCAGGTGCGCGGAAGCAAGCCAGATTCTTTGCCTTAGCCATATAAGGAGTTGTTTACCACGAGAGCACTCGCCATCGGGAAGGCGGAGGGCAGAAGCCGGCGCCATCTTCCAGGTGCGGCCTCTCGCAGCTCTCTACAGATAAGAGTCTTACAAATTTTCCTGCCTAGGCTGGCTTTGAACTAAGATTCTCTTATCTCAGCCTCCTGAGTAGCCACCACAAACACCTGGCTACTTATTAGTTTTTGACAGATTTACAAGCTGGGAGCTATTTTGAGCTCATTCCTGGAACTCTCAAAGAAAATCATCCATACCTGTTGAAGTGGGAATGCGGCCTTTGCCTTCCCTCTCCATCTCAATCACCCGAAGACCTCTTTCAACATAACTCTGAAAGAACTGTGAGGAATTTTTCAAAAATGGTTCAATATCAGCATCTGAGTATTTCTTCTTATATTCATATAGCTCTGCTAAACCCTGATAAATAAGAAAAAGGAAGAAGTTGGAACGGATGTATTAGTGCTCCTTTTCCACAAAGCATCTCCCCTTAGTCTTAACTCTTTCCTTCTTACCTCTTTAGTATTCTCTTTGGAGCCAATCTTCTTAAAAATCTCTGCTAAGAAATCATTTACTTTAGCCTTTGATGACTTTTCATCCTGAAAAATGAAAGGCACAAAGGTGGGATGATTTGACTTGAATTATTAATTAGGAGCTAATGATAAGCTCTTAACAGAAAAGTACCTCAAAATCTGGACCTGCTAAGTTCTGTAGGGAGAGGAGGCATCAGTCCTGCAGAATTGCAGCAGAACCATCAACATGATGAGCCTTCAGTCAGGTTTTCCCCTCACTTAATGATGGAGAAACTGGTCTATCTCTCCAATTAAATAGAGCCCACAGTGAATTTATCTAAGGACCAATGCTTTGGGGCCACAGAAAACTTTCCTTGAGGCCCCAAAACACATAATTATTTCTCATTTTTAGAACTTTAGAATGGAAATGGTTAAGCACCACAAGAGAATGATAATACCAGTCCCTTAGCCTTCACCTTGCAAGTCAGGCCACTCACTATTCGAGAAGCTCCCTTTTCTGTTTCCTTATCAGACTTGTTGCCAGTCTGGTCCATACTGTGCTTCATCATCCGGCAGAGATGGGCTTCCAGCTCGGACTCATTCTTATTGTCAATCATTGTGAGGTGGTCTAGGATCTGAGGGAGACAAGCACATTCAAATAGTAGCAATGCCTTTCCCATGATGTTCTTCTATGATCTCTTTAGGGACCAGTTGTTGTTCTCATTCACCTTGGGTCCTTTTAATTTGCATAAAGTGTGCAGGAGGGTCTTTAATGTCCTTATAGGAAATTCACTTTTGCATTGCTTCAGTTTCTCTTTAGGGAACACCTTCATGAAAATGTGGATATCTAGAAGAATTCTGTCTAGGTTAATGCTGTTGATGGTGTCTGGCAATAGTCGAACCATTCTCCAGAGACACTATTGAAAAAAAGAAACATAGTTAGAAGTGACTGAAGAATGAGGATAATTTGTTATCCTTCCCAAGTTCATAGCTCACTTCAGAAAAGATGGGCAGTATATAAATGTGGATCTTTTCAGCTACTAGAACAGAAAACATCATCTCAATTGTGTTACTCACTGAAGTAGGACAAGTCATCCTTCTAACCATCCATCCCTACTCTTTCTTCCCACACTCCCAGAGATGGAGGCCATCATTTAATATTGTGAAAATGTGTTTTGCAGCCACCACCAAAAGTGGTAGAGGACAAAATGAAGTTAATCCCTTTGAGCCATATAAAGTTTTTCAGCCAGGTGTCGATGGCTCACACCTGTAATTCTAGCTACTCAGGAGGCTGAGATCTCAGGATCATGGTTCAAAGGCAGCCTGGGCAGGAAAGTCCATGAGACTCTTATCTCCAATAAACTACTCAGAAAACTGGAAGTGGAGCTATAGCTCAAGTGGTAGAGAGCTAGCCTTGATCTGAAGAGCTGAGGAACAGCGCCCAGGCCGAGAGTTTAAGCCCCACAACCACAAAAATAAAAAACAAAATAAAAAAAATTCAATGTGGTAAAGAAGGTATCTTGCCCTCTTGCCAAAGAGCTGGGGCAGAAATTTCTGCCCATTCCAAAGGATGGTGAAGTTTAGGCTGTGTGAGGACATTACTAAGGTCTAAGGGCAGCAGGTTGACATA
This sequence comes from Dipodomys merriami, assembly GCF_024711535.1. NCBI lineage: Eukaryota > Metazoa > Chordata > Mammalia > Rodentia > Heteromyidae > Dipodomys > Dipodomys merriami. Next base: position 7,640,503 of record NW_027203493.1, on the reverse strand, counting down.
GTCCAGGTTTACAGGAAGAAGTATGTCATCTACACCTGAATAGGTGCATCAGGAAAAGGTTTAGAGGACAAATGTTCACTCCAGCAAGGTGTTAACACCAGGCTCAAATTTAACAAAGACTGCAAAAAGATCCTGGAATGGGAAGCCAAATCTTACAAAGTACGAAAGAATAGCACATATAAAGAAGAAACAAGGCAATCTTAAGACAATGTTCAAAGGAAACTGCTTCAATGAAGAAAATGAGCCAGGCACCACTGGCTCATGGCTGGAATCTGAGATCTGAGGATCATGGTTCAAATTCAGCCTGTACAGACATATCCAAGATATGATCTCCAATTAACCACCCAAAACCCCACAAACAAACAAAAACAAAGCCAGAAGAAGAGGTGTGGCTCAACCAGTAGAGTGCCAGCCTTAAGTGAAGGTATAAGGCCTTGAGTTCAAGTACTGGTACCAAAAAAAAAAAAAAAAGGAAATTCCATTTTGGGTTTCTTGGTACTTGAAAATAGAATAATTTAAATTGTTTAACTAAATCTAAGATTTCTTATACTATTATCATGTAGTAGACTTACAATATTATACATATGTTCATTCAGAGTCTCTAATTAAGAGACTGAAATATTATAGGGCCATGCATCTTTACCCCTCAAATATAAAAAACTGTCCTATCAAACTTCTTGCCATTTGAATCTAGGAGAACTGGTGAAATACCTACAATACAGCTGTCTGAGGCCAAAAATTTTTAGGCTTGAGCTCAGGGTATAAATTGGCAAAAGGGGAATTTTTATTTTTATTTATTTTTTTGGTCGGCCGTGGGGCTTGAACTCTGGGCCTGGGCGCTGTCCCTCAGCTCTTCAGCTCAAGGCGAGCGCTCTACCACTTGAGCTACAGCGCATCTTCCGGTATTCTGGTGGTTTATTGGAGACAGGAGTCTCAAGGTCTCTCCTGCCTGGGCTGGCTTTGAACCGCGATCCTCAGATCTCAGCCTCCTGAGTAGCTAGGATTACAGGCGTGAGCCACCAGCGCCTGGCTGGAATTTTTATTTTTTAAAAATTATTTACTTATTAGTCAGGCACCAATGGTTCATTCCTGTAATCCTAGCTACTGAGGAGGCTGAGATCTGAAGATCATGGTTCAAAGGCAGCTGGGGCAGGACAGCCCATGAGACTCTCATCTCCAGTTGACCACAAAAAAAAGTGGGGGGGGGAGGGGCCCAGAGGTGGAGCTGTGGCTCAAGCTTAAGTGGTAGAGCACTAGCCTTGAGCAAAAGAGCTCAAATTAGGCTGGCCTTGGGGCTTATATGTATACATACACATGCATATGAGACCGTCTCACTGTGTCTCACTGGAGACAGGACGCAGACTGGCCTTGAACTCATGACCTTCTTGCCTTTGCCACCTGTGTGCTGGGACTACAGTAGTGTGTACCACTATGCTAGGTTTGCCAATTACATCTTTTCAGATATGTCTTAGTTTATTTCAATGTTTTAAGCTCAATTTTTTTTTTCCTTATACGTCTAACAAAGTGATGGTATATTTGAAAAGAAAAAGAGATAAAGTAATTTCAACATCACCTTCATAACAAGCTCTGAGAATTTGGGAGAACTGGCTGTTGCTAGCAGGCTATCTTGGAGCAAAACAAGTAGGGCACTGGAAAGACAAACATACCAACATAACAACATGAATATATTTCAAGACTTCATTATAATACAATCAAATCATTGAAAGGCCAACTATGAATATTCCCTATCCATCTAGTAAACTGAGAACTCATGGATAAGGATCCATCTATGATTATTTACCATTTGGTTATTAAAAATAAAAATCACTAAGTTCTTACTATGATAAAGTTATCTGGTTTTTAGTGTCATTGGTAGACCAGAGAGAAATGTACCTGAAATGCACATGCTAGGAGAACTGATACATTTCATAGTCCATTCTAGAGAACTCATAGTATTAGTCATCTACTGAGTTGCTACTAAACTACGGTCTCAGACTGGAACACTTTGGCTCCTAAATAAGAATAATAAGCCAACTTATTAGAAAAATATGAACTTATAGTTGACCTAATTTATAGTTGACTTTCTAATTTTCATTTGTAAACAAAGGAGAGGCTATTTGGACTTTTCTGCATAGATTCAAATATACCTCAGGATGTTGGTCTGGTCTGATTTCTCCAAAACTTTCACCACCAAGAGGTTCACAGAACGGATCACCTGTTGTCCTTCCTCCAGATCTTCAATCCGGGAATCCAGCATTAAGGTGATGAGGCCATGCATCAGGTCTTTTAGTACTCCAGTGGAGGCTTCCCGGGCAAGGCTCTCTATCTGAAACAGCTATCCAATCCTAACTATGTTAGGGTGGTTAAAACTCAAAATATAGGTATTGGTGGTTCATGCCTATAATTCTAGCTACTGTGGAGGCTGAGATCTGAGGATCATAATTCAAAGCCAGCCCAGGCAAGAAAGTCTGTGAGACTCTTCAATCAACCACCAGAAAGCTAGAAGTGGTGCTGTGGCTCAAAGTGGTAGAGTGTTAGCCTTGAGCATATAAGCTCAGGGACAGTGCCCACAGAAGAAAGAAGACAAATATGTCTGATATATTCTAGTACATGAATATATGTATTTTTGTTTCTTTTATTTTTTGCTAGGCCTGCGGCTTGAATTCAGACTGTAGGTATTGTCCCCAAGCTTCTTTTGCTCAAAGTTATTGCTCTATCACTTGAGCCACAGTGCCACTTCCGGCTTTTTCTGTTTGTGTAGTACTGAGGAATCAAACCCAGGGCTTCATGCACATTAGGTAAGCATTCTACCACTAAGCCACATTCCCACATTCCCAGCTTGTTTTTTATTTATTTTTACTTTTTTTGTTATTGTTTAGCAATAGCATCTCACTAGTTCATCTGGCCTGGAACTTGAAAATCTGCCTCAGCCTCCCAAAAACTGTGATTACAGGCATGAATTACCATGCCCAGAACAATCCCCCCCCCCCCCCCCCCCCCCCGTCGTGGGGCTTGAATTCTGGGCTTGGGCGCTATCCTTCAGCTCTTTAGCTCAAGGTGAGTACTCTACCGCTTGAGCCACAGTGCCACTTCCGATTTTCTGGTGGTTTATTGAAGATAAGAGTCTCCTGCCGGGGCAGGCTTTGAACCGTGACCTCAGCCTCCTGAGTAGCTAGGATTACAGACGTGAGCCACCAGTGCCCAGCTGTACTTTTAAGACCTCAGAGTTTTGGTTTAAAATTGTCAAATGGGATTCCTCAGTAATTGCCAGAATTATTTGGAGTGCTTTTTTCCTAGTATACTATTTTTAATGTAAGCACAATTGTTTGTGAAAAGCAAAATAGGGACTACCATATTTAATAAAGAACTTGAAGCCAGCTGCCAGTGGCTCATGCCTGTAATCCTAGCTACTTAGGAGGCTGAGATCTGAGGATCACAGTTCAATGCCATCTTGGGCAGGAAAGTCTGCGAAACTCATCTCCAATAAATCACTCAGAAAAAAATGGGTGGGGGGAGGGAGATGGGAAGGGGAAACAAAGGAGGAGGCAGGCAACAATGCTTGATAAGAAATGTACTCGTTATCTTGCCCACGTAATTGTAACACCTCTGTACGGTATTTTCACAATAAAAAAAAGAAAAAAAGAAAAAAAAAGAAAAAATGGAAGTGGTACTGTGGCTCAAGTGGTAGAACAATAACTAGGCTTGAGCACAAAGAGGGGGCTCAGGGATAGAGCCCAAGTCTTGAGTTCAAGCCACAGGACTGGAAAAAAAAAAAAAAAAGAAGAAAGAAAAAAGAACTTGATAGGAAGCAGACTTTTAGGTGGCAAGTAAGCATTCTACCTTTTATTCTAACAATAAAGCAAGCTAGAGATATCCCAATATTCATAGAGTTAGTCAATAGCTTGCTATAGAACTCATGGAAAATTTTACTAAGTGACACAGAATTCACTGAGATATCCACACTGATGTTGACTGGGTAGGAGAATAAAGGAAAACTTCCTCACTGCAAAGACCTTACCGAAATCATGTTGCCGATGATACAGCTGTACAGCTTGATGATCTCATCCTTCTCTAACTTCTCATCTGCCATATGTGTGTTGTAGATGAGTCTCAGCTGCATGAATGTGGCTATCAGAAACTGATCGATATGGCCAGACATGGCTTCAGCTTTGTCTTCCTGTCTCAGGACCTCATCAATCTGGCAACAAAAATTCCAAAATGCATTTCTCAAGCTTCATATTGCATAGCAGATACTCTTAAGAAATGATTCTACAGGAGTATTTACTAGCAAAGCACTTCCAGTATATACTTACCTAGAAAAAACTCAGTTACTTTACACATAACTTATCCTGAGAGATTCAATCATTCAATATATATTTACTGAGCAAGTTACTATTAAATGAGCATCAGATCTATTCTAAGAGGCTAATTTAGAGAAAAATAATCTCTGTTTAAATGTTCAATTTATTAAAAAGAGGTTTGTAGATTCTTTAGGCAAGACTGATAGGAAGTTAAAAAAGAAAAAAAAGAAGAAGAAAGGAGCTGGATATGGTGACATACACCTGTAATGTAATCCCTGCATTTAGAAGCGCCACTCTGGTCTACAAAATGATCTAGAGGATAGCTTGGTATACACAGCAAGATCCTGTCAGACAAATTTTGAAAAGAAAATTTTCATGGGAAAAAACAACAAGATGGGTTCAGTGGTAGAGTATTTGTCCGGAATGTATATTGCTCAGTCCTTGATCACTAGAACTGACAAGGAAAAAGAATTAACAAAAAAAATCTCCATTTACCAGGTAAGCAAAGTGAGGCTCACAAAACTCAGACTACTTAGTCCAAATTGAAAACTTAGCCAAGCCTTGTTGGCTCATGCCTATAATCCTAGCTACTCGGGAGGCTGAGATCTGAACATCATGGTTTGAAGCCAGCCTGGGCAGGAAAGTCTGTGAGACTCCAAATTAACCACCAGAAAACTGGAAGTGGTACTGTGGCTCAAAGTGGTAGAGTGATAGCTTTGAGCCAAAGAGCTCAGAGACAGTGGCCAGGTCCTGAATCCAAAGTCTTACAACTGACCAAAACAAAACAAAACAAAAAAACAAATTGAAATCCCATTGGTCCAGTGTTTTTCCTGTTTTAATAGATTGATTGATTATCACTAACAGTAAAATGTTCTATGTATGGGAAAAGTATGCATTTCCTATACAATAGTATGAAAGTATCTTCACTGAGCCTATGCTATACACATAAAATGCAGTTTTATGATTATATAAATAATACTCCAAGGCTGGGAAGGTGGTTCAGTGGTAGAGTGCTTGCCTTGCATGCATGAGGCCCTAGGTTTGATTCCTCAGCACCACATAAGCAGAAAAAAGCCGGATGTGGTGCTGTGGCTCAAGTGGTAGGGTGTTACCCTTGAGCTGAAGAGCTGAGGCACAGCACCCAGGCCCAGAGTTCAGCCCCCACGACCGACAAAAAAAAAAATAAATAAAAAAAAAAATAAATAATACTCCAAAATAACCATGCTCAATCTTCAATAATCCTCCTTTTGACCTGGGCTGTGACACACAAACCTCTAGGCAGACAGGTACCATTTACACACTGTAGTAGTGGTCACTGGTATTGTGGAAACTGTGGTTCTGTTTCAACTTATCTCTTTACAGTATACATGATTCCTAAGCACAATGTCATATAACTGGGACAGTTTAACAATATTTCTACATGGACACCATGAAAAAAGTACTATGTATCTGAGGAGGCTTACTCCCCTTGTTTTACCTAGAGAGCTAACAGTAACAAGCTAATTTACAAGAGTGTATATATGATCATGTCTATATACTTAGGTCAAGGTTTAAGGTACTATTTATGTACTTATCTGCACCTAGCCTTTTAATTCAAGAGATTTTTTTTTTTTTGGTCGGTCGTGGGGCTTGAACTCTGGGTTTGGGCGCTGTCCCTCAGCTCTTCAGATCAAGGCAGCACTCTACCGCTTGAGCCACAGCGCCACTTCTGGTTTTCTACTGGTTTTATTGGAAGTAAGAGTCTCATGGACTTTCCTACCCGGGCTGGCTTTGAACCATGATCCTCAGATCTCAGCCTCCTGAGTAGCTAGGATTACAGGCGTAAGCCACCGGCGCCCAGCTAAGAGAAAAAAAAAATTTTTTTTTTTTGGTAGGTCGTGGGGCTTGAACTCTGGGCCTGAGCACTGTCCCTCAGCTCTTCAGCTCAAGGCAAGCGCTCTACCACTTGAGCTACAGCGCCACTTCCGGTTTTCTGTGGTTTATTGGAGATGAGTCTCACGGTCTCTCTTGCCCGGGCTGGCTTTGAACCGCGATCCTCAGATCTCAGCCTCCTGAGTAGCTAGGATTACAGGCGAGAGCCACCAGCGCCCGGCTCTAAGAGAAAAATTTTCAAGTCACTAAAATCAAGAATAACTCTGTAAAAGCTGCACAACAACCTATGCATGCATGTATCAAATTTATACCCATTATTCCCTTACTGATGAATTTTCAGTGTTTCTAATTTGGCCATTTGTATACTATCTGTTAAAATAAATATCTTTGTATGTACATACATGCGTATGTGTGTGTATCCTAATGTGCTTGTATTTTTATTTCCAAAATAAGAGCTTTTTAAGAGTATAATTTATTAGTGTGAATGACACAGTACAGTTTTGCCTCCTGAGTAGCTAGGATTACATACAGGCGAGCCATTGGTGCCCGGCACTTAATCTCCCCCCGCCCCTCCTTCAGCAATAGAAAGCCACTTTCTTGATTTTATTATTTTTTTGGCCAGTCATGGGGCTTGAACTCTGGGCCTGGGCGCTGTCTCTGAGCTCTTTAGCTCAAGGCTACAACTCTACCACTTGAGCCATAGCACCACTCCCAGCCTTTTCTGCTTATGTGGTGCGGAGGAATCGAACCCAGGGCCTCATGCATACGAGGCAAGCAGTCTACCACTGAGCCACCTTCCCAGCCCATACTTTCTTCATTTTATCTCTTTCTTTTTCTGTGCCCTCCCAGCTTCCCTCTTATGTGTACATGTATATACCATATGTGGGGTCAAGAACATAGAGTCACCTAAAAATGATGCAACAAATTAAGAAAAGATCCTTTGTTTCTTGAGTCTTACTTTGTCATATCTTGTTGCATTTTGAATATAACATCCGCATATCAGGGAGGTCTCCCTGCAATTTGTCGTGGCTTATTTTGCTCAACATGATTTGTTCTAGTTCCATCCATTTCCCTGTGAATGCTATTATTTTGTCCTTTCTAATGGCTGGGTAATATTTCATCGTACATAGGTACCATAATTTTTTGATCCATTCATCTGTAGTGGGGCATCTGAGTTGTTTCCTTATCTTTGTTATCGTGAACAGTGCAGTAATGAACACAAAAAGTACATGTGTCCTTGTATCCTGGTTCCTGTTGCTCAGGGTAGATGCCCAGGAGTTGTATGGCTGGGTCATAGTAAGGTCTATATTCAGTTTTCTGAGGAACCTCCAGACTGCTTTCCAGAGTGGTTGTATTAGTATACATTCCCACCAGTAGTGCAGTAGGGTTCCTCTTTCTCTGCATCCCTGCCAGCATTTGTTGTCTGATTTTAGGATTCAGGCCATTCTGACGGGTCAGGTAGTAGCCCAAAGTTGTTTTTATTTGCAGGCATGAACATTTGATTACAATTTCATATGACCAAATTTGTCTTTTATTTTAGGTTCTGATTTTCCTACCTTAATTTAATGATTCCCAAATTCCTATTAAAAAAAACAACAACAAAACACAAACTTGGCAAGAAAAATCAGTTGTTTCAAAGTTGTACAAGGCTACATGTGGGTGTTTTGATTTTAAACTCTTTCACATTTATGATTGGCTCTATTCTCATTCCTGATGTATTAATTTTTTTTGGCTGTGGGGTCTGAACTCTGGGCCTAGGCACTGTCCCTCAGCTAGTCAGCTCAAAGCTAGCTATCTACCACTTGAGCCACAGCGCCACTTCCAGCTTTTTCTGTTTATGTGGTGCTGAGGAATCAAACCCAGGACCTCATGCATGCAAGATAAGCACTCTACCACTGAGTCACCTTCCCAGCCCCTGTATTAATTTTTGTTCTCTAATCAGGAAGTACTAGAGTTTGAACTCAGGGCCTTATGCTTGCACAGCAGAAGTCTGACACTTGAGAGATGCTGCCAGCCTGGCTTTTTGCTGGTTAACTGGAGATTAAGTGTTTTATGAACTTGTTGGGCTAGTTTTAAACCTCAATCCTCAGATTTCAGCTTCCTGAATAGCTAGGATGATAGTCACAAGTTACCAGTGGTTGGCTCTTGTGTGGCTTTTTTTTTTAAACTTTTTTTTTTAATGTGTGTGTGCTGGTCCAGGGGCTTGAACTCAGGACTTGAATGATGTCTCTGAGCTTCGCAACTCAAGGCCAGTGTTCTACCACTTGAGCCACAGCTCCATTTCTGGCTTTTTGGTGGTTTAACGAGATAAGAATCTCACAGACTTTCTTGTCCAAGCTGGCTTTAAATTGTGATAATCAGATCTTAGCCTCCTGGGTAGCTAGGATTACAGACACGAGGCACCAGTGCTTGACTCCTGTGTGTCTTTTTAGGATACACCATCTCCCAGCCCAGGCTAAGCTTGTACTAGAATTCTCCTGACTTTACTTGGAATTATAGATGTGCACTACTATACCAGGATCCTACTGTTATCATTATTTATTAACCCAAACATTCTCTTTCATAACTGTAACTATCAAAAATCAGGAAGTTAATACTTGTACATTCCGGCATATTGATGATGTTTATTCTGATTCAATGATTAAGATACTGTCTTCCAGGCTTCTCGATGGTCAAATCACTCGGAGTTTTTATTATTATTTTGTACTTCGATGTTATTTTTTTTGGTAAGGAAGTACTATGAAAACTGTAAAACTCCTTCTTTTCAGCTGGGTGCCAGTGGCTCATGTCTGTAATCTTAGCTACTCAGGAAGCTGAGATCTGAGACTCGCAGTTCAAGCTGAGACAAGAAAGTCCATGTACTCTTTTTGTTTGTTTTTTTGGGTCCGGTCATGGGGCCTGAACTCTGGGCCTGGGCACTGTCCCTCAGCTCTTCAGCTCAAGGCTAGCGCTCTACCACTTGAGCGACAGCGCCACTTCCGGCTTTTTCTTTTTGCTTATGTGGTGCTGAGGAATCGAACCCAGGGCCTCTGGCATGCAAGGTATGCGCTCTACCACTGAGCCACCTTCCCAGCCCCAGTCCATGTACTCTTATCTCCAAGTTTATATATAGAAACTCAGAAAGCTGAGAAAAGTGAAATCGAGTTTGAAGACAAATTTGTGACTCTATCTCCACTGGCAGAAAGCCAGAAAGTGAAAGCATGACTCAAGTGGTGGAGTGCCTGCTGTGAGTGAAAAAAATACGAGCAAGAGCATGAAGCCCCGAGATTAATACTTAGTATTGGTAAAACAAAAGCAAACAACAAAAAACCTCAAGCAGTATCCTCTGTGGGTGCAACTCAGTGGTACAGTGCTTGCCTAGCATATATAAGTTCTGGTGTTCCATTATACCAACAAAATTTAAAACCATGTAGTGTCTTTGTTTAAAATTTTCAAATGGCTTCCCATTACACTTATAATTTAAGCAACTCAGATTAGTGTCAGTAATGCTAGCTACTTAGGAGCTAGAGGTTATAAAGATCAGTCTGTAGTCAGCTCAAGTAAAAAGTTGGCAAAAAAAAAACCCAAAACTTGCCTTGCATGCCTGAGGCCCTGGGTTCCATTCCTCAGCATCACATAAGCAAAAAGAAAAAAGCCGGAAGTGGCGCTATGGCTCAAGTGGTAGAGCGGTAGCCTTGAGCTGAAGAGTTGAGGGACAGCACCCAGGCCCAGAGTTCAGGCCCCAAGACCGGAACACACAGACACACGCACGCACGCACGCACGCACACACACACACACCTCCTCATCTCAACCAACAAAAAACTGGGCATGCTGAGCCTGTAATCCCAGCTACATGGAAAGCATAAATAGAAAAATTGCACCCTTTTTTTTTTTTTGTCGGTCGTGGGGCTTGAACTCTGGGCCTGGGCGTTGTCCCTTAGCTCTTCAGCTCAAGGCAAGCGCTCTACCACTTGAGCTACAGGGCCACTTCCGGTTTTCTGGTGGTTTTATTGGAGATAGGAGTCTCACGGTCTCTCCTGCCCGGGCTGGCTTTGAACCGCGATCCTCAGATCTCAGCCTCCTGAGTAGCTAGGATTACAGGCGTGAGCCACCAGCGCCCGGGTGCACCCTATCTTTAAAATAACAAAAGCAAAAATAGGGTAGGGGCATGGCTCCTTTAGTAGAATGCCTGTCTAGCAAGTATAAGGCCCTGAGTTCAAACCCATAACTCCCTCTTAAAAAAAAAAAAAAAATCACAACTTACTGAACATGGTAACCACTTCCTAACTTTTGTACTATCCTTTGTTTATTAGCTGCTTCCCATGTGGAATGTTCTTATCTGCATCAGCACATTTTTATTGATAAAAATTTTTCCTGATCATTCAATCTAAGTAACTGTACAGTCTCTCCCACCTCTCCGAGTTATATTTACATAATAGTCATTTTCTTCTTGTTGACAAGTAAATATTTTATTTTTCCATTAAGATCTAAATTCCATGAGAATTAGTCCTTACTTGTTTACTGCTGTATTTCCAGCTTCTGATAAATGAATGTATATAATTACAAAAATGCAAAGGCTGTATTAGAGCTATATCCTCTGAGTGAGTTTCAATGTGTTTTTTCTTTTTAAATAGGGGTAGTAATGAATATGCTCTGCCTCTCCTAATATTATGACTACTAATGTGTAATCTATCATTCTTACAGCCACTAAATCTATCATTGGAATTACTACCATTGGGGAAACTCCCATTACCTGTGTTAGAGCCTGGATACTTGTGCTGATGTCACCACTGGCTACTTGGGAGATAATAAAATTGATTGTGGATGCTGTATTACTGTGCATATCATCAAAGTGTGGAGAAACAGCCCGGATCCTAGACAGCAGAGCAAAGGGAAAAATTCAGTCTATTGTAAGACAGCCCAGTAAGTGGGAATCATGCAATTCTGTACTAGCTCTAGATCTCAAAATATTTCTAAAATATATGATCAGATAATAGTAAGTTTTAAAATGCTTTAACTGCACACTCCCACAGAGGGCTTTTTTCTGATATATACTCTGATGAGTAAATGAACAAGCTGAACTTACTTGGGCTCAGGAATAAGGACTGGTTCAAAAATGTCATCCAGTTTGTGCTGTACAAGTTCTGGCATTTCACATCGGACTGTACCGTTGTCATTCTCAATCTCATCTAAATCCAGCTGGAATTCTCGCCGGACCATCTGGGCTGCCTCAGGATGCCCACTCATGCTTCGGGCTTGGCTAAAAGAAGGAAAAAGAGGCTCCTGAACTAAGAGAGACTTCTTAACTAAAGGGCATGAGTAGCTTTGCTGGCTGCCCCAAAGCTTCAAGACAGATGTTCAACTTCTGGTTTCAGCCCCCTGAATGATTTAAGTCCTTAAGTACAAGAATGTGGCTTAGGCAATAATATTGGTTATGCATAGCCAATAATAATAATACTGGTTATGAAGAACAGGAAAATTTTAACTTTTACTTGCATTACCAGCTAAGTTGTAAGTATTATCTCTAATTTGCTAAAGGCAACAAACCTTGTACATCTATTCCAGATAAGACATAAAATAACTATATTGACTCAAAGCTCACTATTTATGGGCAAAAATATTAAGAAAATCTAGACTGGTTGGTTGTTTTATGCCAAATGAACTAGTACTGAAGTTCTTCTGATTATAAGCAGCATTCTATACACTGTTCAGTGTACTTTATATTTTAAAGACAGTCATCTCTCTTTAAGAAGTTACTCTAAACAGGTCATGGCCAGTATTATATCTCAGAAATAAGTATGTAAAGTTTCCAAACGCAAACTGGTTAAAATTATACTCATGACACAACTCAAAATAGAGCTGTCTTACTTAGACTGTAGAATTTTGAGTGTCTAAGCCAATTCTGGGTTGCATGCATTTTATTTAGCCACATCTCAAGAATAGGAACCTGAGAACAATCAAATGTAACATGACACCAAGTTGCCATATCTGCTAGCCACTGGACTTCCATAGAAGTCACTACCTAGTACCCAGGTTATGAACTCAAATTCAGTCACCCTCCAGAGGGGGATGAATCCATGTAAGAAGTTAGAAAGATATAAGAGCCTTGCTAATGAAAAATTAGCAGGCGGTACTTACATCCTATAAGTGCGATACATAATTCTGTCCACGGAAAAGCAGTGAAAGAAGGCACAAGACCATTTAGAAGTGATTTTGAGACAAAGACAATGAAGACCAGAAGATTAAACATTTGGCTATAAGACATATACCCAGGTATCAGTCATGCATGATAATGACTACAAGAACACAAGATTATGTTACAGGACAAGCTCTAAGCACATAAAGCTAGGTGCATAAAGATGCTCTCAGACAACTATCTCCATCTCCATACTTAAGTTTGGAGGACATGTCCTCAGCTGGTCCCTTGCGCAGCATGTTGGCATTGGAGTTTATGCCCTGTATGCGCTGTGGTTTCTCTTCCACCTGTTTCATTGGGGCAGTAGAGGGCTTCTTTGCAGACCGTTTAATCCTCTCTTCGAGCATGCTCATATCCTTCTCAGAAAGCTGTAAAAATAGCCCAATTAAGCCTATTAGTATATTCACACAGAAAAATACAAGAATTTCAAACTTAATGGAAGACTCACAAATTACATACTGCTGGGCATAGTGACACACATCTATAAACTTGCTACTCTAGAGGCTGAGGCAGGAGGACGTCAAGTTTGAGACTATCCTAGATACTTAGCAAGACCTTATCTCAAAATAAAATTTTAAAAAAGGGCTGGAGATATAGAACATTTATACAGCATTTGAAAGACCATGGGTACAATTCTAGCAACACTCTCTCACTCTCATTCTCTTTTCATACTGAAGAACTTGTTCTACCCGGTTAAGACAAGTTTACTTTCAGAACAATACATTGGTCAAATACTGCTAGTATCTACTTAGCTATTAAAAAAATTACAAAGGAGGGCTGGGAAGGTGGCTCAGTGGTAGAGTGCTTGCCTTGCATGCCTGAAGCCCTGGGTTCGATTCCTCAGCACCACATAAGCAAAAAGAAAAAAGCCGGAAGTGGCGCTGTGGCTCAAGTGGTAGAGCGCTAGCCTTGAGCTGAAGAGCTGAGGGACAGAGCCCAGGCCCAGAGTTCAGGCCCCACGACCGGACCCAAAAAAAAATACAAAGGAAAAACAATGATGCAACAAAAAAAGGCTATTAACAAATACAAGTAACAAGGTAAAAAGTTAAATCTTCCTGCCCAGCAATGGAAAGTGCATTATCTCCCACTAACAACTAAACAGCTGGAAGTTGAGCTGTGGCTCAAGTGGTAGAGTGTGAGCTTTGAGCCAAAATGCTAAGGGATAGTGGTCAAGTACCCAAGTTGAAGCACCAATAATAGCACCCAAGCACAAAAATAAGTAAAATAAAGTATGTACTTATTTATTTGTCATGAGGCTTGAACTCAAGGCCTGGGCATTGTCCTTGATCTCATTTACTCAAGGTTAGCACTCTATCACTTAGAGCCACAGTGCCACTTCCGGTTTTCTGATGGTTAATTGGAGTCTCACAGATTTTTCTGCCTGGGCTGGCTTCAAAATATGTTCCTAAGTCTCCTGAGTAGCTTGGATTACAGGTGTGAGCCACCAGTGCCTGGCTTAAAATGAATCTTGGACTAAGTAGCTGCATGTGTATAGGCAATAATCTTAACTATTGGTCTCAAAAAAAAATTTTTTTTTTTGGTTGGTCCTGGGGCTTGAACTCTGGGTCTGAGCCCTTAGCTCTTTAGCTCAAGGCTAGTGCTCTACCACTTGAGCTACAGCGCCACTTCAGGTTTTCTGGTGGTTTATTGGAGATAGGAGTTTCACGGTCTTTCCTGCCAGGGCTGGCTTTGAACTGCAATCCTCAGATCTCAGCCTCTTGAGTAGCTAGGATTACAGGAGTGAGCACCAGTGCCCGGCTGGTCTCAAAATTTTGACCTGCTTTATCTCCTTCACTGTGTGGTGAGGATTTGATTAAATAATAAAGTAAAGGGTAGAATCACAGCACAAATAAATGGTCTATTAAAACAGTTACTGAAACAACAACAACAAAAAAAATGAGGTATAGAGACTGTAGTGGCTAGCTGAAGTAAGGAGTCAGAGACAGAACTTAATGTGCCCAGAAAAGTGACTCTTGGCTGTCACATGAGAATCTTTTGATATGACAGTATTAGTACCTACACTGTTCCCAAGGTAATATCTGGTTAAATAAAAATGAAATACCTTTCTACAGCAGATTGCCACACAATTAAAGCTCCAGACTAGCTCAGATCTGATTCAAAAATAGTTCTCATGTCTAAAGCCAACTGCTATGAATAAAATGCTCTGAAAAAGAAATTTGATCTCTATTAAAACATAGCTTAAAGTTCAATAGTAATCAGAGATGCCTATTTGGATGGATTGAGTTTATAACAAGTGATAAAGCTTAGTTATATGAGACTTCAGGAAACACAACCTAAAAACTCTTTTCATAATAGGTCAGCAATGCCCATAGAACCATCACTTACATTTCCAATCAGTTTGAACACCTGATCTCCATGTACATTGTATACTGTTACGATGGTGTTGAGGGCAGCATTGCGTACAGCGTTGTCACGATCTCCTATGTGGATAGCTATCTCCTTTAAGGCTTTTCCAGGGGTTGGCTGGCAAACATTCATGCCATAGGACTCAACCAGACACCCCAACTCTTCTAGACACTCTGTTGGAGAAGGAAGGCTAAATGAATGCGACCCAAAACATATCTGGCACAGATGACTTTCTTTTTTTTTAACTACATAAATTCTATTTGGCACATATGCAAGACTTTAGAATCTAATTCTGACTCTGTGTGTGTGTTTTGGTCCAGTTCTGGGGTTTAAACTCAGGGCCTAGATGCAGTCCCTGTTTTGCTCAAGGCTAGAGTTCTACCACTTGGGCTACAGCTATACTTCTGGCTTTTTTGGTGATTGATTGGAGTTAAGAATCTCACAGACTTTCCTGACCTAGCTAGCTTCAAACTTCAAATGTCAGATCTCAGTTAATGAATAGATAGGATTATGGGCGGGAACCACTGGCACCCACTTCTAGATGTATATGTTTTTAAAAATAATTTTTACTCCGAGTACTGGTGGCTCACACCTATAATCCCAGCTACTCAGGAGGCTGAGATATGAGGAACATGGTTCAAAGCCAGCCTAGGCAGGAAAGGTCTGTGAGACTCTTATCTCCAATTAACTACCAGAGAACCAGAAGTGGTGCTGTGGCTCAAGTGGTAGAGCACTAGCCTTGAGCTTAAGAGCTCAGGGACAGCTCAAGAGTTCAAGCCCCACAACTGACAAAATATGTAGTAGTAGTAGTAATAATAATATAAAAAATATTTTTTTCTTGTCCTTTACCAATGAAGTAAGAGTTCTATAGCAATTTTTCCTGAAGGAGATACCTGTGAGTCAGATGGCCCCTGTGCACTTGAGTTTGTCACCAGGGTGGTACTGAGTGAAGCCTGTATCACCTGATACCATGGCTCCACCAGTGTGCAACTCATCACTCTCACAGACTAAATCAAAGGATTAGAATTAGCTATACAGACTGAATAAATTTTATTGCTCATCTATAAACCACTTCTAAGAGTCCCCATTGCAGATAGACGGAAATGTCTATTTATACTATTTGAGGCTTAAAGTATATCTCTGGGTTTGATCACACACACACACACACACACACACACACACACACACACACACACACACACACACACACACACACACACACACACACACACACACACACACACACACACACACACACACACACACACACACACACACACACACACACACACACACACACACACACACACACACACACACACACACACAGAGTTTGCTTCACCTGCTCTCTGCTTAGAGTTTTTGGATTTAGTTCCTTCCATGATGAAGAGGAACATTTTGCTGGCTGGGTAAACAAGGCACATCCGGTTTAGGATGGCACGAACATCTCTACGAATGACATCCTTTGGTTCTCCAACCTAGTCAGAAAAGAAAACAAAGAGTGAATGAGGCCTTATCTTTTTTTTTTTTTTTTGGGTCCGGTCGTGGGGCCTGAACTCTGGGCCTGGGCGCTGTCCCTCAGCTCTTCAGCTCAAGGCTAGCGCTCTACCACTTGAGCCACAGCGCCACTTCCGGCTTTTTTCTTTTTGCTTATGTGGTGCTGAGGAATCGAACCCAGGGCCTTGAGCATGCAAGGCAAGCGCTCTACCACTGAGCCACCTTCCCAGCCCCTGAGGCCTTATCTTGACAGTAAGATGAGTAATAAAAAGTGTAATAGAAAAAAATGAAAAGGGGCAAAGAAATAAAAACAGGAACTGAGCACAAACTTTGTAAGCAGCCTCCTAGAACAACATATTACCTTAACAATGAGATAGGGAATAAAGGAAGATGCTTCACTCTCAGTAAGATGATATTCCTCTTCACTCAGCAGAGTGAAAAGCAACTTTAAATATTCCAGTGCTTTCATCAGGACACTCGTATTGGTGTCAAAAAACCGCAGGGTAAGCCATTTCAAGATAAGATCCAGGCAACCAATAACACCCTCTTTTTCACTCTCCAAGTGCTTAAAAAAAACAAAAACAAAAACAAGTATAAATACACCTGTATTAGAGGTTAGGTTCTGTCAGACAAGTACTCATTAAATTTTTATGGAGCCTTTTTGTCAGTTGCGGGGCTTGAACTCAGAGCCTGGGCGCTGTCTGCTCCTGAGCTTTTTCTGCTCAAGGTTAGTGCTCTATCACTTTGAACCAAAGATCCACTTCTGGTTTTCTAGTGGTTAACTGGAGACAAGAGTCTCATGGACTTTTTTGCCCAGGCTGAGTTTGAAGTGCAATCCTCAGATCTCAGTCTTCTGAGTAACTAGGATTATATGTGTGAGCCACCAGTGCCTGACTAATTTATTTACTTTCTTGGCAGGGTTTCACTATATAGTTCAGGTTGGCCTTGAATTCAGAACCCTCCTGCTTCAGCCTCTGAAGTAGTAGATCACCACACATACAGAAATGATAGCTTCAATTAAAATCCCAAAATATATAATCATTTATTCTATCAAATAATATAGCTCTACAAAGTGAAAATACAGTATGGTATATTCTACTTCCTTCTTAATGAAGGCATGTGAACTTTCACTTATTTTATTTTTTATTTTATTTGTTTGTTTTTGGGTCCGGTCATGGGGCCTGAACTCTGGGCCTGGGCGCTGTCCTTCAGCTCTTCAGCTCAAGGCTAGCACTCTACCACTTGCGCCACAGCACCACTTCCGGCTCTTTTTTTTTTCTGCTTATGTGGTACTGAGGAATCGAACCCAGGGCCTCATGCATGCAAGGCAAGCGCTCTACCACTGAGCCACCTTCCCAGTCCTTTCACTTATTTTATGGGCTCACAATTTTCATATGCCTGAAATAGGGGCATAATTATTTATTACAGACTCACATCAACCATAACAGCCAGAGCTTTATTATGGTGCTGAAAATCTGAGTGAAACATTTCATCCTGTAACCATTTAGCCACACAGCTAGACATCTGAGTCTTGAGTTGTTCAATGTATTCATCCCGAGGGGTAGTAAAGTTCCACTTTAGCACCTGAAAAAAGAAAGGAAAAAATAGTAAAAAATTGGCTGGCTATAAAGTATTCAGCTGAGCAAATAATTTTACTTAAAGCAGCTATAAGATTTTATTTAGGATATGTATTTTTTATTTTCTTTTTAAGACAGGGTCTTGTTATACAGCTCAGGATGAAATAGAATTCATTATGTAGCCTAAGCTGTTTTTTTTTTTTTTTTTTTTTTTTTGTCGGCCGTGGGGCTTGAACTCTGGGCCTGGGCGCTGTCCCTCAGCTCTTCAGCTCAAGGCGAGCGCTCTACCACTTGAGCTACAGCGCCACTTCCCCTAAGCTGGTTTTTAACCACTCAATTCTTCTGCCTCAGCCTCTCCAGTGTTGGGATTCTTTATAGGCACAGGCTACAACTCCTGGTTCCAGGATACTTTTTAATTAAGCAAGATTCATTTATGAGGGGCTGGGAAGGTGGCTCAGTTGTAGAGCGCTTGCCTTGCATGCCTGAGGACCTGGGTTCAATTCCTCAGCACCACATAAGCAAAAAGAAAAAAGCTGGAAGTGGTGCTATAGCTCAAGTGATAGAGGGCTAGCTTTGAGCTGAAGAGCTGAGGGACAGCGCCCAGGCCCAGAGTTCAGTCCCCACGACCGGACCCAAAAAAAAAAAAAAGATTCATTTATGATTCAAATATGGACACAAAATGTTGCCTAATTAGACACTATGTTGAAAATGAACTATACAACTTGTAAGTGGAGACAAGAGTGAAACACTAGTAGAGGGCAAGGGAAAGGAAAGGGGTAACACTGTTCAAAAAGAAATTCACATGACTTATGTAACTGTAACTCCTCTGTACATCACCTTTATAATAACAATTAAAAAAAAGAAAAAGAAAAAAAATGTTGCCTCAACTGTCATACTTCTGCAAGTTTCACAGTTCTGGGAATCCTACTGGAAAAGAATTATAAGAGTTGGAAGAGTAGTTTCAATGTCAGAACATCTGCATAGTAAGCAAAAAACCCAGAATTCAAACACCAGTACTGCCAAAGAAAATTTTCTTTGAGCAATTCTTATTAGCACTATCAATGTATGCTATTTTAGATTGTATCACATTGTCAGCATCAGTGGCAGTTTTAATAGTGAAAAAAATCTTAAGTAATGAAATTAAAAATGCACATCTCGCCGGGCGCTGGTGGCTCACGCCTGTAATCCTAGCTACTCAGGAGGCTGAGATCTGAGGATCGCAGTTCAAAGCCAGCCTGGGCAAGAAAGACCGTGAGACTCCTATCTCCAATAAACCACCAGAAAACCGGAAGTGGCGCTGTAGCTCAAGTGGTAGAGTGCTCACCTTGAGCTGAAGAGCTGAGGGACAACGCCCAGGTCCAGAGTTCAAGCCCCACGACCGACAAAAAAAAAAAAAAAAAAAATGCACATCTCGCCGAGTGCTAGTGGTTCACGCCTGTAATCCTAGCTACTCAGGAGGCTGAGATCTGAGGATCACAATTCAAAGCCAGCCCAGGCAAGGAAAGTCTGTGAGACTCTTGTCTCCAATAAACCACTAGAAAACCAGAAGTGGCGCTGTGGCTCAAGTGGTAGAGTGCTTGCCTTGAGCTGAAGAGCTGAGGGACAGCGCCGAAGCCCAGAGTTCAAGCCCCACAAACCAACCAAAAAAATAAAAATAAATAAATAAATAAATAAAAATGCACAGCTCATTCTAGGAATTCAGTGCAGACAAAACTCACATATGTGCACAAAAGCTTAATAGTGAAACAACAAGTAGGCTAACTTTATAATCAATTTTCTAATAACAACAAAAAGAAAAAGTAGGAGACTAAATAAATGTCTAATATAGTGGACTGGGGAAAAGAAAGGTACAAACACACAATGGACTGATAAAAAGAGAAAAAAACCCTATAGGATGACCGTTAAGATATTTCAAAGATCATTAAGAGAAAAAAAGTCATGAAATATTGTCCTTTTACAGTACTAGAGGACTGAAACTCGGGCCTAGCGCACAGTGTACTAAGCACCATACCATAGACATACCATACCACTTAGCTAAATTCTGAGCAGCATGATTTTTTTTTTTTAATGGGGCAGGGATTGGTCTTGGGGCTTAAACTCTGAGCCTGAGTAAAATCCCTCAACTTTTTTGCTCAAGGCTAGCACTCTATCACTTAAGCCACAGCTTTACTTCTGGTTTTTCCTGTTATTAATTGGAGGTAAGAGTCTCATGGACTTTCTTGCCCAGGCTGGCTTTGAATCATGATTCTTAGATCTCAGCCTCCTGAGCAGCTAGGATCACAGCAATGAGCAACTGCTGCCCAGCTAAGTAAAACTGTTTTTAACTAATTGAATAAATAAAAAATGAAGAAGCAAAAACTGCTAAAGATTCTTTTCCTTTCCTTACCTTTAATCCTTTTTCATCTTTCATCCTTTGCTCCTTTCCATTTGGAACAACAATAAAAATAGGTCCAGATTTGTCTTCATCTTCCTTTAAGTTGGTTTTGCTTGGTATTTTCTTTCCTTGTGTAGTCTACAACCAAAATTTAGAGAGTACTGATTAGCTAGGCCACTTCTCTTAAAGAACATGATGTTATCAGTTAAAGGTCATTACAGAAAATAAAGAGTTTTTCTACATTATACTCCAACACAAAAGTGTTGTATGTAATATTTTTTGTACAGGTTCTTTAGAATAAAGTTCTTGTTTTTTGGGAGACAGCAGTCATTATGTAGCTCAGACTAACCTCAAACTTGGAATCTTCACTCTGCTTTCTGAGTGCTAAGATTGTAGGAATGTAATATCACAGAAGGTTAGAAATATAATTACATGGATTCTTACATAAGTCTTGGTTAGTCCTTGGGCTGGCATTCTACCACTTGAGTTAGAGCACCACTCCTGGCCTTTTCTGCTTATGTGGTGCTGAGGAATCAAACCAAGGGTCTCATGCATGCAAGGTGAGCACTCTACGACTGAACCATCTTCCCAGCCCATCATGTTTCTTTTAATCATTGAAAACATTAGTGATTTAAATCCTACTAAGTGTGAGTACAAAAGATATTGCCTTGTAAACCACTCAAAATACCTTCTAAGTATATGATGACCTAATGAAGCCAAAGTAGAAGGAAGTTGATTACCTTTCTTCTTTCAATCTAACTCCATCTAAAGTGTTCATTCTGCCAGCGCTGTATGTTTTCCTCCCTTTTTCACTACTGTGACTCTTCCTCAGAGATTTGGATGACAGTATCTCATGACAACATGAAGTCTCTGTTCTGTGGTGTATTAAAAATAAGCTAGAGCCGGGCGCTGGTGGCTCACGCCTGTAATCCTAGCTACTCAGGAGGCTGAGATCTGAGGATTGCGGTTCAAAGCCAGCCCGGGCAGGAGAGACCGTGAGACTCCTATCTCCAATAAACCACCAGAAAACCGGAAGTGGTGCTGTAGCTCAAGTGGTAGAGTGCTCACCTTGAGCTGAAGAGCTGAGGGACAGCGCCCAGGCCCAGAGTTCAAGCCCCACGACCGACAAAAAAAAAAAAAAATAAGCTAGGCAAGTTGCCAGTGACTCATGCCTGTAATTCTAGCTACTCAGGAGGCTGAGATATGAGGAACTGAGTCTGAAGCCAGCCCAAGCAGGACAGTTTGTGTGACTCTCTCCACTAACTACCAAAAAAGGCTCAAAGTGAAGCTGTGGCTCCAAGTGGTAGAGTGCTAGCCTAGAGCAAAAGAAGCTCATGGACAGCACTCAGGCCTTATACCAAACAAACAAACAGAAAAATCCAGAAGCTTGGGATATAGCTCAGAGATAAGGCACCAGCTTAGGACTTAAGGCACTAGCTTGACTGATAACCTGTATCAAGTAAAACTCAACAATGAACAAAGACAAAATAAAATACCACAAACTAGTGTCAGGATTCTTAGCTGTAATCTCAGCTACTCAGGAGGCAGTAGAACTGAGGTTCCAGGCCAGCCTGGGCAAAGTTAGCAGGAGACCCTAACCAGAAAACAAACAGAGGGGGGACTGGGGGAGGGCAGTTGGGGGGAAGAAAAAACAAAAGAAGAATACTTGCAGGGGCGGGAGGGGGGGGAGGGAGGGCAGAGATGGGAAGAGGGAAGGGGAAACAAAGGAGTAGGCTACAAAGCTTGATAAGAAATGTACTCATTATCTTGTCCATGTAATTGTAACCCCTCTGTATAGTATTTTCACACACACAAAAAAAAGAATACTTGCCTAGTTAATAAAAAATTTGAAGTATTTTGATATTACCAACAATATGATGTTCTTTCATGGACAATATGGTCTAATAAAACAATTTATTATGTAAAATCAATACAAAAGCAAATCAGTATCTAAGTATACATAATGAACACACCTTTGTTTTCGAGGAAGCTCCTTGAGTTTTGGCTTTCTTTGGATCAGGCTTGGTTTCTATGGTGCTAGAAACAGATTCTTCAACAGATGCTTTGAGAAAAAGCATGTAATATGTTAGTTAAATTTTATTTATTTTTATTTATTTATTTTGGGTCCAGTCATGGGGCCTGCACTCTGGGCCTGGGCATGTCCCTCAGCTCTTCAGCTCAAGGCTAGCACTCTACCACTTGAGCCACAGCGCCACTTCTGGCTTTTTTCTTTCTGCTTATGTGGTGCTGAGGAATCGAACCCAGGGCCTCATGCATGCAAGGCAAGCACTCTACCACTGAGCCACCTTCCCAGCCCATGTTTAATGTACCCAGAATAAAGTAATGTTAGTTAAATTTTAACTAACATTACTTTATTCTGGGTACATTAAACATAAAATGAAAGCTCAGTCCGAATTTTTTTTCAGTTATATTCTCTGTAAGTTTCTCTGTTTTTCCAGTTCTGGGGCTTGAACTCAGGGCCTGGGCACTGTCCCTGAGCTTCTTTTGTTCAAGGCTAGCACTTGAATCACAGGGCCATTTCTAGCTTTTTCTGTTTATATGGTACTGAGAAATCAAACCCAGGGCAAGCACTCTACCACTAAGCCACATTCCCAGTCCCTATTATAGACTTCTTGATATGACAAAAAGAAAAAGGAAATTATTTTCCTTAAAAAGACAATTAAGAGGCCAGGCACTTGTGGCTCACACCTGTAGTCCTAGCTACTCCAGAGGCTGAGATCTGATGATTATGGTTCAAAGCCAGCCCTGGCAGGAAAGTCCATGAGACTCTTTTTTTTTTTTGTCGGTCGTGGGGCTTGAACTCTGGGCCTGGGCACTGTCCTTCAGGTCTTCAGCTCAAGGCGAGCGCTCTACCACTTGAGCTACAGCGTCACTTCTGGTATTCTGGTGGTTTATTGGAGATAGGAGTCTCACAGTCTTTCCTGCCCGGGCTGGCTTTGAACCATGATCCTCAGATCTCAGCCTCCAGAGTAGCTAGGATTACAGGCGTGAACCACCAGCGCCCGGCTTCCACGAGACTCTTATCTCCAATTAAC
This sequence comes from Dipodomys merriami, assembly GCF_024711535.1. Lineage (NCBI taxonomy): Eukaryota > Metazoa > Chordata > Mammalia > Rodentia > Heteromyidae > Dipodomys > Dipodomys merriami. Next base: position 7,617,283 of record NW_027203493.1, on the reverse strand, counting down.
TACCAGAAAAGCAGAAGTGGCCCTGTAACATGATAGAGTGCTTGCCTTGAGCTAAAGAGCTGAGGGACTGCATCCAGGCCTAGAGTTCAAGCCCCAAGGAAAAAAAAAAAAAAGATTAGAGGCTGGGATGTTTTTCAGTGGTAGAGTGCAAACTTATTACTTATCAGGACCTTTGTTCAATCCCCAGTGCCAATCTCTTTCCATTTCCTGTCCCCCCCCAAAAAGAGAAAGATTAGTAAATAGTAGACTGATAAGTGTAGCAGAAGGAGACATTTGTGATTAAGTAGCTAGCATAGCTAGCATTTAAATCTGGCATTTAAAGCTGTTTGGCCTTGTGCAAGTAATTAACTTTGGGTTCCTCATCTGTTAGTGAAGTGGATTAAGCTGGGTGGACCTATTCTTCTTAACTGGGGTATATAATATCAGAAAATAGTTGTAGAAACAGTTTGGAATACTTCCACATTAGAGTATTTCAACATGCTAAACCCAAACACCTTTTTTGGACTTGGAAACCAAACAGTCATCTTATACTTGCATGTTCTTAATCCATGAAAGTTGGATATCATATTAAGGGTCCTTGGGTTATCTCCTTCTCATTTTTTTTTTTTTTTTTTTTGTCGGTTGTGGGACCTGAACTCTGGTCTTGGGTGCTGTGCTTCAGCTCTTCAGTTCAAGGCTAGCACTCTACCACTTGAGCCACAGGGCCACTTCTGCTTAGGTGGTGCTGAGGAATCGAACCCAGGGCCTCATGAGTGCAAGGCAAGCACTCTACCACTGAGCCACCTGCCCAGCCCATCTCCTTCCCTTTTACCCTTCCTTCTTAAATTACCTGATGTAGGCTGGAATTTGGTTGGAGCTGACCCTCCCATTGGTTTAGACACTGCTTTAGCAGGTGCGGCAGGCTTTGCTGGCATGTTAGCTTTGGCTTTCTCTAGCAAGGCCAATACTTGATCTTTAGAAGTTGGCTAAAAAGAGAAAGTAAAATAAGTGAAAAGTGATAGAAATGATGCGCTCAAAGTAAGCTTACTAACTGATCTGATAAGTAATTAAGCTGCTACTTTTGAAATACCAATGAAGAGAGGCAATACGCATTATGGAGTAATAAATACTAAGAGAAGTAAGAGAAGTAATACGCATTATGGAGTCACATTCAGGTAGCTATTCTTCTTTCACCCTTGTAGACTCTAAAAGTTTTATACTACTAAATATTTTATTTTTGTTCTTACCAGGATTTCAAAGTGAGCCTCTGTAAGAAATGTGGTCTTTTGCTTATATAAATTCACATTCAGGCTGGGTGCTGGTGGCTCATGCCTGTGGAATCCTAGCTTTCAGAAGGCTGAGATCTGAGGATTGTGGTTTAAAGCCAGCCTGGGCAGAAAAGTCCCCATGAGACTCTTATCTCCAATTAACCACTCAAAAACTGGAAGTGGAGCTGTGGCTCAAAGTAGAGTACTAGCCCTGAGCAAAAGAGCTCAGGGACAGCACCCAGGCCCTGAGTTCAAGCCCACAAATACCAAAAAATAAAAAATAAAAATAAATTCATACTCAGTATTTTTCTAATAGCTTTAAACAGAAACATCAATAAGAAGTACCTTTAGTTTCCCAGTAGCTTTGGCCATTTTTTCATATCCTAGATGCATCATGAAGAATGGCAAAGCATCTTGGGCCTTCTTTCGTACATCTCCATTTCGATCTTCTAGGCAGGAGTAAAGATGAGGAACACAAAGTATAAGGTCTGTGGGAGTGGAACGAAGGGTAGGTAGTTTCTCAGCCAGCCAGCCTAGAAGCTGCCAAAAGAAATAAAGACTAGTCACTCACTTCAAGGGGAAATTTACTATTTAAAATAATTTGTTATGTCAAGCCTAATGATTTCATTAGTCCCAAACATTAAATATATTATTATTATTTTTTTTGTTTCTTCAGGTATTAAACCCAGAGCCTTACGCATGTCTTACCTAGTCTCTGGATTAGATTTTGTCTCGCGCGCGCGTGTGCGCGCGTGCGTGCGTGCGTGTGTGTGTGTACTGAGGATAGAATTCATGGCTTCATGCTTGCAAGTCAAGTATTCTACCATTTGAGGCATACACACCATCCTTTCGCTTTCACTTTATTTTTTACAGTCTTATACTAACTTTGTCCATGCTGGCCTCCTGAATAGCTAGGATGACAGGTGTGAGTCACCAGTCCTAACCTGCAATGATACGGTTTTAAATGCTGAACTCATTTTTATGATTAAAACCTCTGATTTAACCATTTAAGATTTTAAGAAAAGATAAAATTCCATTTAAAAGGCCAGTCCTTTAAACAGCTTTATTAAAGAAACACACAAATAAAAAAATACATAAACACAAATGCTACAATAATTTTATTTCATTATTTTAAATATTTTATTTTTTGAGATAGTATCTTACTATGTACCCTAGGCTATCCTGGAATTTGCTACGGAGCCCAGGCTAGCCTTGAACTCATACTCCTCCTGTCTCCACCTCCTGAGTACTATGCCACTATGTTTTCTTTTTCCTACTAACTCTTGGCACAAAATTCTAGCAACAAATGTATGTTTATTATGGGAGTCCTCACTCCTAACAAGGTAAGAGACATGAGGAAAAGCTCATGATTGATTTATAGTACTAACCTCTTGCCTCAAGAAAGGATTTTCCTTTTTGAGTTCTTCAGAAAGATCTTCTCCCTCCAGCCATTCCTTCATGCCAGTCTGTTCTGCCCAAGCATTCACAGTTGCTAGGGCAGCAGCTCGAACATTATTCTTAATGGCAAAAATAACAGAGTATAGTTTAGAGAATGAAAAGTTTGTTTCTTAGTAAACTCAGATAATGGCAGTTTCTCTAAGCTCCACATGACATAATTGAAATCATCTTCTTTGATACACAAACTAGTTTTATGGTTATACTAAAAGCTACAGAAGAAAGTAGAGATATAAAACTCTAAATTGGAAAAAAAAAATCCTATACTTTTTAAAAATGCAAAACAGCAATGTGGGCATAAAATCTTCAGATTTTAGCCGGGTGCCAGTGGCTCACTCCTGTAATCCTAGCTACTCAGGAGGCTGAGATCTGAGGATCCCGGTTCAAAGCCAGCCTGGGCAGGAAAGACTGTGAGACTCCTATCTCCAATAAACCACTAGAAAACCGGAAGTGGCGCTGTAGCTCCAGTGGTAGAGCGCTCACCTTGAGCTGAAGAGCTGAGGGACAGTGCTCAGGCCCAGAGTTCAAGCCCCACAACCAAAAAAACCCCCAAAAAAACAGATTTTTGCCTTCTGAATCTTTGGGGTTCTTAGGACCCTAACTGCTTGGTAAAGTACTTGCTAACAGTTTGAATATTCAATTATTTTTATACTTGAATTCACACAAAAAGTTTATAACACAAAAAGAAAGACATTAAAATATTCAGTGTAAGATGAAATATAAACGTTGCCACCCTCACACTTCAATAACCTCTAGGACTGTGAAACTACAAACATCTTACTAAACTTCTAAAAGGTCCTGCTCTAGCAGTTCAGGGAGAAAATAGTACAAATTAACTTTAAGACTCTAAAAGCTCACATGCTTATTATCTATCAAAACTTTTTAATGATTTAATAATAGTAAGCAGCAATCACTTATTTAAATGAGTGCATTTTTGTGAAACAGCACAAACACAATGTACACTACATAAAGACTCAATTTTATAAGAAAGAAATTTCAGATAAAGAAACTGAACCCCAGAGAACGTAACTATCTAAGGATCATAAAGCTAATTGGTGATATATTTAGTCACCTTAACACTGCCTAGAAGGTTGACATGTTTACTATTTTTTCTTCTAATATTCTCATCCTTATAAATTCTCTTTTTGGAGAACAGGGATTAGGAGGTACTGGGAATAGAACCCAGAGCATGCCAGGCTCTGTGCCCTTATCACTCGAGCCATACTTCCAGCTTCTTGCTTTTCTTTTTTGGTAGCACTGGGTTTAAACTCAGGGCCTTTGCTTTCTAGGCCATGTGCTCTGTAATACTTGAGCCACATCTTTAGTTGCAACTTTTTTTTTGGGGGGGGAGGGAAGTAGTGGTCCTGGTGCTTGAACTTAGGGCCTAAGTGCCATTCTTGAGCTTTTTTAGCTGAAGGCTGGCACTCTACCACTTTAGTCATAGCTCTAACTTCTGGCTTTAAAAAAAAAATTTATTTTAAGTAGTACATTGGGGTTATGAATCTCATGCACTTTTCTGCCCAGAATGGCTTTGATCCTCAGATCTTAGCCTCCTTGGTAGCTAGAATTATAGCCATGAGCCATGGTTGCTTGGCTAATTTTACAAACTTTTAAATTACATGTACTATGGAAAAGTGAGTATCATAGATTAAGAATAAGGCTGGCTCATTCCAGAATAGAGTTGTGGTAGAAAAGTTTACCTTGCTGTCTCCAAGGACTGTGATGACAGGGATGCCTAAATTCTTTACATGTTGCTTGATGTTTGGGCCCATGGCTACTGCCAATTGCTGTAGGATATTCAATGTCTGTTGCACCTAAGTGGTTAAGAGCCAAGACTTTTTGTTACAGTTAATAAGAGACTTTTAACCTACTTAAACAAAAGAAACAAACAAAAAACCAGGAAAATCATCTTGTCTGACACAATTCAAATTAGCCAATGAGTAATTTTTAGGCTTTTTTTTTTCTTTTTTAGCCAGTCCTGGGGGCTTGAACTTAGGGCCTGAGTGCTGTCCCTGAGCCTCTTTGTGGTCAAGGCTAGCACTTTACATTTAAACTACAGTACCACTTCCAGTATTTCCTGAGTAGTTTATCAGAGATAAGAGTATCATAGACTTTCTTGGTCAGTCTGGCTTTGAACTGCAATCCTCAGATCTCAGCCTCCTGAGTAGCTAGGATTATAGGTGTTAGCCACTGGCGTGCTGCTTAGGCTTCTCTTTTTATCACCAGTTCACAAAACTATCTTATTAGAATTTTAGCCTACATGTTACAGTTTATATTTTATTTTTTCTACTTTACCATTTAAAAAAAAAAAACCCTGACACAAAAACTCATATTTAGAGCTGGGAAGTTAGCTCAGTATAGAGTGCTTGCCTTGCATTCATGAGGCCCTGGGTTCGATTCCTCAGCCACATAAGCAGAAAAAGCCAGAAGTGGCACTATGGCTCAAGTGGTAAAGTGCTAGCCTTGAGCTGAAGAGCTAAGGGGCAGCGCCTAGGCCCGAAGTTCATGCCTCACAACTGACAAAAACAAACAAAACAAAGCAAAAACACAAAAAACATACAAACAAAAAAACCCTCATATTTAGCCAGGCACCAGTGGTTCATGCCTGCAATCCTACCTACTCAGGAGGCTGAGATCTGAGGATTACAGTTCAAAGCCAACCCAGGCAGGAGAGGAGCTGTGGCTCAAGTGGTAAAGCGCTTGCTTGCCTTGAGCTCAAGAGCTAAGGGACTGTGCCCAGGCCCAGAGTTCAAGCCTCATGACCAATAAAACAACAACAACAACAAAACTCGTATTTAAAAATTAGAAATTAAGCAATTTTATATACATGAAACAAGTTATTTAACACTGGATTACTTATAAAGAGTAAACTCTGAAATTCATGAATATTTGATTAATAAAGCTGCACATCTTGAGATATATTTTAACGAATTTATTTCTGGTTCAAAACAAGTAAATTACTAACTCATTTTTGTTTACTATTAACTTTTTATTCTTTGTTTTTGCTTTTTTTGTCGGTCATGGGGCCTGAACTCTGGGCCTGAGCCCTGTCCTTCAGCTCTTCAGCTCAAGGCTAGCACTCTACTATTGGAGCTACAATGCCACTTCTGGCTTTTTCTGCTAATGTGCTGAGGAATCAAACCCAGGGCCTCAGGCATGCAAGGCAAGCACTCTACCATTGAGCTACCTTCCCAGCCCCCCCCTTTTTATTCTTAATTTGATTTTTATAAAATGAGTATAATAATATTAATTCAATCTGGCTATTCTTTTTTTCCCTAATTTATTGTTGTTTTAGAGGTGATACAGTGGGGTTCCATTTACATACATCATTTCCTTTCACATAGTGTCATCTGTCCCTCATTCTCTCCCTCCTATCTGTCTGTAAGTTGTGTAGTTCACTTTCATCAATGTCCAGTGCAGCCAGTGTGCTCCATTGCTGCACTTTTTTCACCCTTTTTCCTTTGATTCTGTGCCCTCTCTCCACCCTCCCACAGATGTCCATATGAATATACTGTATATAAGGTAAAGAATACAACATCATCAGAAAAAAAATGAAGAAAAAAGTCCTTTATTGCCATAATGTGGAGTTTGTTTTGGTATGTATTTTACTTTATATACATATGAGGAGGCACTTGGATATTGTACCTATGTGGTTCTCTCCTAAGACTATCCCCTTTGGTCTCACTGTATGTGAGTATATAGAATGTTGAATCTCTCATTTTTTGCTAGTAAAGCCTGCATTGCAAAGGAACTTTCGATAGAGGAAGAGAAAAGACAAATGTTCTACATACCAAGATTTTATTTGAATCATTGAGTCGACCCTTCAAGGCAGTTGGGAGTTCACCAATGTTTGGTTGGATAAATTTCGCTTCATTAATAATTCCAGCCACTTCATCTAAACCTTCTTTTCTGATCTTCCAATTCTTGTCACCAATCTTAGACACCAACTCTGAAGTAATTTTATCACTGAAAAACAGAAGCCGTTTAAATTTCTAGATTCTCAAAGATTATACCATAGAAATTCCCAGTACTGAATTAAAAAATGAGGCACCATTAAGAATTAAGTACAATGAATCAAATAAACTTTCCCAGAGTGAAAGCTACCTGATTTCTGTCCTTGGCAGAAGATCAACAACATCATTCCCTCCATCATCTGGTTCCTCTCCATCTTCTCCTTCATCTATACCACTTGTGGTGTGCTTGGAAATTCCTCTGGTTGGAGCAGGAGGGCTTTGCCCCTGCATCTACAAACAAATGAATGAGACTAATGAACGTGATGAAGAATATGAGAGCAAACAGATTGGAGAAGGTGCCTGGGTCAATGTATCTCATTCTTTCACAATACTTATTCACACAGTATTTTAAAAGACATTTTAATTACTACTGAAATTCTAATTTTGAAACTATACTGCAAACCTATTCAAATCTGACTTCTTTATAATAAGTTGTTTTTTGACTTGTATCTCTTAGACAATATAGAGCAAATTAGCTTAACACTGAGCAATTTTAGCTGAAAAGTTATTCAAGGAGGAAAACTTTATGTTAAATGATTGTTATTATTTTGGTATAGATTCTGGGGCTTGAACTCAGTGCCTAAGTGCTGTACCAGAGCTTTTTTGCTCACAGCTAGTGCTCTATTGCATGAGTTACCACTCTACTTCTAGCGCGCGCACGTGCGTACGTGCATGTGTGCGTGTGCGTGTGTGTACATGTGTATGAGATTAGTTGGCGCTTAGACTGTCATGGACTTTCCTGCCCATGCTTTCATCAAACTTCAGTCCTCGTATCTCAACCTCTTGAGTAGCTAGGATTATAAGTATGAGCCACTGGTGCTCAGCTATTTTAAACTAATTTTTTTTAATTAATGTACTTTAAAAATGAGCAATTCAATGCTTGATAAGAAGTGTACTCATTATCTTGCCCATGTAATTTGTAACCCCTCTGTACAGTATTTTCATAATAAAAAATAAATAAAAATTATTTTTAAAAAATGAGCAATACGCCGGGCGCTGGTGGCTCACGCCTGTAATCCTAGCTACTCAGGAGGCTGAGATCTGAGGATCGCGGTTCAAAGCCAGTCCAGGCAAGAAAGACCGTGAGACTCCTATCTCCAATAAACCACCAGAAAACCGGAAGTGGCGCTGTAGCTCAAGTGGTAGAGCGCTAGCCTTGAGCTGAAGAGCTGAGGGACAACACCCAGGCCCAGAGTTCAAGCCCCACGACCGACCAAAAAAAAAAAAAGAGCAATACATTCATGAAGCTTGAAATTCAAAGGGTATGAAAGATCATAGGGGAAAATCTCTCATCTTACACCATAGTTAGTTTCTCAGTTTTCTTCCTTATAATATCATGAATTTCATATGAATTCTTCCAGGGACACTGCATAAACATTAAAATAAATATATACACATTCTTTTTTTTTTTTTGTCAGTTGTGGGGCCTGAACTCTGGGCTTGGGTGCTGTCCCTCAGCTCTTCAACTCGAGGCTAGTGCTCTACCACTTGAGCCACAGCACCACTTCTGTCTTTTTCTGCTTATGTGGTGCTGAGTAATCGAACCTAGGGCCTCATGCATGCAAGGCAAGCACACTCACCTCTGAGCCACCTTCCCAGCCCTGATATAGACATTCTTTCTCCCAAAGACTTAAAAAAATTGGGTCTTAATGAGATTCTCATTTCCACCAATGGGTTTTACCATTGTGGAACTTTTTACCTTTTCAAATTCTGCATCTATCTGGGATAGCAGAGCAGGCTTCTCATCCTCAAAGAACATTCGCAAAGATGGACCAACATACAGATACATTACACCAAGCAGGGTGATAGCAGAAGTCCTCACAGCCTGTCAGAGAGAACAAATACAATTTTTCAATCACAACAGACCCATGAAAATGGCTACAATATTTCTGCATGTGCTAGAATGTACTCACTGGATTTGTTGCAGCAAGAGCAGTCTTCACATTGCTAATGAAAGCTTTGACATTCAACCTAGAGGAAACAACATTAGAATTGTAAACAAATGAAACTTTCAAAATACTCAATAGTTTATAAAGCTAGATTATGAGACTAGCTCCTGATGAAGAATTCTTATTCTTTTTTTCTTTCTTTTTTTTTTTGTCGGTCATGGGGGTCAAACTCTGGGCCTGAGCGCTGTCCCTCAGCCCTTCAGCTCAAGGCAAGTGCTCTACCACTTGAGCTACAGTGCCACTTCCGGTTTACTGGTGGTTTATTGGAGATTGGAGTCTCACAGTCTTTCCTGCCTGGGCTGGCTTTGAACCATGATGCTCAGATATCAGCCTCCTGAGTAGCTAGGATTACAGGCGTGAGCCACCAGCAACTGGCAGAATTCTTATTCTTTTTCCACAATCACTTTAAAGTGTGCTTTTGATAGTCTGTTCATTGAATAATCCTACAATATATGATTAAGACTCCAATATCTAGTCTTGAACTCTGCTGAACTCAGATTAGATATTCTATATCTAGTACATCAAAACTCTTGATTGTTCATACCATAATCCCAAAACATGCTACTCCTAGCTTTATGTAACTTGATTAAAAAGCCAAACTATTCTTGGTTGTTTAGGCCATGCTTAACTCTTCAGATTTATCCTTGATTTTTCTCTCTTTCAGGCTTTATATCCAATTCTATTTTTAAAATATGTTCTGATTTATACAGTCCAGTCATTAGAAAGAATAATATTATATAATTTTCAAGGGAATGGATGGACCTAAAACAAATTATTTGAGGTAAACCAAACTCAGACAAATGTCATAGGTTTTCTCTCATATGCAGATGCTAGATCTAAAGCATATGGATAAATTATATAGATCTCTAGGGATTCACATACAGTGAGACCAAAGGATACTCTTGGCAAAGAACACAAAGGCACAATACCTATGTGCCTCTGATCATATAAAATAGTACTTAGCAAAATTAACTCCAGTCAATAGAAACAGGGTTTTTTCTTCTCTTTTTGTCTTGTTTATCTGTCTTTGAGAGGGTAAGGGGAGATAGAGAAATGTAGGGATGAAGAGTGAACAAACATAGCAATGACACTCACTAAACTCCATGTTGAGAATGAACTATACAACTTGTAGGTGGGGACAGAATGAGGGAAGGGGTGACATTGTCCAAAAAGACAGGTACTCTTTTTAATTCTTTTGCTGGTCCTGTGCTTGATCTATGAGCCTGGGTACTGTTCCTGGGCTCATTTTGCTCAAGGTTTGAGTTACAGTGCCACTTCTGGCTTTATATGGAATTAACTGGAGATAACAGTCTGACAGACTTTCCTGCCTGGGCTGGCTTTGAACCATAATCTTTAGATTTCAGTCTCCTGTGCAGCTAGGATTACAGGCATGAACCACTGGTGCCCACTGAGGAATGTACTTTTTACCTGACTTATGTAACCATAACCTCTATGCACATCACTTTCATAGTAAATACACACACACACACACACACACACACACACACACACACACACACACACACACACACACACACACACACACACACACACACACACACACACACACACATTCTGAGTTATAACACTCATTCCTACAATCTGTAGGATCATATAAACTACTAAAATTTCTTTCTTTTACACTTTTTCTTTTTTGGTAGTATTGGGATTTGAACTCAAGGCCTCATACATACTAAATAAGTATTCTACCATTTGAGCCATACCCTAGCCCTAAACATTATAATTTGTCAGAATTGCATGATTAGCTGAATATTACCATCCTTTGTCATTGGCTGTCTATTCATTCTGACTATACTAAGAATGATTTTGTTACTCTTCTGTACATGAACCCCTTCCACAGTAGTGCTGGGGATCAAATTCAGGACCTCACATATGCTAAGCAAGTGCTCCTACCAATGGACTGTGCCCTCAACCCCTCTCAAAAACATATACAGGTGGTCAAATTATCATTTGAAAGGCAACTCTGAAAAGTAACTGGTATTTGTAGTGTACACAAATAGTCCCAGCACTTGGGAAACTAAGGAGGATTCTTGCAGTTCAATAGTTCACTAGCCTAGATAAAATAACAAATTGTTTTATATACAAATTATTTGGTGAATAGTGGGTTAAACAAAGTTAAACAAGGTTTTCTATTACAAGATTTCTAAGAACACTTAATGCACCAATGTGCTTTCTAGTCTCTAAACAATTGTGGTTATATAAAGTAATTTCTGAATGCATTTGACTAAAAAATTTTGGAATTGGCTTTCTGTGAGACCGCTATTAAAACTTGAGGAAAAATAACTTTAGTGAGAACCCTATTAGTGGATACCAAAATGCAAGACAAGCTAATATGGACCTTTGAAAACAAAGGTGGCTTCTTTTATAAATAGATTAGGTAGGCTGGGAATGTGGCTTAGTGGTAGAGTGCTTGCCTAACAGGCATGATGCCCTGGGTTCGATTCCTCAGTACCACATACACAGAAAAAGCCGGAAGTGGTGAGGTGGCTCAAGTGGTAGAATGTTAACCTTGAGCTTAAAAGAAGCTCAAGAATAGTGCCCAGGCCCAGAGTTCAAACCCAGGACTGGCAAAAAACAAACAAACAAACAACAACAACAAATGCTGGGCGCCATTGGCTCACGCCTGTAATCCTAGCTGATACGCAGGAGGCTGAGATCTGAGGATCACGGTTCAAAGCCAGCCTGGGCAGAAAAGTCCATGAGACTCTGATCTCCAATAAACCATTAGAAAACCAGAAGTAGGTCTGTGGCTGAAGAGCTGTCCCTGAGCTGAAGAGCACAGGGACAGAGCCCAGGCCAAGAGTTCAAGCTCTACGACCAGGAAAAAAAAAAAGGAATATAGCTCTCGTTCTTTAAAAATAATCAGAGAATAAAAATATAATCACAAGTTAAAGACTAGCTATTTCTTTTTCATTTGATTTCTTTCTGACTTACCCAGAAAAACCAAATTCTTTAATTGCATTTGATAACCAGTTCAGAGTTTCTGATTGATTCTTCGGATTCTTTTGTGAGAAAGCCATTGACATAACCTGGAGAAATGGAAAATCAACATCAGATTTGTATTTTCTCATAGAAATGTAACACAGCATTAGGCAAATGTGGATTAGGCATGCTTGTACTTTGTGTCTCTGTGTGTATTACTGAGGGTTTTGCATGGTAGGCAGGTACTCTACTGCTGAGCTATATTTCTTTTTCTTTTTTTTGTGGGTACTAGCACCAGGATTTGAACTCAGGATCTCACACTCTTCACTCTGCTTTTACATTCATAGCCAGTGCTCTACTTCCAGTCTGGCATTTGCTTATTAATTGAAGAATCTCATGGACTTTTCTGTAGGAATAGTTTTGAATCTTGATCATTGAAGTGTCAGCCTCCTGAGCCACTGGTGCCTGGCTTGTTTTTTTTTGGTTCCGGTTGTGGGCCTAAACTCTGGGCCTGGGTGATGTCCCTAAGCTCTTCAGCTGAAGGCTAGCACTCTACCACTTGAGCCACAGCGCCACTCCCAGCCTTTTTTTTTTCTGCTTATGTGGTGCTGAGGAATCGAACCCAGGGCCTCAGGCATGCAAGGCAAGTGCTCTACCACTGAGCCACCTTCCCAGCCCCTGGTGCCTGGCTTTAATGATAATGTCTCACCTGCTACTTGGGAATATATATCCCTTGACTGTAATCAACCTGTTTTAGGTCTCCCATTATAGATGGGATGACTGGCACACATGACCACAACCAGCTTCTTTGGGTGGAGGCGAATTCTCTCAAACTTTTCTGTCCAGCTGGCCTAGATCTGTGGTTCTCCTAATCTCAGCTTCCCTATTAGCTAGGATTATAGGTGTAAACCACTAGCACTCAGCTAAACTTGTCTTTTCTGATGCTAAAACAACTATAAGAAGAGCTCAGCAATAAAAGATTTAAGCTATACAGGGGAATAAGCTAAGTGACAGCAGTATTAAAAGCCAGGCACCAGTGGCTCACATCTATAATCCTAACTACTCAGGAGGCTGAGATCTGAGGATCTCTGTTTAAAGCCAGACTCAGCAGACAAACCTGAGTCTTATTTCCAATGAATTATTAATGAAAGTATGGCTCAAATTGTGGGCAAAAAAAGCAGTGTGAGATTGGGAAGCCCCAATCTGGACTGTTTACAACTTTTCATTAGTATTATTTTTTTTTTTTGGATTATAATTTCTTTAAAAAAAATCACTGCAATTTTCTTTTTTTTCTTTTTTTTTTATTGGGGGGTCCGGTCATGGGGCCTGAATTCTGGGCCTGGGCGCTGTCCCTCAGCTCTTCAGCTCAAGGGTAGCGCTCTGCCACTTGAGCCACAGTGCCACTTCTGGCTTTTTTCTTTTTGCTTATGTGGTGCTGAGGAATTGAACCCAGGGCCTCATGCATGCAAATATTATTTATTATTCTACAGAATTTTATTGATTGATTGATTAGGGCCAGTCATGGGGCTTGAACTCAGTGCCTTGGGCTTTCATTTGGCTGTTTTGCTCAAGGCTGGTGCTCTACCACTTGAGCCACACTTCCACTTCTAGCTTTTTACTAGTTTTTTCTTTCTTTCTTTTTTTTCCCCCAGGGCTGAGGACCGAACCCCAGGGCCTTGTGCGTGCCAGGCAGGCGCCCTTCCGCTGGGCTAAACCTCCAGCCCCCTTTTTACTAGTTATATAGGTAAGAATCTCATAGATTCTTCTGTCCAGGCTCTCTTTGAACTATGATCCTCAGATCTTAGTTTCTTAAGTATTTTTGACTAAATTTTCATTATCAGGCAATAGTGTATTAGTAAGCATAAATTAATATTTGGAGTCACGTGCAATGGCTCATATCTGTAATCCTAGTTACCCGGGATGTGGAGACTAAGATTATAGTTTGAGGCTAGCCTAGGAATAAAAAGTTGCAAGATTCTTTCTCAATCAATGGCTGAGCATGTTATTCTTGCTACAGGGAAAGCACAATGTCACTCTCAACATGGGGAAGCCTAAGTAGGAGGATCAATATCCAAGCAAGTCCGGGAATATAGGAAGATAATATCTTCAAAAGTAATACTACAAAAATGGTATGGAAGTGTGGATAAAATGGTATAGTATCTGCTTATCAAGAGCTAGGACTTGAGTTTAAGCCCTAATCCCAGAGGGGAAAAAAAAAAAAGAAAACACTAGGACAACTTAACGAAAAAAGCTCTGTGACACTAACCTGTTCAGCTGTCCATGGCAACATACATGCTTCAGCTATTGCCGTCATAGCTTCCTTTGCATTGTTTCCACATTTTACATCTCCAATCTTATCTACAAGACCATCTAATACAATCTGAGCTGATGTTTTGGAGAAGTTTCCCTTCTGGGCAATCAAAGCAACTATGTGAAGCTTCATCTGCATCACCTGAACAACAGTAAATATCATAAAATTATGAGTCAGCCAAAAACATTTACTTAATCATACAGCAGCCTGTATCTGAAATAACTGCCATAACCAAACCAAAATCAAAATCTGAAGTAGAAGCAAAGTATTCTTCGTTTCTTTATCTTTTAAAACTTATCAAAGTAGCCAGATGACAGTGACGAGAGAAAAAAGACCCCCAATTCAGTTTCAATACAGAAGTTTGAGCTGAAAAATCCATTTTCCATATTCTCTTCTTATAATTTTCACGTTTTGAATCAATCTGAACACCCTAAACTGTGTATAATAAACCATAGTGACTGCCATACCTCAGAGTTAGTATTATAGCTGTTTAATGGGAATTAGGGTCACTTTGCCCATAAATATTTTCCTTTCTACTGTATGAATATTTTATTAAGCTACTAGAATTTCCATCAGCTATAGATCCACTTAGGAAATGAGTACCTTCTTGTTAAATGCAATTATCTTAGATGGGACTACCAGAACAAGTACCTCTAGTAAAGGTGATGTTCGATAAAAGAATTAAGAGCACTGAGAAGAATTTGAGCTATGAAAATTACCTAAAAGCTTAAATTCATAGTCCTCACTCAGTTTTGCTCAAGGCTGAAGGTCTATCATTGAGCCATGCTTTTAGCCTTCTAAGGACTTCAAATAATGCAACAATCATTTAAAGAAAAAACTACCAGATCTCAGTAAGAAGAATGAACTTTCCAGAGATTTACTTTTCTTCACTTTTAGCCTCCTCTTCCCAGATCTATCATAACGTTCAAAACCAACAGTCTCAAAATCATGACAATTGTGAAAACTAGAGCTGCACTGCTACAGGATGGCAGATCAGGTTTAGAGCTCCGTAAAAAAAAAAGTCCCAACCCAAATAAAGTATTGTCATTATTTGACTTATCTGGCAATTACTTTCCTGCAAAAGTTCCATTTGAAGGACCTGTTATTTGACCCAACTCTGACTAGCTGAGGGGAAAAAGTTCTATTCCCAAGAAATTGGTTGAAAATGACCAGTTTTAATACTGCAGCTGGCCCAAGGTTGCAATGCAGGCTGATACAAAGGAGTGTGATCAAACGCTTAGAAGTTGGAGAACTAAGATCACAGGTGATTTTGAAAGGGTCCTATTTATTCACAAGAATCTAAACAACTGTACACACTCAAGGTTGTGGTGCAGTTACAGGTTCTAACTGCTCACTTCTGGATGACCTTGAGACCCTGCAAAAACTAAAGTGAAGGCTAAGGTGATGTTGAAAGTGTTAGCATTGAAGGTATGCCCCAACACACATGCTTGGATTACTTTGGTAAAGGGTGGAAAGCATAACAGTTCAAAACATTTAAGGATATCTGCTGGCTATGAAGCCAACTGAGCAGAGACTCTGGTGGCTACAAATAAAAATTACAATAAAAGTACACATGACATTCTGAATGAATAGAACAAAAAATGAACATAATTATTGGTAAGACTGTAGGAAACATAAAATTCTCATATATTGCTGGTGTGAATGTAAAATGTTATAGTCATTTTAGAAAGCAGTTTGTCAATTCCTTAGAGGGTTTAAACAGCTATCATGTGACCTCAGCAGTTCTACTTCTAGGTTTATACCCTAGAAAACTGAAACTGTTGGTATAAAAATTTGTATGCCAATATTCAGTGACATAATTCACAATAGCACGAAGTTGAAACAACCTAAATGCACACTGACTGATAAATGAGAAACTAAGATGGGACATGGGATATATCTATAAAATGGAATATTATCTGGTAACTTTAAAAAACACAGCTGATATATTGGTGAATCCTGAAAACACTCTAAGTATAAGTCACACAGAAAGGTTTATATTCTGGGATTCTATTTATCTAAAATATATAGGAGAGGTGAATTCAGAAACAAATAAGCAAAAATAGTAGGTAGGGGCTGAGGATAGTAACAGAAGGTGACTACTACTCAGTATGTGGTTTTTCTTGTGGACAATAAAAATATTTTGAAGTTGGAGTTGCAGAACTAAAATTTATTGTATTGTATAATTTACAACAGTGAGCATTATAGTTTCTGATTTGTTATTAAACATACAGACATAAGATTATTCTGTTTATGGATCTAACACAGAAAGGTATTGGCTAAAATCAGGTATCCTCCCTTCACATATATAGAAACTGCATAAAGAATTTTAAAGGGTTGAATGAAGGCAAGAAGGCAGGACAAGAATATGGGTGGATAACTGAAATATAGAGAGAGCTGAGGTCTTGCCAGATTGAGGGAAGCACATTACAGGAGGAAGGTAGGGACCTCTACAGAGAAAATTGAAGGTGAAAGAATGGAAAAAGGGACTAGAAGGATACCAAAAATAAAATTGTCAACATTTTCTTTATAAAGTCCTAATTACATAAGCTGACCTACAGAATGATAGAACATAAATTATTTCCAATTAAAAACATTAACTCTAGAAGTAAAAAAAAAAAAAAAAAAATACCTGAAAATTAGTTTCTTTCCATCCAGGCTTTTTGGCAAGCATCCTCACTAATGACTGACAAGGCATTTCAGCTCGCTCCATTAGTTCAACGGCCTTGAGGTAAAATAAGACAATAAGACAGTTAAATGGTTAAAGAGTAGTTCCATAGTTCCAAAATCAAGTAATTCCTTATCTCTGAAAGAGACTAGAACCATTGAGAGAGAGTTAATAGAGGGAACTTCTTTTTGTTATACTTTACCTTTTAAACTAAGTACTTAGTTTATAAAAATTTAAATATCAAAATTTTAAATTTCATTTACTAATGTACAAACTGACAAAAAACAAAGGCCATCCAATGCAAGTGTTGGAAGATAAAACATTAAGCAGTTACAAAAAACAAATAAATCAAAAAAGTCTTTCATGTATCAATTTCACTGCTTCCACATAATCTTTCTCTCACATTCCATTCATCCCTTTCCACCTACCTTTTGGAACTCTTCCATACAGGCAAGCCTTTCCTTCCAGTTACTGCTATCTAAAAGCTGTATACAGGTAGGGGGAAGGACAGCTGAAGCTTTTTCTTCACATACTTCTATCTGTAGGATTCAAAAATATATTAAAATTAGGAACTGGTTGTACAGTCTGTAAAAACTGAACTATGGAGTTTATGGACAGGGATAGGATAGGTAAAGATGGAGGAGAATGATGGAAGGGGTGACACATTGATCAAGATGCACTATACTGATTATGTGACATATGGAAATGAAACTCTTTTGCATACCTTAACAAAAACAAATATATAAAAATTAGATATTGGTTAGCGAAACACCTTTGTCACAATTAAAAGAACATTCTCATAGATATGTTATAGTATGAGGCTTCTTCAATATTGGGAAGTTTTTCCAAGGTACTTTCAAGAAGCAGTAATATAGTAATATATTACTATAATATAGTAACTATAGAACCCAGCAAAGAAAGAACTCACATGTCCTTATAGAGCTCAACATTGCAGTTTCAAACTTTAAGAAACAGTGTTACACTCACAGAGAGTTCTGGTTCCACTATTTCTTTGGTCTCCAATCCTTTCTTATTCTTGGTTCCAGTGCTCCCTGTACCTCCTGGAGCAGCTGGTTTCCCTTTCTTAGGTGGCCCACCAACCTAGAAGAAATTTTTAAAAAGTGAAACTGTAAGGATTTGAATAATGGTTCTTAAAACCTTTTTGGCTCAGAGAACTCTTTGAAATTTTGATTAAAATTACAGGTTAAAAAAAAATCTGTACACAGAATTTAGCGCAGGTTCCAAAGCAGGGAAATGGTCTGCATATAGCACCTCTAATTCAGAATAAATCAATAAAATAAATAAAACAAAATGATGGAATTATATTTATAAATGAATTTGAAAATGATATCTTGATGTTCTAAAAATGCCTCTCAATCTTTACAATGGCAAAAGATAGTTTCCATAACATTTATTGAAGAATTAATCCCAAGAAGCCAGGCACTGGTGGCTTACACCTGTAATCCTAGCTACTCAGGAGGCTGAGATTTGAGGATCACAGTTCAAGGCCAGCCAGGCAGGCAGGAAAGTCCATGAGAATCTTATCTTCAATTAACCACCAGAAAATTGAAAGTGGTGCTGTGGCTCAAATGTAGAGCGCTAGCCTTGAGCTGAAGAGCTCAGAGACAGTGCCCAGGCCCAGAGTTCAAGACCCATGACCGGCAAAAAAACAAAACAAAAAAAGAAACCAAAAAAAAAAAAAAAAAAAAAAAAAAGCCACCAAAAAACAAAAAAACTTAATCCCAATGGTTCCCAGTATCAGTGCTATTTTTCATTGGAAAAATAGATTATGTGGCAGCCGGGTGCTGGTGGCTCACGCCTGTAATCCTAGCTACTCAGGAGGCTGAGATCTGAGGATCATGGTTCAAAGCCAGCCCGAGCAGGAGAGACCATGAGACTCCTATCTCCAATAAACCACCAGAAAACCGGAAGTGGCGCTGTAGCTCAAGTGGTAGAGGGCTCGCCTTGAGCTGAGGGACAGCGCTCAGGCCCAGAGTTCAAGCCCCACGACCGACAAAAAAAAAAAAAAAAAAAAAAAAAAACATTATTTGGGGGCTGGGAAGGTGGCACAGTGGTAGAGCGCTTGCCTTGCATGCCTGATGCCCTGGGTTCGATTCCTCAGCACCACATAAAGCAAAAAGAAAAAAGCCGGAAGTGGCGTTGTAGCTCAAGTGGTAGAGCGCTAGCCTTGAGCTGAAGAGCTGAGGGACAGCGCCCAGGCCCAGAATTCAGGCCCCACGACCGGATCCCCCCTACCCCACACACACACACAAAAAATACCACATTATTTGCTAAGCTATGAGCTGTAAGAAATCTTCAGTTATTGTGAAAGATGGCCATCTCACTGAATCTTTTTTTTTTTGTCCGTTGTGAGGCCTGAACTCTGGGCCTGGGCACTGTCCCTGAGTTCTTCTGCTCAAGGCTAGCACTCTACCACTTGAGCCACAGAACCACTTCCTGCTTTTTCTGCTTATGTGTGCTGAGGAATTGAACCCAGGGCTTCATGCGTGCAAGGTAAGCACTCTACCACTGAGTTACCTTCCCAGCCCTTGTCTTGTTTTATATCACTATAACAGGAACACATGCAGTATTTCACAATTTTATTAAGCATGACACAGCTTTTGTTAATATGTTCTTTATTAGCTGTGTACATTAAACCTCTCTGCATTAAATAATTCGTGTCCAAGTATCAATTAATTCCTATGTGGTTAAGAATTTTTATCAAGAATATATGGTTGTCAGGCTTGGTGGCTCACATCTGTAATACCAGCCCTAGTGGGTACAGATAAAAGCATCTTGAGTTTGAAGCCAGCATGGGCTAATAGTGAAACCATGTATTAAAAAAAATACAAAAATACCCAAACCAAACAAAAACCTCCCAAATGTCATTTTAGATGTTGAAAAGGTTCCAGCCTCTGCCTCCTAAATGCTATGATCACAGGCTTGTTACCATAATCAGCTAGTAACTTTATATAATATCATCCTTATAAACCTGGAATAAATTTATAATCTTAGAATATTCCTTACTGGATTCTCATTTGCTAATATTTGTTTACTTATCTTCACTGAAATTCATTTCACCATCATTTTGTAAGGTCACAAGAAAACAAATATATCACAAGTACTACAATCAATGATAGTATAATGGTAACACACATCACTACTCACAGTTTTTTTCTGCTTACATTGTATTTGTTAAGAAGTGCCCAAACTTACAAGCAGGACAGGAGGGGTGACTCAAGTGGTAGAGTACCAGATGATCAAGTGCCAGGCCCCAAATTCAAATCTTGTACCAAGGAGGAAAAAAAAAATAAAGCAAGGAAAAAAAATTGTTTTTATTGGGTTGATCCTGGTGCTTGAATTGAGAGCCTGTGTGCTGTTCCTTAAGTTTTGTGCTCAAGGCTAGTGTTTTACTTGAGCACTTGAGCCACAGCTATACTCTCAGCTTTTTTTTTTTATGGTAACTGGAGATAAGAGTTTCATGAATTTTCTTGCTGGGACTGGCTTTGAACCATGATTCTCAGACCTCAGTGTCCTGAGTAGCTAGGATTACAGGAGTGAGCCACTGATACCTGGTTCTTGTTTGTTTTTTAAAGACTCCTTCATAATAAGAGAAGACTAGCTAGTTTAGGGAAGAGAGTTTGAAAATATGAGAACCAAGTGGAATACTGTAAGAAATCTAGACAGTTTTGTTTGTTTCTTTTTTGGTCGTAGGGCTTGAACTCTAGGCCTGGGCAGTTTTCCTGAGCTCTTCAGCTCAAGGTGAGCACTCTACCACTTGAGCCAAGATACCATTCCTGTTTTCTGGTGGTTAATTGGAGACAGGAGTTTCACAGACTTTCCTGGCCTGGCTGGTTTTGAACCGTGAGCCTTCAGATCTCAGCCTCCTCAGTAGCTAGAATTACAGGCATGAGCCACGTGCCCAGCTAGACAGGTTTTGAATGTGAATTACTGTCTAGACACAGGAGCTCAGGAGGAAAGCCAAGTGCTGGTGGTTCACTCCTATAATCCTAGCTATTCAGTAGGCTGAGATCTGACAATCACAGCCTGATCCAAAGCCAGCCCAGGCAGGTCCATGAGACTCTTTATCTCTAATTAACCACCAAAAAAAGGAAATGGAGCTATGGCTCAAAGTGGTAGAGCACTAGGCTTGAGCACAAAAGCTTAGGGACAACACAATCGACCAAAAATAAATAAATAAAAATAAAATTCTGAGGAGTCTCATAAGAAAAAAAGGGTCTTGACAATGTTGTTAGACACCTTGTATTCATACACTGTTTTGTAGAATGGGAACTTCTTTGTACAACTACTTAAATAATAATTTTTTAAAAGTAAAAAAAAAAGGGGGGGTCTTGATAACATTTCATTTATTACAAATATGTTTTATACTATTGAATTGAAAACCCATGTCTGAGCCGGGCGCTGGTGGCTCACGCCTGTAATCCTAGCTACTCAGGAGGCTGAGATCTGAGGATCACGGTTCAAAGCCAGCCCGGGCAGGAAAGACCATGAGACTCCTATCTCCAATAAACCACCAGAAAACCGGAAGTGGCGCTGTAGCTCAAGTGGTAGAGCGCTCGCCTTGAGCTAAAGGGCTGAGGGACAGCGCTCAGGCCCAGAGTTCAAGCCGACAAAAAAAAACAAAAAACAAAAAACAAAAAAACAAAAAACAAAAAAAAACCCATGTCTGAAAATTAAGATTGTTATATTTACCATACATCTGAAAAAGTACTTCAATACATTTTTGGGGGGATTAGGAGAGTCAAGCTCTGGGGCTTGAACTCAAGGCACTTGAGTCACAGCTCCACTTCTAGCTCTTTTGGTAGTTAACTGGAAATAAGACTCTCGTGGACTTTCCAGCCCAGACTGGCTTCAAATCAAGATTCTTAGATCTCAGCTTCCTAAGTAGCTAAGGTTTCAGGCATGAGCCACTGGCTCCCAGATCAATACAATTTTTAACTTTAATTAGGCTTTAAAAAGCCAAGTGTATTGTTTAACTTTGTCTTCATTAACAAGTAGTCAAGGTGTTCAACGACATATCTCTGAAAATCACATTGGAAGAACAACCATGAACCTGACACTCAGACTCTACATTATTAAATTCTAATTTTTAAACCATCTGTTAACCTTAGCAGTAGGTGCCTTTTTTAAGGGTCCTGGCTTTGGTGCTGTAATGTCCTTTGTGTCCTTGTCCCCTGCAGCCCCTGAAGCAGCAGCAGCCCTTCCAGGAAGAGGCTTGAATTCCTTCTTTTCAGCTGCAAGTCCAGCTTTCTTACCATGTATCAGCTCCACTTTTTCCGAACATTCTTTGATCTGCAGAATGAAAGTTAGATAAACATCACTATGTTGCACTTAATTTTAAACACGACCACTAATTTCTTAGTAAGTCATTTCTGGGAAGGAGAAAGCAGGAAGAATAAGGTGTGGCTCAAGTAATACAGAGCCTGCCAGACCCACGTTAAAATCCCAATACTTGGGGGAGCAGGGAGAGGGAGGGGGGAAAGGATGCCTTTTTCAACTATGCATGAGAATTGAGAAAAGTTTTCAAAAAATATAAAAATTATCTTGACTTTCTTGGCAGTCCATTTTATTTCTTCACAAATTAAGATTTCTGATAAACAATGGCCATAGTTCTGATGGAAGATTATATTTTAAATGTTCACTTTCCAGGTTACCATTTTTACAGATTGGTCACTCAAATTCTGTTTGGCTATAATTAGAACAGTATTTCTACTAACAACACCACTGCAGCCTATAATGAAATTTATATCTTCAAAAGTTCTATTTTCAAACTTGAAGTCTGAACTACCAGTGAAGCATATAAATAAAATTTCATGAGGTGATTATCTGCATTTTTTTTCCCTAAAGTGAAACAAAACACACACAACTGATAAGAGAACCAGGAGTAGTGGAGCATGCTTATAATCTGAGCTTCTAGGGAGGCAGAAGCAGGAGAATCACAAAGTTGATGCCAGTCCAGCAAAATCCTCAGTAAAATAAAAATAAAAGGGCCGAGCGGGGAAAGGGCATGACTCAAAAGTGTACTTGCAAGATCCCCAGCAGTTCAATCCTCAGCACAGTCCTCCTCCAAAAACTGCATTGTGTGTGCAATATAAAATTTCTTTTCTACTTTACTTTTGTGTATATGTGGTACTGGGGCTTGAACTAAGGGCCTGAGCATTCTCCCTTAGGTCAAGGCTGGTGTTCTATCACTTGAGCTATAGCTCCACTTCCAGATTTTTAGAGATGAGTTGGAAATAAAACTCTCATGGACTCTCCTGCTTGGGATGGCTTCAAACCTAGATCCTCAAATCTCAGCCTCCTGAGTTGCTAGAATTATAGGTGTGAGCAACCCATGCCTGGCTTCTTCCTACTTTGAGTTGCAAAAAGCCAAACTAAACCAAACAAACACAAAACACCAACAAAAAACAATTACAAGTATTTATCAAATGGGTTATCAGTATTTTCAAATTTCTTTCTTTTTTGTCAGTTGCGGGGCCTGAACTCTGGGCCTGGGTGCTGTCTCTCAGCTCTTCAGCTCAAGGCTAACACTCTACCACTTGACCTACAGCGCCACTTCCAGCTTTTTCTGCTTATGTGGTACTGAGGAATAGAATCCAGGACCTCATGCATGCAAGGCAAGCACTTTACCACTGAGCCACCTTCTCAGCCCTATTTTCAAATTTCTAAGCAATAAATCCACAATAGAAAACCACAATTTTATTGTTCACTTTCATTATAAAAATTGCTATTGACCTACCTTATCAAGCTTGAGTTTGTCTACATCAGCTAGGAATGGATTTACTGCTTTCTCACCAACCACCTTCAAAGCAGTACCCAATGCTTCAAATGCAGCATCTCTGACTTCAGGAGCAGAATCATTGATGTGCTATACTCCAGAAGTAAGCAAAATGATCTTTAATATAGACTACCTGAGGTATTACTAATTTTAATTCAGATCACTAACTGTTGGATAAGAATTTGCCTTTTTTAATTTACTGAAGTTAATTATCAATTAAGTTATTCGTTCACAAATTCTTTCTGGATTAAAGAAACCACCTGTATCAATACAGCAAGTATATGATTAGCTTCATTTTATCATAATGTCTCTCTTCCACACAATCTTCAAATAATCCAGATTTGATGTCGACATTTGGCTATATCTAGCTGAATAGCACTAAGTGGCCAACTTACCAAAATATTCAGCAATTAGTAGAATCATAAAGTCATAAAGCTAACTTATCCTTTCCTTGAAGAATGGAAACACACTAAGGTATCTAAGGAAGGTCTGTTTTTTTAAAAGAGCATAATCTACACCATGAAAGTTACATAGTTATTGTAAGGAAAAAATTTTCTGCCTAGGTATAAAGTATCATCCCAGTTACACTGACAGTCTGTACCTTAAGTAGAGCAGCACAAAAGGGCTTCAGTAAGCTCTTTGGCAGGGTAGAAGCAGTGCAGTGACGGAAGCTTCTTGCAATAAAAAGAGATGTCTGCTGCTTGATGGTTGGATTTTTATTATCCATTACTGCTAAAACGTCCTCACTGATATTCTGTAATGTGGTCTTTAGGAAGAAAATATGGTTAATGCACTTTTAAAAATTGTAATTATTAAAAATATCACAATGACAAAACTTACTTTACATAAAACCACAAATTCAAGCAGGCAACTTACAGTAAGGAAAATTGCATCAATTGCCTCCTGCAGGGCTTGTACCACTTGAGGCTTTTTTTCTTTGAATTTCTCCAAAATGGTTGGTACAACCTGTAAAAGTGAACAGCTAGAGTAATACTCAGCAATAAAAAAGAATGAACTACTGATACATTATAACATAGCTGAAACAAAATCTCATAAATTATGCTGGGTGAAAGAAGCTAGTCACAAATGACCACATAGAGTAGGATTCTGCTTAAATGAAGTGTCAAATTTATAGAGATAGGGTTTGGAGATAAGGGCCTCATGAACTTTCTTGCCTGGGCTGGCTTCGAACTGTGATCCTCAGATCTCAGCCTCCTGACGAGGATTAAAAATGTGAGCCACCAGCACCCAGCAACATTAGATCTTCTTCTTCTTCTTTTTTTTTTTTTTTTTGTCGGTCGTGGGCCTTGAACTCTGGGCCTAAGCGCTGTCCCTCAGCTCTTCAGCTCAAGGTGAGCGCTCTACCAGTTGAGCTACAGCTCTACCACTTGAGCTATAGCACCACTTCCGGTTTTCTGGTGGTTTATTGGAGATAAGAGTCTCAGAAATTTTCCTGCCCAGGCTAGCTTTGAACCGCTATCCTCAGATCTCAGCCTCCTGAGTAGCTAGGATTACAGGCGTGAGCCACCGGCGCCAGGCTTAATAGATATAAGATATGATTTTTATTTGGTAGTGTTTACTTTTGTGAAGTATGTTCTCAGAAATTATATTTAATGTAAGCAAGCTCCAAATACCATAGCTCAAGTGAGGTTGCACGTTAATTTCATAATATAAAACTGACATAACTAGAAACTATTAAAACAGTTTTGGTCAGTGTAGGAAGTCAAATAGCTTAAAGGAAGTCAAATAACTCTTTTTTTTTTTTTTTTGTCGGCCGTGGGGCTTGAACTCTGGGCCTGGGCGCTGTCCCTCAGCTCTTCAGCTCAAGGCGAGCGCTCTACCACTTGAGCTACAGCGCCACTTCCGGTTTTCTGGTGGTTTATTGGAGATAGGAGTCTCAAGGTCTCTCCTGCCCGGGCTGGCTTTGAACCGCGATCCTCAGATCTCAGCCTCCTGAGTAGCTAGGATTACAGGCGTGAGCCACCAGCGCCTGGCTCAAATAACTCTTTAAGTTACTCAATTTTTAGGACACTAAGCCATTCTAAGTATTTCAGATCAGATTAAGAGGTCAGTTGATAATTTCCGTAGTTAAAGAAAGCATCTCAACTCCTTAATGCTAGTGTTTTTTTTTCTTTGCAGTTATCAAAAAATATGAATATTTCATGAATTTGTGTACCATCCTTGCACATGGGCCATGGTAATCTCCCTATCATTCTAATTTTAATATATTTGGTGCCAAAGCGAACATTTAACTCTATTATTAAACTTTCCGCAACCATACTTATTCAAAGAAAATCATGCAAGGCACTGGTGGCTCATGCCTGTAATCTTAGGTACACAGGAGGCTGAGATCTAAAAATCATGGCTTGAAGCCAGCCTGGAAAGGAAAGTTTATGAAACTGTAATCTCAAATAACCAGTAAAAAGCACACTGGAAGTATGGTCAAGTGGTAGAGCTCTAGCCAAGTAAGCCAAGCAAACAAGAGACCCTGTGTTTAAAAATTCCATTATCAGCCAGGCATTGGTAGCTCAAGCCTATAATCTAAGCTCTCAGAAGGCTGAGATCTGGGGTTGGCAGTTTAAAGCCAGCCTAGGCAAAAAAAAAAAAAAAAAAAGTCTTTGAGATTCTTTTTTTTTTTTAATTTTATTTTATTTTATTTGAGAACATACTGTACAGAGGGGCTACAATTACATGGGCAGGATAATGCATACATTTCTTACCAAGCATTGCAGCCTCCTCCTTTGTTTACCCTTCACCTCCCTTCCCAGCCTCCCCCCTCCCCCCACCCAATTGTACCCCCCTCCCCCCCTCTTTGAGATTCTTATCTCCAACTAACCACCAAAAAGCTAGAAGTGCAGTTATGGCACAAGTGATAGAGAACCAGCTTTAAGCAAAAAAGCTAAGGTACAATACCCAATTCCTAAGTTCAAGCACTAGTATTCGTAAAACAACAACAAAAATGCCACTACCAACAAAAAAGTTGTATATTCAGAAATTGTCATTAGATATTCTTCAAATAAACAGAGATTATCAAGTGTATTATACACAAATATTTCAAGTATATAATTTTTAAGAAGGTTAACACTATAAAACATTTTCTACATTAACCTCCCTTAAGAGTTTTTTTATTGGGCTGGGAAGGTAGCTCAGTGGTAGAGCGCTTGCCTTGCATGCCTGAGGCCCTGGGTTCGATTCCTCAGCACCACATAAGCAAAAAGAAAAAAGCCGGAAGTGGTGCTGGGCTCAAGTGGTAGAGCACTAGCCTTCAGCTGAAGAGCTGAGGGACAGCGCCCAGGCCCAGAGTTCAGTCCCCACAACCGGACCCCCCCAAAAAAGAGTTTTTTTATTAAGTTATTTTTATTGTGAAAATACTGTACAGAGGGGTTACAATTACATGAACAAGGTAATGAGTACATTTCTTATCAAGCATTATTGCCGTCTCCTTTGTTTCCCCTTACCATCCCTGCCCTCCCATCTCCTGTTCCCCCCCACACTTATGAGTTTTAGTGTTTTCATATACACATTTTTGTTATGGTACTGGTTACTAGAAACTGTTTTGTATTTTTCACAGGGGAGGTTCTGAGGCTAAAACCCAAGGTGTTATACATGCTTAACACGTGTTCTACTCATCAGCTATCTAATCCGTTGGTTATTATGAACTTTACTTACTATGTATGTATAGTCACCAAAATGAAGCAAGATCTTTGTAAGTAAATACTAAGCATATAAATCAACTCAATTACATATTTTAAAGTGCCTGATACTCTATATACGAAGTTTTTATAGCTTCAAATCTAGTATTTACGAGTAGCTAGGCTGCATATTAATAAAGCAGTGAGAAATTTACACTAACATAAAAAGATTTACATTAGAAAGTTGTTTTAAAGCATAAAGCAAACTAGTTTGCCATTTTTAATGGCAAAGACTGTTACTTACATGTCCTGCGTATTGTCCAAATTTCTTCCTTAGCCCAACTGCCAGGCCAGTAAGGCATTTTGCTGCCAAAGCTACCAACATGACATTAGTGTCCTTCCCAACAACCTAGAAGAAAAGAAAGGAGAAAAGAAAAAAAAAAGCCACACAATTTTGTCAAAGAGTATTAAAATGTATTCAAAAGATCTCTGAAAGCTACTATGTTAATAGATGGCCAATTTTATTTCTTACAAAAGAGGAAAACTTTTATTCTTTTTTGATAATAGTGAATTTAGGAAACTATTATAAACTTTTTCTGTTGTATGGGGACAATAGTGTCACTGTGTAGCCTATGCTGACCTCGAACTCACCATTCTCCTGTTTCTCCCTTCATTATGTTTACTGTGTCTTAAAGTTTTACAAAAACAAACACAAACAATGGGGCTGGGAAGGTGGCTCAGTGGTAGAGCACATGCCTTGCATGCCAGAGGCCCTGGGTTCTATTCTTCAGCACCACATAAGCAAAAAGAAAAAAGCCGGAAGTGGCACTGTGGCTCAAGTGGTAGAGTGCTAGCCTTGAGCTGAAGAGTTGAGGGACAGCGCCCAGGCCCAGAGTTCAGGCTCCATGACCGGATCCAAAAAAAAAAAAAAACACAAAACAATACACACAAAAAACCCAACCAACCAAACAAAAAAAAACCCCACACATATAAACCCACAATTTCAAATTACTGACTTTCCAGTAATGGTATAGGATACAAATGCAGGAGGGTAACACTGATAATGGCAGAAAAGCTGAAGGGCTACTAACTGCTTTGGGTCAGGAAAACCTAGAGTTTACCTCTGAAAGACACTACTGGGCAGAAGCTCTGTAATATTTATATAGTAAAAACTACCTTAGTCATCTTCTGGAAGTCCATAGGGATTCTAAATTGCAAACGCCAATGCAGTCATTCTTCTCTCTAAGGGAGTTCCTAGCCCTGCAGCTACCATTTTACTCACATAATCATCATTAAGTTTGTACTTGGAGGCTCTAAGCAGATTTTCCTCCATGTTTGTACTACTGACCTTGTATGACCCAAAGAGCCCAGCACTTATCTAAACTCATGGATGCATCAGTGTCAATTCGGTAAGATTGGGTTCCTTCCTGGTTATATATTTTTTTTGGGGGGAGTGTCCGGTCATGGGGCCTGAACTCTGGGCCTGGGCGCTGTCCCTCAGCTCTTCAGCTCAAGGCTAGCGCGCTACCACTTGAGCCACAGCACCACTTCCGGCTGTTTTCTTTTTGCTTATGTGGTGCTGAGGAATCAAACCCAAGGCAAGCACTCTACCACTGAGCCACCTTCCCAGCCCCTCCTGGTTATATTATTACGATGGCAAATTACCAAGTGAGTTGGTGCTAAAAAGCTGCTTTACTAGCTGTGCACCAGTAGTTCACATTCATAATACCTGCTACTTAGAGGGCTGAGATTTGAGGATCACAGTTCAAAGCTAGCTAGGTAGAAAAGTCTGTAGGACTCTTATTTCTAATTAACCACAACAAACCAGAGTGGAGCTATGACTCAAGTGGTAGAGCACAAGGCTTGAGCAAAAAAAGCTCTGGGACAGCACCTAGGTCCTGAGTTTAAGCCCCAGGGCAGGAACAAAAACAAAAACAAAAACAAAAACAAAGCAAAAAGTAATTACTTTACTTGCATTTCCACTTGTTTTTTAAAAAATTCTTTTCTCACTAGATGGCCTCTACTTCCAATTTTATCTAGCCTCTTAGTCCCCAAACCAGAATGCTTTATTTTCAATTGTTTTTATTGACAAATACATTTCATTTACTAAGAATAGTTTAGGAATATTCAACATAATACCAAATATCTAATTCTTCTGGAAAAAGTCTCAAAATCCTTTATATATTATGATTTTTAAAAATATGTATATGTGTGTATGTATATATAGATATATAAATTCATCATATATCCCTATGGTTTGCATAACATGATGATATAATACAGTATGGTATTCTTTGTCATCTAACAAAAAAAAAACCTTCATATAACAACAGATTAGAATAGCTTATTTCAATAACTATAGATTAGGATAGCTTATTTCAATAGTTCATCTTATGGAATTATAAAACTGTAATATTTAGTTCTAGGTCAGCAAGAGGTATTCAGAAAATAGCAAACAACGTATGAAAGGCAAAAAAATAATATATAAAGACTGGGAAACAAATTTTAAAGTTCTTTAAAAATATTACCTTTAATTCAAACACCATTAGACATGGTATTGTGTTTATGATAAGATCACTAAATTACTGAAGAAAAAAAATCAAGATCAGTGTTGTTGCCTCTATATAAAAACTGAAACACCTCCCACTTACCTTTTTTAATGCTTTTACTAAATCTGCATAATCTCCTGCTTCTAGTTTTGGGTTTTTCACTAGTACTTCTACAGCCTCCAGGGCTTCTTTTCTCTCTTGCCATTTTTTTGCCTCCTATAATAGAAAATAAAAGAGAAGACTAAAAGAATTATTTCTTATACTCTACTTATTCAAAGACATAACTTTTTTGTTTCAGAAACTTTTTTTGGTCAGTTGTGGGACTTGAACTGTGGGCCTGAGTGTTGTCCCTCAGCTCTTCAGCTCAAGGCTAGCGCTCTACAGCTTGAGCTACAGCGCCACTTCTGGTTTTCTAGTGGTTTAATGGAGATGAGTCTCATGGACTTTCCTGCCCAGGCTGGTTTTGAACCGTGATCCTCAGATCTCAGCCTCCTGAGTAGATAGGATTACAGGCATGAGCCACTGGTACCCAGCTTTGTTTCAGAAACTTTTTCTAAAGTTAATTTAAAATTAAAACTGTAGGGCTAGAGATGTGGTTCAAGCGGTGGAGTGCCTGCCTAGCAAGAATGAGGCCCTGAGTTCAAACTCCAGTACTACCAGAAAATAAACAAAACTGTAACTGTACCTGGTGGCTCTATTGTAATCCTACCTACTTGTCAGAGATTGAAGAATCATGTTTTGAGACCAGCCTGGGGGGAAAAGTTCTTGAGATTCCATCTTGTGATGGTGTTTGCCTGTCTATGGGGAAAACACAATGATGGGAGATGATACATGCTTGTCATCCCAGTGATGTGGAAAAGAAAATAGGAATATTGAAATTCAGGCTGGCCTGAGCATAAAGCCTAGACCCTCTTTCAAAAAAGGGCTAGGTCATGTGACTCAAGTACAAAAGGCCCTGTGTTCAAACTCATCTATCTACACGTCTATTTTAGTAGAGTACAAGGACCCAACTAGCTTTTATTTGCCACAGAAAGATGAAAAATGCCTAACCTCAAAAAGATTACAGCAAAAACATTGGGGAGAGGGCTTTTATTTTTATTAGTAGGATTTGAACTGAAGGCTTATGGTTGCTAGGATAAGCATACTAGCACCTTTCTAGCCTTTTTTGACTCTTTTGTGACAAGGTCTCACTTCCTGCTCAGGCACATATCTGGGATGCAATTCACCTATTTCAGGCTTCCAATCCTGGTATGGCGTGTGTGCTACCATGCTCCACTCATTGAAATAGTGTCATAGATTGTTTTGCCTGGCTGGCTTGAAAGCATGATTTGAGAGTCCAATGTAGCTAGGATGAGTGGTGTGTGTCATTATGACCAGCTACTGGTTGAGAAGGAGTCTCATGATGAACTTTTCTGCCTGGACCAGCCTCAAAATGAGTCTGTCCATTTTAAGGAACTAGGATTACAGGCATGAACTTCCCAAGTAAGATTAAAGAGAGGTTTAGACCAACAGTGCCCAGCTGTTTTTAAGATAGGGTGTCTCTATAGCCTAGGCTGACTTCAATAATCCTCCTGGCTCCAACTCCCAAGTTCTGGAATGCCTGGCTGACAGTTGTACTTTATTTTTTTTTGTTTTTGTTGGTTTTTTTTTTTTTTTTTTTTTTTGGGTCCGGTCGTGGGGCCTGAACTCTGGGCCTGGGCGCTGTCCCTCAGCTCTTCAGCTCAAGGCTAGCACTCTACCACTTGAGCCACAGTGCCACTTCCGGCTTTTTTCTTTTTGTTTATGTGGTGCTGAGGAATCGAACCCAGAGCCTCATGCATGCAAGGCAAGCACTCTACCACTGAGCCACCTTCCCAGCCCCTGGGATTCACTTTGTAACCTAAACTCACAGTCCTTCTGCTCCCAACTCCCAAGTACTGGGATTACAGGCATGTATCACTATACCTAGCAAATTTTATTTTATTTGTGTTGGTATTGAGGCTTGAACTCAGGTCCATCTGCTCTTGCTTATCTTTTTTGTATGTAGCTAGTACTCTATCACTTTAGTCTCACCTCCAATATAGAAGTTTTGATGGCTAATTGGAGGTAGTATCTCATGGAATTTCCTGCTCAGGCTGGCTTCTAACCTAATCTTCAGATCTCAGTTTCCTAAGTAGCTAAGATTATAGGTGTGAGTCACTGTTGCCCAGCTGCAACTTTTGTGTTGAGATTGTCTTGCTATGTAGCTAATCCAGGTTTCCCTCAAAATTGCAATTCTCCTACCTCAGTTTCCTATATGCTGGGATTACAGATGTTGCTATCATGCCTTGCTGAATGAACATAATTTAAGCAGCCAAGTAGAATCTCTCCTAAGAAAATGATGCTTAAGATGATGGGAGGAAAACCTCTGTGTAACTAATGTAAGCTAATAAAAAAAAATGTTTAAAAGACAAAAGATGATGGGAGGAGAAAGGGGAAGAGGAGGGAAAAAGAAGGATGCTTAGAGAAAATTTTGATTGTCACAACCGGTAAACATCCTGCAATAAACAGAGTAGCCCATCAAAACAGAAGTTATCTGACAAAAAATGCTAAGAAATTCTGGGCTCGAGTAATGACAAGGGGGATGAACAAGTAATGACAAGGGCGATGGTAACTGAAGGTTGAACTTGTGGCCTTATGCTTGCTAGGCTGGCTCCATGACCCCAGTCTCGTTTCCTTTAACTAATTATAGGCAGGGTTTCACTTCTCTTGACCAGCCAGACTGCATGATTTTGATTGTCCTATTTTACACCTTTCATACAACTGGGAGGACTGACATGTGCCACCAAGCCCAGCTTTATTTCACTGAGCTTGAAAACCTTTGATGGTGCCCAGACTAAGCCTGAACCATAATCATAGACTCTCAAACAGCTAGGATCACAAACATGAGCCACAATGCCTGGCTAGCTAAACTGGAGAGTTATTTAAAGATAAATCCAAAAAAAGCAAAAAGTCAAGAATAATAAAATTCTGGTTTTGACAAAATATATAAAAGAAAAAGTGCCATAATAATTGCATATACAAAGTAATATGAAAGTACAGAGGAAGTAACTCTCTTAAGGGAGAGATATGGGGTCAGAGTATGGGAATAATATCAGAAATAGTATTCTCTTATCTAAGTTATTATTTAAAATGAAGGAATTTTAGCTACTACTTACAATTTTGTCATAAAAGTCTTTGGGAAGTTTGGAAAGGACTTCTACTGCTTCCAAAAGCTCATAAGCATCTATCTGTGGCACTTCATCACCATCATCACCACCTTCCAGGAGAAAAAAACAAAATAGATGTTAAAAGGATGGAATGGTTTTTTCTTTGTCAGTTATCAGTCCTGGGGGGGGGGGGGGGGAGGGGAGAGAGGGGAGAGAGAGAGAGAGAGAGAGAGAGAGAGAGAGAGAGAGAGAGAGAGAGAGAGAGAGAGAGAGAGTGCGTGCGTGTGTGTGTGTGTGTCCTGGGGCTTGAACTCAGGGCCTGAACTCTGTCCCTGAACCTCTCTGTACTCAAAGGTAGCACTCTACCACTTGAACCACAGCACTACTTCCAGCTTTTTTCTGAGTAGTTTATTGGACATAAGAGTCTCATGGACTTTCCTGTACATCTCTAATGAAATCTTTTTTTTGCCAGTCCTGTGGCTTGAACTCAAGAGACTTATGAAGGCTTTTTTTTTTTTTTTTAAATTGGAGATGAGCCTCATGGACTTTCTTGCCTGGGCTGGCTTTGAACTGTGATCCTCAGATCTCAGACTCCTGAGTAGTTAGGACTATAGGTGTAAGCCAGTAGGGTCCAGCTCTCTGATGAAATCTTAACAAAGAAAGTATTAGTGTCATTCTTGCCACATTCAACATAAATTTTAACAAAAATATTCCTTTAAAATATGCCTAGTGGGCTGGGAATGTGGCTTAGTGGTAGAGTGCTTGCCTACCATGCATGAAGCCCTGGTTTTGATTCCTAGTACCACATAAACAGAAAAATCCAGAAGTGGCACTGTGGCTCAAGTGGTAGAGTACTAGTCTTGAGCAAAAGAAGCTCAGGAACAGTGCCCAGGCCTTGAGTTCAAGCCCCAAGACTGGCAAAAAATTTCAGGAAAAAAAAAAAATTGGCTTACCCCCCTCAGCATCACCACCAGCAGACTGTGGCTGTTCCAATTTAGCTTCTAGTTCTTGCTGGGAACGCAGAAACCGACTGGGTTTAGGAGCAACTGTTGGCAGTTTGACCCATTCTTCTTCCAGCTCTTTCAACTGAAAATATCACAAAATATTTTAACTTATTTACACATACATTGAAAGGTAATAATGAAATCTCCCTCCCCATAACTAATATAGGCTAAAAGAACTTATTTACAAAGCACCATTAGGGAATATACTTAATATTTATATTCATTCATTCATATATTAGAACTCATGTATGTAGCTCTAACCAGGCAAACAAGAAAAAAATAATTTTAAATTGTATATATTTTGTAGCACAAGTCAAACTGATTTACATTAGTTACTACACTGAAGATGTATATCTAAGCACTAAGGAAGAAGAATAAAGTCCACTTTTTAGGACACTGTCATTTCATGAATTCATATATTTGCATAACCAAAAAAATTACTAAAAATACTTTTAACAAGAAGGTAGACTGTGTTTCTAGAAGAAAGGGATTTAGATCAGTGATTAGTGCTTATCATAATCAAGACTGGGTTTACTTCCTAGGACTCCAATTCCCTAGTACCTCACCCTTTAAAAAAGATTAATTAGATTACTTTTAATACTAGAAAAGATTACTACCATACTAAAATCGCTGAAGGCATATTTGAAAGGCAAAACAACAACACAGAAAGGTAGGAAAAATCAACTGACTTTCAAATTAAGAATAAAAAATATGTATAAGAAGGGAATATCAACAAGGACAGGAAATTATCTCTTCATATTTACTTTATGTAAAGACAGCTGGAGAAGTTTGTGCCTCACCTGCACAGAATTTATATTTTGTAATGGTGGTCTCAAAGCATCCCGAATCCATCTATAAATCTCCACAGCAATTAGTTTGGCTTCATCTCGAACAGCTTTCTCACGAGACTCAAAGAGTTTTGGCAATACTTTGATAATTGGCTTAAGTAAAATAATCTTAGAACCAAATTCACTAGAAATAAAAAGTTGAGGGGAAAAAAGTCAACATGCAATATCATATTAAGTCAACATCATATTAATAGTTACATAGTATGAGTTTAAGGCACCAAAAGGAATTTATAATCATGACTATATTTTCATGAACTATTTACATCATTCTTCCAGCAATATTTATGTCTAAGACCCAAAATAATACTAACATCTAAAAACTAACTTTGTAAGTAAACAGATAAGGAAGAATTCAAATATATAAAGGGGCAATAAAAACAAAAATATATAGAAATTAGCCAGGTGCCGGTGGCTCACGCCTGTAATCCTAGCTACTCAGGAGGCTGAGATCTGAGGATCGAGGTTTAAAGCCAGCTCAGGCAGGAAAGTCTTGAGACTCTTTTTTTTTTTTTTTGTGTCGGTCGTGGGGCTTGGACTCTGGGCCTGGGCACTTCCCTCAGCTCTTCAACTCAAGGTGAGGGTTCTACCACTTGATCCACAGCGCCACTTCCGTTTTCTAGTGGTTTATTGGAGATAAGAGTCTCACAGACTTTCCTGCCCGGGCTGGCTATG
The DNA here is from genome assembly GCF_024711535.1 of Dipodomys merriami. Taxonomy (NCBI): domain Eukaryota; kingdom Metazoa; phylum Chordata; class Mammalia; order Rodentia; family Heteromyidae; genus Dipodomys; species Dipodomys merriami. The sequence continues at coordinate 7,582,026 of NW_027203493.1, read as the reverse complement.
AATAGCGATCCTCAGACCTCAGCCTCCTGAGTAGCTAGGATTACAGGCATGAGCCACCAGTGCCCAGCATTCCTGAGACTCTTATCTCCAATAAACCACCAGAAAACCGGAAGTGGCGCTGTGGCTCAAAGTGATAGAGTACTAGCCTTGAGCTGAGGAGCTGAGGTACAGTGCCCCGGCCCAGAGTTCAAACTCCATTACCAACAAAAAAAATTAATTAAAAAAATACACACACAGCCGGGCGCTGGTGGCTCACGCCTGTAATCCTAGCTACTCAGGAGGCTGAGATCTGAGGATCGCGGTTCAAAGCCAGCCCGGGCAGGAGAGACTGTGAGACTCCTATCTCCAATAAACCATCAGAAAACCGGAAGTGGCGCTGTAGCTCAAGTGGTAGAGCGCTCGCCTTGAGCTGAAGAGCTGAAGGACAGCGCCCAGGCCCAGAGTTCAAGCCCCACGACCGACAAAAAAAAAAAAATACACACACACACACACGTAGAAATTAGTTCAAAGTGATACACATATATATTAATATTCCTATAATTAAACCACAAATCCTGGCAATGTGCATTGAAGGCTAAAAATTACACAATGCCAAGTGCCACATTTGAGGAACTCTTACTTTTTTCCCTGGTTGTTATAGCATGCCAAGTCAAGTTTAGCAGTTTCTATATCCATTTAAACCAGAAACTCAACTGATACTCTGTAACAGAACTAAAGCACAAAGAATTTACCTTAAGGCTTTCCTCAGTGTCTCTATACAGGCCACTATGATCTTGGGGTTCTTATTGTCCAGGCCTTTTAGAAGTTCTTCTTGCACAGCCTCTCCCTTCTCAATTTCTATGTACATAAGACAGATCTCTATGCCCAGTTCCTTGGCTTTAGCTTTAGGTTGATTGAACACTTTACTTACAACACCTGACACAACTTCTCCTGTGGTTCTGCAACATAAACAATCACCATCACAAACAAAAGACACATTTTAGTAGAAATAGTAGGAAAAAGGTTTTGAAAGGGTATATCCCCTTGCTTAGAAACAAATTAGTTCCCAATTTTTAAATTTATGTTTGAGCTAGGGATGTAACTCAAATGGTAAAGGCCCTATGTTCAATCACTAATACCAATATAAATAAATGTTAAAAAAAAAAAAACTTAGCCGGGCGCTGGTGGCTCACGCCTGTAATCCTAGCTACTCAGGAGGCTGAGATCTGAGGATCGCGGTTCAAAGCCAGCCCGGGCAGGAGAGACCTTGAGACTCCTATCTCCAATAAACCACCAGAAAACCGGAAGTGGCGCTGTAGCTCAAGTGGTAGAGCGCTCGCCTTGAGCTGAAGAGCTGAGGGACAGCGCCCAGGCCTGGAGTTCAAGCCCCATGACCGACAAAAAAAAAAAAAAAAAAAAACTTACCCAATCCATAAAAACTTAAGGCACGATGTGCTAGATGTAGTTTCAGTTTATAAGTGCAGAAAATTCAAATAAATAAAAAATTCCTTAGGAATTGGGAAGGTGAGGAGGAAAGGGATGGTAGGGGAAAAACAAAGGAGGGGATAACAATGTTTGACAGGAAATAGACTCATTACCTTGCTCATGTAACTGTAACCCTCTGTACAGTATCTTTACAATAAAAAAATTCCTTAAAATACTACCATCCAAAGAAAACTTTTAAAAAGTGGAAACTCATATACTTAGAAATCAAATGTGATAGTAAAAATAGTATTTCAACTTTTTGATATCCATTCTTGTATGTGTGTGTGTGTGCGCATGCGTGCGTGCGCGCGTGCCTGCGTGTGTGTGTGTCCTCCCAGTCCTGGGGATTGAACTCAGGGCCTAGACAGTCCCTGAGCTTCTTTTGCTCCAGGCTAGCACTCTGACACTTGAGCCATAGCACCACTTCCAGCTCTGTTTATGCGGTACTGAAGAATTGAACCTAGGGCTTCATGCATGCTAGGCAAGCACTAAGCCACATTCCCAGCCCTGGATATATATTTTATAAAAATGGGATTATAGAATGCTTGTTTTTTATTTTTATTTATTTATTTATTTTGTCGGTCGTGGGGCTTGAACTCTGGGCCTGGGCGTTGTCCCTCAGCTCTTCAGCTCAAGGCGAGCGCTCTACCACTTGAGCTACAGCGCCACTAGAATGCTTGTTTTTTTAAAAAAAGTAATTTTAAATAGTTCTATTTAGGACAAAAAAAATCCTCATTTAAATTGATAAAACATGTACCGTGAATAAGAAACTCCTTAGAAAACTTTATAGTATCTTCATTCCTTATGAGTCTCCTCTAAATCAAATAAAACCTATATTCTTAAGAGCTAGAAGAACTGAAAGGTTGAGATTACATGTACTATATATTAAATTAAAAAGTTTTTGATATCACAAGAAAAAGGAACTAAAAACAAACAATGGTTTCACTGCAGTAATGTTAACTAGATGGTCAAATTATCCTTACTGGCATAATCTTTTTTTTTTTTTTTTCAAATTCTTTATTGTGATTAAGTGTTACATAATTTCCCAAATTTCACAGTATGTGGGATAGTGATGCCTAGTTAAAGTCAAAAACACATTCTAACTTTCATGGGGCAAATTGTCTATCATGGTCTATAACATTTATGAGTTCTATGAGCTTTGCAATAGTTATTTCTTCCACATTGGCTAATATGTACATTTCTTTTGTTTTACATAGCATCAGCTGTTCCCTCTTTCCCACTTGTTCCCTCTCTCCCATCGCTGCCATTGAGTTGCTTAGTTCATTTTGATCAATGTCCAGTGCAGCTGATGGGTCCTTACTGGCATAATCTTTGAAGTAAATACATCTTTTTTTTTTTTTCAGATAGCCTGTGAACTCCAATAAAACCCCAGAAAACTGGAAGTGGCACTGGGGCTCAAAGTGGTAGAGCACTAGCCTTCAGCTCAGGGATAGTGCCCAGGCCCAGAGTTCAAGCCCCATGACCAACAACAACAACAAAGTCTCACAGATTTTTCTGCTGGGGCTGGTTTCAAACCACAATGTTTATATCTCAGCCTTCTGAGTAGCTAGGATTACAGGTGTGAGCTACCAGTGTGTGATGAAAATTAGTATATTCTAAAACTGCTCATAACTAACGATCTATAAACATACATAAATTAATTTCTTAGTACCAGTCAAGATTTTGGTTTTTTTTTTTAAACCAGAACAGTAAGAAAACTACTTACTTTCCTGCTACATGAGCATTTTCAACATAAACAAGTGCAGCTTCTAGTCCTTTTAATTGAACCACTGCATTGGAATCTGTAACAAATTTTTTAATCAATCCTAAAAATTTGGACCATTCTGGGCTCTTTTCATCCTTTATTTTCTGGAAGATCTTCAGGGCATCTTCATATCCACTTAGTCTTGCTTTCCACAACTAAAAAGAAAAGTATTTGAAACAAAGCTTAACTATATTTTGTATTAATATTCTGGAGGAGAGGAGATAAAAAAAGAATACATTCCGGGCTGGGAACGTGGCTCAGTGGTAGAGCGCTTGCCTTGCATGCATGAGGCCCTGGGTTCGATTCCTCAGCACCACATAAGCAAAAAGAAAAAAGCCGGAAGTGGTGCTGTGGCTCAAGTGGTAGAGCGCTAGCCTTGAGCTGAAGAGCTGAGGGACAGCACCCAGGCCCAGAGTTCAGGCCCCATGACCGGACCCCAAAAAAAAACAAACAAACAAAAACAACAACAACAACAAAAAGAATACATTCCAACACTAGGTAATTTGAATAATGAATCCAATGTCTGCAGACAAACCCATTAAAAAGAGTTAAATAAATTGACAGCTTTCAAAAAATTAGTACATAAGCTTCTAATGAATGCTTTACTAAGGTTATCTAAAATTCTGAGTGGCTATACATTATAACTATATTTTATTTACTTTGTTTTCAGGTATTATACTAACACACACACATACACAGAGAGAGAGAGAGAGAGAGAGAGAGAGAGAGAGAGAGAGAGAGAGAGAGAGATGACATTCAAACAGGAGAAATTATACTGATGGCCAGGAGGAAATAGAACTGTGGCTCAAATAGTATTATGCTGGCCTTAAGTGAAAAAGCTAAGGGACAGTGCCCAGGCCCTGAGTTCAAGCCCCAATACCAGCACACAAAACAACAACAAAAATAAACAAGAAACTTCACTGATGAAGCTGGGTAGATGACAAAGCTTCCAGCACTTAGGAAACTGAGGCAGTAGGATAATGAGTTTGAAGCCAGTCTAGGTTACACAGTGATTCTGAGGCTAATCTGAACTACTCAGTGAAAACCTATTAAGAGAAAGATGAGAGATATGCTGAGAATGGCCTTGAACTGCTATTCTCTACCGCCCAAGTAGCTAGAGTTTTAGGCTTGAAGCACCAGCTCCAGATAAATTTTTTTAATTAATTATTATTACCTTTAATAAACAATTGATATATTGAATATGTCAATTTATGAGTACAATGCATCTTAATTAATGTCAACCCATCCATCATCCTCTCCATCTCTCTGAAACCAAACCATACCCTCAAATAACCTGGTTCTATTTTCATGTATGTATGCTGATTATGACTGCATTTGCCCAACCCTTGCTCTCCATTCATCTGCCATCCTCTTTCCTTGATTTTCCCATAACTTGATAAAACATGTTTCAGCTTCCTGGTATTCATTTTGTTAAGCTATAAATTAGTTGTTCAAAGTAGTTATACCACTGGAATTTTCCCCTCAGTATATCATAGTCAATTTGTTTGTGTATATATGTATATAACCCTGTATGTTTCCTATGCTTATAACTTAGAACTTCTACATCTGAGCCTGACTTCACTTAACATAATTTTTTTCCAGGTCAATTTAGTTCCCCTGTAAATTACATATTATTATTCTTCCAAATGGATGAGTAAAATTCACACACACACTCACACACACACTCACATTTTCTTGATCCACTCATCCATTGTAAGGTAGCTGAACTATTTCCATAACTGAGCTATATGAGTAGTATAGCAATGAACATGGGTGTGCAAGTGTCTTTTCTATCCTGACTTGAATTGCTATGGGTAAATGCCCAAGGGTGGTTATTACTGATGATAAAATTACTTAGGAAGTCACTTCTTAAAGTTATAAAGTGCTTTACTTCATATTATTTCTTTGGATTTTTTTTTTTTTTTTTTTTGGGTCCAGTCGTGGGGCCTGAACTCTGGGCCTGGGCGCTGTCCCTCAGCTCTTCAGCTCAAGGCTAGCCCTTGGGCCACAGCGCCACTTCCAGCTTTTTTTCTTTTTGCTTATGTGGTGCTGAGGAATCGAACCCAGGGCCTCATGCATGCAAGGCAAGTGCTCTACCACTGAGCCACCTTCCCAGCCCCTTCTTTGGATTTTTCTAGAGTCACAAAACTGTTTACATTGATCTAATTTTTAATGACAAAGTAACAGTACTTAAGAAGGTATTAGTGTTTTTCTAATCACAATGTAAAGAACATATCTTAAGGCAATAGTGTAATTGCTGAGAAAGAAAACCAATGATACTGAAATTTAAACTGTAGAAAAGTCTTACCTTGTGCTCACATTTCTGATCCACTGGCAGTTTCAACCATTCGTTGTCATCTCCCATTGTGCTTCTAGTTTTTCCTTGGACTTAATAGTAGTTCCTGGTCAGATAAAAGAAGGTACACCTAGTAACTCTAGCAATCAAGTAGTCTTTTAAGAAGGAAAAAAAAAGACTTTTCTAAGATTCTTTTATCAATAAGAATAAAAAAGCCCATTGTCTTGTTGGATACCTATTTAATTCCATTAAGGATAGTATTTATTAGCGTACATTAGGAATACAGAGGGGATTTTCATTGTTACATTTCTACTCTTGTATACAATATATTTCAATCAGTCTCATCCCTTGTATCACTTAGTCCCTTCATAAAACAATTTCAACATGTTTGACTGTTCTACTTTCATCCATTTACTTTGAACATACTATATTATTCCTCATTCATTCTCCCTATTAGCCCAACCTCTTTCTGCTAGTACTCTCCCAAGAAGCCTGTTTCTCTTTCCCAATACCTTACTGATCAACAGTTTTCATATGTAGCTGCAGGGCTGGGAAGGTGGCTCAGTGGTAGAGTGCTTGCCTTGCATGCATGAGGCCCTGGGTTCAATCCCTCAGCACCACATAAGCAGAAAAAGCCAGAAGTAGCATTGTGGCTCAAGTTCCAGAGTGTTAGCCTTGAGCTGAAGAGCTGAGGGACAGTGCCCAGAGTTCAGGCCCCATCACCGACCCCCACCCCCCAAAAAAACCAACTTCATATGCAGCTACAATGTATTTCAAAATTATTTACTCTCTTTTTCCCTTTCCCCTTCCTCTTTTCCTTCTAAGTAGTCTTTTAGTTAGACTTATGTTTTAAATTTATTTATATTTTATGTTTATATAGTTAAGTTTTATATTTATCTAACTCTGTATTTAAATAGATATGTATGTATGCTACTACTCATGATAAGTATGTCTTTTAGGTATAATGATCACATATAAGTAAAAACATACAATATCTGGTATGCATGTGTTTGTATATCTGTGTTAGTTACTGGGGGCCAATACTAGGGCTTAAACTCAGGGCCTCATGTTTGTGCTTAAGACCAGCACTCTACCTCTTCAGCCCACCCATTCTCCCTGCCTTTTTTTTTTTTTTTGCTGGTTAACTAACGATAATTGTCAGATTTATCTGCTCAGGCTGGTTTTGAATCAAAATCCTGATTTCAGCCTCCTGAGTAGCTAGAATTATAGGCCTCCATCACCTCATAGAATTATAAGCCTCCACCACCTACCTCAATTTTTTTTTTTTTACGATTCTTTGCAGAGGGGCTGGGAAGGTGGCTCAGTGGTGGAGTGCTTGCTTTGCATGCATGAGGCCCTGGGTTCGATTCCTCAGCACCACATAAGCAAAAAGAAAAAAACCGGAAGTGACGCTGTTACTCAAGTGTTAAAGAGTTCTTTCCTTGAGCTGAAGAGCTGAGGGGCAGCGCCCAGGCCCAGAGTTCAGGCCCCATGACCGGACCCCCCCCAAAAAATAGATTCTTTGCAGAAAAGAAAAATAAATCCTAAAATTCATACATAACCCTGAATAGCGAAAGTACTACTGATCCAGGTGCCAGTGGCTCACACCTGTAATCCTAGCTACTCGGGAGGCTGAGATCTGAGGATTCAAAGCCAGCGCAGGCAGGAAAGTCCATGAGACTCTTATCTCCAATTAACTACTAGAAAACCAGTGTTGTGGCTCAAGTGGTAGAATGCTTGCCTTGAGCTGAAGAGCTCAGGGACAGTGCCTACACCCAGAGTTCAAGCCCCACGACCAACCAAAAAAAAAAAAAAGTAATACTGAGTAGAAAAAGTTATGCTAGAGGTGATCATAATTCTGGACTTCAAATTATTTAACAGAGCCATGATAGCAAAACCAGCATGCTATTGGTAAAAAGACATACATGAAGACCAATGAGAATGGAATAGAAAAACTAGAAATAAAACCACACAGTTACAGCCATTTTGTTTCTGACAAATAAATACAACAGAAAACAAATCAAATCACATACAACAGAAAAAAGGACAGCCTTTTTCAACAGTCCTGAGAAACCTAGTTATTTACATGCAGGAGATGGAAACTAGACTCCTCTCTCTCACTTTATAGAAAACTCAACTCTAACTAGATAAAAGGCTTTAATGTAAGATCTGCATTCTTTTTTTCTTTTCTTTTTTGGTGCTGGTCCTGGGCCTTAAACTCAGGGCATGGGTACTGTCCTTGAGCTTTGGTGTTCAAGGCTAGTGCTCTACCACTTAAGCCACAGCTCCATTTCTAGTTTTGTGTGGTTAACTGAAGAGTCTCATGGACTTTGCTATGTAGGCTGGCTTCAAATCACGATTCTCAGATCTCAGCATCTGAGTAGCTAGGATTATAGGCTTGAGCCACTGATGCTTGGCTGATCTGAAACTTTTAAACTATTATAGGAAAATATAGGGGAAACATAAGAACGTATGGGCAATTATTTCCTGAATTATGACTCTATAGCCCAGAAAACAAAGAAACAAACAAAAGGACAAGTAGAACTGTACCAAATTAAATTTTTTTTTTTTTTTTTTTGGCCATTCATGGGGCCTGAACTCTGGGCTTGGGTGCTATCCCTCAGCTCTTCAGCTTAAGGCTAGCGCTCTACCACTTGAGCCACAGCGCCACTTCCGGCTTTTTTCTTTTTGCTTATGTGGTGCTGAGGAATCGAACCCAGGGCCTTGAGCATGCAAAGCAAGTGCTCTACCACTGAGCCACTTTCCCAGCCCCGTCAAATTAAATTTTTTACATAGCAAAAGAAACAAAATTACCAGAACAAAGATACAATCCACAAAATGGGAAATCTTTCCAAGCTACTCAACAGATAAAGGGTTAATATCCAGAATATATAAAAAGATCAAAAAAATTAAACAGTAAGAGAGCGGGCGACCCAATTAATAAATGGACCAATGAACTGAACAGGTAGTTCATGAAGAAAAATGCAAATGGCCAAGATACATGAAAAAAACTCATTATTCTTATCCATAAAGAAAATACAAATAAAAACTACAGAAAGAGTCCATCTCATACATACATATTAACTAATTTTAAAAAAAGAAAAAGAGAAAAAAAGAAAGGCTAACAAAATTGGACAGACACCAGTAGCTCATTCCTATAATCCAGCTCCTCAGGAGGCTGAGATCTGAAGGTTAGTGTTATAATACTGGCCTACACAGAAAAGTCTACAAGTAAGCAACAGTTTACTAGAGGTGTAGCTCAAGTGGCAGAGTACCAAGTGAGCAAGCCAAGCAAGTGTGATCCTTGAGTTCAAAGCCCAGTTCTAAAACATAATTGTGTAATTAATGCACACTAATAAAAAATTCATAAAAGAACCTAAGAACTAATGAAGTTTACTAACAAAAGTCCTGAGGAGGTTAAGAATGGGTTGACTGTAAAGGTTAGAGTTCTATCTAATGACAGTCTAAATGTAATCCAGGCTAGTCCCAGGTCCATAGGAGGTGAAGGCAGGAGATCATTTAAGCCCAGAAGTTTGGGGTCAACCTGGGCAACATACCTATATCCATCTCAAACAAAATTTCCTGAATGACCAATGATGTGTGATGATGTGCTCAATTAAAACACCACCACCTCACACACAATGCATGTTGAGAAATCTATTCAGACCATGTCCAGGAGAGACAACTGGATTAAAGTAGCATAACAATTTTGTAGCTGTCACAGATAATTTAAGATTTTTATTACTTTTTTTTTTTTTTTTTGTCGGTTGTGGGGCTTGAACTCTGGGCCTGGGCACTGTCCCTCAGCTCTTCAGCTCAAGGCAAGCACTCTACCAACTTGAGCTACAGCGCCACTTCCGGTTTTCTGGTGGATTATTGGAGATAAGAGTCTCACGGTCTCTTCTGCCCCGGTTGGCTTTGAACCTCGATCCTCAGAGCTCAGCCTCCTAAGTAGCTAGGATTACAGGCGTGAGCCACTAGCGCCCGGCAAGATTTTTATTACGTAGTAAAGGCCAAGTAAAATCTAGCAGGTAGAAAAAAAATGACAAACCCTACCTTCACTTAAAAAAAAAAAAAGCTTCCACTGCCTCTAGGTACTCCCCATTAAAAAAGGACAAACGCCTCTTGCAGGCATATTGTGTATTATCAGGGGACTAGGAATCTGAACTACTTCCCTAAAAGGTTATCTCAACAAATTTTGGTGTATTTGCTTTCCTTGTTCTGGGACAGAGGCCTCCCACATATTCCCTCAGAGACAGAGACAGGTAAAGAGCTGTGTCTTTCACATTGTGCTATTCTATCAGCAGGAAAGAAGGTTAAACTGGACTCTAATAGATGACCACTGTCAATGTCTCCAAAGGCGGGGGGGGGGGGGGCAAATACCAACACAGGCCTCTGGAGAGATAGAAAACTAAACTGGCTGTAAATTAGGTCAACTTTTCGAGTTACGGCTCATTTGTACCAAGGAGGCTGAAAACTTTATGCTTACTCATCCCAATGCTACTCAGGTCTCCAAATCACAAGCTACAGATCCAAGGCCATGAGCACTAGATTCAGCTCCACCCATCCAATTTTAACTAAGCTATACTTGGATAAAAACAATTCTTTCCTCACTATAAGGAGGAATCAGGCTAGGGAAATGCCAGGTTATAGGCACTGCTCACCCACTGCATATCCAAACAAACACCCTAGGGCTGCTTTTACTACCCATAAGTAGAACAGATGTCCAGGCTTTAGTTCACTGCAGCCAGCATTGTTTATGCTCTTTCACAGCCTTCCAGCATTGTTTATGCTCTTTCACAGCCTTAGCCTGGTAGGCCAGGAAAGTCCTTGGTACTATCCACCAGTACTTCCAGCACAGGGACACAGGGATACACAGTTACAAAATACCTGACCCTCATTCACAGTCTGACACTTACACTCCCTGGCAGGGAGGGGTCTGGGCACGAATGTCCGATTCCTACAGATCCTTCAGCAGGCAGGCAGGCAGGCAGGCAGGCAGGCAGGCAGGAGGCAGAAGCTCTGGTAAGGCTGGCTATTGGGAAACACATCCACTGGGGCTGGAATCAAAGCACACTAAGTGCCCTCAGCATGCACATCAGAGGCTTAAAGGAGCAGCAGCATATAGAACCTTCAACTAGAGATTTGCAAGCTTCAGGGTGCTGCATCTAGCCTACAGTTTTTTTTTTAAGGCAAATTAAGGATAAACTAGGAAGACTATTAAAGTTGGGTGGACTTCTTATTTAGTGTATAATGTTCCAGTGACAAAGGAGAGGACCAGTTTCCAATGTCACAATCCTAATCCCCCTCCAGGGTTTAAAAATATGTATTAGCTGGGAGCTGGTGGCTCACATGTGTAATCCTAGCTACACAGGAGGCTGAGATTTAAGGACCACAGTTTGAAGGCAATCCCAGGTAATAAAGTCCACCCATGAGACTCTTAATCTCCAGTTAACCACCAAAAATAGAAATAAACTGGGTGCTCATAGTTTATGCCTATAATCCTAGCTAATCAGGAGTGAGAGCTAGGAGGATCCCAGTTTAAAGCCAGCACCAACAGGAAAGTCCATGAGACTCTTATCTCCAATTAACCACCAGAAAACCTGAAGTACTATTGTGGCTCAAAGTGGTAAAGAGCTAGCCTTGAGTGAAAAAGCTCAGAAACAGCACCCAAACCCTGAATTCAAGCCCCACGACCAACAAAATAAATAAATAAATAAATAAATATCCAGAAGTGGAGTTGTGGCTCAAATGGTAGAGCACTAGGCTTCAGCAAAACTCAAGGACAATGTCTATCTAGGCTCCGAGTGCAAGCCCCAGGATCAGCACAGAGGCTAATAACAGCCAGACCCAATTATATAAGATGCGTTTTCCATTTACTCTCCTTAGACTTGAAAAGTTCTTCAAGTGTAAATTCAAAGCCTCAGTCACCTCATCCTTTCAAACTTCTCTATCTATAGTAGGAAGAACCCTAGGTAATGTAGGTAATAACAGTTGATAGGCTGGAAGGCAATAGGTAAGAGAAAAACCTTCTCTTCTTATGACCTTTCAAATATTAACCAAGTCTTTTACATAAGAAATACTACATACAGTATACAATGTGATGTACAATCATCTAATTTAATATGAAGAGTGCTTGAAAAACTGTAGGGCAGGGGCTGGGAAGATGACTCAGTGGTAGAGTGCTTGCCTTGGATGCATGAGGTCCTGGGTTCGATTCCTCAGCATCACATAAGCAGAAAAAGCTGGAAGTGGGCCAGGTGCTGGTGCCTCACACCTGTAATCCTAGCTACTCAGGAGGCTGAGATCTGAAGATCATGGGTCAAAGCCAGCCCAGGCAGGAAACTCCGTGAGACTCATCTCCAATAAACCACTAGAAAACTGGAAGTGGCGCTGTGGCTCAAGTGGTAGAGCACTGGCCTTGAGCAGAAGAGCTGAGGGGACAGTGCCCAGGCCCAGAGCCAGAGTTCAAGCCCCATGACTGACCAAAAAAACAAAACAAAACTGTAGAGCAACATTCATTAATGTTTAAGGGAGTTAAATCATGGTCTTTTGAGATCACCAAAGGTTATCAATGAGTTTCAATCTTCTTTTCCTATGAAGTGTTTCTATAGTTTGTCTTAGCATGTGCTTAGAGGAGAGATTTACATTTTGTTTCATTTGGGTAGAATCTAACTATGTAGTCCAAGCTGGCCTCAAAATGGCAATCTTCCTGCCTCAACCTCCTGTGTACCATTCACCATGACTCATATACTTTTAGGTTTGTATTCCTACAAAGACTTTATTTTTCTGCTGTTACTGGACTTGATACTCTTGCTTAGCTTTTTCTGCTAAAGCCTGGTGCTCTACCACTTGAGCCACACTACTACTTCTGGGGTTTTTTTGCTGGCTAGCTGGAGATAAGAGTCACATCAACTTTTCTGCTTAGAATGGCTTTGAACCATGATCTTCAAATCTCTGCCTCCTGAGTAGCTAGAATTATAGGCATGAGTTAACAGCTGAAGAAATAAATATATGGCCAGACGCCCATGGCTCACACATGTAATCCTAGTGTCAGGAGGCTGAGATCTTAGGATCACGGTTCAAAGCCAGCCCTGGTAGAAAAGTCTGTGAGACTCTTAACTCCAATTAACCGACAGAAAACCGGAAGTGGTGTTGTGGCTCAAGTGGTAGCATGCTTGCCTTGAGCTGAAGAGCTCAGGGACAGCACCTAGGCCCAGAGTTCAAACCCTATGACTGACAAAAAAGGAAGGAAGGAAGGAAGGAAGGAAGGAAGGAAGGAAGGAAGGAAGGAAGGAAGGAAGGAAGGAAGGAAGGAAGGAAGGAAGGAAAGAGGGAAGGAAGGAAAGAAGGAAGGAAGGAAAGAGGGAAGGAAGGAAAGAAGGAAGGAAGGAATGTACCTTACCAAAAGCCCTATGGTTATCATCAAACCAATATGAGAATCAATTTAGTGAGGCCAACAACCATTCAAAAGCAACCTAACATCTCTAATATGAACAATTCAAAATACTTACTTATTTACTTTTGTAGTCCTCGGGATTGAACTCTGAACATGATGCTTGCTAGACATAGTACTCTATCACACTCATAGGCCTCAATATTCCACAACACAAACATGAAGACTGCTCTAGAGAGACAACCCAAGTTACTGTATTCTTATTCTGAAAGTCTTAGAGAACTATAGGATAAAGTTATCAGGAAGAAAAATGATTACAATAGTCTGATTTTGAAGTACCAAGGCAATCTCATTCTTCACTGCATTTAATTGTGAATTATGTATTTAAGATCTTTTTTCATTACATCCTCACCATGATTACCACTGTTCTGAAGGTTTGTAGGTCAGATTTTAAGTGCAGCAAAGGCTGGAAGATATCTTAATTATCTTTTTTTTTCCATTGGGTTAAGCAAAATAAGTATTCAACAAATACTGATTCTATAAGACATAGTCATTACTTTCTGTTATATAGAATTTTTTGTAATTTATATGATCTAAATAAGCATAAATATGCACACATTAGTGAATATCCAGTGGTGAGCTTTTTAGAAAAATCAGAGAAAAATAATAAATGATTGTACCCTTCAGTCTCAAGACATCAGAATTTAAGATGATTATTACAGTTTCATTAGTCCTAAACATTTAAACATTTTATATAAATATTCCTCAATAATTCTTTGGTTTCTCATTAAACAAATGTCACAATGCAAACATAATCCACCTTATTAATAATTTTAGTTATTATTAGTATTACTTTGGTGCTGGGAATTAAACCCAGAGCATTGTTGCATAGTATGGAAGTGTTTTACCACAGTTACGTCTCTACTCTTATTTTAGTTATGGCTTTTTTTTTTTTTTTTTTGCCAGTCCTGAGGCTTGAACTCAAGGCTTGGGCACTATCCCTGAGTTTCTTTTGTTTTATGCATGCTAGGCAAGCACTCTACCACTAAACTACATTCCTAGCACAGCCTTTTTTTCTTTACAGAGAGAAAACTAGACATAAAATATTCATAATTCTATAAATTACTGGGAGTAATAGTCTCCTTAGGAAATAATTCTGTAAATAGTACCCATGTATATGAATGGAAACTGGAAAGGAACATGTTTACAAGGTGGCACACCTACCTGAATATTCTATTATCAGTGATTACTGAAAAGAACTTACCAGTGATACTCACAAGACACTTTGTTGTTACAATTCCCTCAAAGTAGGAGAAAAACAAAGGAGAGGGTAACAATGTTCAACAATAAATGTACTCTCACCAGGCGCTGGTGGCTCACACCTGTAATCCTAGCCACTCAGGAGGCTGAGATCGGAGGATTGAGGTTCAAAGCCAGCCCGGGCAGGAAAGACTGTGAGACTCCTATCTCCAATAAACCACCAGAAAACCGGAAGTGGCTCTGTAGCTCACCTTGAGCTGAAGAGCTGAGGGACAGTGCCCAGGCCCAGAGTTCAAGACCCAAGACCAACCAAAAAAAAAAAAAAAAGTACTCTCATGGGCTGGGAAGGTGGCTCAGTGGTAGAGCGCTTGCCTTGCATGCCTGAGGCCCTGGGTTCAATTCCTCAGCACCACATAAGCAAAAAGAAAAAAGCTGGAAGTGGCGCTGTGGCTCAAGTGGTAGAGCTTGAGCTGAAGAGCTGAGGGACAGCACCCAGGCCCAGAGTTCAGGCCCCACGACCAGACCAATAAATAAATAAATAAATAAATGTACTCATTACCTTACTTATGCAACTATAATCCCTCTGTACATCACCTTTACAACAAAATTAATTTTTTTTAAAGTGATATAGCCAGGCACCAGTGGCTCACACCTGTAATCCTAGTTGAGGAGGCTGAGATCTGAGGATCAGGTTCAAAGCCAGCTGGGGCAGAAAAGTCCATGAGATTCTTATCTCCAATTAAACCACTAGAAAACTGGAAGTGGCACTGTGGCTCAAGTGGTAGAGTGCTCACCTTGAGCTGAAGAGCGCAAGGATAGCGTCCAAGCCCAGAGTTCAAGCCCCATGACAGACCAAAAATAAAAAAAAAAGTGATACACTAGCTAGCCATGGTGGCACTACTGCCAGCACTTAGGAGGCTAAGGAAGAAAGATCACAAGTTTGAGGCCAGCACCAGAAGACCTTGACACAAACAAAGTAAGTAATACACTTCACTGAAGAATTAGTATCAGTAATCCCAAATTTTTCAAAACTAAAAGTCATGAGGCCAACATTTACTCTGATACTAAAGCCAGACAAAAACACTATTAAAACTACAGGCTGAGAGTCTAGCTCAAAGTGTAGGTTGCTTTACCTAGCAAGTGAGTCTGAGTTCAAATCCCAGGCCCCCCGCCCAAAAAAGAAACAAGATAAGTCTCTGATAAATACTGATGCAAATTTTTCAGTAAAATGCTAGAATACCAAATTCAACAGCACATTAAAAAATTACACTTAATGATCAAGTAAGGATTTACTCCTGAATTGGAAGAATAGCTCAATATGTGAAAATCCATTTAATAAAAGGCCAAAAAAGGAGTCGGGCGCTGGTGGCTCACACCTGTAATCCTAGCTACTCAGGAGGCTGACATCTGAGGATCAGGGTTCAAAGCCAGCCCCGGCAAGAAAAGCCATGAAACTCTTATCTCCAATATACACCAGAAAACCAGAAGTGGTGCCTTGGCTCAAGTGGTAGAGCGCTAGCCTTGAACTAAAGAGCTGAGGGACAGTTCTCAGGCCCAGAGTTCAAGCCCTATGACAGATCCAAAAAAAAAAAAAAAAAAAGGTCAAAAAAGGAACATAATTTCAACTGACCAGCAAAAGCCTTTTTTTGGGGGGGGGGGCGGGGGGGCGGCGGTAGGTAGACCTAGTACTATTCCTGGGCTCTTATGCTCAAGACTATAACACTCTATCACTTTGAGCTACAGCTTTACTTCTGGTTTTTTGGATGGTTAACTGGAGATAAGTCTCACAGTGACTTTTCTGCTTAGGATGGCTTCGAACCACCATCCTCAGATCTCAGCCTCCTGAGTACCTAGGATTATAGGCATAAGCCACAGGCACCTGTCTTGTCTAATTTTTTTGTTTATGTGGTACCAAGAAACTGAACACAGGGCCTAATGCATGCTAGGCAAGCATTCTACCACTAAGCCACATTCCCAGCCTTTAATAAGATTTAATACCCTTTTATCAAACAAACAAGTAAACAAACAGCACTCTAGCCAAGACCTAGTGGCTAATTTCTATCACTCTACTTAGGAGGCTGAGATCTACAGGATTATGGTTTGAGGCTAGTCTAGTTAGAAAAGTCCATGAGAGTCCATCTCCAAAAGAGCCAAAAAAATAAATAAATAAAATTCAGGCTTCAAAGCATGGCTCAAAGTAGCAGATAAAGTTCCAGCAGAACAAGCAAGCTGAGTAAGTATGAGGCCTTGAGTTCAAACCTTCAATGTTAGCCGGGCACCAGTGGCTCATGCCTGTAATCCTAGCTACACAGGAGGCTGAGCTCTGAGGATCAAGGTTCAAAGCCAGCATAGGCAGGAAACTACATGAGACTCTTATCTCCAATAAACCATCAGAAAACCAGAAGTGGTGCTGTAGTTCAAGTGGTAGTGCTCGCCTTGAGCTGGAGTGCAGGGACAGCGCCCAAGCCTGGAGTTCAAGCCCCACGACCAACCAAAAAAAAGCCCCCCAAAACAAAAAACCTTCAATGTTGGCAAAAACAAAACAAAATACCATCAAAAATACAAGAATAGAAGGAAACTTCCTTAAACATAATAATTATCATTTGTGAAAAACCTATAGCTACAGTATCATAATTCTTTTTCTGAGCCCAAATTGCTTCTCTTCAAAGATGAAATAATATATATGTAAGAGAATTAAAGTTTGTACAAAAAACTATTAGAACTAATAAATGAATTCAGTAAAATTGCAGGACACAAAATCAACTGTATTTCTACATACTTCCAACAAATAATTCAAAACAGTAATCCAAAAAAGAAATTCCATTTACAACAGCATAGAAAAGAATAAAATACTTAGACATAAATCTAACCAAGGAGGTAAAAAAGTCTAAAAGCTACAGAATACTGCTGAATGAAATTAGAGAAGATATAATTAAGTAGAAAGACATAAATATCACATGGAATCTAAATGAACTCTGGATAGACAAAACAATTTTGGAAATGAAGAATGAAGTTAGAGAACTCACACTTCCTGGTTTCAAAACATACTGCAAAACTTCAGTAATCAACAGCACGTATAGTTCTATGGTAGAATGTTGCCTAGCATGCATGAAGCACTAGGCTCAATTCCCAACACTGCCAAACACACACATACCCATCAGTAAGATACTAACACGAAGATTAGATTAATTAACTGTCCCACATATAGCCAACTGATCTTCAGTAACAGTACCAAGACCATTCAACTGAGAAAGGTCTTTTTAGCAAATGGTAGTGGGACAACTGGAAATCTATATGCAAAAGAATGAATTTACTCCCCCATTTGTCATTGACTTTGGCAATGATATTTTTGGATATGACACAAAAAGCAAAGGAATAAAGCATAAAGACAAATGAGCCTTTGTAATTGGACTCATTCATCTCTGTGATCAGTTTTTTTATGCCATTTCTGTGTCACTGGGAATTAGCTTTATGCAGTGTAGTTCTGTATTGTAATGGTGAAAAATGGCACTATGCATCTCATCTGTCAAAATATATATACTCTTAGAAGAGCGAACTTGAATGTGTGCAAATTTTAAGGAGACATTTAGGAGTTTGAGAGAACATAGAAAAAAATGAAGACTACAAAAATATAATCTAACTATATTACAAATGTGTGAAACAATTTCACCAAAGGGGGAAGAGAAATGGTATTGACCTAAGTATGTAAGCATAAGGGCAAATACACTGTACACACTATACTCTAGGTGATAAAGTTGCTTTTTACAGGAGTCCAGATTAACAATTCTGCTATATGCAAACCAAACAATTGATAAATGATAGAAGTCAGGCTTTCTGCTGTTGGATTGTAAATTCCTAACAAGGGGAGATGTCAGTTGGAGGTGAGTAAGAATTTATGCTTAGAGTAATATACACACAGATGGCTATATACATAAATATTTATAGATATGTCAATATACCTGAGGTTTGCTTATATATACACATTTTGTGTTAAGAGTCAGCTTTCAGATACTATAACAAATACTAGATATAAATAAACTTACGAAGAGGAAAAGTTGTGATGGAGATACAGTTGACTGATAAAATGCTTGTCTAGCATGAGTATACTCTAGGTTCAATCCCCAGTATTGCGAAATAAAGAGGGTTTAATCTATGGTTGATTGACTCAACTGCATATCATAGCAGAAGCACATCATGGCAAAAGCACCTAGCAGAATACAACTGCTCATCTCATAGCTAGTAGCAAAAAAAACAAAAAACAAAAAAACAAAAGGAAGGCTCGGGATCACAATATCCCTTTTAAGGGACATACTTCCAATGACTTGAAAGGCTTCTCACTAGGCCCCAAATCTTGTTTGTTTGTTGGCACTACTGGGACTTTGAACTCAAGGCCTTACACTTGCTGGGCAGAAGCTCTACCACTTGGGCCATGATTCAGTCCATTTTGCTTCAGTAATTTTTTTTTTTTGGGTCCGGTCGTGGGGCCTGAACTCTGGGCCTGGGCGTTATCCCTCAGCTCTCCAGCTCAAGGCTAGCGCTTTACCACTTGAGCCACAGTGCCACTTCCGGCATTTTTTTCTTTTTGCTTATGTGGTGCTGAGGAATCGAACCCAGGGCCTCAGGCATGCAAAGCAAGTGCTCTATCACTAAGCCACTTCCCAGCCCCCAGTAATTTTTTTGTATAGAATATTGCAGTTATGCTTATGCACAGATGGACCTGGATCACAATCCTCCTATTTTATGCTTCCCGTGAGGCTGGGATGACAGGCATGCAACATCACATCCAATTTACTGAAATAGGGACTTGTAGTCGGGCGTTGGTGGCTCATGCCTGTAATCCTAGCTACTCAGGAGGCTGAGATCTGAGAATCTCGGTTCAAAGCCAGTCTGGGCAGGAAAGATTGTGAGACTCTTATCTCCAATAAACCGCTAGAAAACCGGAAGTGGTGCTGTGGCTCAAGCGTAGAGGGCTCACCTTGAGCTAAAGAGCACAGGGACAGTGCCCACGCCCAGAGTTCAAGCCCCATGACAGACAAAAAAAAAAAAAAAAGGGACTTGTTGTTTGGTCCGGCCTTGAACTATGTCAATCTCTGCTTCTTGAGTAGCTATGATTATAGACATGAACCACCACATCTGACTAAGGCCACACATCTGATATTTCTACCACCTTTCAATGTTGCCAAGGAGGAGATTAAGTCTTTTAAGAGTCTTTGGGAGACATTTAAAATCCAAATATTGATATTAGTTGAAAGAACCTAATATTGTATAACAATGAGAACACATAGTGATTATGCATGGATTTCTAATACCATTCTCTAGTAAGAAGCAAAGTTCCTCTAAGAAATGGCTAATTCTGGGGATGGGAAGGTGGCTCCGTGGTAGAGCTCTTGCCTTGCATGCATGAGGCCCTGGGTTCGATTCCTCAGTACCACATACACAGAGAAAGCTGGAAGTGGTTCTGTGGCTCAAGTGGTAGAGTGCTAGCCTTGAGGGAATAAAAAGCTCAGGAACAGTGCCAGGACCTGAGTTCAAGCCCAGGACAGGCAAAAAAAAAAAAAAGAAAGAAAGAAAGAAAAAAAAGTAAAGAAGTCTCAAAACAAAAACCCAAGTAAGAGCCGGGCGCTGGTGGCTCACGCCTGTAATCCTAGCTACTCAGGAGGCTGAGATCTGAGGATCGCGGTTCAAAGCCAGCCCGGGCAGGAGAGACCGTGAGACTCCTATCTCCAATAAACCACCAGAAAACCGGAAGTGGCACTGTAGCTCAAGTGGTAGAGCGCTCGCCTTGAGCTGAAGAGCTGAGGGACAGCCCTCAGGCCCAGAGTTCAAGCCCCACAATGGACAAAAAAAAAAAAAAAAACAAAAACCCAAGTAAACAAAAGAGCCAACCAAACTAATCAACACATATACATTAAAGTAGCCCAGGAACCAACTAAAACAACTCTCAAATGGACCAAACTGTAACAATCTGAACAATAGTAGTATTAGAAAGTGTAAGATAAATATATCCTGGAATTCATACTGAAATATTTGACTAAACAAATGAAGATGGAGAGACAACTATACACCGAATTCCAAATAAATTATATATTCTAACTTGCAAGGATAGGGAATAAAATTCA
The DNA here is from genome assembly GCF_024711535.1 of Dipodomys merriami. NCBI lineage: Eukaryota > Metazoa > Chordata > Mammalia > Rodentia > Heteromyidae > Dipodomys > Dipodomys merriami. Next base: position 7,561,726 of record NW_027203493.1, on the reverse strand, counting down.
CAATTTTAAATGTGGGTAGTTCACAGTGCCTTCCTTTCAAAGAGTATAATATGAAAAGGGAAGAACAGAGTAACTTCACAAGAGAGAAATTTCAAAACATTACCTTAGCAAGGAAATGCAAGTCAATACTAAGAGTCATAAATCATATTGCTAGCATATACAATTGCCATGATATGATGAAAATTTCACTTTACAAACTCTTCAGTATTCCTACTGAAAATCTACAGCTCTACTCATTAGAAAAACATCAGACAAATTCTAACAGAAGGGACATCCTACAATATATTTGACTAATGCCCTTCAAAACTTCTAAAGATCCAAAAACTTTTTAAATTGGAAAAATAAAATGGGAGAGGGGAGCTAGCTTTACTTTCCTACCCTATTGACATATCATAAATCTAACTTTTCTAGTTTTTGGGGTTTTTTCCCCCACCTGTCCTGGGGCTTGAACTCAGGGCCTGGATGCTGTCCCTGAGCCTCTTTGTGCTCTACTTCCAGCTTTTTGAGTAGTTTATTTTAGATAAGAGTCTCATGGGGGCTTTTCTGTCCAGGCTGGCTCTGAACCATGATATCAATCCCCTGAGTAGCTAGCCAGCTCTAGTTTTCTTCATGAAGAAATTCTGAGGTAGTCTGTGGAGATGCTGTTCATATTAAAAGACACAGAAACAGCCAATTGGTTAGTTATACACTGTATCACTTTATCACACAAAGAAAACTATGGTTGCTTTTGTTCTACTAATACTTTTTAACCATCTATTTTGTACCAACCATTGTTTGAGGCATTGAGATAACTTCACAGAAAAAAAAATATGCTTCCAAGGAGTTCTGACAAGTGCAAAGAAAACAACATATCACACTATCACATAACAATAAATGCTGTAAACAGAGGGAAGTAAGGAAAAGTTACCAAGGAAGCTACTGTAATTGGGAACTTAGAAAAATGACTCTTTAAATTGTCAAAAGTTGAGAGCTGGGTAGAGCTTAGGCTTGAAGCAGAGCTGGAGTGGGGTGGAACATTCTAAGCTACAGAATAGCAAATGCAAAGCCCAAAGGAATAAGCTTAGTTTGTTAGAGGTGTTTCAAGTAGGCAGTCTGACAACCCTGATAAGAATGAACTCAAAGCCGGGCGCTGGTGGCTCACGCCTGTAATCCTAGCTACTCAGGAGGCTGAGATCTGAGGATCGCGGTTCAAAGCCAGCCCGGGCAGGAGAGACCGTGAGACTCCTATCTCCAATAAACCACCAGAAAACCGGAAGTGGCGCTGTAGCTCAAGTGGTAGAGTGCTCGCCTTGAGCTGAAGAGCTGAGGGACAGCGCCCAGGCCCAGAGTTCAAGCCCCACGACCAACAAAAAAAAAAAAAGAATGAACTCAAGCCAACTGTTCTGAACTCAAGATATAAGAATATAAGGTTCATTTAAGCATTTAAAAACCTCAGTTTTTTCCAACACCATCAAGAATCTTTCCACCACAATTAAGACCTCAATTTTACACACCACACTAGCCCTATCCTACTGTCACAGCTGCTCATATAATAAACACTATTTTGAGCTGACCATATAAAAACTACTAGCTTGTCCTTCATATTTCATCATACTTCTGTAAATTATAAGAAAGAAAAAAAGAAAGCAAAACAAAAGGGGTGCATAGGAGAAGATTCTGCCCAAAATTTGTTCTTAAATTCTCTTAAACAGAAGGTTCATATAATACAACCTTAAGAGACTCTGAAGACAGACTACTTATATTTAAATTTCTATCATTTAGTTAAACAATTTTGTATAATCTTTCTCAGTTCCCTCACCTGTAAAATACAGAAGATTTAAAAAAAAGAACCAGGTTCTGGTAGCTCATGCCTGTAATCCTAGCTACTCAGGAGGCTGAAATCTGAGGATCATGGTTCAAAGCCAGCCCATGCAGGAAAGTCCGTGAGACTCTTAGACTCTTATCTCCAATAAACCACCTGAAAACTGGAAGTGGCGTGGTAGCTCAAGTGGTGCTGGCCTTGAGCTGAAGAGCTGAGTGACAGCTCCCAGGCCCAGAGTTCAAGCCAAACAACTGACAAAAAAAAAAGAGCTGGGCACTGGTGGTTCATACCTGTATTCAGGAGGATGAGATCTGAGGATCAAGGTTTGAAGCCAGTCAGGCAGGAAAGTTCTCCTTTTTACCTACAAGTAACCACCAAAAAGCTAAGTGGAGTTGTGGCTCAAGTGGTAAAGTGCTAGTCTTGAGCAAAAGAAGCTCAAGTATAGCATAAAGCCCTGAGTTCAAGCCCCAGCATGGGTTATAAAAATTAAAATAAATAAAATGTGGCACCAGAAATCATTCAATAAATGCAAGCTACTACTAGTAAAAGTATTTATCAATTTACTTTATTCAAGGACCAGTACTGAAGTAGAAGTTGGTGTATTTGAAAGATTAAACTGTCAGATTCCTGAAGTCAGAGGATTGGCCTTTTTTTCCCGACTCATCTCTGTGCTCCCCAAACCTAGAACAATGCATAAATGAACAAGACCCCATCATGTCAAAGAAGCATGAGAAAGCCTGCCTTTACTGAAATATGAAGCTTTCATACCTCATCATTTTTAACACTATCCAAAGGTATTGTTGTTATTCATATTTTTTAAACTTTTTACTGTTATTATAAAGGTGATGTACAGAAGGGTTAAAGTTACACAACTAAGGTAGAATACATTTCTTGTTGAACAATGTCACCCCTTCCCTTGTTCATAATATTAAGATATTCACTATTGCATTTATAGCTGCTACTAGAACTATCAATTATAGAAGACTATCTTCATAACTGAACTTTGGTGATCAAAACTTTTGTTTTTTGTTTTTGTTGGTCGTGGGGCTTGAACTCTGAGCTTGGGCACTGTTCCTCAGCTCTTCAGCTCAAGGCGAGCACTCTACCACTTGAGCTACAGCACCACTTCCAAGTGGTAATCAAAACTTTTAAAGTACATTAGGCACTGTGGTTCACACCTATATTCCTAGCTATGCAGACTGAAGGATTTGAGGCCAGGCCAAACAAAAAATTCAAGAACTCATTTTAGTCAATGAGCAGTGTGGTAATATATGCCTGCCATCTCAGCTACTCTGGAGGCTACAGGTAGAAGGATTCAGATCTAAGGCCAGAACTAGTAAAGATCTTGAAACACTATCTGAAAAATAACCAAAACAAAAGTATTGGGGACATAGTGCAGTAGAGTGCCTGCAAACCAAGTGTGGGGTCTGGTGTTCAAACCCCAGTATCACCAAGAGGAAAACAAAACAAGACTTTAAAACTGGCAAAGTATAGGGCCTATTGTGATGGAATACCTTTGCTTGCCATTGCCTTACGTGGCCTTGCATGGCCTTTAAAAACTTGTGAAAATTTTTTCCTCACAAGCTTACCAACTAGTTCAATTTGTTCTGTCAAAATTAATTGACCTCACCTCTACATCATTATTTTGTAACATTATAGTCTGTCCACTCGAGAAAAGTTTCCAAAGATTGTTAGCTTAATTTATTGCTTGTTAGGCCAAAGGAGTTTTCAGGGTGATGGAAATAAAGAAAAGAATCGCTCACCTTTCTAAAAATGAGTTTTCAGTTACTATAATTATGCATAACGTAAGAGAGATGCATCATATCTGGGCCAAGATTCGAAGTCCTGGTTCCCATGAGCATTCAATTAGAGCCATGCATCAATTTGGGGCAAGTTCTGCAAAACCTTCCCCCCTCTATTGATGCCGAATGAAAAACTTCATTGTTAAAAGATTCGTGAACGTGGATCTCTTTTCTAACACACAACAGCCACTCTAGCAATATTTCTCCTATCATTTTCTATGCAAGGATGAAAACGAGTTAAAGCTCGTCTGAGGACGACGACGGCGATGATAATTTGACTGCAGGTAGCGATCTCATCTAACAGTGGGGGTGGGGGGGCAGGGAAGGGGAGCCAAAAAGTAAGGATCTAGCTTTACTGAGCTCCCCCATATTTAAGCAGCAAGGCCTGCTTAACCTACACTGCTACGCTATTGTATTGCTCGTCAAAAGCTTCAGCGCAGGAAAGATACTTGAACTCTCCCAACCCGACACCTTACGGGCGGAAGCCATGCAAAAGGGCGGACCGGAGAAGGTTCAGAATCATTCAACTCGCCGCCGGTAGGGACACGGTTGTGAGCGAGAAGGCCAGGCCCCGGTACCACTTGTCCTTGTCACGCTCGGAGGCGACCCGGCCCTTCACAACCACCACAATCCTCCCGGGCTCTTCCTCATTCATTCATTTGGCATTAAGACGACGCTCCCTCCGCCAGGGCCGGCTCGCGAGGCCCCCGCCCTAGTCCTGATGCACCTCAGGTCCGGGAGCGGCCCGGCGCCGCCCGCATCCCCTGGGCCTCGGCCTCCGGCGCCCGACTGCGGCGCGCTCTGGGTCATCCGAATCCCAGCCCGGCCTGCACCGCACGCGAGCGCCCACGCCCCCCCCACCCCCCGCCCGCCCGGCTCGCCGCGGGTCTCCTCCCGGCCTCCGCCCCGCTACGCCGCCTCAGACCTGCCGGGTTCGTGCCGCAAGGCAGGCGCGCGTCCGCGGAGGCCTCCCGCCCGGGGTTCAGGGACCCTCCGTGCGCGCGACGCCCGGTTCCGAAGGCCTAAGCCAGCTGGGTCGGGCTCATCGTCCACTCACCTCCGCCGGGTCAGAACCGAGGGGCCTGCTCTAAAGCCGTTTGAAACCGCTTGGGCCGCCGCACACCCCGCAGTGTCCTCGTTGTTGATTGGTTCGCGGCGAACCGCCTGCTGCCCTTTTATTGGTCCATTTGAAAGGGCTGTGGGCACGCGCCGCCTGCGGTCTTAAAGGGGCAGCGCGCAGCCGTGTTTGTCTAGTGACCTGAAGCTTAGCAGCTCACGTCCGGAACCACCAGAGACTGGAAAGCTGCTTACAACCCTGGGAAGAGTGAAAGGTGTGTCTAGAGCTGTACATCTTCAGCTCTCAGCGTATTTGCTTTATTTAATTGCAGATGGTTAAACCGCCGCGACACTTGACTTCTGTTTCTGAGACCTTGCATTTACAAATATTGATTATGATATTCAGTGCTGGAAGAAAACAAGAGAGGCGGCTGGGATGTATTGGAAGTATTCGAGAACGCTAGAGTCTAGTCTTGTACCTGCTTTGAGCGAATCACTTTTTTCAGTAAATTTGGGGTTTAGTTTCCTTTTATGTAAGATAGGATAACGATGATGTGTTTCTTTCAAGTTTAATATTAGATTTAATATGACGAATGTCTCTGAAATGCCCTTGTGAACTGTAACTCATTCTACACACATGCTTGTATTCCTTTTATTAAAATGAGTGGTTTGGTTAGTAGACTCCTCAAAATTATTGTTTACCCCTACGCTCAATATTTCTTTCCTTTTTTTTTCTTTTTTTTTTTTCTTTTTTTTTGTTGGTCGTGGGGCTTGAACTCTGGGCCTGAGCGCTGTCCCTCAGCTCTTCAACTCAAGGCTAGCACTCTACCACTTGAGCTACAGCGCCACTTCCGGTTTTTCTGATCCTTTATTGGAGATAAGAGTCACACGCAGTTTCCTGCCCGGGCTGGCTTTGAACCGAGATCCTCAGAACTCAGCCTCTTGAGTAGCTAGGATTACAGGCGAGAGCCACCGGCGCCCGGCTGCTTCAACATTTCTATGAATAAGATTAAGTCCTTACTCCCAACGTTTGTTATATTCAGTGATTGAATAAATAAAACATAAACCCATGGCTGGATTCAAAGTAGTATGAACATTATTTACAAATGAAACATTGCAGATGTTTAGCAATGAAAGAAATTTGATGAAAAATATCTGTGAAGGACTTTTTTGTGTGCAGGCACTAGGGCTTGAACTCAGGGCTTAGACACTGCCCCTTAGCTTTCTGTTCAAAATTGGTGCTATACCACCTGAGCCACAGCTTCACTTTTGGTCTTTTGGCGGCTAATTGTAAGTAACAGTCCCTTGGACTTTCTTTCTGGGCTGGCTTCAAATTGTGATCCTTAGATCTTAGCCTCTTGAATAGCTAAAATTACATACTAGAATCACTGTGCCTGGCTAAGAGATGGACTTTTCTTTTTTTTAAACCAGTCCTGGGATTTGAATTCTGAGCCTGAATTCTGAATCCCAGAGCTCCTTTTGCTCAAGGCTAGCATTCTACCATTCGAGCCACAGCTCTACTTCCATCTTTTTCTGCAATTAATTGGAGAAAAGAGTCTCAAGGGCTTTCCTGCCTAGGCTGGCTTAGAACCATGATTCTCAGATCTCAGCCTCCTGAGTAGCTAGAATTATAGGCATGAGCCACCAGCACCTGGCTGAGATGGACTTTTAATCAGATATTTGAAGTACATACAGGAGCCAGGAATATAAATCAGTGGTATAGCTTTGCCCAACATTGGTGAGGCTGCAGTTTGATCATAACCAAGACTGGAAAAATTAAAAAATAAAAAAAAAATTCAATGTTTTAGGGCCTATAGATTACCAACAGGCTAAATGATGGCACTAGGATAAGCAAATGTAAATAAAACAATTACTGTTTTCATATTTTATTTATGTTTATCTGTTAAATTGGTAAGGATGAAAAAGTTTAGCCACCTTGGGCTGGCTAAAATTTGGGGGGAAAAAAGAAACTCAAACTTAGTGTTAAGTGTATAATTGGTGAAAACTTTTAGGAGTACAATTTGGCAGATTTTCTACAGATTATCTGGCCCAATAAGACATTGTTAGGCATTTAAGCTACAGATCTATGCAAGTATGCAAAGAAAAATGTACAAGAATGTTTACTAGCTGGGCACCAGTGGCTCACACCTGTAATCCTAGCTACTCAGGAGGTTGAGGTCTAGGATCATAGTTCAAAGCCAGCCTGAGCATCAAAGCCAGCCCAAGCAGGAAAGCCCTTGAGACTTATCTCCAATAAAGCACCAGAAAACTGGAAGTGGCCCTGTGGCTCAAGTGGTAGAGTGCTAGCCTTGAGCTGGAGAGCTGAGGGACAGTGTTCAGGCCCAGAGTTCAAGCCCCATGACCGACAAAAAAAAAAGAATGTTTACTAGTGGGCTGGGAATGTGGCTTAGTGGTAGAGTGCTTGCCTAGCATGCTTGAAGCCCTGGGTTCAATTCCTCAGTTCCACATAAACAGAAAAAGCTGGAAGTGGCTCTGTGGCTCTGTGGAAGTGATAGAGTGCTAGCTCAAGGACAGTGCCTAGGCCTTGAGTTCAACCCCCAGGACTAGCCACAAAAAAAAAAAAAAAAAAGTTTACTGAGTATAGGAATATAACTGGTATGGTATGCACATGTCCTTCAAAAGGGAACTTTTTACAAAAATGATGGACATCACTTAATAGAACACTATGAAATTGTTCAAAAAAGAATGTGGGGGCTGGGAAGGTGGCTCAGTGGTAGAGCGCTTGCCTTGCATGCATGAGGCCCTAGGTTCGATTCCTCAGCTCCACATAAGCAGAAAAAAAAAAGCCAGAAGTGGAGCTGTGGCTCAAGTGGTAGAGTGCTAGCCTTGAGCTGAAGAGCTAAGGGACAGCGCCCAGGCCCAGAGTTCAGACCCACAACCGGACCCCCCCCCCCAAAAAAAAAAAAGAATGTGGCTAAACTACACAAATAGTATTATTAAGAGAAAAAAAGCAAATTTCAAACAAGCATATGTGGAATGATTTTATTAAATATGGTTATAAATGAATATGTCTGAGCATACTTAAGATAGAATATTCCTAGAATTTCCTTCAGAAGGGGAAATCCATATTTTGCCACGGATACCTTATTCATATATATTTTTATATATTCATCCATAAAATATGTTATTATGTATTCATATATATGAACAATATATTGTCTATATATGTATGTATATATAGATGTGTGTTGCACACACACACATATATATATGGCAAGGAGACTTTCTAGTAGCATGAAAGTAAAAGCCAGGGCACAGAGACAAGGAAATACATCATATATATGGGATTGCATATACAGATTTGATTTCAGGACAAGATTCATACTGAGTAATAAAACACAAGATTGACAGAGAAAGTTAGGAGCAGTTCTTGGAGGCCACTGAATACAAGGCTAAGGAAGTTATATTTCACAAAGTATGTAAAGGGGATCTATTTTTGAACAAGGGAATAACAAAAACTAAGGCTTTGCTTTGGGAAAATGAGTTAGCTTGATTAGCTAGAATGAGTTGGAGTTGGAAGCCTAGTTTGGAGTCCAATATAATAGCAGTAAAAAGGATGAGAGCAGATTCAAAAATAAAGGATTTCATAAGCAATTAGATAAGTTGCAAAAGCAAGGGTGGGACCCATTTAGAAAGATGAGTCAAAGAGAGTGCCAGGACTGGATCCCAGAGTAAGAGGGCAATAATTGCCTAATGGAAGTAGAACATCAGAAGTCTTTCTAAAGAGGAAGGTGGGGAGTTTAGTTTTAGACTTGTTTACAGTACCCACTGAAATGGAATCATTCAAGCAGGCCTAGAGGGAACCTGGGCACTCCTATAATCCTAGCTTTTTGGAAAGCTGTAGCTGGGCATGGTGATATTGCATGCCTGTCAACCCAACTACTATAGAAAGCTTAAAATACATAAATCATAGTCTAGGCATACATCTGAGGAAGGAAGCAAAATCATTTCTCAAAAATACAGATACAGCCGGGCGCTCGTGGCTCACGCCTGTAATCCTAGCTACTCAGGAGGCTGAGATCTGAGGATGGCGGTTCAAAGCCAGCCCGGGCAGGAGAGACCATGAGACTCCTATCTCCAATAAACCACCAGAAAACCGGAAGTGGCGCTGTAGCTCAAGTGGTAGAGCGCTCACCTTGAGCTGAAGAGCTGAGGGACAGCGTCCAGGCCCAGAGTTCAAACCCCACCACCGACAAAAAAAAAAAAAAAAATTAACAGATACATCCATTTTCCTGCAAATGACATTTTTTTTTCATGCAAACTCAGGGCCTAGGTACTATCTCTGAGCTGCCTCTGCTCAAGGCTAGGGCTCTACCACTTGAGCCACAGTGCTGCTTCCAGCCTTTTCTGAGTACTTTATTGGAGATAAGAATCTCACAGACTTTCTTGCCTGGGCTGGCTTCAAACTGTGGTCCTCAGATCTTAGCCTCCTGAGCAGCTAGGATTACAGGTGTGAGCCACAGGTGTCCAGCACAACTCAATTTTTCAGTGGCTGAGTAATACTGCATGGTGTTACATGTGTATATGTATACATGCATGCGCACATGTACACATACACACACATGCATGCATATATGCATGCTCTATATTTTTTCTTTTTCTTTGCCCAAACATCAATTGTTGGGCTGATTCCACTGTCTGACTATTATGAACAGAGATGAAATAAATGAAATTATCTTTTTTTTTTTTTTTTTGCCAGTCCTGATGCTTGAACTCAGGGCCTGGGCACCTAAGCTTCTTTTGCCTTAAGGCTAGCACTCTAACACTTGAGCCACAGTGCCACTTCCAGCTTTTTCTGTTTATGTGGTACTGAGGAAACGAACCCAGGGCTTCATGCATGCTAGGCAACCACTCTACCACCAAGCCACATTCTCAGTCCAAATGCAATTATCTTTTCTCTTTCTTAATTTTCCTTCAGACATATGCTCAGATATATAGCAGGTCATAAAGTTGGTCTACTTTTTGTCGGGTTTTTTTTTTGTTTTGTTTTGTTTTTTGGGTCTGGTCATGGGGCCTGAACTCTGGGCCTGGGCACTGTCCCTCAGCTCTTCAGCTCAAGGCTAGCACTCTACCACTTGAGCCACAGCGCCACCTCCGGCTTGATTCTTTTTGCTTATGTGGTGCTGAGGAATCGAACCCAGGGCCTCAGGCATGCAAGGCAAGCACTCTACCACTGAGCCATCTTCCCAGCCCCTTTTTGTCGGTTTTTTGTTTGTTTGTTTTGTTTGGGACCTGGACTTGAATTCATGATTCTTGCTTTGCTCATTGGTTAGTGCTCTACCACCTGAGCCACACCTCCAACTCCCATTTTTAGTGTTTTGAGGAGCCTCCATACTCATTTCTATGGATGAATCTTGAGATCATTGTGTTACATGTAATGTATAACAAAATGAAATACCCAAATGCTTTGAAAAAGTAGAGGAGGAGAGCGGGGAAGAATGGGAATATTGTGGAGGGAGTGAATTATTCAAAGGATATTGTGTGCATGCATGAAAATATCACAATGAAGCCCCCTCATACTTATATTATATTATAAACGTATGCTAACTCAAAAATTTAAAAGGAGTAAAAAAAGGTCATGCATAAAAGGACTGGAGATGAGGCTTAGCAGTAGAGTGCCTGCCTAGGAAGCCTGAGACCCTGAGTTTGGACCCCAATACTGCCCTACCCCTCAAAGAAAAGACAAGCTGGAAGTTGGGAGACTAGATTAAGACTTCAATGAGACCACAGGGGGAAGAAAGTAGAGAGAGCAGAAAGTTAGATGAGGACAGATCCACATGAAGGAAAGAAGAACCAATCAAAACAAACGATGACCTTTTGAGAAATGAACAAGGAATATATACAAATGGTCTTCTTTAATCATGGGTCATTGGCACATTTATTTTAAAATTACCAAAAACAACCTGAAGATTACATGAAAGGAGAGGATGACAATGGTTACCTGGAATTTGCTCAAGAGAGGATGTGTACAGCCTGGGTGCTGGAGAGTTTTAGAACAATTTGGCAAATTCCCTCCTCATAAGAGAAGAGAGTTATTGGATGTCTGAATCCACTCATTTATTCACTCAGCAAATACTAAGTTATCTAGTATGTGGAGGGACTGTTCTAGGTACTTGGAATAATCAATGAACAAAATAGATCAAACACACACACACCCCACCACCACCATCACAACAACTTTCACTCAAGGAGCTCATATTACAGTGAGGAGACAGAGATGTTCATTATATAAATAAGTTTATATTAGGAAATATGTGCGAGGGAAAAGAAAAATAGTAATACAGGATATAAGGGATAGGAAAGTAGGATTGGAAAGACTATAATTTTTCAGAGTGGCTAGTGTTTAATTGAGATTACATTTGAGCAAAGACTTGAAGGCAACAAAGGGGTATGTCTGGAAGGAGAAAGTGTGGGTCAGAGGGATTAGCTATACAAAGGGCCTATGTTGGGAGCAAGCCCAGCAGGTTTTAGGAACAGGCAGGCCAGTATAGATGAAGCAAAGTAGTAGGCAGTAGGAGGGAGGAGGGGATAAGTTGGGATAATTGAGGAAGAGAAGTGTGACAGATCCTGTAAGGACTTAGCAAAACCTAGTACTGACTTGACCCATCATAGATATTCAATGAGAGTTGGGCCAGTCATCTTTTGCAGTCTAGGATTATCATTAAATAGCACTAATATCTGTGTTTTTGTTTGTTTTTGCCAGTTCTAGGGCTTGACTTTAGGGCCTGGGTACTGTCCCTAAACTTCTTTTGCTCTTTGCCACTTGAGCCACAGTGCTACTTCCTGCTATTTGTTTTTCTTTCTGTTTATGTGGTACTGAGGAATCAAACCTAGGGCTTCATGCATGCTAGGCAAGCACTCTACCACTAAGCCACATTCCCAGCCCTAATCTCTGTGTTTAATTATATTCACTTTAATGCAGGGAACTTTTTTGTGTATGTGCTGGTCCTGGTGCTGCCCCTGGGCTTTTTTGCTCAAGGCTAGTGCTCTAACACTTGAACCACAGCTCCACTTCCAGCTTTTAGGTGGTTCATTGGCGATAAGTCTCATAAATTTTTCTGCCCATGCTGACTTTGAACCACAAACATTAGATCGCAGCCTCATGAAAAGCTGACAGATGTGAACCACTGGTAGTTATTCTACATATGAAGTATATCCACAGGGCAGTGGGCTTTAGAGATCAAAGTAAATGTTGTATTTTTATAAGCAGGAAACTAATGTCAAGCATTGTGGCTGCTGAGTAACTGTTTTGAACATTTCTAAAATATCTGATAGATGCTCATTCCATTGTTAAAAGCTACACTATGGTTGAAGCATTGTTACTGTGGGACATAGATCTTTATTTCCAGGCCATGAGTTGTAGCTTTAATGATGAACTCCCTTTCATCTTTCAATCCAAGTGTCTGTATTATTCCCTGGAAGTAGCAGTGATGACAATACAGATTTCAAGTGGCTTCATACTTAAATCGGCTTCTGATTGTAAAGCCTATCCTAGCTTGCACTCATTTAATAGGTACCAGTTCAATGAAGGAATAGTTGTTGGGTTTTTTGTTTTTGTTTTTGCCAATCCTGGGGCTTGAACTCAGGGCTTGCACACTGTCCCTGAACATCTTTTTTGCTCAAGGCTAGCATTGTACCACTTGAGCCACAGTGCCACTTTTTGTTTTTTCTGTTTATGTGGTACTGAGGACTTGAACCCGGGGCTTTGTGGATGCTAGGCAAGCATTCTACCACTAAGCCACCTTCCCAGCCCCATAATTGTTTTTCTTTTCTCATAACCCACGTGTTCACTTTTCACAGCCTTCAAAAGTGCAGCCTTTAGGGCTGGGAAGGTGGCTCAGTGGTAGAGTGCTTGCTTTGCATGCAGGAGGCCCTGGGTTCAATTCCTCAGCACCACATAAGCAGAAAAGGCTGGAAGTGGCGCTGTGGCTCAAGTGGTAGAGCACTAACCTTGAGCTGAAGAGCTGAGGGACAGCGCCCAGGCCCAGAGTTCAGGCCCACGACCGACCAAAAAAAAAAAAAAAGTGCAGCTTTTGACCACAGAAATATCAGCCTCACTGAAGAGGAAGAGGCAGAAGAGAGATAGGAACCTTATTTGTAGACTACCAAGAGGCTGTTTAAGGGATGGACAGAAAACTGAAGGGAAAGCCAGGACATGTGAGTTCTTTGTTCTTGGATTTTATGTCTTATAAAATCAAATAAGTAGATCGTATAGCTTGGGGCTTAGCCCTGGGTTTAAACTCAGACCCTTCATTAGACTGCTTGGATGTTTTAACACTATGCTAATGAATTCAAAGTTGGGAGTAGAGCCTTCCTTGATTGGAAACTGTTCCCTATGCCAAGTTCTGTTTGCTTCTGCCAATTGTTTGAGAGGCTGATCCAAAAAGAAAACAAATGGGCCAGGCTTGGAGACTCATGCTTGTAATTCCAGCCACTTGTGAGGCAGAGAACAGTAGGATTATAACTTAAGGCCAACTCTGGGAAAAAGTCAGCAGACCTCATCCCAATCAATAATTTGATGTGGTGGCATGCATCTCTAGGAAAATGTATATAGGATTATGGTCCAGGTAAGCAGGGGTAAAAACATGAGAATTTGTCCTCCAAATAATCAAAAAGTGCCAGAGGTATGGTTCTAATTGTAGAGTGCCTGTCTCATAAGTGTAAATTTCTAGGGGCTGGGAAGGTGGCTCAGTGGTAGAGCGCTTGCCTTGCATGCTCAAGGCCCTGGGTTCGATTCCTCAGCACCACATAAGCAAAAAGAAAAAAGCCGGAAGTGGCACTGTGGCTCAAGTGGTAGAGCGCTAGCCTTGAGCTGAAGAGCTGAGGGACAGTGCCCAGGCCCAGAGTTCAGGCCCCACGATCGGACCCCCCCCCAAAAAAAATAAGTGTAAATTTCTAAATTCAATCCCTAGTAACACTAGAAGGGGAGGGGAAAAGAGGGGAGGCAAGAAGGGGGGAAAAAAGAGAAGGAAAGCAGGAGGGAGAGAGGGAGAGAGAAGGGAGGGTTTAAAAACAAACTCCCTTAAAACACCCTCTAACACACACATCCTTTCAGTGGATGGGCTAAGTCATCTTACCATAGGAAAAAAGACAGACATTCTTAGTCAAAAAGAGAAAACAAGGTGGGAATGTGGCTTGGTGGTAGAGTGCCTGCCTAGCATATATTAGGTCCTGGGTTTGATTCCCTGGTACCACATAAACAAACAAAACAGTTGTGAAAAAGAGAAAACATTTTTTTGGGGCTGGGGAGAGGGGAGAAGGGTTGGGAGGTGCTGGAGATGGAGTCCAGGACCTTGTATATGCTAGGTAAACATTCTTTCACTGAGCTCTAGCCCCTCAACCACATTTTTTTTCCCCCTGTTGGTCCTGGAGCTTGAACTCTGGGCCTGGATGCTGTCCTGAGCTCTTCAGCTCAAGGTGAGTGCTCTGCCACAGCACCGCTTCCAGTTTTCTGGTGGTTAATTGGAGTCTCACTTTCCTGCATGGACTGGCTTTGAACCAAGATTCTCAGATCACAGCCTGCTGAGTAGCTAGGATTCCAGGCGAGAGCCACCAGTGCCTGGTTCAACCACATTTCTTTTATCATTATATCCATGAACTAAAGCTTGATAGATTCCTTTGAATGTCCAAGCCTTATACTTAGAACTTAATGCATACCAGCATGCCTCTTCTAAGTTTCTACCCATTACTGCCTTCTAGTCTTCTTCAGATCTATGCTTGGGGAAAGTATCAATTCATACCATGAAGACCTTCTTGATCTTCCCCTAGGCCAGAGATATTTTCATATTAGGTTTCAGTTTGTTCATATTATAGAGCAGGAGTGTTTTATTTTGAACGTATTTTTAAAAACTACATTGTTTGTTGGAATTTGACTCATTTTTTGCCTACTTACAAGTTTTCAGGGTGTGTGTGTGTGTGTGTGTGTGTGCGCGCGCGCGTGTGTGTGCGCATGCGTGTGCGTGCGTCCACATACACAATGGTTCTGGAACTAGAACTCAGGGCGTGAATGCTGTCTCTGAGCTTTTGCTCTCCCACTAACACCAATGCTCTCCCACTTGAGCCACAGCTCCAATTCTGGTTTTTTTGGTTGTTAATTGGAGATAAGAGTCTCGTGGACTTTTCTGTCCAGCTGGCTTTCAGCCATCCTCCTCAGATCTCAGCCTCCTAAGTAAGTAGGATTACAGGCAAGAGCCATCCGTGCCCAACAGTTTTATATCCACAGAACCTGGCCAGGAATTCCCAAACCTTGTTCCATCGTCAAGATTTCTCCTTTTCTTTCTTTTTTTTTTTTCTGTCTGTTGTGGGTTTGGCTTTGTAGTGGAAGGAAGGATTGTTATCTTTGAGCTATTCCACTTGCTTTTGCTCTAGTGCACCACCCCTTGAGAAAATTGGAAAAAAATACACACAACAGTTTATATTCAGATCTTGTCACTTTAAATGGAAAAGGCTTCAAGCCTTTCTTGCTTTCATCATTCTTCATCTTCTTTTCTGTCCTTTTTTTTCTTTCTTTTTTTGAAAGAGAATGTATTTAGGGATAGGCAGCTCCTAGCCCATAACCAAAGATAAACAAAAAAATGAGAAGCTTATGGTTTAGAAAATCAGTTATTGAGCTGGGCGCCAATGGCTTATGCCTGTAATCCTAGCTACTCAGGAAGCTGAGATCTGAGGATCATGGTTCGAGGCCAGCCTCAGCAGGAAAGTCCATGAGACTTTTATCTCCAATAAACTACTCAGAAAAAGCCAGAAGTGGTGTTGTAGCTCAAGTGGTAGATGGGTAGCCTTGAGCAAAAGAAGCTCAGAGACAGCATCTAGACGCTTGAGTTAAAGCCCCAGGACCGGAAAAAAGAAATAAAAGAAAAACAGCTTTTGAGACTTAACATTAAATTCTACATATAGCATTAAGACTAGCACAGTTGAGGCTGGGAAGGTGGCTCAGTGGTAGAGTGCTTGCCTTGCATGCATGAGGCCCTGGGTTCGATTCATCAGCACCACATAAACAGAAAAAACTGGAAGTGGTGTTGTGGCTCAAGTGGTAGAGCTCTAGCTTTGAGCTGAAGATCTGGGGGACAGTGCCCAGGCCAGAGTTCAAGCTCCATGACCACCAACACCAACAGAAGACTAGCACAATTTCCAATTTTCATGGGGGTGGGAGGTATCACATCCAAAGAACCTGAGTTCCTTTACTTCTGTGCCAGCATTGAAGTATAGTGGATGAGCCATGAGATAGCAGTTTTATAAAATAAATGCAACTTTTGTAGATACAGAACCTAGGACCTTGTGCATTCTAAAACAAATGCTCTACATCGAGCTAAAGCCTCCTATCCCCTCAAATCAATAAAATCTTAATGATCATTTGTCATTTTCTCAGAATATGTATAAAGATTGCCAGGCTCTAACAGCCAGTGGCAGATTTGTTACTGGAATTCCTTGTCCTGATTCCAGTACATTTCTTACTATGTCAGTTTTGCCAGTAATCATTACTGCAAGGTAAAGTCACGTTCCATGGCATTGAAGTCTTTAAAAGGCCTAGAACATACATAAAAGATACATGGTACACAAGACTGACAGTTCCTTCTGGTGCCTGGAGATGTCACTGATGATTATGACACTTTTCCCATTGAGTCTGGTCAGGAACTTGGGTAGCTATTACCAATGAATGAATGGACACTCAAGATGAAACTTATTTATCATCCTTCCTCTAGAGGGAGCAATAGTGTCATGAGCCAATGAACTCTGGTCATGATCTGTCTTCTTAAGATGAGCTGAAAATTCTCAACAGAAACTTCAGACCCTTTATTGCTCTTCAACTGTCCCCACATCCCTGAAGAAAGAGGTATTGTCTGTAAGCAGGTTTTTTCACAGCATAGGTCTGCCAGACAGAGCAGGTGCAGGATTAGTCATGACTCCAAGCCAGGCAAAGGTAATTAAGAAAAGCTAAATTTATATTAAATTATCATAAAGTCCTAAAATACTGAACATAGTGGTTAAATAACTTCAGAAAGTCCAATCTCTCCAAGTGA
The DNA here is from genome assembly GCF_024711535.1 of Dipodomys merriami. Taxonomy (NCBI): domain Eukaryota; kingdom Metazoa; phylum Chordata; class Mammalia; order Rodentia; family Heteromyidae; genus Dipodomys; species Dipodomys merriami. Next base: position 7,545,026 of record NW_027203493.1, on the reverse strand, counting down.
GTAACGTTAAAACCATTACACATGAACATGGGAGGATCACTTCCATTAGTTTAGGACAGAGAGATTTTGCTTTTTTTACAGAGTAAATCAGTGCTCAAATAGATATTTCCTCAAATATGTCCTTTCTACATTCTGAACAGCCCAAGTGCAAAAAATTCTTCCACCCTTCCAATCAAGAAAATGCCACTCTTTTTTTCCTCCTCCCCAACCATGAATCTAAGGACTCAAATGTTTCCTCTTTTAGTGCCTCTTCAAAGGTGAAATGTTACCTACCATTTCCTTCCAGAATTGGCATTCCCATGTTCCCAACTTGGTGCACTGAAAAAGTCTTCTTGGCCTGATTTAGTTGGTACTAGGGGCTGACAGTAGGGCTAAGAGCTTCACATCCGTCTCTAGTGGTCTTAGAACTGACCAAAAGATATTTATCATCTTTTTCATTCATACCCCTTTTGATTGCTGAGCCCTTAATACAAATAACCATGGGACAGTCTTCAAATCCAAGAAGTTTCTCTTAGAAATCCTCCCCTCCATTCACAGGCCTGTGTCATCTCTCCTGCCACTTCTAATTCCTGGATAGAAGAGAACTTTCCCTGGGCTGGGAGGGTTCATCCATGGTTCTTTCTACCTTTCTACTTACTCACCCCACCACTTTAGAGACTGCTGATGTCACAAGGTTAGGTCAGAAGAAGTAAATTGAGCCCTCCCTAAAGTGGAAACAGAGCCAGGGAAACATTTTAGGACAACAAGAAGTCTCAGCTCCACTGATAAATGCCTGAGACCTCTGCTCTTGTTGTACGAAAGCATGAACCAATTGGTGGCATCTCAGTGTCAGAAAGAAGTAACTTATGGCCAGGAAAAGAGTTGGCATAAGAGCTCATGAATAGACTCGATCACCTGAGAAAGAACATAGGAGTTTCAACTTCATGATACTTGATTTTTGTTTTTGTTTTTTTTGGGTCCGGTCGTGGGGCCTGAGCGCTGTCCCTCAGCTCTTCAGCTCAAGTCTAGCGCTCTACCACTTGAGCCACAGCGCCACTTCTGGCTTTTTTCTTTTTGCTTATGTGGTGCTGAGGAATTGAACCCAGGGCCTCAGGCATGCAAGGCAAGCGCTCTACCACTGAGCCACCTTCCCAGCCCCTCAACTTCATGATACTTGAGTCCCTGGGTATCCCCTATCTCTAATTGTTCTTTTTGACCATTTATGAAAATTTCAGGACCTTCTAGGATCGCTTCCCTCAGAGTCCCAGAGAATGGGGGCAGGGGTGGGGGGAGATTGGCAGAACAATGAAGTTTGGGTGGGATGCTGTGTTTGGTCTAAGAAGAGTTCCTTAGATATTTTGGAGGCTCAGTCTCCAAAGCTCATTATTCACTGAAGCCACTGGCTCATAGCCTGTTTACTTAAAGGCTTAGAAAAAGTACTGACCGGTGGTGGCACCAGGAAGAAATTCCTATAAGTAAATAGCCATAGGATAGGGCTTCCAGTCATCAAAGGTAGAAATGGCTCCAGATATTCCAGCAGGAAGAACAATAGCTTGAGCCACACCCACATCTCACCTATATCTGCAGCTAATGGACTCTTAGGTGAAAAATAATGTCCACTGCCAGCAATGGACAGTACACCCAGACCCAAGAGCCCCCAAAAGCTTTTTCATATTATCAACCCACGAGGCTGGAGGTTTTCTAGATACCCAGACCAGCTGGGTGGACTCTTCCATTTTCTCTCAGGCTTCATCCATTACCTTTCTCTTTACCCAGGACCTTGTGCCCCAGCCCCTGGTGGTCCAGTTCTCAGAGAAGCCATTATGTCAGCTGTAATGGCAGAAGAGTGCAGCCCTCCATCATCAGCTGCATCAGGGCTGTGGGGCAGACACCAAGGGTACCAGGGGAAGGGAGGTGGGCTCTACACTGATCCCAGTCTCTGGGGGCACAAGATGGAGTGAAAGAGGTGAGTTGGTGGTAAAAATCCAGTCTACATTCTTGAGATGTGCCCTCATTTCTTGTGCCCGTATTGCTATGGACTCAGATGGAAAAAGAGCTCCTGTGGGTCTTGGGAGCAATTTTGGGATGGGAGGAGGAAGATGAGCACATGGAAAGGGGGCCTGCTGTATAAGCGAGCACAGGGACCGGAAGTCCATAGGGGAGAAGAAACAGGCAGGCAGGGACATTTAGACCTGGCTCTCTGAGGAGAGCTTGCGTTCATGTTTCCAGCCTGTGTCTGGCAGAGAGCCCCGTCTTTCTGGAGTGGCTGCAGTGTGGACGCTGCTACACTCTGATTGCTCTTCCTGTAGCAGCTGCTCTCTCTCCGTGTCATCCAGGGAGCCAGAACTGGCCTGGATGGACACTGTGTCTGTCTTCATGCATACATGGTCTCGCAGAAGGCCCCCCCGAGAGCTTCGCAGCTGCTTAAGGTCATCCCACTCTGCATCATCCCCAGACAGAAGGCAGATTCCCTCCACAATCTTGATCTTCTCCTTGGTATAGTTGTGGTCAGGCCCACCCTAGGGTGAAGAATGGGGATATAGTTAGACGTCAGTCAGTTGGCTTTCTACATAGGGTTTTAAGATGAGCTGGGGTAAGAGAGGGCATGGAATACAAAAACCCACAACTGAATGAAGAAAGAGCAAGACTATGAATCCTTGCCTCATGTATGATTACCATTATTATACAGGGAGAAGGAGAACCATGACTTCTTCTAGTCCTGGCTATGTTGCCTTTGGGCAAATACTTAACATCTGTAAAACTCAGTCTCCCCATCTGAAACGTGGGAAGAAAAAAGCATTTGAACTTCACAAGCAATTTCTCTCTCTAACTCATTTTTTTGGCCCAGTCATGGGGCCTGAACTCTGGGCCTGGGCACTGTCCCTCAGCTCTTCAGCTCAAGGCTAGTGCTCTACCACTTGAGCCACAGCGCCACTTCAGGCTTTTTTCTTTTTACTTATGAGGTGCTGAGGAATCGAACCCAGGGCCTCAGGCATGCAAGGCAAGCACTCTACCACTGAGCCACCTTCCCAGCCCCTTCACAAGCAATTTCTATGGGGTTAAATGAAGCAATACATGGAATGCAATTGTTGAGGTGCTGGGCATAGGATGCATGGAAAACATGTTAGCTATGGTTACGTTGTTATGGTTTATTAATGGGACATCATGTTGATGTAAATAATCAAAAGCAATTGGCAAAAGCAATTCAATATACATGTACTGAGGATTTTGAACTACTTTATGTGCTGGTTTGTTACATTGTTACTGTGGTTTATTAATGGGACATCATGCTGATGTGAATAATCAAAAGCAATTGGTAAAGGCAATTCAGTGTGTATGTATTGAGGATTTTGAACTACTTTATGTGCTAGTTCTTAATGATCTCTTTCTAACTTTGTTCAGGGGAAAACTTCGAAGGTAAGACAGGAAAGCTCTCAAAAATTCTCCTATTTGGATTCAAAATGTGCATTCAGTGAGGCACCTTAACTTGTAACCATTTGGGGCAGGCCTGCTTCAATGAGCCTTGGGAGCATTCCCAACCAACTTAGATTATTCCAAGGATAGCCCTGACTTTTGTCGGGCTGCTTCATTTATGGACTCCTCAAAAGATGGCTTCACTCCCAGTTTATGGGGGATGTCAAGCAACATAGCATGACTTCCAGGAGCAAATAGGCCATAGTTTGGGTTCTGTCTCTGAGATAGTGTCCCTGCCCAGAGCCCTGCAACCACTGCTTTATATTAGTATATTCCAAAGGTATTTTATTGAGCTCCTACATGAAACAAAGAAAAGGTGCTTTGATGATGATCCCTGCTTTCTAGGAAGTAACAAGTCTGCTTGGTCATGCAGAAAGAAACAACAGAGAGCACAAGCATACACAGGCACCCATTCACCTAGCACACCCTCTAAACAGGAATTATTGTGAAACTAAAATACAGGCCACTTTGAGTTGTCATCACAGAGATGCACTGAGTGAGTCAAGGAAAGATGGGGCAGATGGGACTAGCAATTTTAAAGATCACACACACAGCAACAGGTACCTGGAATCAGGAGGCAATCAGAAGAGAAAGGGTGAAAGGCTATCAGAGGGGTGGAAGAGGTGCTGAGGAAGAAGCAGATAATGGAAGAAAAGGGGTCACACAATTATCATTTCTGTTTTGATGATGATGCCAAGGATGGAACCCAGGGCCTTGTGAAAAAGCTAAGCAGGTGCTCTACCACTCAGCTACATCCCCAGCTCCTCTTTTTATGTCTAACTACTGGCTTTCATTATGATTACCCCACCCTGGGGTATCCAACCCTATAGAAATCTAAGAATCTTCAGTCTTTCTCAGAGATACTGAGGAGTTTATCATTTCTATAAGTTATCTATGAATAATTTTTTTCTCTCTCCCCCTCCTTCCCTTCTTTCCTTTTTTCTCCCCCTTTTTTTCCTCCTTCCCCCCCTCTCCTCCTCTTTCTTTAGGTAGAACTGAAAATAGAATTCAGAGCCTTATACCTGCTACTTATACTGTAACATGAGCCACTCACCTAGCCTTGAAGGTTTTCTTTGCAACTACAATGAAAGTGTTTTATATATGGTAATTTCTAGTTCCAAAAAAACACAGAATTGCTGTATAAAGTATAATCATTATGCATGAATCCCTGCTGGTGTGAGAGTAGTTTTGACTGTTCAAGACAGGCCTGACTACGGTCTTCTTAAGTAACAACTCCTGGTGAAGGCTGTAGGATTTTAGAACACAGAGGTCAGAAGTGGCGCTATAGCTCAGGCTCCAGTGATAGAGTGCTGCCCTTGAACAAAAGATGCTCAAGGACAGAACTCAGTCACAGAGTTCAAGCCTCCGGACCAACAAAAACAACAAAAAAAGTTTTGAAGACAGGTTAAGAAAATTTGAAATTCCAAACTATATATCCACTGTGGAAAGGGAACTATTTTTAATACCTAAATATTCAGCAAGTAATTTTCTTTTCTTTCTTTTTTTTTTTTTTTGGTCCGGTCATGGGGCCTGAGCACTGTCCCTCAGCTCTTCAGCTCAAGGCTAGCACTCTATCACTTGAGCCACAGCACCACTTCCGGCTTTTTTCTTTTTGCTTATGTGGTGCTGAGGAATCGAACCCAGGGCCTCATGTATGCAAGGCAAGCGCTCTACCACTGAGCCACCTTCCCAGCCCCCAGCAAGTAATTTTCTACTGAAGTAACAAAGCAGAAAGACAAAAGCAAATAAATTGTCAGCATTTTAGAGAAATCTCTTAAAGACCCTGAGATAAAAGGAAGGACAGGTAGAGAAAAATCAGCTGTTCTCAGCCATGTTATCACTAGCTTGGATCAGAGACTAGAAAAGGGAAGCTAAGTGTGTTTGTTCATACCTGTAATCCTAGCTACTCAGGAAGCTGAGATTTGTAGGATTGCAACTCAAAGCAAGCCCACATAGAAGTCCATGAGACCTCCATCTCAAAAATAACCAGCTAGTGTTTTATGATAGAACACCAGCAGAGCAAGCAGCTAAGCAGTGCAAGGCCCTGAATTCAATACCCCCACATACACATTAAAAGAAGGAGGAGGAGGAGGAAGAGAAGGAGAAGGAAAGAAAGAAAGGAAGAAAGAAAGAAAAGGGAGAAAGGAAGAGTCCAAGAGATCTTGGGCTTTTTTTTTTGGGGGGGGAGGTACAGTATAAGACAGCCCCCTTGTTTCAGAGGGAAACAGAGAAATGACAGCTCTAAAAAAAGAAAGAAGAGTTGGATGCTGGTGGCTCATACCTGTAATCCTAACTACTCAGGGATCTGGGGATCCAAGTTTGAAGCCAGCCCAGGCAGGAAAAGTCTATGAGACTCATTATCTCTAATTAACCAGCAAAAAGTCAGAAGTAGAGCTATGGTTCAAGTGGTAGTGTGCCAGTCTTGAGTGAAAAAGCTAAGGGATAGTGTCTGTGCCGAGTTCAAGCTCTTGTACTGGCACACAAAAAAAGTAAGAACCTATGACTCAGAAAAAACATCTCCTGGCAGGGAGATCCATACCACTGCTTCCAGACCTAAATCTTTCAGGAGCTGTTTTCTAATCTTACTTTCACTAGGGTCCCTCAAAGAATCTAGATTTAGGTTTCTAAGGAAACCTAAATTATACTTAATCCTTCCATTCACTCTAATTTCCCAAATAGCAGATGAGACCATTATCAGCCCTTACTGATCTATTCAGGCAACTGGAATGTAATTCCTCACTACCTACATCTGCCCTTAACACTCCCTCCTCCCCCCAAACCCCTTGAATTTAAAGTTCCACATTTACCTCTTTTTTATAACACAGTTGATTGTACATGGCTGGTTTAGGGATAGCTTCAATTTTTACTTCCTGAGTGGAAGTTCGGTAGGAAGGGTTGCTGTAAGTCAGGTTCTCCATTCCAGGATCAGTGAATTTGGATTTTTTGTGTCTTTAGAAGAAAAACAAGAAGAAATTAGTTCAGATGTTTATGAGAGTTATTACCTGGAAAAGTTGTAATGTGTTTTTAATTTAATATAATTTTATTGTTATTAAGGTATTAGAGGGTTATCATTTCAAAAATCAGGTAATGAGTGCCATTTTTTTTTGGACAATGTCACTGGTTCCTTCGCTGGTGGCTTTCGCCTGTAATACTAGCTATACTCAAGAGGCTGAGATCTGAGGATCCTGGTTTGAAGCCTGCCCAGGCAGGAAAGTCTCCAATAAACTACTCAAAAACAAGCAAACAAAAAACCAAAACCAAAAACAAAAACAAAAAAAACCCAACAAAAACAAGCCAGACTTTTTGTGTTGTGACTCAAGCAATAGAGTGCTTGTCTTGAGCAAAGTGCCCAGAGTTCAAGCCCCAGGATTGGCAAAAAAAAAAAAAAAAGAAGTTTGTGGTATTGACAGATTAAATAGGATATATTCTGTTGCAGCAGCAACAGAAGAATCTAGAGTTTTTGTTGTTGTTCTTTTGCTGTAAGCTGTGTTTAAAGCAATTGGAGGAAAATACAAAAAAAGACACACAAAAAGATCCTAAATTGAAAGCTGAGTGCTGTTGGCACAGGCCTATAATCCTAGCTACTGAAGGAGCTGAGATCTCAGGATCATAGTTCAAAGCCAGCCCAGGCAGGAAAGTATGTGAGACTCATTATCTCTAATTAACCAGCAAAAAGTCAGAAGTAGAGCTGTGGTTCAAGTGGTAGTGTGACTACCAGAGAACCAGAAGTGGTGCTGTGGCTCACCGTGAACAAAAAAGGTCAAGTACAGAGCCCATACCCTGCAGGAGTTCAAGTTCCATGACTGACAAAAAAAAAAAAAAAAGATCCTGAGGTGAAAATGACACATTCAACTTTCCTAAATGATTGCTACAGAGCAATACTAGATCAACCAACATTATAGTAGAATGTTATATTTGTGTAAAGAGACAACAATCATTTCTAGTATGTAACAAAAAGGGTTGCTTTGCTATGGTCTTGAGGAAATTGTGACTGAGAAATAAGAGTTAGTATACAGGTTTCAATTTTTTTCTTCCATTGCTGTCTCTTCTAGTGCTCCAGCTAGGGACGCAAAATTAAAATGAGGCTGTTCGGGGGGAGGGGGGGAAGGGGAAGGATTGGGATTGGGGGGGAGGGGGGAGGCTGGGAAGGGATGTGAAGGGTAAACCAAAGGAGGAGGGTGCAATGCTTAGTAAGAAATGTATGCATTATCCTGCCCATGTAATTGTAACCCCTCTGTACAGTATGTTCACAAATAAAATAAAATAAAATTTAAAAAATAAATAAATAAAATAAAATGAGGCTGTTCACAGGCTGGGTAGGTAGCTTAGTGTGCTCAGAGTGCTTGCCTAGCATGAATGAAGCCCTGGGTTCCATTTCTTAGTAGCACATAAAGAGAAAAAGCTGGAAGTGGTGTTGTGTCTCAAAGTGGCACTATGACTCAAGTGGTAAGAGAGCTAGCCTTGAGTAAAACAAGTTCAGGGACAGTGTCCAGGTCCTCAGTTTAAGCCGCAGTACTGGCAAAAAAAAAAAAAAAAAAAGGCTGTTCAGATGTTGAATCAGTGTATGACATAACTTCAGCAGATCCCAGATATACAGTAAGGACAAAAGAGTGGAAAGCCTTTACAGCAGAACTGAACTCACCTATACAGCATCAAAGCTGCAATAACCACCAAAATCAGCAGAATACTGAGCAATCCACCAATGGCATAGCTGATATGAAGTCCTTCACCTAGGGAGAAAAGAGAGACACTAGCATGAACTATTGGCCACCTTCCAGATGGTGCTGCAAAAGATGAAGAGCTTCTGCATACTACCAGAAGATAGTGGAGGTGCTTACTACTCAGAGGTAAGGCGCCACAGGAGGTAGAATGAGGAGGCCAAGGGAAAAAAAGCTCACTGCCAGCATCTCCAATCCCATTCACTCTGTGGCTTAAAGCAAGAAGCAAAACTTCCAAGCCTATGTTCTCTCATTAGTTAACTATAAACAATAAATTCCTCATAGGGCCAGTAGAGTCAATGAGAATCTATCTATATACAAATTCAGTAGCCACCACCCATCATATACTTATTTTGCATTCTGCCATTCAGTTACCCATGGTCAACCATAGCCCCAAACATTGCTATAATGCAAGAAAAAAATCAAGATGTTTGGAGAGACAGTGCACATATTCATATAGTTTTTATTACAGTATTGTTATAGTTGTTTTATTAATTACTGTTGTACCTAATTCATAAAGGAGACTATATCATAGTTTATGTATGTATCATGTACATATTTATACATGTATGTATAGGAAAAGATATATATAAAACTCAGTACTATCTGAGGTTTCAGGCTTTCACTGGTTGCCTACAATGTATCCCAAATAGACAAGAAGGACTACTGTTCCTGAACACATAGATATGTAAGATACATCTTGCCTATCAAATGCTTGCCATATAGAAAGCAGACCATGAGCTGTGGCTATTTTATCTCTTTATGTATTTAGTCTATGAAAAATAAATTCATCTCCCGGGGGAGTCCTCATGATTTATCAGGGGAAAGAAAGAATCTTTACATCTTCTTTTCTAAAACAGTTGGATCAACAGGACTTACCTGGGGCAGCAGGTATGGCTTCATTGGAATGTACACAGAGGCCCAGCAGAGCATCCCTATCTGAGCACCTGTGAGCATAAAAAAAAATGTGAAGGATACTTGTTATTCACAGGAGATCTTGTTCTCTTATAGGAAGGAAGGAAAAAGGCCTGTGAGTGGGCTTTCAGGTTTGAAAATGTACCAGGTGGAGGATATTAGAAATATACTGAGGGCAGGACCAAAATAGAGAAACCAGTGTGAATCAGTGATTATAAGCCATTACACTATGGTTACACGTGTTTTCACTTATGAACCTTTATAAATGAAAAGCAAGTTTGGGAGTGAGCTAGAAGTCTGCAGAAAGACTACTAAGGACATCAATGCCAGGATTTCTTTTTTTTCTTCTTCTTCTTTCCTTCCTTGCTTCCTTTCTTTTTAATTTAAATTTTGTGAGGGTGCTGGAGCCTGAACTCAGGGCCTGAGTATTATATCTTAGCTTTTCACTCAACACTGGCATTCTACCACTTTTGCTCCACTTCCAGCTTTTTGGTGGTTAATTGAAGATAAGAAGATTCTCATGGATTTTCCTGAGAATCTTAGAGTCATGATCCTTGGAACCATGGGCTAACTTGGAACCATGATCTTCAGATTTCAGCCTCTCAAGTAGCTAAGATTATAGACATGAGCCACTGGCACCCAGCCAGCATCAGATTTTCTTAAACTATCAGAATGACTAGGAAACAGCCATAAGCCAAGCAAATCTGACTGGTTAAGGATTATCTCAAAGTCTTTATATCATGAGATCTGAAAAAAACTTTCTTCTCGTCTTTTATCAGAGAATATGCAAGAAATCCAGAGAGTGCTCAGAGAACTAATTTGACATACTCAGAAGGTAATTTCTTCATGGCAACAAATAGGCAATTAATTGTACCTCCTAAAAGCCAGGAGAAAAACTACCTGCAACAGCACAAACAAAGATGCACTGAAGGTTCAAATAGAACTCTGGTCATTAGAAAAGATCTAAGAAGGGAGTCAAAAGTTTTCCAAATAAACTTAGGGCCTGAGGGTGTACTTGCAGAACATGTGAGGTTTGATCTACAGGAATGAAAACTTCCATACCATTAAATTCCTAAAGAAAGCCCAAGATTAATAATAATTGATAGTACTTCAAAGAGAAAAGTACATGTACATACTTGAGTGTTGTCTTTTCTTTACTTCAGAGAGAGTGCACATAAGCAAAGGTATTTGATTGTGTACAAATCATAGAACTCTGGAGACACTCATTTTAGATTCCTCTTTTGAAATTATTATATTTCTGCTTTCAGAATTGAAATCAAGTGAGCCTGGTGCTGGTAGCTCACGCCTGTAATCCTAGCTACTCAGGAAGTTGAAATCTGAGAATCAGAGTTCAAAGCCAGCCCAGGCAGGAAAGTCTGTGAGACTCTTATCTCCAAATAACCACCAGAAAACTGTAAGTAGCACTGTGGCTCAAGTGGTAGAGCGTTCACCTTGAGCTGAAGAGCTCAGGGACAGCGCTCAGGCCCAGAATTCAAGCCCTACAACCAACCAAAAAAAAAAAAAATTAAAATCAAATGTTAATTACCTTTTAAACCCCTTTAATTTTATTGTTTGACGTGTGTGTGTGAGTGTGTGTGTGTGAGAGTGTGTGTGTGTGTGTGTGTGTGGTGTGTTTGTGTAAGTTGCTAGGGATTGAACTCAAGGCCTTGTACTTGCTAGGCAAGTGCTTTGTCATTTAAGCTGTGCCTCCAGTCCTGAAATATATTTCATACTTAACTAAGAACTACCCGAGGTTGTACTTATTTAATGTGTGTGTGTGTGTGTGTGTATGTGTGTGTGTGTGTATGTGTGTGTGTGTGTGTGTATATGCATGCATGTTTGAATGCCAGGATCATTATTAGCTAAGGCCATCACATCCATAGGAGACCTTTTTTTTTGTTCCAAGTTGTAAAACTACAACCTCATAGACCACTATAGGACAAGACTACACACTAAACCTGTGACATGTGAGCGAGGAGAACATCTAGAGGAAGAGGGAATAATGCATGTGCAAGACTCTTCCTGACTTTTCTTTAAAACTGTACTTAAAACATTTCTTGCCCTCAAAGCTAAAAAGGGATTCATTTGCAACAATCTACAAGTCTAAATATCACCTCCTATCCCAAAATAGCAAGGACCGGTGGTTCATCATGTGATGCCAGGATTATCAAACTGGGACACGGGTCCTGTGCCGGGTCGAGGGAGCATGGTGATTGACATCATAACCCCCTCCCCCCATCCTGTACTTACCTTCCTCCCACCTCTTCCAGAGATGTGCGGGTCCTGATGGTAGAAGAATGCAAGGTGGTGGGCAATGTATTGGGTAACACTGGGCTCTTTTCACTCATGCTGGTAGCTCTGGGGGCTGGGGGCACCAGGCCAGGTACTAGAGAGAGAAGAAGCTTGGAGTAAGCTGTTGGAATCTTTACATATAGTTCTTTTACACACACACACACACACACACACACACAAATAATTATTTTATTTTATTGTCAGTCATGTTGCTTGAACTCTGGGCCTGGGTGTTATCCCTCAGCTTTTCAGCTCAAGGCAAGTGCTCTACCACTTGAGCCACAGCACCACTTCAGTTTTCTGGTTGTTAACTGGAGATAAGAGTTTCACGGCCTTTCCTGCCCAGCCTGGCTTTGAACTATGATCCTTAGATCTCAGCCTCCTGAGTAGCTAGGATTATAGGCGTGAGCCACTGGTACCCGGCAATTACTTATTTTATTATGACATACATACTCTTTTTTTTTTTTTTTGGGTCCAGTCATGGGCCTGAACTCTGGGCCTGGGCGCTGTCCCTCAGCTCTTCAGCTCAAGGCTAGCGCTCTACCACTTGAGCCACAGTGCCACTTCCAGTTTTTTTCTTTTTGCTTACGTGGTGCTGAGGAATCAAACCCAGGGCCTCATGCATGCTCTACCACTGAGCCACCTTCCCAGCCCCACTCTTTTTTTTTTTTTTAATGATCATAGGGCTGATTCTATGTATAGTTCTAAGAGTGGCAGCTGTAGAACTAGACAAAGCAATCTTTTAGCTGCTCTAATCCCCAAACCCCAACTTAATACTATAAATAAAAAGGGTTTAAATTCAATATTAATAGTTCTGGATAGGCTAGCTAGTCCACAAAGGTCAAGAGTAAATAGTTAAGCACTGATTTCAGTTCCCATAACAGGGCTCTGTAATCAAGAGCCCTGATTCTTTTTTTTTTTTGGTCTTGGGGCTTGAACTCATAGCCTGGACACTGTCCCTGAGCTTTTTTGTTCAAGGCTAGCTCTCTGCCACTTCGAGCCACAATTTTCTAGTTGTTAATTACAGATTAGAGTCTCACAGACTTCCCTGCTAGGTCTGGCTTTGAACCGTAATCCTCAGCTCTTAGCCTCTTGAGTAGCTAGGTGTATTGGCATGAGCTACTAGTGCTGGGCTAAGAGCCCTGATTTCTATGGAAGTGAATGCTACAGATCAAACAAACCCAAGTCTAAGCAATTCCAAGACCTCATTGCTTCGGTCATTCTCTATGCAACCTTTTGTAGGAGGATCCCACCAGAAACACCAAGTTGTAGCTGCGGATTCCCTATCTTTCCCAGGACTTACTGTTCCAGAAGCCACTCAGTCTGACTCACCAAGGGAACAGGGTCGGCTGTCTGGCTCATCAGGACAGGCACACACAAAATCCAAGGCTCTGGCAAAGCAGAGGTGGGTACAACCACCATTGTTCACACCACAGGCATTGGTCCCTGGAAGCAAAGCAAATATGTGTCTGGTCTGGGTCAGAACTGGCCCTTCCAACTTAATACTCCTGAAAAAGGAGGAAATCCAGGGGCACCCACTCCCAGGAATAATAGGGCAAGAAGGAAATAATCACAAGAGGAGTAAAAAGGTTGTAAGAGTTTGCAACATGAGCTGAAAGCCTCTCTTGGAGTTCTAGTTGTCTTGGTCCCTAACAATCCTTGGGACAACTATCCCCAGGCCCACTGACGGTGTGGAAGCAACTCAGGATCCAGAGGCCCACCTGTCTGCCGCTGAGGGGAAACCACGATGATATCCATGAGCCCTTCCACATTTGCCAATACTGTCTCCTTGTTGCGGCCTGAGTACTTGTCAACACGCTGAATGGACTTGGTCTGCCAGTCTGTCCAGTAGATCCACCTGTCCTGCTACTCAATAGGGAACCCAAAAAGAGGAAATATTCAGCAGTCAGACCTCAGAGCCACTTCTGTGCCAAGTCAATTCTGTGAATCCCCAGATAGGATATTGCACTAAATCCATAGTTTGCCATTCTCTCCTTTGTCTGTTCTATACCTTGCTGCACTTCCAGATGTAGTTAAACATTCTATGGTAATTTGTTTATATTTCTCTCTACCCTACCCAATTCAGGATAAGAATGTGTTTCATTCATCACTTAGTCTGCAGGTGAATGAATGGCTGTCTGCCGAGCAAATAACAGTAAAATTGGAAGTTCTTCTAGGTCCCTATTATTCTTGGCCTGTTTCTCAAAGCCCTGGCCCAAATCTCCATTGCTTTTGTGGCCAATGCAATGATTGTTAAATTTTCAATCATAGGTGGGAAGGGCAATGGATACTTCTCCTCTCTATCAGAAACTTCAAAGGAAATTTGTAGATTGAAAAATGATACTCACTTTTAACTTACTATTAAATAGCGCCAGATAAAAGGTTTTAGGATGGTAGAATATAATTTATTTTACATGGTTGAGGGTGTGTGGCTCAGTGGCATTTAGCATATATAGGGCTCTAGATTCATTCTCCAGAATCAAAAAAAAAAAAAAGAAGAAAAAAGAAATAGAGATTACAGAGTGGATGATATTTGTCGGATACATACTGTGATCCTCAGACCTCAGACTCCTGATAGGATTACAGGTGTGAGTAACCAGTGCCTGGCTTCATACAGATTTTTTTTAAATGACTAAGAATCTCTTTTTTATAGCCCCAGACTTGGGAGATCTTTTTCCTCCCCCAAATTATCTACAGTGCTAGGATTCTCAGGAAGAATAGCTAACAAGAATTAAAATGGTTAGTGATAACATGCATTTCACACTTACTCTGGGCTAGATACTGGGCTAATGCTTTGTATATATTTCAGGAGGGTACTATTATTAAGCCTACTTGTTTTATAGATAATTGAAATTCACAGAGGTTTAATTTATTGTTCAGAGTTGTAGTTATTAAATAATAAGATATTTAGGGCAAGGAATGTGGCTTAATGGTAGAGTGCTTGCCTAACATGCATGAGGTCCTGGGTTCAATTCCTTGGTACCATATAAACACACAAAAAATAAAAAATAATTTAAAAAAATAATATGGTATTTAATAATATAGTTCAGAACCTGAACCCAGGTACCTGGCTCACTAAAGGCACTCAATAGACAACAACTGCCCGGAGGACTCAAGCTTCCATACCTCACCTCCACTTAGTGAGCGGTCAGAGCTCCAGCTCAGTGACTACAGTATGAGGATCAACAGGAAAGCTCATCAAATGATTATTTCTAGGCAAGGAGTGGTAATGCACACTTGCAATCGTAGCTGTCTAAAAAGCAGAGGCAGGAAGACTACAGTCCAAAGTAGCCCTGGGCAAATGTAAGAGAACCTACCTAGAAAGTAAACTAAAGCAAAATGGGCTAGAAGTGTAGCTTAAATGTTAGAGGGCTTCCCTAGCAAGCATAAGATCTTGAGTTCAAACTCTGGTACTATCAAGAAAAATGTAGGGGCTGGGAGGGTGGCTCAGTAGAGTGCTTGCCTTGCTTGCATGAGGCCCTGGGTTCCATTCCTCAGCACCACATAAGCAGAAAAAGCCAGAAATGGCACTGTGGCTCAAGTGGTAGAGCACTAGCCTTGAGCTGAAGAGCTGAGGGACAGCGCCCAGGCCCAGTGTTCAAGCCCCATGACCGACAAAAAAAAAGAAAAGAAAAGAAAAATGTAAAAATGCTTTGTGAGGGCTCAATCCTCATAAAGCAGTTTCTCTATAGCCAAGGCCTATGAACTTGCATTTTAAAAAGCTCCATGGCTAGTTCTGTTTACCTCTATTTAATTAGCTACTCTTAGCAGACCAGACCAGTGGGACTTACACAGTAAAACAACAACAACAACAAGATTTATTCCTTCAAGTGCGAGAACACAGGAGTAGTGGGCTGAGTAGCAGAGCACTTGGGTGGCTTAGAACCTTAAGGAAATACCTAGTCAGGAATGGTTAGTTACCTCTCTCCTGAGCCAATACCTGTGTGAGAGCAAAGGGATGGGACACATGGCTGACCAAGACCTGCCGCAGTTTCCCATTGAGGTCAGCACTCTCAATCCGGTCCAGGTGTGCATCTACCCAGTAGATTCTGCAAAGCAAAAGAGAGAAGGATGACAAATGCTTACCAGAGAAGGGGAGCCCAGTTGTTCCCTGTCAGGACTTATCTGCCCTCTGCTGAGCTGAAATGGCAGGTGCTATGGGCAGTCAAGAAACTCCCGTGAGGAAAGGCCATTGATGTTAAATGTTAAAGTAAGGGAGCAAAAGCTATTCAGGAGAAATATAAAGAGTCTAGAGCCTTTGGCTCTTACTCCAAAATCAAAACCCAAATTCTTCAAGACAAGAGTTCAGCTTACGTGGCCCTTCCCAAGGTTAAGAGAAGAGGACACTCAATAAACCACCAGAAAACTGGAAGTGGTGCTGTGGCTCAAGTGGTAGAGCACTTGCTTTGAGCTGAAGAGCTGAGGGACAGCGCCCAGGCCCAGAGTTCCAGCCCCATGACCAACCAAAAAAAAAAAAAAAAATATCAGCCCTTAAAAGGACTGGAGAAGTAGGAAGTAGGCCCTGTGGTCCAAATAGAGGATATGTTCTATAGAAGCCCTCCAACTAAAAAACTATATATAAACTAGGCAGATAAAATTTAGCAAGGGTTGGATTTAGCAACTCCTTCTGTAAAACTGTTCTCCACCTGCCAATAAACCTTCCAATTTTTTCATTTCCCTTGCTTCAATCTCTGTCCTCTTATTGATCCACCTGATTTCCAGGAGACTATGTCTAGATTCCCACCTGCGAGTATCATAGTCCAAGGTAAGGCCATTAGGCCAACCTAGGTCTGTGTTGATGAGGACCTTCCTCTCAGAACCATCCAGATTTGCCCGTTCAATCTTGGCAATGTGACCCCAGTCTGTCCAGAAGAGGTACCTGAGATACAACATTGATATCATCACCATTGAGAAATGGCATCTAGAGGTTGACAGAATATTGTGAACACATCAGTACACTAATAACATAAGCATCTGCCAGCAGCCCCTTGCCACCAGGAATATTCTTCCCTGGATCTCTGCTAGCCATAGACTTACCCCTTCCTAGGGAAAACAGCAATGGCCCGGGGCTCATCCAAGCTGTTGTTGATCAGCACTTTGCGACAGGAACCATCCAGCCGTGATGCTTCAATGGTATTTCTGCCTGTGTCTGTCCAATACAAGTTCCTGGCCACCCAGTCCACTGCCAGGCCATCAGTGGTCTTCAGCCCACGTCCGATCACTGTCTCCATGTTGCTGCCATTCAGGTCTGCTCGCCTTGGGGAGAGCCCAGAGGTGGATAAATGACCAAACTGACTAGGAATACACTGGACTCTTTTAATCCATAATTGGACCCCTGCCAGATTGTAAATTCCATGGGGGCAGAAAGAAAATATCTCCTAGCATGTTTCTTAGTACCTGTCATGATAGGTGTTCAATAAAATATTTGTAGAAGGAATGAATTAATTCCTAGGAGGGCAGAGTGTGTTCCCTGCAAAATGGGTTCACCTAGCCAAAGGACAGGTGTTAATCATTCCCCATCTTTCTTTGGGAGAGAGGATAAGGGTTGCTAAGTAGTGACTTTAAGAAAGTTAGAGCCAGGGGCTGGGAAGGTGGCTCAGTGGTAGAGCACTTGCCTTGCATGCCTGAGGCCCTGGGTTCGATTCCTCAGCACCACATAAGCAAAAAGAAAAAAAAAAAGCTGGAAGTGGCGCTGTGGCTCAAGTGGTAGAGCACTAGCCTTGAGCTGAAGAGCTGAGGGACAGTGCTCAGGCCCAGAGTTCAGGCCCCATGACCAGACCCCCCCCCCAAAAAAAAAGAAAGTTAGAGCCAGTGGAGGGAGGAGTTGGGAGGTGGGGAAGGAAGGGATGGTAGGGGAAAAACAAAAGAGGAGGTAACAATGCTCGATAGGAAATGCACTCATTACCTTACTCATGTAACTGTAACCCCTTTGTACAGTATTTTTACAATAAAAACAAGATATATATATATATATACATATATATATATATCTTGTTTTTATTGTTTTTTTATATATATTGTTTTTATATATATATATATACATATATATATATATATATATAGAGAGAGAGAGAGAGAGAGAGAGAGACAGAGAGAAACAGAGAGACAGCAAGTCAGAGCCAGGCACCAATGTGGCTCATGTGTGTAATCTTAGCTATTCTAGAAACTGAGATCTGGAGTATCAAGGCTGAAAGCCAGCCCAGGAAGAAAAGTTCACTCTATCTCCAAAATAACCAGCAGAAAACAGGGCTGGAAGTGTGGCTCAAGTGGCAGAGTGCTAGCCTAGAAAGCATGAGGCCCTGAGTTCAAGCCCCAGTGCTTTCAGTTAAAACAAGGATAGAGGGAAATTGGGGCCAGGAATGTAGTTCAGAAGTAGTGAGTGCTTAGCATGTGTGAAGCACTAGGTTCAATCCTTAACACAAAGAGAAGAAAAAGAAAAGGCAGAGAAAAAGAAACAGAAAAGGCAGATTTGTTAAAACCTACCTGTGTACATTTACAGAGAACCCCCTCCCTTCCCACCATAGAACTCAACCTTAAGATGAAGAGCATAAGAGCACATCACAATCAATTAGATGTGCCTACAACCCCCAGCATGAGAACCTAATACACCTTCAGGGAGAACAAAGGCAACTATCCCTGTCCTCCACAGGAGTCTCTGCCACTAAAAGCCACTATAGCTGGTAGCAGGGCATTATATTCCTGAGTTATGTCAGGATCAGAAATTTATAGAATAAAAATGAAACAAAAACCAGGTGCTGTGGCTCATGCCTATAATACTAGCTACTCAGGGCACTGAGATCTGAGGATTGCATTTTATTCTATTTTATTTTATTTATTTTATTTTATTTATTTTTGGGGGGGTCCGGTCATGGGGTCTGAACTCTGGGCCTGGGCGCTGTCCCTCAGCTCTTCAGCTCAAGGCTAGTGCTCTACCACTTGAGCCACAGCGCCACTTCTGGCTTTTTTTTTTTCTTATGGGGTGCTGAGGAATTGAACCCAGGGCCTCAGGCATGCAAAGCAAGCGCTCTACCACTGAGCCAACTTCCCAGCCTGAGGATTGCATTTTAAAGCCAGCCTAGGTAGGAAAAGTCTGTGAGACTTTTATCTGCAATTAACTACCAGAAAAACAGAAGTAGAGCATTGGCTCAAAGAGGTAGAGTGCTAGCCTTGAGCAAAAAAAAACTCAGGGATACTGCCTAGGCCCTGAGAACGGGCCTTGAATTCATGACCTTCCTGTTTCATCCTCCTGAGTCTCTGGGATACATATTGTCTTTTTTTTTTTTTTGCCAGTCCTAAGCTTCTCTATACTCAAGGCTAGCACTCTACCATTTGAGCCACAGCACCACTTTTGGCCTTTTCTTTTTTTTTTTTTGTCAGTCGTGGGGCTTGAACTCTGGGCCTGGGCGCTGTCCCTCAGCTCTTCAGCTCTAAGCAAGCGCTCTACCACTTGAGCTACAGCACCACTTCCGGTTTTCTGGTGGTTTATTGGAGATAGGAGTCTCACGGTCTCTCCTGCCCGGGCTGGCTTTGAACTGCGATCCTCAGATCTCAGCCTCCTGAGTAGCTAGGATTACTACTTTTGGCCTTTTCTATTTATGTGGTTCTGAAGAATCAAACCTAGGGATTTAGGCATGTTAGGCAATCACTCTACCACTAAGCCACATTCCCAGCTCTACATATTCTCTTATTAAACAAATAAGCAAACAAAAGTTTGTAACTCTGCTCTCAGTGAAAGCTCTACAAAGTGATCAAATTAGGATTAGAAATCAATGTCCAAATCACGAAAATTACTTGGTTTGTTTAGCTGTCAACTCCAAATGTAACCTCATAAAATCTATGAGGTTATATCCCCTGCAACTTTCAGTGTTACTCATACCTGATAACATCCAGGAACACATCTGTATAGTAGACTTTTCCATCCACACTGTCATAGTCTAGGGAGATGACATTGTTGAGCTCAGGGACAGGGACATGCACATCTGTGTGGTCACTAGTGTCCAATGAGATACGTCGGATGGATCCTCGGCTGGAGAAGAGCAAGTAGGTCTCAGGAGAGTGATCACAGGTCTTCCCATCTCCCTTCAGTTGGATTCCAGTGGGGCAGGCGCAGGAGAAACCGGAGGGCCGAGGCAAGCAGAGATGGGAGCAGCCGCCATTTCTCAGGCCACACTTATTAAAACCTGGTGAGAGAGACAAACTTTCACATCCAGCCTGGTGGACTGGCTGACCCTCAGGAAGCCTTTAGTTTCTTGAGTTGACTTCTTGTTGTTCTAAGTGACAGGATTCAGGGATGTGGTAGAGGAAGTGACTTCAGGAGTCATTTGAAGGTGACAGCATCATATAATGATCCTGAAAACAATTGCCTCTGATTATAAAGGAATTCTGTGATTGGAAATACATGTGCAGTTAGACAGTCCCGACATTGATACTGACTCACAACTCCAGGGGTCTTCTTACCTAGGGGCTGTGTCCGATCCACAGCCTGGATATCCATGAGGCCTGGCAGGTTAGACCTCACCAGGATGACATTGCTACCAGTACCCTTGTCAGCACGATGGATGCTACGAGTCTGCCAGTCAGTCCAGTAGATGTAGGAGTCAAGTAGGGTAAGACCATATGGGTGTTGCACTGGTGACACTAGTGTATGCCGATTGGCACCATTCAGGTCAGCAGCCTCAATTCGCTATAGGAGAAGGAGACAGTGGGAGGCAGCTATCAGTTGGGAGGCAGCTATCAGGTGGCTGGTTTGGAGCACTGGACTACAGTCATTGGACAGGTCTCGTGTCTTGCCAGACTTCTGGAAACAGCAGGGATGGGGTACTCACCTCAGTGTGGGCATCAGCCCACAGCAGCTGGGAGCTGGCCTTGTCTACAGTCAGACCATTAGGCCACCCAAGGTTGTTGTTGATGAGCACAGTGCGGTCTGAACCATCCATTCCAGACCGCTCTAACTTGGCGTTCTCCCCCCAGTCTGTCCAGTACATAAACCTGAGTGAAGAAGCATGACTTAATTATTCCAGCCTATTCCAGTGGGCTAATTACCTTGCAAAGGACTTCACATGCTAATATTATGTCATGGAATCCTCATAAGGCATGCTTTTTTTTTCTTCTTCTTAAACTATCACTCTTGTTTTATGGTAAGAAAGCTGAGGCTCAGAGAAGGTACACATTAGATCTAAACTGATGCTGCTGATCTATGATGAAAGAAGTTGAATATTGGTTGTCTAACTCTTGGTTCATGTTTTTAACCTGTACACTTTGCCAGCATACTGAAAGAAATCTTAAGGGAGTAGATCATACCCAGAGGATCAATCAATAGTGATCTCCAGAGTTCAGTGTTTCTGTGACCCAGGCTTGTTCTCCATTGCATACCTTTACCCAGTCCGTAATCCTAGCCAAGCTGATCCATGCCCCTGCGCAACTCTCACCCCATCTCGTGGTATAGAACAATGGCCCGGGGACTGTCGAGGTTCTGCCACACCAACACTTTGCGCATGGACCCATCCAGGTTGCCCACTTCAATCCGGTTTGTTCCTGTGTCTGTCCAGTATACTTTCCGGCCAATGGCATCTACTGCGAGCCCATCTGTGGTCTGCAGCCCTGTAATAAGTTAAAAAAAAAAAGAAAAAGGCACTCTGGTTCCTTCTTTTAAAAGCAGGTGGGAGCTGGGCTCATACCTGTATTCCTAACTACTCAGGAAGCTGAGATCTGAGGATCACGGTTTGAAGCCAGCCCAGGCAGAAATGTCAGTGAGACTCTTATCTCCAATTAACCACTAAAAGCTTACACGGTAGAGTGCTAGCCTTGAGCACAAAAGATCAGAGACAGCACTCAAGCTCAGAGTTCAAGCCCTAGGACTGGCAAAACAAAACAAAACAGATGGAGCAGGGCGCCGGTGGCTCATGCCTGTAATTCTAGCTACTCAGGAGGCTGCGATCTGAGGATCACTGTTTGAAGTTGGCCCAGGCAGAAAAATTCTGGTGAGACTCTTATCTCCAATGAACCACTCAAAAAACCAGAAGTGGAGCTGTAGGCCAATTAGTAAAGTGCCAGCCTTGAGCACAAAGAGCCTCAGGGACAGGCCCTGAGTTCAAGCCCCACAACCAATCAACCAATAATCAAACAAACAAACAAAAACAACAACAACAACAATGAAATAACAGATGGGATATTTCCCTGGCTCTGTAGCCACACAGGTGATGGGGGGCTGGGAGGAAGGCTCACCTGTAGTGATGATGTCTTCATGCTGTGAACCATCTAGACTAGCACGGCTGATCCTGTGTAGTGTGCTATCAGACCAGTATACTTTTCCTGGAAAAGGAAGGCTTGACTCAACCCAGCTCACTCATGCCCATAGAGAAAGTACCATATAGACAGGGATGGGGAAGTGCCAGAGGGAACACGCAGTTCCCAGGCGCTGAGGTGGCCAAGATGATTGGAAAGAAAGGGCAACAGTGGCTGTTGGGCAGGGAAAGGAAATCAGGTGGCAAAGAAGACCACACAGACCTTCCTGAGGGTCCACTCCAATGGCAATGGTATTCTTCATAGTCACATTGATGGGTAGCACCACATCAGCAAAATAAGGGATGTCCAGGGAGACCATGCGTACATCTATCCTCCTGGCGAAGATGAGGAAACTGTTCATGCCTGCTCAGGTAGAGAAAGAAGAAGGGAGGAGAATCACTCCAGCAGACTCATTACAAGGATTTGGATTCAGACAAACTGAACCTTAATGCCTTGACCTAGCTAGTTTCTAGTTATGTGATCCTTGGAGTGTTACCACAATTATTTAAGCTTCAGGATCCTGATGTATAAAATAGAGACAATTACAGGTGGCTATAAGGATTAAAAAAGAGTACACACCAGCTAGGCACAGTGGCTGAAGCCTGCAATCCTAGCTACTTAGAAGGCAGAGAGCAGGAGATCACAATTTGAGGACAGCCTACATATAAAAGTTCCTAAGATTCCATATCAACCAATGGCTGGGTGCCATGGCACTTTCTGTTATCCCAGGTACAGGACAAACACAGTGGCTGGGCGCAGTGGTGCTTACCTATTTCCTCAGCAACATGGGGAAACACACAGGTAGCCCACCTAGCCCAGGTATAAAGCAAGACTATACCATGAAAATAACCAATGCTAAAAAGGGGCTGGAGTTTTTGTGGCTCCAGTGGTAGAACACTTACAGAAGGAATGTGTGGGGAAGGTGGGGGAGGGGAAAATAAAGCCTGAGTATTAGATTACACCTGTCTTCACAAATGATACTTCATTAATACTGTGGAAGGACCCTTGATTATAAAGCTAAAGAGAAGGACTAAAGGGACCTCAGAGGGCTTTATTTACAAACTAGAAGGCATTCAAATACCCTAAAGTGCTAAGAGTTTAAATGCTGCCTAGTAAAACCTGACTTCCAACATCTGGATAGCAAGGTCCTACTTCTGGGACCTTCCTACCACATGATTATCACATAGCTAACCCATTCACAAAAAGGGGCATATCTAAGGTAGGGAAGGTATCATTACATTGCAGATATACGTTTTTATATTTATTATACTAATTCTGATTTGTATTTTTTGTTTTCCGTTTGGTAGTACTGTGGTTTGAACTCAGTAGTAAGCACTCTACTACCTGATCCATACCCCTAGGCTCTTTATGCTTTCATTATTTTTTCAAATAGGGTCTTGCTTTCATTTGAGTTGCCCTGAGTTCAGCTGGGATGATAGGTAAGCTTACCGCTCCATTCAGGTTTTTATTGTTTGAGATGGTGTCTTGTAAACTTTTTTGCCCAGGCTAGTCTTTTTTTTTTGGGGGGGGGTCCGGTCGTGGGGCCTGAACTCTGGGCCTGAGCACTGTCCCTCAGCTCTTCAGCTCAAGGCTAGCACTCTACCCCTTGAGCCACAGCACCACTTCCAGCTTTTTTTTTCTTTTTGCTTATGTGGTGCTGAGGAATCGAACCCAGGGCCTCATGCATGCAAGGCAAGTGCTCTACCACTGAGCCACCTTCCTAGCCCCTGCCCAGGCTAGTCTTGAACCATCATCCTCCTGATTTCAGCCTTCTATATAGCTCGGATTACAGGCATGAGCGACTATCCCTGGCTTATTATACTCATTTTTATACTCATTTTTAGCAGAAAGAAAGTGTCTTTTCCTAATCAAATCAGTATATTAAAATTTTCCAACAGATGAAAGGAAGCTGTCTTGAAGCAAGAGCATCTTTTTCCAGTCTGCATGAAAATCATAACCAGTAGGATCTTGCCTTCAAACCTGTCTAACCTGCTCACTCTGTGCCACTCCCTTAAACTTCTACCTTCTTTTTCTGAAAACTCTTGTCTCTTCTGGAAACCATCAAGACTCATGGATTCTCAGACCATGACTTTGAGGATCTATCTTGTAGCATATCTGTAGGGAACACACTCTGTCCATATCTGTGATGCTTCAACTCACCTGGTGAACAGGTCTTCCCACCAGGTAGCAGGTTGATGCCTGTGGGGCAGGTACAGCTGAAGCCACTTGGATTTGGAGACCGAAGACACAAGTGGCTGCAGCCGCCATTCTCCATAGCACATGGTGTGGTCACTATGTAGAGGAGGGGCAGGGTCAGTGGGTAAGCGAGGGCAAAAGACGACTGAAAAGAAGGTACAAAGGCTGAGGGACTGCTTGCCTGGTGGCCGCTGGCGATGGAAGACATGGATGTCCATGAGATTCTCCAGGTTCTCCTGCAGCGTTTCCCTATCTAGTCCTGTCAGCCGGTCAGCACTCTGTATACTCTTAGTCTGCCAGTCAGTCCAATAGATGCGTTCTCCATAGAGGGTCAGCCCAAAAGGGTGGGGGAGCTGGCTTCCAATCAGTACCTGCAGGGACCCAGTACTGGTGTCATTCCCAGCAAGGCTTGACAGTATAGTGCAACAGACAAGAGCTCGGCGTGGCGTTAGAATGCAGCTTGTGAACTTGACCTAGAACTAGGTCTCTGAGGCTTTGATCTACTAATCTGTGATATAACTACGATAGTGCCTGGCTTCAAAGGTTGATTTCTAAAGATTATTCTAAAGATCATGTATTACTTATACAATTTCAAAGCATCTATGTATGAATACAAAAAGGAAAAGAGCAGTTTTACAGTGGACACTATCTTACCCATGCAATCAAAAGAGATATCATGATAATGGGCCATGTCAACATCTGTGCCTACTGATGAGACACTGAGAACACAGGACATAACTCCACTCAGTGTAGTTTATTTGACCCAAATGCATAATCTGAATCTAATCTCAAGGAAAACAATCAGACAAACCCCAGTGGAGGGTTGTTCTATACAAGAATTGGCCTTTTCTTTTTTTTTTTAAGTGCAAAAGTCAATAAAGATACAGGAAGGTAAGAAATTAAAGAGACAAGAGCTAGGTGTCGGTGGCACATAGCTATAATCCTATCTATTCAGGAGGCTGGGGTCCAGAGGATGGCTGTTCAAGGCCAGCCTACTTAGAAAAGTCTGTAAAACTCTTATCTCCAAAATAACCAGCAAAGGACACAGGTGGAAGCATGAGTCAAGTGGTAGAGTGCCAGCAAACTGTGAAGCAAGAAAGCCGAATAAGCACAAGGTCCTCAGTTCAAATCCCAGAACTATTAAAAAAGTACACAACTCAATACAATGTATAATCTTAGATATGATCCTGAACTAAAGGAGAAAAATCGGGGGATAAAGACATTAATAGGGAAACTGATAGCAAATTTGAACACTAGTTATAGAATTTACAGCAATGTTGTATCAATGTTAAATTTCTTTTTTTTTTTTTTTGGTCGGTCGTGGGGCTTGAACTCTGGGCCTGGGCGCTGTCCCTCAGCTCTTCAGCTTAAGGCGAGCGCTCTACCACTTGAGCCACAGTACCACTTCCGGTTTTCTGGTGGTTTATTGGAGATAGGAGTCTCACAGTCTCTCCTGCCCGGGCTGGCTTTGAACCGCGATCCTCAGATCTCAGCCTCCTGAGTAGCTAGGATTACAGGCGTGAGCCACCAGCACCCGGCTCAATGTTAAATTTTTTATTTTTATTTTTTTGTTGGTCGTGGGGCTTGAACTCTGGGCTTGGGCGCTGTCCCTGTGCTCTTCAGCTCAAGGCGAGTGCTCTACCACTTGAGCTACAACGCCACTTCTGGTTTTCTAATGGTTTATTGGAGATAAGAGTCTCATGAACTTTCCTGCCCAGGCTGGCTTATGAACTGTGATCCTCAGATTTCAGCCTCCTGAGTTGCTAGGATTATAGGCGTGAGCTACTGGCACCCGGCTCAGTGTTAAATTTTGATTATTATATTGTAGTTATATATATGATAAAGTCCTTGTTCTTAGTAAATATGCATTGGAATCTTTTGTAACCAAGATGCCTATTTAATTTTAGCTCAGAAGAACATTTCTCTGTGTGTGTGTGTGTGTGTGTGTGTGCGCACGTGTGAGCATTCATGGAGAAAGAGAAAAGAGAGAACAAGAATAGTGAAGTTCATGTGACAAAATGTTTATTATTTGTCCTTTTCACTATTCTGTAACATTTTCTGATAGTTGGGGCTCTAGCTCTCTGTCAGCTGTCAGCAGGGAGTGCTATTTTGAGGTTGTCAGGGCCGTGAAAAGGGGTCTCAGCGTCACCCTTACCTTCCTCTTGCTGCCATCCAATCCAGCAAATTCAATTGTTTTCATGCCAGCATCAGCCCAATATAGCCGTTGGGAACCATAGTCAATAGCTAATCCATTAGGCCAGGTCAGATTAGAAGAGATGATGACTTGGCGGGCAGAGGCATCCATGCCAGCTCTCTCAATCTTGGGACTTGCACCCCAGTCAGTCCAATACATGTACCTGAATATAGGTAAGAGAAGTCTTACAGACCTTCCAGCTAATACCTATAGGGGAGCCTACCGCATGTGAAGCCCTGGGTTCAATCATCAGCATGGGAAAACATATCCAGTATACTCTAGGGTTTTAGGATTTCTACCTGCAGAAGCTGCCCAGACTCCTGCCTCACCATCTGGCTCAGCCCTGGGCTCAGAACAGTCAATGAGGGTCTTGATTCTTATCTCCAGTTAATCATCAAAAAGCTGGAAGTGGAGCTGTAGCTCATGTGATAGAGCACCAGCCTTGAGTGAAAAAGCTAAGGGACAATGCCAGGCCCTGAGTTCAATCCCCAGGACTGGTTTCCTCCCTCAACCAAAAAAAAAAAGGTTTGTCTAGAGAAGAGGACACTGAATGTCTTTACCCTCTGTGGATTCTACTATTGCCTTTGTGTTCTGATGTACCCACAAAATCTGGTCACTCTTCCTGATCTCCAGACTCACCCTCCTTCCCTTCCCCCACCCCAGTACGCAGGTGTAGGGGGTTTGGGGCACTAAAGGGCCGTCTCACCCGCCCATGGGTTCCACCACAATATCTCGAGGCCGATCAAGGTTCTCCCAGATGAGTACTGTCCTCATGCTGCCATCAGTGTTGGCCACTTCGATCCGGTCTGTACCTACCAAGCAAAGATAATAACTCCAGTTTTGCCTCCTGATCATCCTTGCCCAGAACAGAGCCTGGCATGCAGTATATGGTTAGTAACTATTTTGTGGCAGATGCACAATGGCTATTTAGTGAATTAAACTATGAGAAGAAATTCAAGGAAGTAATCAGCTTCATTTTTTGGAAGAGCAACACTTCCTAAATCAAGGCAATCAATCAACTCTGTCCTATAGTTCAATGCAATGATTCTTAGACTTTACAGCACACATAAATCAGGAGAGTTTGTTAAAATCCAGTCTTGAATTTAATCCCTATAGTAGTCTTGTGTGGCACCTTAGAATTTGAATTCTTTTCTCTCTCCTTCCCTTCCTTTCCTCCCTCTCTTCTTCCCTCTCTTCGTCTTCTCTTCCCCCTCCTTCCATCAGTACCCGGGATCAGCCCCTGTATCTGCTATGCAAGTACTTTACACACCTCTCTCCAGAATTTGAATTTTTAATAAGAGATTGGATATTCTGACTAGCATTGGGTTAAAGGCAATCCCTCTACCTCCCACCCACAGACCTCCTCCCCTGGCTAATAGAAAATACCTGTTACATTCACATAGCAATTGAAGAAAAACTATGGGTTTATCTGAAATGTAGCAAAACTTTTCCTAGCTCAACTTCCTAGTCATTTGACTAACAACTGCCAAACACTTAGATGTTTCTTTTCTCTTTCTTTCTTTCTTTCTTTCTTTCTTTCTTTCTTTCTTTCTTTCTTTCTTTCTTTCTTTCTTTCTTTCTTTCTTTCTTTCTTTCTTTCTTTCTTTCTTTCTTTCTTTCTTTCTTTCTGATTGAACTCTGGGCCTGAGCCCTATCCCTCAGCTCTTCACCACAAGGCTAGCTTTCTACCACTTGAACCACAGTGCCACTTCCAGTTTTCTGGTGGTTTATTGGAGATAAGAAGTTTCAGGGCCTTTCGCACCCAGGCTGTCTTTGAACCACAATCCTCAGATCTCAGCCTCCTGAGTAGCTAGGATTACAGGTGTGAGCCATTGGTGCCCGGCAGACATGAGTTTCTTTACTCAGCTCTACAGCAGCGCCACTCTCTCTGACTTCCCAAACATATCAGATCAGAACAGATGTAATCTTTCTACTCTGAAGGGAGGCATTTATTTATTTATTTATTTATTTATTTGGTACTGGTCCTGGGGCTTGAATTTAGGGCCTGGGAGCTATCCCTGAGCTTTTGTGCTCAAAGTTGGTACTCTACCATTTGAGCCACGGCTCTACTTTTGACTTTTGGTTCACTGGAAAGCAGAGTTTCACAAACTTAACTGCCCAGGCTTGTTTTGAACCATGATCCTCAGAGCTCAGCCTCCTGAGTAGCTAGGATTGCAGGCATGAGCCATGGGTGGCTAGCTATGCCAGGCTTTTAACTAAGAGAAATCCTAGACAGCCAGATCACAGTTCCTAGTACATACCTGCATCTGTCCAGTACAGCTTGTTGGTGACCCAATCAATTGCCAGGCCTGCGGGGCTCTCTAAACTGGTATCCACTACCACCTGCACAGAAAGCAAAGCTGTATCACCAACTGACTTTCCCTCCAGCCATGGAGCCCATACCACCAATTCACAAACTATGGGAACCCCTTCCCCTGGAGAAGGCAGATCCTACCCCTCAATCTCTGCTCCCTCTGAAGGCCTGTGTCCGCGCTGGGCCCTACCTCCTGTCCTGTTCCATCCCACTTGGCCCTGCTGATGGTATCAGTGCTGACATCTGTCCAGTACACGTGGTCATCCCGGGAGTCCCAGTCAAGGGCCACAGCACTGCGCACGTCAGCCAGTGGGATGACATCATCGGACAGGTCCTCTGTGTCAAAGCTGATCCGACGGATGTCCATCCTTCGGGCAAAAAGCAGGAACTTGTCAAGACCTGATCAAAGGCCGAGAGGGGTCTTCTTTTAATGCTCTAAATCCAGTAACAGTGACAGACACAGATGCTCACCTGTGTGACACCTGGTTCAATCACAATTCCTGGGACCTGGTGTCCTTTGCCCCCAATTCTTCACACTGCAGGCCCCCTTGAGCACTGAAGCCCAGACTGGCAGAAATCAGCCCTAAGGATCCAGTGGAAACAAACTCTACCCAGGGTAGCTGCTGTTTAAGAGTTTGTCTGATTCAGCTAAATTTTTCTTCCCTTTGACCTCTCTGGATCTTTGCTAGTATCCTGTCTGGACCACTGCTAATACTTTACTCTACTTCTAGGATTTCATTTGTTTTAGGACCTTTGCCCCAGGGCCTTTGTGGGTTCATTTTGTTTTGAGATAGTCTCACTATGTAGCCTAGGTTACCTTGAAACTCATGGTCTTCCTATCTCAGCCTCCTGTGTACTTTGAGTATAGCCATGTGTAGCCATATCCAGCTAGGCCTCTATTGTATTATCAGGATTCTTCTCCTTACTGTTCTTGCAATAGCTTTAGCAAAAAATGACTAGGCATGGAGGATCTTCCTAGTCAGGCACTGAGCTTAGAACTTAGGAAAGCCAGTTGCCTCCTCACACCAACTCTTGGTACATGTTATTCTTGCTCTCATTTCTAGATGAGTTTCTGAGGCTAACAGAGATCAAGTAATGTGCCCATGACACTACAGCTTCAGATCATTAGAGCTGGGACTCAGGTCTTTTCTAGAGAGAGCTTTGGTCCTTCCTCTGCACAGATCACAGCTGGCTCTTTTCTATCCTCTGCCCCTCTTATGGTCTATCTGAATACTGTCCCAGTAGAGTCTTTCCTTCGTATTTATGAGGAACTGGTTCTAAGAACTCTGAAAATACCAAAATTCACAGCTGCTGAAGCTTCTTATATAAAATGGCTTTATATTTTGCACATGATCCTATGCACATCTCTAGATTACTTATAGTACCCAGTGCAATATATTTGTTGGTGCTAGTGATTCATGGTGCAATATAAATTCTATATTTAGTTTTTACACTGTATGGTTTAAGGGTTAGTGACTAAAAAGGTCAACACATATGTCCAATACAGAAATAATTTTTATAACAGTATTTTCTGTATGCGATTGGTTGAATCCACTATATAGTATACAGCTATGAAGGGTTATATACTCTTTTATTCAGAAAGGAACTTCTTGCCTAACTTTATCAACTTTCTTGTTTCAAACTCTGAAGGACTCTTAATGGGAAGTACCTGGGAAGCATCTTGCACCTTACTAATAGGGAAGAGTTGGGCACAAATGAATGCAAAGGTAAAATACATTGCACGGAACTAGCGTCTTAAGAGGACTGTGTGCATGAATGACATATCTTCATGTTTTCTCTAATTGCACTCTGGGAAGAAACCAGAAGCAAGGATTGATTTTTACCAGATTTAAGAGTGCCACTGGGTACACAGCAGTAAATAAGGAGTGTGATGTCTGAGATATTATCCCAGGATCCTTGCTGGTCAGGCCATATACATGATCAGTTCTATCTGGGCTATTCTTAAGAAAAGTTCAGCATCCATGATGCTGAGCGCCTTAGGACCAACCTACGAGCAATGCCCCTAACTTTAGCTCCAAGGAAGCCAAAGGAGCAGTCCAGAGATTCAGGAAATCCCATCATCTTTCACTAGTTATACATGTATTTATCCAAGATCTACCGAAAGAATCATCAAAGATCCTAAGTTTGGTTCCTTCTTTTAGGGGCTGACAAAAAGTCTGTAGGGTAAAAGGAAAAGTAGGTTGGAAATCAGTCTCCCACTTTCTAGAAGAACCTAGAACTGACTTGCTGTCTAGCTTTAAGGTATTCTATGTAGTGAATCCAATCATAAACCTATTGCAAGTATTCATATTCGACCTGGGTATGTCACTGAGCCCTCACCAATTTCTGTTAGATCTTCAGTCCTCAGCTTTGCTCTCTGATCCTCCAACTTAAGTTCTTCCTCTCCAGAGGCTACTTGAGGCATATGGCTCTTCCTCATGACACTCCATCCCTTCAACTCCTATCTTTGTCTCTTCCACCCACCCTCACATGGTACCTCCACTGAGACTGGTGTATCAGACCCACTTACTCTGGGCACAGGCATGGCTGTTGATCTTTCGGAAGCCAGTAGGGCAGGCACAGGTGTAGTTCTGGCCATTGGGCAGACACAGGTGGGTGCAGCCTCCATTATTGTCCCCACAACGGTTTTTTCCTGTTCAAGGAGCCCAGAGCAAGATGGTCAGATAAGATCCAAGGTTTACCAAGGTAGCTCCCAGGCCAGGGAGTAGGGGGCAGGGTGAACATCCCAAAGGAAGAAACTATGTCTTGTTATTTATTTTTTAAGTATCTGCCCCAGCTGCTAACATATAGTGAGTACCTGACATATAGGAGATGCCCTGTAAATGTTTGCATGAATTACTTGGGAACAGTGAAGCAGAATGAGTCTTTCGGGAGTCTTGATGTTGTACCACCCTAAATGTCCAGCAGAGGGAGGAATTAGCCCAAGTCAATGCCAGCCCTGGATTCTTTTTCAACCCCCCCATCAGAGTCAATGGCAACTATGACAAGTGTTAGGGAGGTTGTCAGAGGCACAGGCAGCCACATTACCCATGAGGCCACTCTGGCTCACCTGATGGGAAATGTTTTACCTGCAGGCTGGCGCTGGGGGTGCAAGGTATGAATGTCCATGGGGAAGTGGAGCTTGTTGCGAATGATTTCCTGATTCTTCCCAGTAAACTTGTTGGCACTATTGATGCTCTTGGTGTGCCAGTCTGTCCAATACAAGCTGTCTTCAAACACTGTGATGGCGAAGGGATGTGGGAGGCCTGGGCAAAGTCCAGAAAGATCTCACTTCAGATATGGCCTACCCCAGTCCCCTCCCCATTCCCCCAGGCCCAGACCTGGCAGCTGCACAAATGTCACCCTCTGCCAAGGCTCCTATGGGCAGGAATGGGGAAGGAGGATGAAAGATGAAGGAGAGAGGAGAAAGGGCCTCACCCTGGCTAATGACAGCCTTGCGGTGACTCCCATCCAGATTGGCCCTCTCAATGACGTGGTGCTTAGCATCTACCCAGTACATGCGACGCCCCGCGTAGTCGATGGTAAGGCCATTGGGCCAGAAGAGATGGGTATCCGCAATGATGTGCCGTCCAGAGCCATCCATGCTAGAGGCCTCAATGCGAGGGGTGTTGCCCCAGTCTGTCCAATAAATGGTTCTAGGAAGAAAGAAAATGAATTCACAGGCAGTGATGGATGGGTAGTAGCCAGGATAATAATCAGAGAAGAGGCTTCCTTCCATTTCATCCAGGAGACTCCAACTGCTTGTCCAAAGTGTTGGGTTTTTTAATCTTTATTTATTTTAAACAACTTCCTTTTTTGGGGTGGGGCTGGGAGCAATGCTGGAGATTAAACCAAGGACCTCATGCTGGCCAAGCATTCTACCACTGAGCTATATTCATAGCCTTAAGAAGTATTTTCAAGCTGGGTGCTGGTGGCTCACGGGTATAATCTGAGATCTGAGGATTGTTTCGAAGCCAGCCCTGTCAGGAAAGTCTGTGAAGCTCTTACCTCCAATAAACTACTCAAAAAAAACCAGAAGTGGTGTAATGGCTCAAGTAGAGCTCTAGCCTTGAGCCAAAGAAGCTCAGAGACAGTGCCTAGACCTCGAGTTCAAGTTGGTGATGGTCCTAGAGCTTGAACTCAGGGCTTAGGCACTGTCCCTGAACATTGTTACCCAAAGCTGATGCTCTAACATTTGAGCCACAGCTCTACTTCAGGCTTTTTTGGTAGTTAATTGGAGTAAGAGTTTCACAGACTTTCCTGCCAGAGCTGGCTTTGCACTGTGACCCCTGGATCTCAGCCTCCTGAATAGCTAGGACTGCAGGCATAAACCCCTGGTACCCAGCTGTGTGTTTGTTTTTAACTCACCAGTTAGAAATGAGTAAAGGGGGGGGAGGCGGGGAGGATTGGGTGGGGGGGTGAGGGGGGGAGGCTGGGAAGGGATGTGAAGGGTAAACAAAGGAGGAGGCTGCAATGCTTGATAAGAAATGTATGCATTATCCTGCCCATGTAATTGTAACCCCTCTGTACAGTGTGTTCACAAAAAAAAAGAAAGAAAAGAAAAAAAAGAAAAAAGAAAATAAACTATACAACTTGTGAGTGGGGCTGGGAGTTACTTACATAACTGTAACCCCTCTGTACCTCACCTTTATGAGAACAATAAAAATATTTATAAGAGGAAAGCAAAAAAAAAAAAAAAAAGAAATGAGTAAAGGGAGCCGGGTGAGGGTGGTTCATGCCTGTAATCCTAGCTACTCAGGAGGCTGAGATCTGAGGATCACAGTTTAGAGCCAGTCCAAGTAGGAAAGTACACAAAACTCTTTATCTCCAATAAACCACCAGAAAAACCAGAAGTGGCACTGTGGCTCAAGTGATAGAGCACTAGCCTTAAGCTGAAGAGCTGAGGGACAGGGCCTAGGCTCAGAGTTCAAGCCCCACAAGAAAGAAGGAAAAGCAAGAAAAGAAAGGAAGAAAGGAAGGAAGGAAGGAAGGAAGGAAGGAAGGAAGGAAGGAAGGAAGGAAGGAAGGAAGGAAGGAAGGAAGGAAAGAAGGAAGGAAGGAAGAAGGGAGGGAGGGAGGGAGGGGGAAGGGAAGGAAGGAAGGAAGGAAGAAAAGGAAGGAAAGAAAGAGAAAGCAAAGAAAGGAGTAAAGGGAGCATAAATATTAATTTGTTTAAGGACACAGGACCAGTTGCTCCAGAGCCAAGAGCATCAGCGTACAGAGACCACCTTGTTAAACACCACACTGTAAAAATAAAATTTACCCCAGGTAGCTGGGCTCTATCCTCACACAATG
Organism: Dipodomys merriami; assembly: GCF_024711535.1. Lineage (NCBI taxonomy): Eukaryota > Metazoa > Chordata > Mammalia > Rodentia > Heteromyidae > Dipodomys > Dipodomys merriami. The sequence continues at coordinate 7,511,365 of NW_027203493.1, read as the reverse complement.
CAAGAAGACTTAGGAACCGAGACATAACATACTCACCCCTCCATGGGGTGCAGCGCAATGGCCCGGGGCTTCTCCAGGTTCTGCCACAGCAGTACCTTCCGGTGGGCCCCATCCAGGTTGGCCACCTCAATCCTGGATGTCCCGGAGTCAGTCCAGTAGAGTTTGTCATGGACCCAATCCACAGCCAGGCCTCCTGGGAAGAAGAGACCGGGAAGAAATTCAGAGATTTGGCCTGGCCTCCTCTCTTTCTTAGTAACCAGAAGCAAACTCTTACAGGGAACAGTTTCTGGAGCCAGCCATTCTTGTAACTACTTTCTTTAATTCATATATTAATTCATTTTACAGTCACAACTCTTGCGAGGTAGGTCCTATAACTTCCATGAAAGTGAGGAAACTGGGCTGGGAAGGTGGCTCAGTGGTAGAGCGCTTGCCTTGCATGCCTGAGACCCTGGGTTCAATTCCTCAGCACCACATAAGCAAAGAGAAAAAAGCAGGAAGTGGCGCTGTGGCTCAAGTGGTAGAGCGCTAGCCTTGAACTGAAGAGCCCAGGCCCAGAGTTCAGGCCCCACGACCGGACCCAAAAAAAAAAAAAAAGAAAAAAGAAAAAAACGAAGTGAGGAAACTGAGGCACAGAGAGGTCTAAACAACTGTCTGGGGAGTGTGCATTCCCTCCTCATAGCCAACCACACCCCACTTCCTGAATCTACCCAGGCCTCCCCATGGCACTATGGTTGGCAGATTTTCACCTAAGGTTTTGTAGGGGCATTTCAGAAGTTCTAAAAGCTTTTGAGGAAATTAGGCTGAATGCCAAATACTTTTTCTTTCCCTTTTATTTTGAGGATGGAACCCAGGGCCTTGTGTGGCAGGCAAATACTTTACCACAGAGCCACACCCCTAATCCTCGCTACCAAATTCTAACCCACTTCACCTGTTTGTAGACTAGCTTGAGAACGCTAAATTAGCTATTGTAGGGTGTTTTTTTTTTAACTCTAAAATATTTTAATATTTACCTGGGTCAATTAGAATATACTTCATATTAAGTAACAGAGCTAAGCTCAGATGTAAACTAGATGCTAAGGCTGGTAGACAATTGTTACTTTCATCCATTAATCTGATTCCCTTATGACATTTAGCAAATGTATACCTGAACCCATACAAATAATGTATGAACCAGGAAACCAGTGGCTCTCACCTGTAATCCTAGCTACTCAGGAGGCTGAGATTGGAGAATTGTGGTTGAAACCAGCCTGGGCAAGAATGTCCATGAGACTCTCTATCTCCAATTAACCACCAAAAAAACTGGACATGGATCTCTGGCTCAATTATTGGAATGCTAGCCTTGAGCACAAAAGCTCAGGGACAGCGCCCAGACCCTAAGTTCAAGCCCCAGGATTGGGGGAGAGGTGGGGAAAAAGTATATGTATATGAACAGATGTCTTTTCTTTTTTTGGGGGGCGTTGGGGGAAGGGTTTGAATTCAAGAGCCTCGGGGCGGTCCCTGAGCTTTTGAGCTCAAAGTTAGTGCTCTACCACTTTGAGCCACGGCTGTATTTCCAGTTTTTTAGTGGCCCCAATTGGAGGCAAGGACTTTTCCTGCCCAGACTGGCTTTGAACCCATGATCCTCAGTTCTCAGTCTGAGTAGCTACGATTAGAGGTGTGAGCCACCTCTAAATATCTGGCTCACATGTTTTCTATATCAGAGTTCCACCCAAGATCTCACTGGTAGAAAAGAGACAGTGAATAAGTTTCATAAATACTGGCCTGTCTCTTCCTTCCATCACTGCTTTTCAGCGTGGCCCTGATCATCACCACAGCACCTCGTTCCCTACCTGGGCTCTCTAGTCCAGTAGACACAACCTCCTCCACATTGCTGCCATTGAGGTTGGCACGGAGGATGCGGTCCAGGGTGACATCAGACCAGAAGACCAGCTCGCGCCGGTGGTGGAAGTCCAGGGCAATGGCATTCTCCAGGTTGTTCAGCAGCAGGGTGTACTCAGAGCGGTGCGGTAGCACCTGCCGGATGTCGATTCGATTGGCAAACAGAAGCACAGGTTCAGGCCCTAGGATAAGGCATAGAAATGTGACCCCATTGAGCTGCAGAGCTGCCAGATTCCCATCAGCATGCCCCCCTAGATCTTCAGCTGATAGTTAGGGCTCCTTCACCACCTGGGCATGCCCCACGCTGCCAGCCATTCCCACCAGAAGAGTGGAAATCTTGTCTACTCCACCCCAGGATAATTTTTGCTTCTTTTTCTTTTTAATCATTATAGTTTTGAATGAGTATCTATTTGTAGTATGAAGGGATTTCATGGTGATATTTCTATACCTGCACATAGTATACTTGACCAAAAATCCACCTCCTAATATAGTCCATTCCTCCTCTCCTTTCTCCCTTTTTCAAACAGTACCTTTACTTAGGGACAAGAAAAACTATTTGTTTTACTATGTTAGACATTCTGTTTCTCTCTCAACAAATCCCTGAGCTCTAAAGCACATGGCGTTCTTCTACTCAGTCGTTGGCCCACACAGCCAAGTGCCAACATCCCTTACCTAGAGCTTTACAGCTGCGCCGGTCAGGTCGTAACTCATAGCCTGTTTCACACCAACACTGGAAGGCTCCTTCACTGTTGGTGCAGCCCTGGCTGCAGTACCCCTCCTCAGCACATTCGTTCACATCTGCAAACATCAGGTAGAGTCAGGAGGTCTCTTCTAGTCATCTTCCCCTCACACCTAACTCCCAGTCTAACTAGCTGCCTTCCTGGCTGCATCCTCAGCCAGGACTTAGTGGAGAGGTTATGTAATAATTGCTTGAGGGCTCGGCAGTCGTCGACATAGTCTAGAATCCCACCTTTGCTACTCTTTAGCTGTGTGACCTCTGGCAAGTTACTTAACCTCTCAGAGCTTCAGTTCCTCCTATCTGTCAAATGGGAGGAATGATCCTTCTAAGAGTTATTGCACTACTAAAACGAGGTCACGGGCATCAGATGTCTGGAGACCCAGCTGTCTCGGTGTTGTCCCTGCCTAGCATCCTGCTCCAAAGTAGGCCCCAGCTCACCTTGGCATGTGCGCCCATCCTCAGTGAGTCGGTAGCCCGTGTGGCAGGTACACTGCACTGCTCCCCGAACCATCTGGCACTTCTGGGCACAGCCGCCGTTGTTAACACTACAGTTTTCTTCACCCGTCCGAGGCCCTATGCCAGCCAAACCAGATTTGGGAGTTAAGCCCAGAATCCACCCCCAGACATGCCAACTTGGCATTTCACCTGGACCACGAAGAACAGCTCCCAAAGTTGCAAGAGTCCCTGGGAAGAATTCCCTTTGAACCGAATGGGTGGGGCTCAGCCACAAATCATGGGCCAGATCTGACCACTGGGGACACTCACGGCAGTTCTGGTGTGGGCTTTCGTCACTGTTGTCACCACAGTCATTGAGCCCGTTGCACAGCTTCCTCTGCCCAATGCAACGCCCGTTCCAACACAGGAATTGGTCAGAGGCACACTGGGGGCTTCCTAGAAAGAGAAAGGAAAGTCAAGTCACCACAGGGCAAAGCTTGGGTCCACAAGAAAGGGGAACCTGTCATTTTCTACGGTGAGCTGGAAACAGATGAGACAAAAGGTGGGAGGGTTGGGAGTATGTAAGGCAGGAAACATCTCAGACAAGAATGGCCAAATGTCTGCTCATTTTCTTCCCTTTACACCACAGTGCATGAGGGATTAAGAGGGAATTTAAAAGGTATGCCAACATGCCAAGTACCACGTGGCATGAGGATACTTCTTCCTCAGTATGCCAGCGAGAGCAGCCACTGATTCTCACAGCCCTGACCGGCCCTGTGTTCTAGACTGTAAGGATGCAGGTCAATGATGCACCTGGATTTAACCCTGGGGCTTGGGTAGGGCAGAAATTATTCAGGCCATGGGAAAGATAGTAATGAAATATCACTTCCATCTAATTGAGAAAATAGCAGTGATTCCCTCTTTTTCCTCGTCTCCCTTATAGGCGAGTATTCTGGGACACCCTGGGAAACGCCACCTGTGTTCTCGCAGTTCTCTTCATCGCTGTTGTCTGCACAGTCATCCTCCCCATCACAGCGCCAGGACAGGCGGACACAGCGGCCTGACTGACAGCGGAACTGTTCAGCTGTGCACATTGAGGTGGCTGGGCAAAGCAAAGGCCGAATGAAAAAGTTAGCCCCACTTCAGGCTGAAACTCCACCCTGCCACTCAAAGCCAGACTTCGGATCAGTACCCAGGTCATTCTTCTTTTCTTCTTTTTGTTTTTGCCGTAATAGGGTTTGAATTCAGGGCTTTTGTGCCTGCTAGGCAGGCAGTCTTCCACTTGAAATAAATCTCCAGCCCTTAGATCATTCTTTTTGACACCAGTGTCAGCTGATCTACCTGGCATCTTTGTGTGAGCCAGAAAAAAAGGTAGCCTTTTCTCAAGACCTTTTCCTGTCACCTATTGGAAAACTGCCAGGCTGTGTATATAAATGTAAGATCTACTGGGGGCTAGGAATGTGGCTTGCCTAGTATGCATGAGGCCCTGGGTTTGATTCCTCAGTACCATGTTAAAAAATAAAAGTAACTTAAAAAAAAATGATGTTATGCAACTGGTATCCCTTTGAGCAGAATACAACCTACACACACTATGCCTGGAGTTTTATCCAATAGATCTTCAAGGTTATTGATAGTGGCCTATTTGGCTCCATAGCTCCTCCCTGTAGTCTGTACCTTTACTTCCTGCCTTTCATGCTATTCCCCTACTTACTGCAGTTGCGCTCATCAGACTGGTCATCACAGTCTGCATCTCCATCACAGCGCCAGCCTGCATTGATGCACAGGCCACTGTCACACATGAACTCCCCAGAGCGGCAGGGCTGGTGGGAGGCTGAGGAAACAAAAGTCTTCTGTCTCTCGCCAGTCTGTGCACAGAGAGCCCCAGAAAGATCTAGCTCCCGCCCCCACTCCTTCACCACCCCTACCCCCAGCTCTTCCTAAGAGAGACTAGGACTCCTGAAACTCCCCCCCTCCAGTGCCTGCCCCAGTTGGCACCTGTGCCTTGCCAGCCTGACTGCCCCTCCTCCCAGCTGGCCAGAGCACTCACAGCAGTCAGACTCGTCCGACCAGTCTCCACAGTCATCATCACCATCACAGTGGTAGATGTCAAGGATACAGCGGCCATAGGCACACTGGAACTCCTCCAGGTTGCAGGGGGGAGCAGGCACTGCAGAGGCTGGAAGGGAGGCAGAGGCAGGGAAGGCCAACACTCAGGCCTGACTCCTCTAAGGGCCCCAAACCTTCAGGCCAGTGGCTTCCTTGAGAGAGTTGTAAATGGGATTCATGTGGCACAACCTCTGATCAATCACAGGTAGATAATCAACCCTCCCCACCTGGGGCTCCAGTTCCCACCCTGGTTCAGCCCAGCAGCCTCTTTTTTTGTTTTTTGGTTTTTTTTTTTTTTTGTTTTTTTTTTTTGTCGGTCGTGGGGCTTGAACTCTGGGCCTGGGCGCTGTCCTTCAGCTCTTCAGCTCAAGGCGAGCGCTCTACCACTTGAGCTACAGCGCCACTTCCGGTTTTCTGGTGGTTTATTGGAGATAGGAGTCTCACGGTCTCTCCTGCCCGGGCTGGCTTTGAACCGCCATCCTCAGATCTCAGCCTCCTGAGTAGCTAGGATTACAGGCGTGAGCCACCAGCGCCCAGCTCTTTTTTTGTTTGTTTGTTTCAGTCCTAGAGCTTGATCTCAAGGTCTGGGTGCTGTCCCTGAGTTTTTTTGTTCAAGGCCAGCAGTCTCTACCACTTGAGCTACAGCTCTACTTTTAGCATTTGGTGGTGGGGGGGGGGGGTGGAGGGGATAGTTAATTGTACATAAGAGGCTCAGTGAGTTTCCTGCCCCCGTTGGCTTTGAACCTTGATCCTCAGATCTCAGCCTCATGAGTGGCTAGGATTACAGGCCTGAGCCACTGGTGCCATACTTCCAACAACTGTGTTTAGGCCATGCTTCTGCAGTTTTCAGCAGTGAAGACTCACTCCTCAGCCTAGTCCTTATCTGAGGAGATGGAGCCCACCATCCTCCCCTCAATCCAGCAGACGAAGATCTGGGGACACTCACGACAGCTTTCCTCATCTGAGCCATCTTTGCAGTCCGTGTCACCATCACAGTACCAGTGTTCAGCAATGCAGCTCCCATCACGGCAGCGGAATTCTTTGTCTGAGCACTTGCGCATGTCTAGAAGGGTGCAATGAGACAACCAACTATATTGAGAGAGCCCCATGGAAACCCCTCTTAACCATCTTCCCTGACTCCCAGTCTCTTGGGCCCTTGGGACCAGAGAATTCTTGGTGGGCCTGGACTGTTCTGCCCTCTAGTCTTCCTCCAGATGTTCCAGATCCCCTGGGGCCAGTTCAAGACTGGGCAGTGTTGGACAATGGCTGCTGTCTCCTTCCAGGGGCCAGCCCCACACCAGGCTCCTACCTTCCTCCCCCTCGGGTACCACTCACCACACTGCTCATCGCTGTTGTCCCCACAGTCATTGTCGCCGTCACAGTGCCACAAGCTGCGGATACAGTAGCCATTCTGGCAGGGGAACTCATCCTCCTCACACTCTCGGGGGGCTGTGGACACAGAGCAGACAGGCTGTGGTAGGCAGAGGGCCCAGTGCCTACAAGCCCCACACAAAGTCTTCCTGAGCAGTCAAGTTGCTCTCTAGGACTCTGCAGGGGATTGGCTTAACTGACCAAGAGAGGAGGTAAAAGGATAGGACAATATCTAAAAATCTACACAGGTTCAGAGTATCACATTCTGATGGGAAATCACCAACAAAGCTTGAGTGAGGGTGTCTGTCTGGGCCCTGCCAACACTCACGACAGTCCTGCTCATCGGAGTCATCTTCACAGTCGTTGTCCCCATCGCACACCCAGGAGCGGCGGATGCACTTGCCATTGTCACAGTGAAAATCCAGAGGGGAACATGTGGGCAGCACTGAGCCCAAGAGAAGAAGGGAAAAGTGAATCTGTCAGACAAGCTACAGTGAGCCAGAAATTCTTTCCTTGTATGCCAGTTCCCAAACCCTCAACCAACCTGCCCCCATCTGTCTTGTAGGCCTTCCTCATGGACTCCTATGCCTGCCTCCAGCAGATGGAGGTGATAAGCAGAAACTACAGCTAAGCTGGGCACTGGTGGCTCTTCTCTATCACTTGAGAGGCTGAGATTGGGAGGATCATGGTTTGAGGCCAGTTGCTGGGCAGAAAAGTTCACAAGACCCCCTTCTCAATCCATAGCTGGGCACGGTAGCACGTGTGTGTGTCATCCCAAGCTATGTGGGTTCCTGAGACCGAGAAGATCAAAATTCCAGGCCAGTCCAGATAGAACCAAACACAAAAGTCCATTTAAATGAAGGGAAGCTGGACATGGTGGTATGCACCTGTGATCCTAGCAATGGAAAGCCTAAAGTAGGCAGACCGGGCAAAAGTGCTCACCTGGGTGGGAAAGTGAGACCCTATCTGAAAAATAACCCGCAAAAGTAGAGCTGGAGGTGTGGCACAAGTAGTAGAGTGCCAGCTGAGGAAGTATATAAGTTTAAACCCCAGAATTGCCAAAAAATGAAGGAAAAAAGGAGTGAAAAACAGAATACAAAGAAAAAGAAAACTATAGCTAGAAACAAGTAGTAGAAGGGAATCATGCCAGGGATCCACAGGGCAATGGAATACCAACTCAGAGAATTCCACGTCACAAAGAAAGCAATAAGAAAAACATGGGCAAGAGAAAGAAGTGTCTTTTTTTTTTCTTTCCTTTTATTCAATGATGATTGACACATCTGGGCTCAATTTCCAGTTCTAGAGCTCATTACTCATCACACTGAGCAAGTCATTTACCTCCTCTGAGTGATAGTCTCTTTGACTATACAATGTGGGTAATTATACTCCACTCATAGAGGTCTTTTGAGATAATGCGTATGAAAGTGCTACATGTAAGTGAAGCATTTATCATTATCACAATTAGCTGAACCAGTTAGGGTTAATCAAGTCTAGGTTGTGGCTTCTTTCTCATTAGACTAATTATCATCATCAGGTGAAGATACTTCAGGTCAGAGACTGTAGCCCTAAACTCAGGCAATGGCATAGGAATGATATATTATTCAAGACAAGACAGTCTGGCCCATCCTCACATCTTATTACACTAGGGAAGAGGGAAATTTAAGTTTTGGGTTTTGTTTGTTTCTTTCGTGGTGATGGCCTGAACTCAGGACCTAGGCACTAGTAGTCCTTGGGCTTTTTTGCTCAAAGTTAGTCTCTGCCACTTGAGTCATAGCTCTGCTTCTAGTTTTTGTTTAAATATATATATATATATATATAATATTTTATTGTTATTATTAAGTTGTTGAGCAAAAAATGCTAAAGAATACTGCCCAGCCCCTAAGTTCAAGCCCCAGGACCAACACCAAACAAAAAATTTTAAAAGAAAAAGAAAAAACAAATCTGTGATTATACATATCAATATAAGAAACATGAAAATAATTCCATCTAAGTATTATATATGAGTTTCAAGATGCACAAAATGTCAATACATATATGTAAACATTTTCATATAAACAGAGATCTTTAAAGGAGACTACTCTATGGTTTTCAGGGTATTTTCTTCCATACTGGTTCAAAGTTTGTCTTATTGGACATATAGCATGACCCATCTAATGGAAATATAGGTGGAGCTGGGCACCAGTGACTCACGCTTATAATCCTAGCTACTCAGGAGGCTGAGATCTGAGGATTGCAGTTCAAAGCCAGCCCAGGCAGGGAAGTCCATGAGACTCTTATCTCCAATTAACCCCCAGAAAACTGGAAGTGGTGCTATGGCTCAAGTGATAGAGCACTAGCCTTGTGCTGAAGAGCTAAGAGACAGTGCCCAGGTCCAGAGTTCAAGCCCTATGACTGATCGAGACATACAGAGACAGAGAGAGATACAGATGGTTTGAGGCACACATACTGGGAGAAACCATGTCTTTATCAATACCTGTCATCCTTGAAAGAGTACAACTCTCTGAGTCTAGTGTATGTATAGAACACTCCATCAGCCTTGTGTTGACCCCAATCCTATGTCCCTCTTCTATCACCTCCCACCATGGCTGCCATAGTACTTACTACATCCATCTTCATCACTGTGGTCCCCACAGTCATTATCTCCATCACATTGCCACTGGGCAGGGATGCAGGTACACTCGCCAAGGGCACTCACTGCACAAGTGAAATGGCTCCGACCACAAGCACACTCAGGGCTGCTGGCTAGGCCTGGGCAGAGGAAAAAGGAACCAATGAGTAGTCAACTCCCACTCAACCAAAGCCCATACCAGGGCAAGGAGCTGTTGCAAACAACACTGTCACCCAGGGAGCCACGTGACCCTGCAAGAATGTGATGATGCCTTCTCACTGCCTCCTAGGTAGAAATAGTCTAAAAGATACCCTCAGTTTTTGCTCACAGGCAGTCCGGGTACCCACATCGTGACAGAATTTTTTACACAGGCTTGGAGAAAAATGATGGCAGAGGGGGAGACAGAGGGGAGATGCTGACAGGTCTCCCTATGTTTCTCTCCAAAACTAGGTTAAGATGTGGATGCTCCTGTCTCTTATCTTTACCTATCCAGGGAAGACAAGAAATAGTGGATTAAAATGCTGTGGCCAGCTGGGTGCTGGTGACTCACACCTGTAATCCTAGCTACTCAGGAGGTTGAGATCTGAGGATTGTGGTGTGAAGCCAGACCAGGCAGGAAAGTCCTTGAGACTCTTATCTCCAATTGGGACCATTAGAAAACTGGAAGTAGAGCTGGGGCTCAAAGTGGTAGAGTGCTAGCCTTGAGCAGAAAAGCTCAGGGACAGCACCCATGCCTTGTGTTCAAGATCCATGACCGACAAAGAAAAAAAAATGCTGAAGCCTCTTAGGGTTAAGGAATCTACATGGGGGTTACAAGCTGGAAGCGACTGGGACACCTCAAGGCAGAATAACTGGGCCCAGCCAGGGCCTTCCTGTGGGACAGGACACAGCTTAGAGGAAGGCTGGCAGACAGCCCCTCCCCCAGCTTCAGCAGCGCGCAGCTGGGCTTCCCTATTGAGCATCAAGCTATCTGCCTGGCCAAGTCCCATGACCGGCTGCTGTGCCCCCTCCCCAGCGTGCCCAGCAGGATGCCCTGTGGATAGCGTGTGAATGGCTCAGTGCCCCAGCTCCAGCCTCAGCTGGAACAAAGGGTTCTGCCAGGGTCACTCTCCCATTCATCTAACCCGCTGGGCTGCTGCAGCTGGGGGAAAGAGAGGGCCAGGCTCAAGGCTCATCTCTCCCCCTAGCTTTCTTGTCCCCTCAGCTGAGCCCTACCCTCAGGCTGGGCTGCACCAGGAAAGGAGTTAGTTCTAAATTGCCACCCTTCTTCCTTTCCTGTTACCTGGCCCAGCTCTCCCCTTAACCATTCATCCTTGCTTTCCATCAGAATGAATGCAAGGAGGGAAGCCCACACCTCTAAGGGTAAGTGTGATGAGCATAAGGCAGAGCTTCTTGACCAGTGATTGATGGATGGAAGGATGGATGGATGGATGGATGGATGGATGGATGGATGGATGGATGATAGGCAACAATATCTGGGGTAAGGGACCATGGAATTCCATTGAATTCTCACTTAAGCTATGGCCTTCCCCTCCTCCATACTCAGTGCCCTAAAAAAGTTGCAAGATTTCCATTTGGGAGGTACAGCACCTCTGCACACCTCACAGGAAGGCCTCGCAAAAATGCAAGCCCATTGCTCCTGTCTCTGCAAGTGCAGGCCAAAGACTTCTTCCTTAGAAGTGGCACCAAAGACCCAGCTATGCCAGCTCCCTTCCTTTCTAGACTGTTTCTGGAACTCTGAAAAGGGTTGAGAGTGTCTCTCAGACCCTGGATGACAAGAGCCTGAGGAACCCTGGCTCAGCTCGCCCCTTTAGGGACCTATGCCAGATTCAACAGCAAAGCAGTTTATGCCATGAGTATCCATAATACACAGACCCTCTTGCTATGGAGGCTGAGAAAAAGGGTAAGGCTAAATCAGTTGGTCTCAGCTGGGGATGATTTTGCCTTTTAGCAGTAGTCAGCAGTGTCTAGTGGCATTCTGGTTGTCATGAGTGGTAGTGCTGCTGGCAACTAATGGGTAGAAGTCAGGGATGCTGCTAGACATTCTACAGTGCATAGGACAGCCTCTCCTTCTCCACCTTTATCCCCTCAATTAGCTGGCTGGAAATGTCAAGAGAGCTGAGAAACATTTAGCCACACACAGCAGGGAGTGAAGATGTGTCTGAGGGAAATTTCAGATAAAAGGCAACTTAGAGCCAGTCTCATACTTGTTTTGTTTTTTTTTTTAGGTCCGGTCATAGGGCTTGAACTCTGGGCCTGGGCGCTGTCCCTCAGCTCTTCAGCTCAAGGCTAGCTCTACCACTTGAGCCACAGCGCCACTTCTGGCTTTTTTCTTATGTGGTGCTGAGGAATCGAACCCAGGGCCTCAGGCATGCAAGGCAAGCGCTCTACCACTGAGCCACCTTCCCAGCCCCAGTCTCATACTTGTAATCCAAGCTACTCAAGAGGATGAAATCTAAGGCTCGTGATTTAAAGCCAGCTAGAGCAGAAAGTGGGACTCTTATCTCCAATTAATCACTAGACAAACCAGAAGTGGAGTTGTGGCTCAAAGTGTTAGAGCATTAACCTTGAGCAAAGATACTTGGACAGCACCCAGGCCCTGAGTTGAAGGCCCAGTACTGGCACAAAAAAAAAAAAAAGAAGAAAAGAAAAAGGCAATTTGGAGATGGTGTGGGTAGCTCACATCTATAATGCCGACTACTCAGGAGACTTAGATCTGAGGATCTAAGAGAGACTTATCTCTAACCAGCAAAAAGCTGGAAGTGTAAGTGTTGCTCAAGTAGAGCTCCAGCATGAACCAAAAAGCCAGCAAGAGAGGGAGGCCCAGGGTGCCAGCACCAAAACAAAAACAAAAACAAGGGGCTGGGAAGGTGGCTCAGTGATAGAGTACTTGCCTTGCATGCATGAAGCCCTGGGTTTGATTCCTCAGCACCACATAAGCAGAAAAAGCCAGCAGTGTCAATCTGGCTTGAGCGCTAGCCTTGAGCTGAAGAGCTGAGGGACAGCGCCCAGGCCCAGAGTTCAGGCCCCATGACCAGCAAAACACACACACACACACACACACACACACACACACACACACACACACACACACACACAAAAAACTAAGACAGAGAGAAGGGAGGAAAAGAGAGAAAACAGGTGGGAAGAAAGCACTGGATATGGATCAGAGAAATCTAGTTCTAGCTGCATAACTTCACACAAGCCATGTAGCTCCTTAAGCCTAGCTTCCTCATTTATTTATTTATTTAAAAAGTAAAGCACTACTAGGAGCTGGTGGCTCATGCCTGTAATCCTAGCTAGGCAAGAGGCTAGGATCTGAGGATCATGGTTCAAAGCCAGCCAGAATAGGAAAGCTTATTAGGCTCTTGTTTCCAATTAACCACAAAAAGCCCTAAGTGGAGCTGTGGTTCAAGAGGTACAGTGCTAGCCTTGAAGCAAAAAGAGCTCATGGAGGGCTGGGAAGGTGGCTCAGTGGTAGAGCGCTTGCCTTGCATGCATGAGGCCCTGGGTTCGATTCCTCAGCACCACATAAGCAAAAAGAAAAAAGCCGGAAGTGGCGCTGTGGCTCAAGTGGTAGAGAGCTAGCCTTGAGCTGAAGAGCTGAGGGACAATGCCCAGGCCCAGAGTTCAGGCCCCATGACTGGACCCCCCCCCAAAAAAAAAAGAGCTCATGGACAGTACCCAGGCCTTGGCACCAAAAAATAAAATAATAAAGTATTGAACTGGAATATAAAGATACTAGAACCCAACCTCGTGCCATGACACACTGAAGATGCTTAATGAATAGAGAATGAGGGTGTGGGAACTAACCTTTTCCAAAAGGCTGAATTTGGGGGAATCTGAGTACCAGGATGGGAAGAACCAGATCAACAGTATCCTGCAGCTAAGCAAAAGAAGGCAGAGAACAGCCCCTGTGTTCCAGGACCCCACCCCCGCCTCTGCTGAGTGATAACAGAAGTCCTGATTTCCTGGTGTAGACTTCAGGAACAAAGCATTTCACCGGGTAGGCATCAAGTTAGTTGCAGGTGGCTGGAAAATCACCACTTCCTGCATGTCAGAGAAACATCTGAAGTCAACGCTGCAGTGAATGAAGGTCAGGCAGCCAGCAGCCAGGCAAACTCTTGACTCAAGCATTCAAACAGGAAGTGGACACTTTATACTCCAAGAGGCCAGCTTTTCTGGACAACTGCTGCCCCTCTGGGGACCCTCAGAGGTAGAATTTTGCCTTTTCATTTCAATCTTGGCAGCTTTTAGCCCTTTTAAAGTAACAGAATGGTAAATGAAGAGAGGAAACAAATGACTGCGGGTGGCAAAACTGCAGTGTTCATTGTAAGAAAGTGTGGAATTAGAATAGTTGGCTGTGCTTCTACCCTGGAAAACTACCTAACCCCACAGACCGGCTCCCCTGACCCCTAGAAGCTTGAAGAGTAAGCCTTTTTACCTAATACAAGTCATTAACATTGGGCTATAGTACATGTTAATAATCTTAGAACCTTCTTGAGAGGTTATCCAGAATCTTACTACTTAACATCTCATCTCCTTCATTCCAGTCATGTTAGTAATCTCTCAGTACTTTCTTTCAAAAGAAGGAAAGGGAAAAAAATGTTCATCTGATGTATAAGACAGACAACCCAATTATACAATAGTCAAGAGATGGCACAGATTCGGGACGCTGAGGGACTAAGATTTAAATCTTGGCATTAACTAATTCTACAATTTTGAGCAAGAAAGCCTCAGTCTGTTTGTCCATAATATAAAAATGGGACAGCGGTACCACCAAAGGATTTGGGGAAGTAACTCAAGCTTAGTAGCACAGGGCTAGCACAACAAAAGTTTCAGCATAATACAACTATCAACTACTGAGTACCTAGCAGGTGGCCTCCAAGTACTTCTCTAAGTGCTTTTCATATGATACATCAATGAATGAATGCTCTCCACAGCCTCAAAAGGTAGCTGTTACTATAATCATCACCGTAAATACAGAACAATGAGAAAGTTAAAGCTTAAGTGAGGAACTAAGGAACTAAGTCACTCAGGAACTAAGGGTTGGGACTAGTACTTATTTTCAGCAGGGTAGGTATACTGCTTCCTTCCCAATAAATGAGGTTGCCATTGTAAGAATCTCTAAAACCCCAAGATTAAGAGGAGTGGGGAGTGGGAGAGGGAGAGAGAAAAGGAGAGGGAAAGGAAGGGAGAGTAATATCAGCTTGTAGGTCTCTCTCCCTTAAGGCATCTCCATTAGCAAATCTGCCGTGAATTTATGAGTCTCAAAACAGTGACTTCTCTTTCAGGTTCCAGCTAAGGTAAAGACCAATTTCCTTTGCCCTGAGGTGAAGTAGTAAAGCCAGGGAAGTCTGGAGTCCTACCCCCTTTGAAGCTTTTGAACCAAGTTCCATTGTTCCAGGAAGAAACAAGGATTTTGACAACAAATATATTACATGTCACAGTTCCTCTTTTACAGTTGGCAAGCTACTTTGGCATATGCACTTGCAGTCTCCTTTAATCATGACAATAACTGAGCAGTTCCTGTGGTGCCAACTGAAATAGGTAATGTCCCCAGCTTTGACCATGATCAGTCAAGTGTGAGGCACACAGGAGAACTAGAAAGGAAACCTCATTCTGACTCTTAGACCAGCATTCTTCTCAGTGTGATTTCAGAAGCCAGACTTCCAATATACTTGGCAGGTCACATGAATGCACACTCAAGTGTCTACTGGCAATGTGCTCTGCCACCCCCAGGAATGCTTAGCTGAAGGTGGCTTACACCTGACAACATGAAGACACACAATGGATGTGAGACCCAGTTACAGAGCAGTTTTCTAGAGCTGAATCAGAGACGGCTTAAGAAGTGCCCTGAAGCTGGACGCTGGGGGCTCAGGCTTGTAATCCTAGCTACTCAGGAGGCTGAGATCTGAGGCTCACAGTTCAAAGCCAGCCTGAGCAGGAAACTCCGTGAGACTCCTATCTCCAATAAACAGATCAAACAAGCTAGAAGTGGTGCTGTGGCCTTAAAGTGAAAGAAGCTGAGGGACAGCACCCAAGCCCCAGGAACAACAACAACAACAAAAGTGCCCTGAGCATGTTGAGTGAAGAAGACATTGGGATTACAATGGGAAAGGGAGAAGTCAGCATCAGTACTCACATGAATAAAGTCTGTCTTCTTTTTCTTTTTGTGCTAGTATTGGGGCTTCCCCCTTCACTTGACATTTTTTATTCAAGGCTGGCTCTTTTACCAGTTGAGCTACGCTTCCACTTCTGTCATTTTTTCAAAAGGATCTTCAATAGCATAATTAGCACATATCAGTTGTATTGGAGATAGGATCATTATGACATTTCTATACATACCATATATTCCCTCCTCTCAATGGTGGGATTTGAACCCAGGGCCTCACCCATGCCAGGTAAGTACTCAACCACTGGGCTACACCTCCAAACCTCTGTGTGTGTGTGTGTGTGTGTGTGTGTGTGTGTGTGTGTGTGTGTGCGCGCGTCAGTTCTGGATCTTGAGCTCTAGGCTGGAGTGTTGTCCCTGAGCTCTTCTCAAGGCTAGCGCTCTACTGCTTGAGCCATAGCACTACTTCCGGTTTTCTGGCGGTTAATTGAAGATAAGAGTTTCACAGACTTTCCTGCCCTGGCTGGCTTTGAAACACAACCCTCAGATCTCAGCCCTCTGAGTAACTAGTATTACAGGCGTGAGCCACCGGCGCCTGGTGATTTCAGCTTCTTGAGCAGTCCTGTCAGAAACATTTCTCTCATTGAAGGGGACATCCATGAAGCAGGATAACACCAACAAAACCGAAATGTGTGATCACATGGGAATGTGATAGTGAGCATCATTTAAAAGATACCCCGAGCCTGGCGAGATCCAAACAGCCATTTTGTGAAACATCAGTAGCAGTACAAAAAAAAGGGGGAGGTGCGGCTAGAAAGTAAACTCTTTCCTGACACCTGTACACCCAAGGCCCAGGCTGAGTTGGAAGCCCCTGCTCTGTACTGTTAGCTTCTTGGCAGTTGGAATTGTGTGATATTCACAGTGTATGTTCAATGCTTGGCATGTATTAGATGATGGATACAGGTTTGTTAGTCTTGTTAAGAGCTGGAGATGAAGGAGGACGGACACAAAATACAGACATGTTTTAACTAACCAGCACTCAAGAGAACTTAAGTGTTTTCCAGGTACCTTCCCAGCTGTATCTAGGCAAAGTTTATTCCCTTCTCCTTACTGTACACTCCAGCCATGAAATTGACATATCACAATTCAAATTATTTCTGTCCCACAATTTTTTTTAAATTGTTAGTTGTGGGGCTTGAACTCAAGGTGCTGACCCTGAGCCCTTTTACCTCAAGGCTAGTGCTCTACCACTCTGAGCCACAGCTCCACTTCCAGGTTTTAATTGGAGATAAGTCTCACGGGCCAGGCGCTGTTGGCTCACACCTGTAATCCTAGCTACTTAGGAGGCTGAGATTTGAGGATCATAGTTCAAAGCCAGCCCAGGCAGGAAAGTTTGTGAGACTCTTATCTCCAATTAATCACCAGAAAACCAGAAGTGGCTCAAATGGTAGCGTGCTAGTCTAGAGCTGAAGAGCTCAGGGACAGCACCCAGGCCCAGAGTTCAAGCTCCACAACTGACCAAAAAAAAAAAAAAAAAAAAGGCCCTTATGGGACTTCCCTGTCCAGACTGGCTTTGAACCACAATCCTCAGCCTTCTGAGCAGCTAAGATTACAGGCATGAGCCACCAGCACCTGGTCATTCATGGTCCTTTTTATCCCTCTTATTTCTAGTGGCCAGTATTGCTACATTCCTGTCTTATAGATGGGAAACTGAGGCAGTTTGCCACTGAGTACTATACCATCATTTGAGCCCAGAGCCTAATATGGGAACCTCCCAATCCACCTCTGTAGGCTAGAAAAATCTAACTCCTTTCCATTTTCAGTCATCTTCTTAGGGTATCCCAATACATATGGAAATTACTTTTTAAGCACTTTTTAAAAAAATTCCCAGCAAATGTGGTTTGTTGCTCCCTGCAGCCACATGTTACCGGGTGGACCTTGTTTTGAGATGCAGAGAAGAGGAAAGCAGCAATTTTGAGCAGCCCTTGTCAGAGCAAGCCATACCCAAACCCTTGTGAGATCTACCTTTCTAGGATAATTCTGAGGACTTGTATAGGAACATCCTTGTATCATAGCTGCAGTGTTGGGTCAAGAAATAGGATGAAATCAGACAGTAAAGTTAACAACAACACGAATAATAGCATCTGTTTACTATGAACTTGACACATTATTTCATTTAAACCTCTCAGCAACCCAATGAAACAGGCTAGCACTGCCTGCTCCTGAAAGAAAAAAAGAAAGAAAGAAAGAAAGGAAGGAAGGAAGAAAGAAAAAAGAAAGGCTTTCTCTGTATAAAAATGGAAAGAGAGCCAGGCTTAGTGGCACAAGCCTGTTATTCCAAGAGGCATATCAGAAGAAAAGTAGGATCTCAAATTTGAAGCCAACCTGGACTACATGCACATGAAGTTCTAGGCCAGCATGAACTACATAGTGAGACCTATTTTAAACAAATAAACAAGAGCAGGTGGGACCAGAAATCACATGTCTGATATGTCCCTTATCAGAGGGTCCACTAAAATCAGAGAATGTTGTAAAGAGTAAATGTGTATACACTAAATGTTTTTTATAGTGCCAAATACAGTAAAACTCATTTAAAAAAAATAGGCTGGGAAGGTGGCTCAGTGGTAGATGGCTTGCCTTGTATGCATGAGGCCCTGGGTTCGATTCCTCAGCACCACATAAGTAGAAAAACCTGGAAGTGGTGCTGTGGCTCAAAGTGGTAGAGTGCTAGCCTTGAGCTGAAGAGCTGAGGGACAGCGCCCAGGCCCAGAGTTCAGGCCCCACAACCAAAAAAAAAAAAAAAAAAAAAGCTAACCGCCCCCAAAGTTCATTGGTATCTTTTAGACTCTATGTCTCAGATTGTGGAGGGAAAAATGAAAAAGGTCACCAGAGAAGATTACTCCTAGAAGAACAGAAATTCTCATTTGAGGGAGACACATTTTAACATGTTAGAGCCCCTCTCTTTTAGAGCCTCTCTCTTTTACTGCATTCTCTAAGCCTGCAGTTAGAAATTTCTTGCTTAAATGGTCTGGGGAAGGTGGAAAGAGGAGGGAGACCCTCTTTATTTGACAGATCTGCCACCACTATTTGGTTTTGTAAGAAGGCTGTAGTCAGCTGGGTGGTGCTTAGATACTCAAGAGGCTAAGAATCATGGTTCAAAGCCAGCTGGAGCAGAAAAGTCCATGAGACGCTTATCTCCACTTAACCATCAAAAAGTTGGAAGAGGAGATCTGGCTCACGTAGTAGAGTGCGAGCCTTGAGAAAAAAAAATCTAAGGGACAGCACCTAAGTCCTAAGTTCAAGCCCCAGTATATTGGTACAAAAAAGATGGAAAAAGAAAGAGCCAGGTACCAGTGGCTCATGCTTGTAAGCCTACTCAGGAGGCTGAGATTTGAGGATGACAGTTCAAAGCCAGCTGGGGTAGGAAAACCCATGAGACTCTTATTTCCAATTAACTACCAGAAAACTGGAAGTGGAGCTGTGGCTCAAAATGGTAAAGGGCTAGCCTTGAACAAAAGAGCTGGGGGACAGCACCCAGGTCCTGAGTTCCAACCCCATGACTGACAGAAAAAGAAAAAGAAAAGAAAGAGAAGGAAAAGAGTAACAGAAAACTATGCTCAACCCAACAGAGAAACTGTCTCTTGCCCTCCTCCATGTCCACTAAATGGTGGCGGTAGAGCACTCAGGCTAGGGCCACAGGAGGGAACACAGGACACAACCCCCAACTCCCACCCCTGCTGAGTTTAGAGATACCTACAAACTACTCAGATTTTTTTTTTGTTACATGCTAATCAGGTGTCTCTCACAACAGTCTACTCTCTTACCTTCCTGGCTCTCCCCAGGCTAGACAAGGGGAGGGTCCCTCTCCCCTACACCCACAAAAATGCTACTGACTGGAGCCTGGAGCTTCCAGACTCCAGAAAAAACTCCGGTGATAAATTATGCAGCAGCACCTTTGTGTCCCTGCCTCTCAGCCAGATGGGAGGTTTGCTCCCCGTCTTTTGTTTCCGGCTTGGCTCACAGCTCAGATCCTGGGCTCAGCCCAGAGGTGAAGGGGAGCTCCCCCAGGCCAAGTCAGGGCTTGTAAGCAAGTCTCAGCCAGGCTTTTCCCAGCTGGGTCTCTGGCAGGGCCCCTCCTTACTCCCTCTCACCTGAATGATGGGGGGGCGGGGGAGACTCTGAAAGTCCCATTATGCATAGGGAAGCTGGGCATCAGAGAATGCTGACAAGCCACTCATCTGAGCATGAACAAGAATGCCTATGTGCACTGAAAGAATGGAGTCTGCTCCGATGGGTCTAAATCAAGAACACAGGATGGAAAATAGACTCAAGGGATGTCCAGAAAGCTAGAGAATCAGCTCCTTTTGAACGGCTGCTCTGGGTTACGGTCAACTTTCCCCAGCTCCCAGAAACATCACATCACTGGCACCAACTTAAAAAGAAGAAACAAAGAGACAACAGGGGTCAAACTTTGGGGTGGAGAAGCTGGAGGGGGGGGGAAGGCTAGGGTGAGTCTGGAGCTAAAGTCCTGCATCAATTATTCCTATACTCTGACAGGACTCCTGATTGAAGACAGTAGTTGTGAAGGGAGAAGGCTGCAAACAGCCCAGCCCCCAAATTGAGGCAATTACTACCTTATGGGGCCTGACTCCCTGCTCAGGTCAGTGGGAGGGAGAGTTTGGAATTCTAAACTGTCCCAGCTACAACAGACATCAGCTAGCATCTCTCACCTCAGGGTCACAGCAGTCTTAGGGTGAGAGATTGCAGAGCATCAGACCAGTCAAGTGGCAGAAGAAAGCTCCATTCCATCTCCCAGACTTTTCTCAGGAGAACTCTGGCAAAGTCTTCCTGGAGTCATATTATAGCAAAAACGAACGAACGAATGAATGAATGAAGAAAGAAAGAAAGAAAGAAAGAGAGAGAGAGAGAGAGAGAAAGAAAGAAAGAAAGAAAGAAAGAGAGAGAGAGAGAGAGAAAGAAAAAGGGAGAGAGGGAGGGAGGGAAGGAGGGAGGGAGGGAGGGAGGGAAGGAAAAGGAAAACTGCTAGAAAATGTGGACAGGCAGCTGTGCTTAGGTTTCATGAGGTTTGGGGTGGGGAAGAGCAAGATATTTCAAACAGATAAGCAAAAAACAAAACAAGGGCTGGGAAGGTGGCTCAGAGGTAGAGCACTTGCCTTGCATGCTTGAGGCCCTGGGTTCAATTCCTCAGCACCACATAAGCAAAAAAAAAAAAAAGAGAGAGAAAAAAAAAAAAAAACAAAGACACAGACTGAAATGAATGAAGAACCAAGCCTCATCCAACTGTAATCAGGCCTGTAATCCTCACTACTTGCCCCTAATCAGCTACTCAGGGAGCTGAGAGCTAACAACCAACCACAGCTGGAAGCTTGCCTGGGAAGAAAAATCCTCCATAAGGCTCAAAAACAGCTAGCAAAAAGCAGGACTGGGCCAAGTGCCAATGGCTCACATCTGTAATCCTAGCTACTCAGGAGGCTGAGATCTAAGGATCACAGTTCAAAGCCAGGCTGGGCAGGAATGCCTATGAAACTCTCATCTCCAATAAACAACCAGAAAGCCGGAAGTGGCACTGTGGCTCAAGTGGTAGAGCACTTTCCTTGAGCTGAAGAGCTGAGGGACAACACCCAGGCCCAGAGTTCAAGACCCACACCGACAAAATAAAAGCAGGATTAGACACATGACTCAAGTGCTAGAGCACCAGTTGTAGGCTTACCAGTTGTAAGCAAGAAAGCCAAGAAAGAGCATGAAGCCCAGAGTTCAAGTCCCAGCATTAAAACAAAACAAAAAACCTAAGCCTTCATTTTAGCACATTGTAATTATTTGTTTATCAGGTTTCCCATAGTCCCAAGGCAAGAGCAGTTATGATCCATTTATGCAACATGGCTAATGAGCGGTTAAGTGTCAACTGAGCTATAGTAAGAATATGGTTAATTGTCAGGCTCTGTGCTAAATAGTTTAAACATAACTATTATCTCTTTTTGTTTTTCACAGCCTTCAGAGGTAGAGATTTATTATGATTCCCCTCCCCTGACCCACATAATAATTTCCAGATAAGGACCCTTGAAGTCTGGTGAGATTTGGTGTTTTATGCTGGGTCACCAAGAAGCGCCCAATGCCAAGATTCAAACCCAGGTCTGCCTGCATTTCATTACTAAGCTGTGTCAGTAATGATTGGTGTTTAACAAATGTGTGCTTGCTGAATGAATGAACAACTGCACGGGTGCAGAGCCCAGCTTTGGGAATGCTCATGAGAGTACTGGGAGAGAAAGCCTGATCCTGCCAGCTCTAAGCTGGATGGAGGACAGCAAGCATAGGCCATCACCAAAGCTATTTATAGGGTAAAACTCAGGCTCTGCCAGCCAACCAGTCTTCCTTGGGACATTGAATCCCACCAGACTGAGAATGGGGGAAAAGGCTTCTGCTGTTGAAGATGAGAGGGCAAACAGGACACAGTCTGAGACTCAGATGCCCCATGCCCAGGAGACTGTGACCAAATGTGGCTATAATGAGTCACAGAATGTAAAGGGTTAGTGGCCTAGACCAGGCTAACAGACCTAGCTGACAGAGAACATACAACTCTAAACAGGAGATATGTCCAATCAAATAAAGGACACTCTACTTCTTAAGTAGTCCCTGAATTTTCAGTTCTCATTCAAGAATTCCCCAGTATTCAGTTTTCCCCCCATCTCCCTTCTTCACGATCAAAACTAAAGTTGAAGCAGTTGAAAAAGGGAGGAAAGTGCTATAAAACACTCTGTCTTATGTTACCCCATGTTCTTTACTGGGCCATATAATGAACATGTCCAATGTGCTCTCGGTCAGAGATAGCCAGACTTGATTCCCTTGCACCTGTCATTCTTAATACCGTGTGCCAGTCCCAAAGATGTTATCTGATATCCAACAGGGGACAGAAGAGGAAATCCAAAATCAGTGGCGAGCCAAGCATCCTTCACAAGTGCAAGAGATCAGGGACAAGGTCATGCAAATACCAGGACAACCATCAAAACAGCCAGAGGGAAAGGAGACCAGTTTCAGCTCAACCCTTCGGCACTCATCCTCACAGACATCTTTTTCTTGCTTTTTTTTTTTTAATCTTTGTCAAGGTTCCTGAGTAGAAATTCCATCCCCCCCCCACTTACCTGGAAGAAACCTCCAGGACAACAGTTTCCATTCTTCAAATATCCATAAACCTCAGGATGAAAGTAATCATGGCTATTAAGTTTCCTTCCCAAATCTTTTAAGGGTGGAGTGTTATATTGGCTGGAATGAAACTTAGAAGCTATAGAAAAAGCCCTAAGGACTAGCAAAACCCAAATAAACACCTTAAACTTTAGTGTCTTGAATTCACTCCTAGACGAAGTCAAGTCTGTCTAAGTAATTCATAACTACAAGTACAGAACTATGGTCTCTCGGTACCCCTGGAACTTAGTGTCAGGGATCCTCATGGTAGTATTTTTGGTGTAGATTCCAGGTTCTGCAACTGCTCAGTCACACCGTGAATCTGTCCTTTCCATGTCTCCAAGGATAGCTCAGCAATCAAGCCAAGCAAAGTGCAAATCTCCCTGCCTCTGCTTACCCTGTGTGCACAGAAAATTTCCAAATGTATTAATTTCTTATATTTAATTTTTTCCATGCATAAAAGAACTTGGAGGAGTCACCAAGTACCCCCTTCCATCTTTTTTCTGTGAAGCATTAAAAATCCACAATTCTCTATCCCCATTCTCCTGGCCTCCCCCCTTCTCCATCCTGAGTCTATATGGATGTAACGTATGCAGTTTTGACAGCTCTGGAGCAGTAAAAATTCTCTTGGCTAAGGCTCAGCCCGGAACCTTCCAGCTCCCCCTTCCCCAGGGCAGAAGGCGACAATCTCCACTCTGGCTTTGTTGGTATCCGTTTTAGCATTTTTCCCCCCTTTCCTTTCCCCAATGCTTTGCCATTTCCCTTGATCTTTTTCAAAACTTCCTCCAGGGGGCCAAGAGGAAAGTTCCATCCCCTTCCCTTACAGCCTGAAAGAAAGGGGAGGGGGAGGAGAACACCCCCCCCCAAAAAAAGCATAGCTGTCCCTTTAAGGGGCCCATGTGGTGGGAAGAACAGCAACATTCCTACCCCAGTAGGGCCGCTGTCCCAACACGCCGAAGAGGCCACAAATAACCTAGGAGAGTCGGGGAGGGGGGTGGGAGGGGGGAGCAGGGAACGGAGAGGCTACTACTTGGAAAAAGCCATGGGGAGAGGGAGAGGAGGACCTACGGATAAAGAACAGACAAGAGAACACGGTTTTGGATTCGGGAGCTAAAACAAATCTTACTTAGGGGGCGAAAAAAAAGTGCCCAGACGGCACCACCACATCTTGCCAGGCAAGTTCCGAAATCTGCAGTTTTCACACGAGCTCCTCTAGGTTAAAGACCCCCACCTCCATTCTGAACCCCACCACCACCACCACCCCATCCGCGCTGCGAGATGGAGAGATTTCCTCCCACCACACACACGCGCGCGCGCACACACACACGTGGAAAAGCGGTGGGTGCGAATGAGTGGGGTTCAAAGACCAACTTGATCTTAGGGGGGGCACGCAGATTTAAGGGAGGCAGCTGCTAATGTCAACTGGGGCGCAACCTACGATCACGACTGCGGAGAAAATCGGACCCTCTGGAGCTTTCAGCACACACAACAGTTGTGTCTGGGCACCGAACACGTTATTAATAAGGAGCAGATGAAGCATCAACCCTGCTGCCATCCGCCCGGCTCCTGCCCGCGGGCCTCCGGGCTCAGAGCCCCACCGCGCCCCCCCCCCCCCCCCGGCTGCCTTCCGAAGTTCAGCAATGCCCGTCCTCCTCCCCCTCCCCCCTCCCGCTCCGGCCCCTTACACTGGCCAGGATTGATCTGCACGAGCCTTCCTACAGTTTCTTTCCCTAGTTCCTCCAAAACCCCTTTTCCAGCCCGGTCCAGCCAACCCCCCCACCCCCCCCCCCACACACACACCCGCCCTCCAACACACACCTCACCCCTCCCCTGGGGAGGATCCGGGGGCAGGAAGCTGATTGGCCGCAGCCAGGAGAGGGAACCCAAAACACCACTAAGGACAAGACGCCGCGGAGTCACCGGTGCCCCAAGACCCTCCGTGAGGGCCAGGTGGAGTCCGAGGAATTGTTCCCCGAGTAGAGATTCCCCGGGACAATGGGGGGGGGGCTGCCCGCGATCCACCCGAGACCCACCCCACCCCCCACCCAGTCCCGAGAATATCTGCCTTCACGATCATCCTCGCCGCCTCCCTTTCTTTACACACATTCGTCTGCACCAAGGACTCAGGCTCGCTCTTAACCTGAAAGGGAAGAAGCCCCCCAGCTCTTTAAAGAGCAGCAAGCGGGGGGAGGGGGCGAGTTCGCGCCCTGGGAGCTTACCGGACCCGGACCCGATCGAAGCCCGGGTGGATTCCTCCCGTACCGTCCTCTTTCGCACTGGAGGGGTTGGGGCGGGGGGCTGCCAGTCCCTCCTCCCCCTCCCACCCCCCCACCAATCCCCGGCACACTCCCGGCTTGCAGAGAGCGCGAGGAGGGTCTCAGGCCCCAGCCTGCGTCCTCCGGTTTCGAGGGAAGCGGATCCCGCAGCGATCGAACCCAGGGACAAACTTTTCCCGGTGGGCCGGTGGGCGCGGCGACGCCGCTTACCGTGTGCGCAGAGCAGGGCGCCCAGCAGCAGCAGCAGCAGCAGCGCGCCCCACGGCCGCCTCATGGTGCCTCGGCCGCCGCCGGCGCTCCCTGCCGGCCGGGGGTCCCGCCGGCTCCCGCGGGACGGCGTGGTGCTGGGAGTCAGCCGAGGGTCCCCGGTGGGGAAGCGGTCCCGGGTCCACCGCGCCCGGTGCGCCCCGCGAGTCGCCCTCCGGACGCCGCTGCCTCCAGTGCTGCCAGAGCTCAAGCTGCCCCGCCAGGGGATCGGGAGAGGGGGGTGTCCCGGGCCCGGCCGCCCCGCCCCCCGCGCCGCAGCCCCCGCCACCGCCACCGCGCCGCAGCCCCGCCCCCAGCGCTGGCCCGGCCCCTTCCCGCCCTGCGCCCCCGCCCCCCCATCCTGGGGACCCCCCCCCGCGCCTGAGAGGGCCCAACTCCTTCCTACGCCGCCCCCACATTCCTAGCCTTGGAGAGAGACCCCCCCCTCGGTCCCCATTACTACTACTCCAGTGTCCCTCACTTTCAGAGTAAATAGTCCTAGCGACAACTCTCTAGGCTGGCTCACACGAACAGCAATCCAAGGGGAGCATCGGGGCTGACCCGAGTCGCCAGGACGTGACCTCGGCCCCCGACGGGCCCCAAGTCCAGACTTTATTGATGTCCTAGAATATGCAAGGCTTGCTAATGCATAATCCTCCGGGTCTTTATTGACATCAAACAAGGGACATCAGGGGGCCTGCCTTGCTGTATCTTAACTAGGGTTCTCACTGTCAAAATTCCTTCTCAGAGATTTTTTTTTTCTTTTCTTCTTCTTGAAACCCCCTCCCGCTTCCCTTGTCTAGGGAGTGTTGTTCTAGGGCTAAATAATTCCGTGACCTCCCCTTTTCATTTACTCATTTCCTGAGGTGGTTGTCTGGGTCCTGTCGCCCAAGCTCAGACGTCCAAATTTGGCCCAGACAAACTTAGTTCCTCCTCACCCTGTCTTTGTAAATCAGCTTTGTTAGCCTCTTCACCTTCCTTGACTTTCTGATCCGGGCAAGGAAGGGAGGGAGGTAAGGAAATTAGCCAATATTTGAAGTTGCACTCCCCCAAGACCTGGCTCAGCCTCCTTCCAGTTTCCGTCCGCAGGGCCCTCTAGCAATATTTAAAATTGGGGACACTACATAAAATTGCAAACACCACGCTAGTCTTAGCTTTGTGGTAGCCTACCCTCCTCAACTCAGGATAGTGATACTTTAACCACCTTCCACTTTTCTAGGTTGAATCTTGTTTTGTTACTTTTTCTCAAGTCGCCAATTTTCTTAGGGTCTGGGATATTACTTTCTCCTCCACGTTGATATGCCAAGATTTTCTGGCTTTGGGTCATCTATGGATTCTGTTCAATCTCTTTCCTTTCACTAGTTATAGAGCCAGGAAGACCCATGTGCCCCAAGTTAGCTGAGGGGAAGGCAATTTGGTATAAAGCAAAGTGGCTATTAGACTGTTTCTCTAAATGGTTAGGTTGACATTTCATCCTTGCTTGTTTTTAAGGCTTTCACTTCAAATTACCATCTTTGACCAAAGTTAACATGAACTGTACTTTGAGACAGCTATAACAACTGAAAAATGTGATGTGAACTCTTTCTTAGTACTTCTCCATGCTGTTTTGCCTGAAATTTTCACCCAGATGCAATGTGGTTGAAAAAGCATCACCATGGTAACTAATACAGAGGCATTTTCTGGGTTGAAGTTCTTCTTGCTGACTGAAGGGGGCAGTAGAGCCAGATCAGGTTTATGTGATCTTAAGTGCATTGGAAACCCAGTCCACATATGTCTGGCCTACATTAGTCTCTTAACCCTAAAATCTAAGGAGAAAAACATGAAAAGTAGGGGCTGATTCTGCAGTTCCCCTTCTCCTTTCCAATGCAGTTGGTGTCAGGGTTGGGTATCTGTTGCTTATAAAGACTTGCTTTTAATCCTGTTAAGAAAGTCCTTGTGATTCTGAAGATCATATTCTGTTCTAAATGAAAACTAGGGACATGTAGTATAAAGAGTACAGCCAGGTGCTGGTGTCTCACATTTGTAATTCTAGCTTCTCAGGAGGCTGAGATCTGAGGATTGTGGTGCAAAGCCAGCCAGGGCAGGCAGTCTATGAAACTTAGCTCCAATATATCACCAGGAAACCAGAAGTGGCACTGTGGCTCAAAGTGGTAGAGCACTAGCCTAGCAAAAAGAGCTCAGGGACAGTGTCCAGGCCTTGACTTCAAGCCCCACAACCAGCAACAACAACAAAAAGCATAATTATTTTTTAAAAATTCCAGGACAGGCTTTCTTCATACTTTCACTGTCAAGGGATTAAAAATTATAAAGTTTCCACTCTGTATGCAAAGGACAGGTTCTTTTCCAGAGACATGATTTGTGTTGTTTTTCTGGGATTGTAGAAGAAGGGGGAAGCTGTCTGTGTCTGGCTCAGCCAGCGAGACCGCATTTTCTATGTGCATCCTGAGTCCTTCTCCATGCTTCAGCACAGTTCTGGTGCGCAGTGCCATCCCTTGCTGAGTCACTGGGAATATCAATGGGTAGAAACTAACTTTCATGCATAGTCCCTGCCTGGGTCACCCCCTAGGGTGAGTTAAATCTTGGCTGTTAGAAACTGTTCTTATGCCAGGAAGACTAAGCCATATTTATTTTTACCAGGCCTCTCAGACTTTCTTGTTTGGAGTGAGAGATCCTGAAAAGCATGCCAGAATGGGTTGTTTGTCTCCCTTTTATTGTCCTCTGGGACATGTCTCTAGAAAAGTTGTAGGGGACTGCCAATTCTCGAGGGGTCTCAGAGACATTGGTTTCCTCAGAAACACCACCCCTTCCCTTCATCCTTCTAGGACGGTCCACAGAGCTGAATTTCTGGGATCAGAAGATTGCTCTGAATCAGACCATCACTAATAGCCTTTTCAAAGCAAACTCAGAGAGTGCTACAGAAACAAGATAGAAAGGGCCTTGGTTTTGATGAGATTGAGTTGGTAGAATTCTTCTGTAACAAAGGTATCACCCAACAACCTGAATTTCTAAGTGTGATTCTTCTGAAAGGACAACTACTTTGAAACAGTGGGCTTCAGTCAGTAGTAACTTTGCAGGCATGGAGTAGTCACCTGGAGACATTTTTGAGAGTGGATTCTGTTGGCATCTAGTGGGTAGAGGCCAAGGATTCTGCTAAATATCCTGTAGCAAGAATCCCAACCCCACACAACAAAGAACCTATCTGTCACATTAATCATGCTGAAATTGAGAAACTATTTTAACATATTAAAAACAGACTGCAAAGACTCATCTCTGTTGACTCTGTGTGTGTTTGTGTGCGCGCACGCGCTGATACTGGTACTAGTGCTTTAATTCAGGGCCTGGGTACTGTCTTTTCATTTTTATACTCAAGACTGATGATCTACCACTTGAGCCACAACTCCATTTCTAACTTTTTGGTGATTAATTGAACATAAGAGTCTCACAGATGAAGCCAGACCCTGGTGGCTCATGCTACTCAGGAGGCTGAGCTCTAAGTACCTTGGTTGAAGCCAGCCTGATTAGTGAAGTCTGTGAGATTCTTATCTCAAAAAAACTACCTAGAAAAAGCTGGAAGTAGCACATTGGCTCATCTGGTGGAGTGCTAGCCTTGAGTAAAAGAAGCTTAGGGACAGCCCTGACACACATACACATAGAAAAAAGAGTCTTCTAGACTTTTCTGCTCTGGCTAGCTTTGAACTGTGATCCTGGCTAGATTTGAACTTCAATCAAATAACTAGGATTACAGGAGTGAGCTACTGGTGCCTAGCTTCAACTTACTTTCTCGTTGAAAGTAATGCAAAAGTAAGAGAGGAGTTCTTAAAATTTGACAAGGATAAACAAGAAAGACAAAGCTAAAGGTTCTAAGGGAGTCCTGTATCGAGCTGTAGTATTTATCCATGCAGTAACTATTCACTAAGAGCATTCTGTCCCAAGCACTGTGGAGGCAGTGTGAACAGATACATTGAAACCCTGGCACTTGCAATGTGATGTTTGCAGGAAACTGTAAGTGCACATAGACATTATAAGAATAATCCTAGGGGGGGGGGGGCTGGGAAGGTGGCTCAGTGGTAGAGTGCTTGCCTTGCATGCATGAGGCCCTGGGTTCGATTCCTAAGTACCACATACACAGAAAAAGCTGGAAGTGGGTGCTATGGCTCAAGTGGTAAAGTGCTAGCCTTGAGCTGAAGAGCTCAGAACAGTGCCCAGGCCCAGAGTTCAAGCTCCATGACCAGCAAAAAAAAAAAAAAGAATAATCCTACAGGGAATGTGGTTTAGTGGTAGAGTGCTTGCCTAGCATGCACAAAGCCTTGGATTTGATTCCTCAGTACTACATAAACAGAAAAAGCTGGAAGTGGTGTTGGTGGTTCAAGTGGTAGAATGCTAGCCTTGAGCAAAAGCAGTTCAGGGACAGTGCCTAGGCCAAGTTCAAGCTCCAGGACTGGTTAAAAAAAAAAATCCTACAAATGAATTTAGTTGCAAATAATAGAGGCATTGAAGAAAAAGTAGAGGGATCTAGGGAAAAAGAGACTTAATTTAGATTTGGGGTATAAAGAAGGTCTGTCAGAGGCACTGACACTTCAGCTGAGTAAGAGCCATTGTGTAGGCTGGAGATATAGTTCAGTGGCTGAGCACTGGCCTAACACCTATGAGGTCATGGGTGGGATCTTTATGACAAAAGAAAAGAAAAAGCCAGGTGCCAGTGGCTCAAGCCGATATGGATCATGGTTCAAAGCCATCCTGGGCAAGAAAAACTGAGAAACTCTTACCTCCAATAAACCACCAGAAAACCAGAAGTGGTGCTGTGGCTCAAGTGGTAGAGTGCTAGCCTTGAGCTGAAGAGCTGAGGGATAGTGCCCAGGCCCTGAGTTCAAGCCCCATGACAGACCAAAAGAAAAAAGAAAAAAGTAAAGAAAAGAAAACATCATTAGGCTAAGAGTAGATGGGCAGAAGGAATAGTATGGACATAGGCCCTAAACCAAAAAAGAATCCATAGGACTTATGGAAAAGTATCATTGACTTTTTTTTTTTTTTTTTGCCAGTCCTGGGGCTTGAACTCAGGGTCTGGACACTGTCCTTGAGCTCCTTTTGCTCAAGGTTAGAGCTCTACCACTTGAGCCACAGTGATACTTCCAGCTTTTTCTGAGTAGTTGATTGTAGATAAAGCCTCTGCTTGGTCTGGCTTTCTTGGTCTCAGCTTTCTGAGTAGCTAGGATTACAGGTATGAGCCACCAGAAACTGGCAGTATCACCATTTTATCAATGGCATATTTTATCTAGGTTCAGAGGACAAGACTAGAGACTGGAAATAGTGAAATCCTCAGGAAATTGTGTTGTATTTCTATACTCTCTCTCTTTTTTTTTTTTTGGGTCCTGCCGTGGGGCCTGAGCTCTGGGGCTGGAAGCTGTCCCTCAGCTCTTCAGCTCAAGGCTAGGGCTGTACCACTTGAGCCACAGCGCACCATTTCCGGCTTTTTTTTTTTTTTTTGCTTATGTGGTGCTGAGGAATTGAACCCAGGGCCTTATGCATGCAAGGCAAGCACTCTACCACTGAGCCACCTTCTCAGCCCCTCTATACTCTCTTTAACTCTCCACACTACTACCATTTCCCAGTCACAATTTTTTGGGGGGGAGGGAAGGGGGGTTGGTCGTGGGGCTTGAACTTTGGGCCTGGGTGCTGCCCCTCAGCTCTTCAGCTCAAGGTGAGAGCCCTACCCCTCGAGCCACAATGCCACTTCCGGTTTTCTAGTGGTTTATTGGAGATAAGAGTCGCACAGAGTTTCCTACCTGGGCTGGCTTTGAACCTGGATCCTCAGATCTCAGCCTCCTGAGTAGCTAGGATTACAGGCATGAACCACCAGTGCCCGGCTGTGCCAACATTTTTATGTTCCAGCTCAGCAGTGGTATTTGAGTCAAGATCTGAGACATGTTTCTGATTTTGTTCCTTGGCCTAGCTTGGGGCATACCCTGAAAGGTGGGACTTTCCAGAATATTTTTATCTCCTGAAAGCTTGATAGTCACACCTCTAGCACAGGTAAATAGAGCCCTTGCAACAGCAAATACTTTATTGTAGCAGTAAAGGTAAATTTAGAATAATGGCTAAATACACAGATAATAAAGAAATGGTCACTTTATAACATATGAGTCAAAATCCTTCTAAATAGTCTCTGTCTCCAAATTGTTCTTTACCTAGCAACTAGAGACTTCTTTAAAAACATAAGTGGGATCGTACTGCTATTGGGCATAAAACTTCTTACTGTATTTGTATTATATATAGAATACATCTTTGCTTTTTTTTTTTTTTTTTTTTGCTGCCAGTTCTGGGGCTTGAGCTTAGGGCCTGGGCACTGCCCCTGAGCTTCTTTAGCTCAAAATTAGCACTTTAGGCTGGGTGCTGGTGGCTTATGTCCATAATCCTAGCTATTCAAGAGGCTGAGATCTGAGAATCGAGGTTCAAAGCCAGCCTGGGCAGGAAAGTCTGCGAGACTCTACTCTCCAATTAACCACCAGAAAACCAGAAGTGAAGAGCAGAGGGACAGCACCTTATGTGTTACTGTTTTTACTCTAAATGCTGTTTTCTTAGATCTCCTCAGGCTGACCTCAGCTCACCATGCTTTATCCTATTTTGTTTGCTTCATGGCATTTATCATGGTTTTTTTTTTTTTTTTTTTTTTTTTTTGTCGGTCGTGGGGCTTGAACTCTGGGCCTGGGCGCTGCATTTATCATGTTTTGAAATAATCTTATTTGTTGTTATATGTTTATTGCCTCCCTTTCACAACAGTGGAGTAGGGTCTGATTAACCTGTTTTTATACTTTAAAATCATGTTTAGAGCTGGGAAGGTGGCTCAATGGAAGAGTGCTTACCTTGCATGCATGAAGCCCTGGCTTCGATTCCTCAGCACCACATAAGCAGAAAAAGCCAGAAGTGGCACTATGGCTCGAGCAGTAAAGTGCTTGCCTTGAGCTGAAGAGCTGAGGGGCAGCGCCCAGGCCCAGAGTTCAGGCCCCATGACCAAAAATAAATAAATAGATAGATAGATAGATAGATAATATAATAAAAATAAAACAAAATCATGTCTGCTACATATTGCTCAAGAATTATTTTTTTGTTAGATGACTAGAGTAGGAAAGAAAGAGAGAGAGAGGGCTGGGCTGTAGCTCTGTGGCAAAGCGCTTACCTAGCAAGTGCAACGTCCTGAGTTCAATCCCCAGTACCAAAAAAGAAAAGACAGAGAGAGAGAGAGAGAGAGAGAGAGAGAGAGAGAGAGAGAGAGAGAGGAAGGCAGGGAGGGAGGGAGGAAGGAAGGAAGGGGAAAACAACCCTTTAAAGAGAGTTGGCATGGCTCAGTTGGTAGAGCACTAGCCAATGAGTGAAAGCAGCAGGTACCAAGTACAAGTCCCAGTCTCAGACCTATTAAAAAATTGAGAGTGTAGCCGGGCGCTGGTGGCTCACGCCTGTAATCCTAGCTACTCAGGAGGCTGAGATCTGAGGATCACGGTTCAAAGCCAGCCCGGGCAGGAGAGACCATGAGACTTCTATCTCCAATAAACCACCAGAAAACCGGAAGTGGCGCTGTAGCTCAAGTGGTAGAGCGCTAGCCTTGAGCTGAAGAGCTGAGGGACAGCGCCCAGGCCTGTAGTTCAAGCCCCATGACCGACAAAAAAAAAAAAAAAAAATTGAGAGTGAACAAGCCAGAAAGGGGGGGAGGGAGGGAAAGAGAAAGGGAGAGGGAGAAGGGAGAGAGAGAGAGAGAGAAAGAGAGAGAGAGAGCCAGGCTAGGTCAGGAAAAGGTCAAGTTAAGTAGTAAGGTCCCTAACTTTATGAAGCTCCTAATCTGGCAAGGATTTACAAAGCAATGATAGTGTAATAGGCATTTGTATAAAGGATTGTGGAAACTGAAGAGAGGAGATTCTTAAGTTTGAGGTAATGGGAGTTGAATGCAGGGAAATTTTCAATATAAAAGAAAGAGGAAATGGGACTGGTACATTCCACATGGAAGGAATGGCATAATCTCTCAAAAATGGCAGCCATATTCAAAGACTGCTCCATAGTTTTGTGTGGCTAGAAGAACATGGGATGACTCATGAAAGCCCAAAGGGAGATAATGCCCAGGGCTGATGATTGATACCTGTAATTCTAGCAGGTTGGGGAGCATTGTAGTTCAAGTCCCAACCTGGACGAAAGTTAGCAAGAAGCCACTTAACCAGTAACTGGATGTGTTGTTGCATGTCGCATGATCTTGGCTGCTCACTAAGTGTAAATAGGAGGATCATAACTCCTGGCCAGCTCAGGCATAAATAAAAGACCTAGTCCCAAAATAACTAAAGCAAAAAGAGCTATGGGTGTGGTTCAGCGACAAAGCATTTGCCTAGCAAACATAGTTCTGGAGTTACAACAACAACAAAAGGAGTTCTTAACTTAATTATCATTGCCAAAAATCATTTCATACGATTTCCATATGTCTTTCATACATTTTATATTTGTTTATTCAATGAATACTTCCAGAGTTCTTACAAAGAACAAGGGAGAGATTGTACAATTCTTGTTTGTTTTTTTTTTAATTCACCTTTCTATTTTACCTCGTACTGTATACTATCATGATATTTTTCCAAGGAGGCCAGTAGGCTAGGAAGTGGATTAACAACTGGTTTTCTTTACCTGATATCTAAAATTTTACTATCCTAAGAAAGCTTAATAAGTTAACTTAAATATCACTAAGAAAATATTCCTAATAGAGCAAAAGGGTTGCTATGTCAGGTCAGAGCCTAGATTTTATGAAGTCTAGGTTTATGCCTCTGATCATGCTAAGTCATAGAAAGCAGACACCTTCCAATGCCCCCTTGGAAACACTGGACCATTACATGCTAGATTCTAATTTCCCTTTAGGATTACATAGGCTAAGCTTCCATAGATATACTCAACCTCATTTTGAAGTTTTATAGATATTCATCCTTTCTGATAAGTTACTTAGGTTACTAAAGCATATATTTATGTATACACATATGAAAGGTTCCCTATGCTGCCCAGACTGGTTTCAAAGTCATGATCCTCCTATTTCAGCCTTCCAATTAGCTGTTATTATAGGTGGGTGACATGGTACCCAGACCCAACAAACTGTTTTGTTGGTGTGTGTCTATGTGTGTGTGCCAGTGTTGGGACTTGAACTCAGGGCCTAGAAGCTGCCCCTAAGCCTTTTTGCTCAAGGCTAGCAATCTGGAACTACAGCTCTACTGCTATTTTTTTTTTTTTTTATGATTAATTGCAGATAAGAATCTCATGGATTTTCTGGCTTGCTTCCAACCTCAATCCTCAAATCTCAGCCTCCTAAGTAGCAAGATTATCAAAACAAAACAGAATATTTCCCAATTGAAACCCCTTTGTATAACTACTTAAAGAAAAAATTTAAAAAGTAACCTAGAAAAACATTAAAATAAGTACAAATTTACAAATCTGTCTTACATTTACCAACTTCAAGTTTTAAATCATTCACCTTTATTCTGACTTTCAGTAATGTTTAATCTATCTTTCTGGACGGGGGGAAGTTTATAATAGCATGTAAAATGTGTTTCCTGATCTTAAACAACTGGAGTCCACAAAAGAGATACTCATAAACAAATGAATATAGAATGGTAAGTACTTTAAAAAAGGTGCACAAGTAATAATTGACTCCTTGGGGATTTGATAAGCTTTTATAGAGAGGGTAATATTTAGCCTAGATCTTATTAGACATGCAGTTTCTACGCAGAAAACAATGCCCAGCTCCTAGGCTGGTCTTAAGCTTCTGGGATCAAGTGACTTTTCCCATATCAGTTCCTGAGTTATCTGGATTATCCGTATATGCTGCTAACACCTGGTTGATACATTTATTATATGAATTGGTTACTATGAGGCAACCCCAAATCCTATAGATTGGATGGCCTTTATATTCTAGACTTTTTTCATGTGTGTGTTGATCCTGGGACTTGAACTTGGGGCCTGGGCAGTGTCCACAAACTTTTTGTGCTCAGGGCTAGGGCTCTACCACTTGAGCTAAAGCTCTACTTCTGTATTTAATAGGAGAAAGAAAGAAGAAAATGAATAAAGAAACTACTTTCAAACTATATGAATGTGTAATTCCAACTCTTTGCAGCATTTATACACATTAATAAGGTATATGTTTGTAATTGCCTTTGAGCTCCAATTTGTTTTTTTTTTTAATTTTTTTATTGTAAAGATACTATACAGAGTCCAATTTGCTTTTAAACCTACAATTTAAGGCACTTTTTTGTTTCCTCTATTTCTCTTTTCATTTTTTTTGGTGTAGTATGGGTTCTGAAGTCATGATTGCTAGACAGGTGCTCTACCTCTTTTTTTTTGGAGTCTGGTCGTGGGGACTGAACTCTGGGCCTGGGCACTGTCCCTCAGCTCTTCAGCTCAAGGCTAGAGCTCTACCGCCATAGCGCCACTTCCGGCTTTTTTCTTTTTGCTTATGTGTTGCTGAAGAATCAAACCCAGGGCCTCATGCATGCAAGGCAAGCTCTCTACCACTGAGCCACTTTCCCAGCCCCAAGGTGCTCTACCTCTTGAGCCATGTTTCCAGCCCTTAATCACTTTCTCATAATGCATTAGTGATTCTTAACTGCCTGATAGTTTGTGAACATTTCTTTTTATTTGCAAATTCCCCCAAAGCTCTGATCTCTTGAGTTATGTGGAAGTTCAAAATGCCTTTTCTGTAGATAGCATTTTTAATTTAAATCTGTTAATCCCAGACTGTGGAATCATATTTAGTTTTTACTTTGCTCTTCTGGAAGTTATTAAGTCTATTAATAAAAGCCTGTTATTGGGAGGGGTATGATAAATGAGAAAGAGAACATAGATAAATATAGTCACCATACTCAATGTCCATATGGGAACAGGGAAGTGGGGAACGTGATATGATTGGTAGGGAAGGGGTAGGTAGGAGGGAGAGGGAGGATGAGGGATGATAAGATGCATTGAACACATAAATGGACATGTCAAAGTGCAATCTCCTTGTACAACTGTTTGTAGATTAAAAAAAATAAATTGGAATAAAAAAGAAAGAAAAACCTAGTAACTCAGCACAAATTTCATGACCTGCATTTCTTAGTAGCTACTTTGCCTTTAGCATCTTTTCTGCTTGATGACTTGATAAAAGCTTGTCCTAGTTTCTTGAACCTGTTTTGCAGCAATAATTTAGCCTTTTTTTTTTTTTTTTACTGATAGTTTCCCTGAGGTTTAAAACTATGTAGTACATTTACATTGCATTACATTTTATGCAGTCTTTAATATCTTTCCTATTACTAGGCCCCCTGCAAAGCCAACGATCTGTATTAATTTTCTTTTTCTTTCTTTTCTTCTTCTTTTTTTTTTTTGGGTCCGGTTGTGGGGCCTGAACTCTGGGCCTGGGCACTCTCCCTCAGCTCTTCAGCTCAAGGCTAGTGCTCTACCAATTGAGCCAGAATGCCATTTCCGGCTTTTTTCTTTTTGCTTATGTGGTGCTGAGGAATCAAACCCAGGGCCTCATGCATGCAAGGCAAGCACTCTACCACTGAGCCACCTTCCCAGTCCTCTATTAATTTTCTATTTCTAAATTCAGAAATTATAATCTTACAAATGGTCATATCCATACAGCCTCTCTCATAGATGTTTTTCCCATTGTTTTCAGTTTAGTGTTTTTATTTCTTATGCCTTTAACATCTTGTCTTCTTTTTTTGGTCAATTTCTTTCTTTTCTTTTCTTTTTTTTGGGGGGGAGGGTCCGGTTGTGGGGCCTGAACTCTGGACCTGGGCGCTGTCCCTCAGCTCTTCAGCTCAAGGCTAACACTCTACCACTTGAGCCACAGTGCCACTTCCGGCTTTTTTTCCTTTTGTTTATGTGGTGCTGAGGAGTCGAACCCAGGGCCTCATGCATGCAAGGCAAGCACTCTACCACTGAGCCACCTTCCCAGCCCTTTTCTTTCTTTTTTTCTTTACTTTTTTCTTTTTCTTTTTGGTTGGTCATGGGGCCTGAACTCTGGGCCTGGGCGCTGTCCCTCAGCTCTTCAGCTCAAAGCTAGTGCTCTACCACTTGAGCCACAGTGCCACTTCCAGCTTTTTCTGCTTATGTGGTGCTGAGGAATCAAACTCAGGGCCTCATGCATGCAAGGCAAGCACTCTACTACTGAGCCACCTTCCCAGCCCTTCTTGGTCAATTTCATATCACTTGGTTCTCTTCAGGATTGTGGAGTTCTGACTTATTGTTCTGTCTGGGTGTGATTATTTGTTCTGGTAAATTTTCTAGAAGCATGGTAATTTAGGAAAATGAAAAAAATCCATTTCAACAGAAAGATTACATTTTTTTTTAGTTAACATTCAACAGAATCACAAAAACGCACTTCATTTTTTTTACAAATTCTTGTGTATTTCCATTCTGCCTAAGAATGATATCATAATGTGTGAAAAATTTCTTTCACAATGGATATGTTGCCAAAATCTAGTATTATGTAATCTGTGTCTGAACAGAAATAAAACAGTAGCAGGTTCTTCATGGGAAGAAGAAACATTGCTAGGTGATCACATCTTCCATTCTTAGTTTTCAAGTTATAGTACACGGCCATTAGAGGAAAAACTTAAGAATATAGAAAAATGTAAAATAGAAAAAATAAAGTCAGTAATTCCACTACCCAGAAAACTGTTTCTATGAAAGCCCAAATTTTATTGAAGCCAATATCTAGCCACCTCCTAAGCCTTTCTAAATCCTCCTCTTTGACAAACTGGGACTTTCTGAGTAGAAGACACAGTGTAAATAGAAGGATCCTTAGGACTTTTATGGAAGGGATGGGACTGTAGGAAAAAACCTACAAATTGCTCCAGAGATGACATCTTGTTCTTATTTAGCTTTCTTTGAGTCATTAACAGTCAGGCGCCACTGATGCTGAAACTTATCATTATTATAACCACAAATGGGTTAATGCTCAAACAAAGCTATATTCTTGGGGCTTGTTCCCAGCTTCACCACATAGACCCCAATACCTTCCAAATCCCAAGATAATGCTCCATAAATAAGAGGATGTCAAATATGTAGCCTGGACTTAAAATTCTCTTCTTTTATCTGTGAGCTTCCATTTGCTAGCAGGGCAGGGCAAAAAAGAAAATAAATAAATAAATAAATAAACACCAAGCCAACAACTCCTAAAATAAGAGGCTATGTGGTTTAGTGGTCAGACCACTAGCCTGGATGTTAGCATAGTTGAGAATCAGTTCCAGCCCTCCCACTGACTGGATGGATGACACTAGACAAGTCATTTTGTGCCTTTTGCCTCAGTTTCCCTACTTAAAAAAGGGAGAAATGCCTAAGTTTTCTGGGGATATATGACTGACATCTGCAAATAGCAGTAGGTTGCTTGGGAATAAAGTCCTTTGTAAATTATATAGTGTTTATTGATATCATAATAATAAGCCACAGTTATGAAATTTATAACTCCTCAAGCTTCATGAGAAGAGTGGAAGAGACAAATTTTTAGATGGAATTTTCAGGACTTCACACGAATTTCAACATAGTAAACTCATTACCTCAAAACACTAAACACAGCTCCTAGTTTGGCTTTGTTCCTTCCTTTTTACCACATCCAAAGTCAGTGTGACTCACAGGAGCCTAGAATTGAGACACATATACAATTTTAAGGGAAAGAGAGAATTAGAAGGTTTGAGGCTCCTTGCTGGAGGAGGCTAAGAATAGGCCCCTCAGAACACAAAGAGAAGAACCTTCTGTTTTCTTCTCCTCCCAGTGTAGGTGGTCTACTGGTTTCCTAGGCATTCCTTTGATGGCATGATTTTTGTTTTCTTTCTTAAAAAAAAAAACAAAAAAACCCCCAAAACCCCATCTAGTTGGAGGGTGAGGGCACTTACACTTACTTTTTTTTTTTTTTTGGTCGGTTGTGGCTGAACTCTGAGCCTGGGTGCTGTCCCTCAGCTCTTCAGCTCAAGGCAAGTGCTCTACCACTTGAGCAACAGCGCCACTTCCAGCTTTACTTTTTTATGTTTTTAAAGTGAGGACACAGTGTCTTTTGCAGCTAGTGTCTTTTGAGACAGTAGCTACAGATCTTTTACCTATTGTTGGGAGTGGAGGGGAGCAAAAAGAAGTAATCTGGGAACTTGAAAATTGATAAATACTCTTCCTTCTTTTTTTTGTCGGTCCTGGGGCCTGAACTCTGGGCCTGGACGCAGCTCAAGGTGAGTACTCTACCACTTGAGCTACAGCGCCACTTTCGGTTTTCTGGTGGTTTATTGGAGATAGGAGTCTCATGGTCTTTCCTACCTGGGCTGGCTTTGAACCGCGATCCTCATATCTCAGCCTCCTGAGTAGCTAGGATTACAGGCGTGAGCCACCAGCCACCATTCTTCCCTCTTGAACAGTTGGGAATGTGTGTTTGTGTGCCTATGTCTGTGTATGGATTTAAAACTTGTCATTTGGGAAGGATATCAAATAGTAAGGGATAAGAATAGAAGAACTGTGGGGAGGAATTTGAGAGGAAATAGCAATTATCTCACAGAAGATTAATGAGCATCCTTTGTGTCCAGCCCTGTCATAGGCTAAAAGACATCCTTGACCTCAAGCAGCAGCCAAGATACAATGTGCACGTGGAAGCACTTTGTAGCAACTTAAGGTTGTATATGCTAAAAGAGAGAAAAACAGGTAATGGGAAAATTAAGAGTGCTCACGGGTGGGAACTATTATTGTCAGGTTAACAGCTGTATGAAGCAGGAATCCTTATGAATTTCAGAAATTTCGGATACAGATGGCGGATAGTAATCATTGGACTTCAGGAAATATAACAAATTCAGAGGATTCTACACCTCAGATCCTCTAAAAACCATGTCCACAAGAAGTCGAGGCCCAAAGTAAACCTGGAAGGCCGAGAACCGACCGCCGCTCCCGGAACTTGCGTGGTCGGCAGCGCGTTGCGCTCCGGAGACTGTTCGCGTGACACCGTCTCCCCTTCCCATCCCGCCTCCCGCCTCACCGGTGCCATGGTAACGGCGAGACTGCATCCTGGGTTCCGGAAGTCGGGAGCTGGAGCTGCCGGGGTCAGAGGATGCTGAGTCCTGAGCGCCTCGCTCTACCGGACTACGAGTATCTGGGTAGGAGCTTCCTTCCCCCTCGGGCCGGAAAGTAGTGCAAACAAGTTACGCTGAAGTCTGTGGAGGAGGCGGGGGCCGGGGTGGAGTAGGAAAGTGGGTCCGGGTAGACTGGGGCGGGCCGGAGAGTTGGGGGTTCCAGGGCCTGAGCCTGCAATGTAAGGCCGCACGAGGAGGAAAAATGGCATGTGGGGAGTACAGACTGTCTGAAACGGACTGGCCGGAACTTAGGCAAGGTTGTTTTGTGTTCACAACAAGGCAGTTGAGAATTTGGGGCTCGGTTGAGATTACTAAGAAGCTGGTAGTGCAGTCAGTACAGAACACAAGGCACCCCGTTATTCGCCCCATAAATAATCTCTAACCGTCATCGTGACATTATCATTTGAGCTTTTATATTACTATTACGGCTCAGCATTTTGTATGCAGCGTTCTTCATTTGAATCTTCTCAATAGCTCTGGGAGGAATTACTGTGGTTCCTTCCATCTTACAGATGGAGAAGCTAAGGCTGAAGAGGTAGGTAACTCGCATAAATAAGTTAGAAAAAGCAGTACAAGGATCTGAGCCTGCTTTTTCCACTCCAGGACTTGACTCTTTGTTGTTGTTGTTGTTTGTTTCTTAAGTCCTGTTTACTTTGTCATATCTCTTTGCATTTTGAATTTAACATCCACCATCAGGGAGACCATGTGCTGTTTGTCTGTCTGATCTTGGCTTACCTAACTCAACATGATCTGTTCTACTTCCACACATTTCCTTGCAAATGCCATTTATTTTGTCCTTTCTAATGGCTGCATAATATTCCATGGTATATAGGTACCACAATTTTTGGATCCACTCATCTGTGGTGGGGCATCTGTGTTGTTTCCAGAACTTGACTCTTGACTGAGCTCTTGAACTAAGGCAAAGGTTGTAATATTCTACTTTATTGAGCACTTCTGAGTGTGTAAGGCCTTTACTTCATGAGAACACCCATGTATATGCACCTATATATTCACATACATGAAAAATCCAGACATATTTGTACAAGATGGAGAGGGAGAAGGTGTACTGGTCCTGGAGATTGAACTCAGGGTCTGGGTGCTGTCCCTGAGATTTTTTTTTTCTTTTTTTTTTTTGTCGGTCGTGGGGCTTGAACTCTGGGCCTGGGCGCTGTCCCTCAGCTCTTCAGCTCAAGGCGAGCGCTCTACCACTTGAGCTACAGCGCCACTTCCGGTTTTCTGGTGGTTTATTGGAGATAGGAGTCTCACGGTCTTTCTTGCCCGGGCTGGCTTTGAACCGCGATCCTCAGATCTCAGCCTCCTGAGTAGCTAGGATTACAGGCGTGAGCCACCAGCGCCCGGCTGAGATTTTTTTTTTTCTTAAGTTTAACACTTTACCACTTTGAGCCACAGTGCCGCTTCTGGTTTTCTGGTGGTTAATTGGTGATAAGAATCTCACAGACTTTCCTGCCTGGGTTTGCTTCTAACCAAGATCCTCATCTCAGCTTCCTGAGTAACTAGGATTACAGGCATGAGCCACTGGCACCTAGCCTTGTCCTGAGCTTTTGTGCTCAAGGCTAGTGTTTTACCACTTGAGCCAAAGCTCCACTTCCAGCTTTTCACTGATTAATTGGAGATAAAGAGTTTCATGGACTTTCCTGACTGGGCTGGCTTTGAACTGCAATCCGTAGATCTCAGCCTCTAGAGTAGTTAGGATTATGAGTGTGAGTCACCAGCAGCCAGCTCACTCATTGTTTTTATGAGGTAAGGGACTCCAGGCTGGCCTTAAACGATGATCTTTTCCATCTGTGCCTCTTGAGTAGCTAGGATTACAAGTGTGAGCCACTAACCCCGGTTTTTTTTTTTTTTTTAATGTAAAGAGGTTTAGGTAAAAGTCTTCTCCAACTCTTGTGTATTTATGTCTTGATATTGTGGCTTGAACTTGTGCTTTTTGCTTGTCTTTCACTTGGCTTTTTTGCTCAGTGTTGGAGCTCTTCTACTTGAGCCACATCTTTACATCTGGTTTCTTGTTTATTAATTGGAGATAAGAGTCTCATAGATTTGTCTCTTGGGGCTGTCTTCTTCAGACCCCAACCTCCTGAGTAGCTAGGATCCTAGTGTGAGCCATCAGTGTTCTTCATTTCCTCCAGTCTGTCATGTTCCCAGCCACTCCTCAGCTCTTCCCACCTCTTACTTAACCACTCTTACTATTTTCCTGGGTGTCCTTCCAGAGTGACTTTATCATGTACCTAAGAGAGCGTAACATATAGTGCACATGTTTTTCATTTAATAATTGCAGAATAATATCTGTATCAACAAAATGCTTTGGTGTTCCTTAAAATTTTTAATTTTTAGTTACATAGTACTTAAATAATTTATTTAACCAATTCCATACTGGTGGATAATGACTTGTTTATAGCTTTATTTTTTCTCCTATTATTACAAACACCTCTAGGAACAACCTACAGTTTTGTTCTTTTGCAAGTGTGTCTGCCAGGATAAATCCCACTGAGTGGAATTGGTATGTCAAGAGTATTCACTTATGGAATATCAATAGATATTGCTCTGTTGCCCTTCATAAGGGTTAGATCGGGGCTGGGAAGGTGGCTCAGTGGTAGAGCGCTTGCCTTGCATGCATGAGGCCCTGGGTTCGATTCCTCAGTACCACATAAGCAAAAAAGAAAAAAGCCAGAAGTGGTGCTGTGGCTCAAGTGGTAGAGTGCTAGCCTTGAGCTGAGGAGCTGAGGGACAGCGCCCAGGCCCAGAGTTCAGGCCCCACGAACAGACCCCCCCCCAAAAAAAGGGTTGGACCATTTTATACTATACACCAACAGTGTAAAACAATGCCTGTTTTCCATGATCTTGGATTTTTTTCAGCCTGTGAAATGAAGTAGAATTTAAAAAAAAACAAGTTTAAAGACTACTTGGCTTTTGTAAGATACATGTATATACATATATATGTATATATATATATATATATATATCCATACAAATAGACACACGTAGACATACACACCCATATATACAGCAGAGTGGGTATGTTTGTTGGGGGAGAGTTTAAGGAGTGACCACAAATAACAGTATTGTATATTTTATATATTTGTCTCATTTGCCTAGCATTCAATAAATGTATAAAACATTTAAATATTAGTACATGGCTCAGTTCTTGGGTGTTTTCTGTGTGAATCATATGTCTCAAAGGCTTGGTGTATTTGGTATACTGGTGACTTAGTAAGTAGAACTTGGTGATCTCTTCCTAGTGGCTTATGTGGAAGATTAACTCAGTGACAATATTGACTTGGAATTTATAAAGAGATTCAGTCTCAGGTTGTTAGAAGAAGCAGTAGTGTTCATGGAATCCCACCATCCACTAATACTTGTATCCTGGACAAATATTCCTTAGGCTCTGTTGCATAGTGAAGTGTCTCACCTTGCTGTACCATTCATCATCTGGCCACTCACAAGTACTCTAAGCAGAATTACTTTCTTCCTTGGCTTCTTCATGATCCAACAAACCATGCAACTTTGCTGAAATGTGTTCAGTAGAGAACCATCCTTGCCTGTAATGATTAGGTTTCTTTTAGTGGCAGGCTGTTTTGAAGCACTCAGTCTCGGTTTAATAACCATTTAAAACACTGTATTTGGGTGGTTTACACAGGTGGTTTGGAGTTCAGGGCTAATCCGGGCTACAATAGTTACAGCCTGTCTAAAACAAACAAAGAATAAAAATAAATTTAAAAAAATGAAAGCACTCTCCAGAGATTAGATTATCCTTCCTGATTTAAGAATTTATGTGTTTGTAGGCTTAAAAAATTTGTTTTTACAAATCATAAAGTTTATTGCATGTGAATAAAACACATATAGCAAGAAAACAATTGCAGAGACAGGAAAATCCTTGGCATTCAGTGAAATGAAAAGTTAAAGGGGAGTACCCCTTGGTAAGTATATTTTAGGTTTATATATTATAGTAACAGCTGTACAGTGTCTATGGGTAACTTCTTTCTACCTGCCTGCCAGATACTATATTTGCCTTTTCAACTATTAGTGAAGAAACAACATTTCATCATGTTGGGTAAATGGATCCTTTCCCCACTTATTTGTGGATTAGGATTCTGTAATCCTGGCATGGCATGATTTAGGATCTTGAGATTATCATTGAAGAAGAACTCAATGGTGATTATGTTGGAATCAAAATTACTTCAGCCGGGCGCTGGTGGCTCATGCCTGTAATCCTAGCTACTCAGGAGGCTGAGATCTGAGGATGGTGGTTCAAAGCCAGCCCGGGCAGGAGAGACCGTGAGACTCCTATCTCCAATAAACCACCAGAA
This sequence comes from Dipodomys merriami, assembly GCF_024711535.1. Taxonomy (NCBI): domain Eukaryota; kingdom Metazoa; phylum Chordata; class Mammalia; order Rodentia; family Heteromyidae; genus Dipodomys; species Dipodomys merriami. The sequence goes on along the minus strand of NW_027203493.1, from coordinate 7,466,977 downwards.
AACCAGAAGTGGCGCTGTAGCTCAAGTGGTAGAGCGCTCGCCTTGAGCTGAAGAGCTGAGGGACAGCGCCCAGGCCCAGAGTTCAAGCCCCACGACCGACAAAAAAAAAAAAAAATTACTTCATCAAAATGTAGTAATAGAGAGAGGAGAAACAGTTCAAGAGCTTGAAATAAAACCTAGAAAGAAGCCAGGTGCCAGTGTCTCACACCTGTAATCCTAGCTACTCAAGAGGGCTGAGATCTGAGGATTGCAATTTGAAGCCAGGAAAGTCTGTGACACTCTTTATCAATCCAATTCAACACCAAAAAGCCAGAAGTTGCACTGTGGCTCAAATGGTAGAATGCTAGACTTAAAAGCTCAGGGATAGCGCACCCAGGACCTGAGTTCATAGCTTTGGACTGGTGTGCATGCGTGTGCAAACACACACACATACACACACACTCCAGAAAGATTTCCAGCTTTATGAGAGGTTACTTATGGGAAACATCTGCCAGAGGCCAGGGTGTGTCTGTGTATCTGGTTGGGTGTGAAGAACTGTCCGGAGCTGAAGGGCAGCCTGTTCAGGACCCAGGTTTGCAAAACACAATCACCTAGGTGATGACTGAGTGTAAGTAAGAGGGTTGTGAGGTTTATTTTTTACTCACCTAATTTGGTGAAATGCTTACCTTCTCTCATGCTCCAAGTTGGCTCTTCTTTTGCTTGGAACCTGCTTATTCTCCCTAAGGTTGGTAATGGGCTGGTGAAATTAGTCCCCCTAGAAATCATCATTGCCTTTCTTCTTTGGGGTCTGTTCATTCAGAGAAATCATAATAAATGGATAGGTTTTTTTTTTTTAAAGGCTTAGTTTTCTTTTTAAAATAAATTGTCATCTTTCCTTTTTTTTCAATACTGGGGTTTGAATTCAGGGACTCATGCCTGCTATATTATCATACTGTATCATACTGCTTGAGCAATGCCTCCTCTTTTTGCTCATTATTTTTTTGGGTTTTTTTTTGGGGGGGTCCGGTCATGGGGTCTGAACTCTGGTCCTGGGCACTGTCCCTCAGCTCTTCAGCTCAAGGCTAGCGCTCTACCATTTGAGCCACAGCGCCACTTCGGGCTTTTTTCTTTTTGCTTATGTGGTGCTGAGGAATTGAACCCAGGGCCTCATGCATGCAAGGCAAATGCTCTACCACTGAGCCACCTTCCCAGCCCTTGCTCATTATTTTTTAGATAGGGTCACATTAGCTTTTTTACCTGTGTTGGCCTTGAACTGCAATCCTACTGCTCTCAGCCTGCTGAGTAGCTAGGATTATGGACATGCACCACCAGTGCCCAACTCTTTTCTGCTTTAAAGCTATAGTAGTTTTTTTGGAGGGGTACTGGTACTAAAATTTGATATACTGTATTTTTTTTAACGCTTTCTATATTTCATACATAAGTGAGGCTTAGAAAGGCAGACTTCTTTGTACAAGGTCATACTGGCATTGATGCTGGAATTCAAACTAGGTTTGTCAATTCTATAGCATGTGTTTTTCCAAAAAGATAAAACCGATGTTGGCTGAAAGGACGGTGATCTTGTTTCTCTGTTAAAGATGAAACTCTTCTTTTTCTTTCTTTCCTTCCTTCCTTTCCCTCCCTCCCTCTCTTCTCCCTTCCTTCCTTCCTTCCTTCCTTCCTTCCTTCCCTCCCTCCCTCCCTTCTCTCTCTCTCTCTCTCTTTCTTGCTTTCTCTTTCTTCCTCCCTCCCTCCCTCCCTCCCTCCCTCTCCTCTTTCTCCCCCCCCCATTTCTTTCTTTGTCATAGGGCTTGAACTGTCTGGGCTGGGGCACTGTCTCTTAGCTCTTCAGCTCAAGGCAAGTACTCTACCACTTAAGCCACAGTGCCACTTCTGGTTTTCTGGTTGTTAATAAAACTCTCACGGGCTTTCCTGCCCAGGCTGGCTTTGAACTGCAATCCTCAGATCTCAGCCTCCTGAGTAGCTAGAATTACAGGTGTGAGACATTGGTGCCCAGCTTCTTTTTTTCTTTTAATGCTAGAATTAAATTTAGGGCCTCATATGCTAGGCAAACACACTAAACTACATCTCCACCCAAGGTGGAGCTCATAAACAGCTCATTAGATACCAGTAAGCGTCCTGAGAATACGATTTTTTTTTTCATTGTTAGTGTGGAGCCCAGAGCATTGCTCATATTAAGCAAACATTCTGCCTTTGAGCCACACCTCAGCCCCAGCAGAACTGATCTTACTTACTCATCTTCTGTACCCTCCTTTCACAGTGTAGACACTTCATACATAGATACTAAGTGGAATAAGAATACTCTGGCCTTAGGGTGCCCCAAATGTAAGTACCTGACAGCAATAACCAAGATTTACTAAGAACACACTGTGTGTATCAGGAACTTCCTAAGTGTTTAACATGTATTGATGCTTAGGAGGATAGTTTCATTTGTTATAGGAAACTATAGCACAGTGATACTGAACAACTAGTTAATAAGTGGTGGAAACAGAATTTGAATGCAGCAGTCTGATTCAAGTCCACATCATTAAACTCTGTTCTATAAATACCTTGAGCAACTTCAAAAATGGAGTCTTCAACCATATGAGCCCATACATGGATCCTGGAATAAGTTAGTTGACTCTACACAACCTTTTTAACCTTTCTGCCCATGAGGGGGCATCCTAGGAATCAGGATGGACCAGGGAATGGTAAAATTCCAGTTTGTTCTTCCCTCTAGATTCTTCTCAGGCAGGCAGTGAGGAAGATAATTTACAAGGCATTTGGAAGAGTTTTATTGACAATAATCAACATGCTTTGGGTAATTGTGTGACATTGAAGAAGTTGCTTTATCTCTCTGTGTCCTGGTTATATCTTATCTATAAAATGTGATAACTAGAACTTACTGTGGTAGATGCTGGTGGCTCACACCTGCAGTCCTAGCTACTCAGGAGGCTGAGATCTAAGGATTGTCGTTCAAATCTCCAGTCAACCACCAGAAAACCAAAAGTGGAGCTATGGCTCAAAGTGGTAGAGCTCTAGCCTAGAGCAAAAAGCTCAGGGACTGTACCCAGACCCTGAGTTCAAGCCCTATGACTGACAAAAAATACAACAGCAGCAAAAAAACTTACTTTATGCCTGGAAACATTTAGAGCTGAGTCCAGCTGCTGTGTGTTTGTGTACATTGCAAAAGAGGCTCTACAGAGAAGAATAAGGTATCATTCTGATAGAGCACCTGTAGATGCTAAATAAATATTAACTACTACTAGTATATTTTTAATAAAAATAGGTAATATATCAATGAGAACTATGAAATATGCCTTTCAGGTTTCCTACTGCGGGGGGGGGGGGAGGGGGGTGCGAATTTTGACTCCCTACCCCAGCTTTGACTTTATACCTTGTTCACACTGAGCTCATACTTTCCACAGGCTGTTCCTAGTTAGTGAACCTGCAGGAAAGACCCACTTAGTAAGATGTGGGATTGTGTGGACAATCACAGTTGAAGACCCTTTCCCCCACTTCTCTAGCACTATGAAATCCTTCCTTTTTTCCCCTTTCCTAGGGTCAGACCTGCACCAAGATTTCTCAGGTCTCCTAGGCTCCTCCAGCTCCTTTCTTATTTTCTGTCAAGGGTGTTTCCCTTGGTATATCTCTTGCATGTCCAATCCTGTCTTGGGGTGCTTCTCAAAGTTCTGAACTAAGACAATATCCACCACTCATGGACATAGTCCCTTCTAGCCCCAGGGTTGATATGGTTTAAGTCTTGGCAAAGGTTCTGACATGGGACTCTTGCTCTGTGGAAGACTCTGAAGTTTTGCTTAGTTTATTTTTGTATTTGTTGATACTATAACAATGAAATTTGCTTGTCTAACTGCCAGATACAACTTTGTTATTATTTTTTGCTTTTGAGTGAATCTTGATAAATGTATTTATATTTTGAATATAATTAGTGAATCTTCCAAACCCAGTCCTATAGTAGTAAACATTGCTGTTTGCAGTAAGCTAGCAGAAATCTTCTTAGGACCTAAAAGTATTGGGCTTATTCCAGCAAATAAATGAAATAAAATATATTATCGCTACTTCTTTTTTTGTCAGTTGTGGGGCTTGAACTCAGGGCCTGGGTGCTGTCCCTGACCTCTTTGTGCTCAAAGCTTGAGCCATAGTGTCACTTCCAGTTTTTGAGTGGTAAATTGGAGATAAGAGTCTCACTGGGGCTTTTCTGCCTGCCTGGCTTTGAACTGCTATCCTCATATCTCAGCCTCCTGAGTAGCTAGGATTACAGGCATAAGTCACTGGTGCCCAGCTATTTTACCTACTTTCTAAATACTTGGAAATGAGATTTATAATATAAAACTAGTAGCCAGACGCTGGTGGCTCACGCCTGTAATCCTAGCTACTCAGGAGGCTGAGATCTGAGGATTGCAGTTCAAAGCCAGCCCGGGCAGGAAAATCCGTGAAACTCTTATCTCCAATAAACCGCCAGAAAACTGGAAGTGTCACCGTAGCTCAAGTGGTAGAGCCCTCACCTTGAGCTGAAGAGCTGAGGGACAGTGCTCAGGCCCAGAGTTCAAGCCCCATGACCGACAAAAAAACAAAAACTAGTAATTTTATTATTTTTATTCATACATTAATTATGCAGAGGGAGGTTGCATTGAGACAGTTCTGTGCATGTTTGCAATGTATTCCAGTCAATCTCACTCCGTCACTCTTCCCTCCATCTTCCTTCCTAAACAATTTCAACAGGTTTCATTATTTCTGTTTTCATACATGTCAATAATCTCTTTAGACTATATCCTCTTTCATATTTCCACCTAACCCCCTCCTGCTAACACCCATCCCCCCATGAGAACCCACTTTGTCCCCCCCCCACCTGTTTATCAGCAGCTTTCACTGAGGTTTTTTTATGCTGTAAAACTAGTCACTTTAGAATAGTTATAGACATGATTATAAGATAATCTTCTTTTCTTCCTTCCCTATATAAAGCCAGGCACAAACATAAGTGTTTTGTTTTTTATCACAGGAAACACACTATAGATAAGATAGGACCTATTCTTTTTCTTTTCTTTCTTTTTCTTTTTTGGTCTGTTGTGGGGCTTGAACTCAGGGCCTGGGCTCTGCCACTTGAGCCACACCTCCACCTTCAGTTATCAGGAGGTTAATTGGGGATGAGAGTCTCATGGACTTTCCTTCCCTGATCTGGCCTTCCACTACAGTCCTCAGATCTCAGCCTCCTGAGTAGCTAGCTAGGATTACAGGTGAGAGCCACAAACGTCTGGCAGGACCTATTATTAAATGACTGTCATACAGAATGGCAGTGAAATAAGTGCCACAATGGAGCATGTGAATGCAGATTTTGGGGCCAGTAGTTCTGGCTCTTTCTCAGTTTAGTAGAAGCTTCTCAGGCATGATAGGGATCATAGTTCACTTGGTAGTCCAGTTGTGGAAGATGCCTTTGGGAGTTGTTTCTGGAAGTTGACCTAGACTCTCTCTTGCACCTTTCCTAGTACTGTGTAAATTCTGTTTTTTGTTTTTTTGTTGTTGTTGTCAGGGATGGAAGGAGGAAGAAAGAACAAATGAAATTCTAAGGCTTGCTGTTCTGTTCCTGACCCACTAACACTCCTATTTCTCCAAAATAAATTTCAGGGTGACTTCAGCGTTAGTCCAGAAATAGCTCTGTAAACTTTCAACCTTGATTGTCACTTATATAATTGAGTAATCTTAAAAATCTTTCTTCCAAATGCTGTCCAAAAGTTGGGAATCACACTTTTTTCTTTTTGCACAATTACAGTAGTTGCTTTAGGGAGTAACTGTTGGAAGCTGAGTAGGTAAATGAATTTTTAAGAAGTAATAATAGTAGATCAGAAGTGGCAAGACCCATTGGCCTCTATAGTTCATCAGCCTGTTTATATCCCCATTACACTCATCACAGTTCTCTTGTTTTCTCCTTAGATACTTGGATATTGTCTGTTTCCTATTAGAATGTAAGCCATGAGGATAGGCTTTTTCTCAGTATCTCTCCAATGTAGCATAGTGGTTGGCCCAAGTGAAGTGTTCAGTTGTTGAATGAATGGTCTGCATTAAGTAGCAGAATAAATTTTAAAATAAATGGCAGAAAGGAATCCAGTTCAACAAATAGTTATTGAATTCCTAGCATGTGAGAGTCACTTTGTTGGTTTTCTTTCCCCTTTGATGGGTGAAAGAAAGGATGACTAGATCCTTTGGGCTTTAACGACCGACTCTGATTATGTTCTTGGGTGATATCATAGTTTCTAAATTTTGGCTAAAATTTAATTCATTTTTGAAAAGTAATATTTGAACAATTTGGGTGCATCTCCATGAGAGATGCACTCTGCTTAGGTTGTGCAGAGTGATAAGCTTTGATTAAGAATGGAATTACCCTTGTAAATGAATCTGTGGGTCCCTGTTTCTGGGTTGGGATCACCCTTGTACTACTTCCCTAACAGCCCTAGGAAATAGCTCGTTCTATGATTGGAATTTCAAGTCAAAACACATTTATCTGAGTAGAATTTTAATCATTTATCAAAGAGAGGAGGGATTTTCCCACTTCACATCTGAACTTACCAAATTACTGATCCATTAACTGTTTTTTTTTTCCTTAAGCACCTTTCTTTAAACGAAGCAATTACTGCAGAAATCATCAAATATATTTTTCATAAAAGCTTTTAACTAAGTTTTGTTTGATTAGCAGGAACCTAGTAAAAGTAAATATTGTTTGAAAGGCACTTTCAGAGCTCTTTCTTTTTCTTCATTGAATTAGCTTTTAAAAGCACTGTTCTTTGGAGAGAGTAAGCCTTTTTCCAGCTGTCCTATTGTGTAGCTCCCAGGTCTCCTTGTTAATACTATTATCTAGCCCTGAGATTACAGGTAATTGTGATAAAACACAAGATTCAGTTTCTATAATCTCACAGAAATCTGCTTGTGCCTGAGGACTTCATATCAGGTGTTAAATTCAGACTTCTCTCACCTAAGATAACCCTTTTGCCCCCTTCAGTAAATAGAGACTTTTGGCAGGGGTAGGGCTTCATTAGGGGTAGGCCTGTTGCCTTTTTTTGTAAAATAAATAAATAAAGCAAAAAAAAAAAATGTGGGGCAGAACGTTTCCTGTGGCCAACTTACATACAACGTGCTCTAAATGAGAAAATTATATATTTAAAAATAGACATGTTGGAAACAATAACACTTTTGAATGTGCAATGTACCAAAGGCCACATGTCTTTGGCTTTGCTTGTCAAATGGAGAGGCTGCCAGAACCACTTGGCTCCATGGTTCTCAGGCCCCAAAGTCCTGCAAATTGACACGTAAGTAGGCACCACACAAAGAAGTTTAGCCCATGAGAAAGTGAGTTTGGGCGCCTGGACTGGCCGCCTTTCTCTCTGTGTGGAGTTCTTTCCAGCTTTGCTGCTTCTGTCTCATCTTAGATTAAAAAAAAAAAAAAAAGAAAGCGACATTAAATGTGTCTGGTTGGTATTTCAGCATGTTAACGGCACGGGCAACATGATGCTAGCACTCAGGCCACTGTTGAGCCTGTCATATGGAAGGAATTGCCTTTCAGGGGAGATTATTATTGTGTATGTAGCCACACAAATGCACATTCTGCCTAGAGGAAAATGCATAGAAGAGGAGGCCTTATGCTGCCACTCAGCTTTCTTTGTGGAAGGCTGCATAAGAAGCTCTTACATGGCAGCGTCACCTCTTTTGGGCTTAATGAGTCATCTTTGTGTATTGGCTACTTAAAAGAAAAAAATAAAAAAAGAAAGAAGAAATGCACTCTTCCCCAAGTGAGTTGCTTTTATTGGCTCTGCAGCTTTGTTTCAGCGTTTTGTACATTCCTGATGACATCATTACAATGCTAGTGCACAGATAGTAAACAAAAAATAATTTAGCTTTTGGGCATCTAGACAAAACTTAAAAGAGCCCAATTTAGAAAAACGATAACACTGTGCTTTATAAACAGTGAATGCATACATGACTCCAGTCTTTTTTGCAATGTGGTGCATTGAAAGATGACTGTAGAGAAAACTTGCAGCTGCAGTTCAGACTTGAGTCCATGGTAAAGTGTTCATCTTGAACAATGTGTTGTAGCTGGTGGATAAAATTCAGGCTCACAGGAGTAGGTCATCCTGCTCCTTGATTTGTGGGATTTCATCTATAAAAATGGCAAAGGGAATATTTCTACCTACCTTACAGGAACTCCCTGTGGAGTTCATAGGGAAGGTGTTTTGTAAACAGAAAATACTATCATTATTCTCCTTGATCAAACTTTCCCAACAAATGGAGTTGATAAAAGTTACCTCACAGGAGGTTGAGAAGATGTGTTAGTTAATATTTCTCAGGTATCTTGAAAGTAAACTGTTTAATGAGACCTAAAATCGATGGTTGTTCTTGATAGTCTGTAAACCATCAAACTTGCTTATTTAGATATGTGATTACTTTATAAAGTCTCACACGTGCAATTAATTTTTGTTGATATGGTAGAGAATGGTAACTATACAAGTCAGCAGGTTAAATCCTCTCAAAACCTTCTCTTGGAGGGGGAGGGGCTGGGAAGGGATGTGAAGGGTAAACAAAGGAGGAGGCTGCAATGCTTGATAAGAAATGTACTCAATATCTTGACCATGTAATTGTAACCCCTCTGTACAGTATGTTCACAAAAAATAAAAATAAAAATTAAAAAAAAAAACCTTCTCTTCAAGGTTTTTTTGTTTTTGTTTTTGTTTTTTGTTTTGGGTCCGGTCCTGGGACCTGAACTCTGGGCCTGGGTGCTGTCCCTCAGCTCTTCAGCTAAAGGCTAGCGCTCTACCACTTGAGCCACAGCGCCACTTCTGGCTTTTTTCTTTTTGCTTATGTGGTGCTGAGGAGTCGAACCCAGGGCCTCATGCATGCAAAGCAAGTGCTCTACCACTGAGCCACCTTCCCAGCCCCTCTTCAAGGTTTTTTTGTTTTTTGTTTTTGTTTTTTTGTTGTTGTGGGGCTTGAACTCTGGGCCTGAGAGCTGTCCCTCAGCTCAAGGCTAGCATTCTACAGCACCACTTCTGGTTTTCAGGTGGTTTATTGGAGATAAGAGTCACATGGTCTTTTTCTGCCCAGGCTGGCTTTGAACCGCGATCCTCCCTCAGATCTCAGCCTCCTGAGTAGCTAGTATTACAAGCGTGAGCCACCGGTGCCTGGCTCTCTTCCAGGTTTTACCTATAATCTTTGAAGTCTGGCTGATCTCTGTTGCTGTGTCTGGACACAGGGTGTTTTGGCCTTTGCTCTTCTAGTATTTATTTTCAATCTATTTCTAAAGGAGAGACAAACTTTCATGGAAAAGAAGTGTTTGGTTTGCTACATAAGAACTTTTTCTTATCTTTTCAGTGCATTGGGATAAAATAACTTGTTGAGGGGTATAGGAGGAAGTTCTAAAACTCAGTCAAGTAATGGCTGTCATCATTTGAGAAGGGACACCTGAAAAGTTTCTATTTTTCAATGATAAAATTATCACTGACATCTATTCTTTCATTTCTGGTGGTATTTTAGTTAGCACAACCTGAGAAGGTGCCATAGGTAATTTCACAAGCTAAGAATTTCATCTTTTGTTTCTAGTTATATTTTACTTTTTGTTGGTAATGGGGCTTGAACTCAGAGCTTGGGTGCTGTTCCTGAGCTCTTTCACTTTGAGCCACATCTCCACTTCTGGTTTTCTGGTGGCTAATTGGAGGCAAGAGTATCATGGACTTTCCTGTCCCAGCTACCTTTGAACCAATATCCTCGGATCTTAGCCTCCTAAGTAACTAGGATTACAGGCATGGGCCACCAGTGCCCAGCAGTATCAATATTTCTATAACTTCATTTCTCAGATTTAGTTTTCTAACAGGTGACATAAAGGAGAGAAAAGCTACTTCTCTTAATCCTCAACCCTTTGGTAGGGATCACGTCTTTTCAATTTTTTTCCTTTTTTTTTTTTTTTTGCCAGTCCTAGGGCTTGAACTCAGGACTGGGCACTGTCCCTGAGCTTCTTTTGCTCAAGGCTAGCACTCTACCACTTGAGACACAGCACCACTTCTGGCTTTTTCTGTGGTACTGAGAAATCAAACCCAGGACTTCATGCATGTTAGACAAGCACTCTTCCACTCTACTAAGCTGCCTTCCCACCCCTTCCCCCCTTTTTCCTTTTAAGCACAGAAATACTTCATCTTTTAAGTTGTACAGCTGCCCCCATTAATTTATTGTTTTCTTTGGTAGTATTAGGGTTTGAACTTGAGGCCTTGTGCTTGCTTGGCAGGCACTCTGCCACTTAAGCCATGTTTACTTTATTTATTTATTTAGGTCCTCGGGCTTGAACTCTGGCCTGGACACTGTCTCTGAGCTTCTTTTGCTCAAGGCTAGCACTCTGCCATTTAAGTCACAGCACCACTTCTGGCTTTTTCTGTTTATATGGTACTGAGGAATTGAACCTAGGGTTTCATACATGCTAGGCAAGCACTCTACCACTAAGCCACATTTCCAGCCCATACTTATTTTTCAAATAAGGTCTTGCATATTTGCATGGGCTAGCCTGGACTACAATCCTATTTAAACATCTCATTTAGCTGGGATGACAGGTGCACTCCAGCATACCCATCTTTCTATTGGTTGAGATGGGAATCGTTTGCTCAGGTAGCCTCAAACAGTGATCCTCCCAATTTTAGCCTCACAAGTAGCTGGGATTACGGGCATGAGCCATGTGCTCAGTTTGCATCAATAATGTCTTAAATGGAAAGTGGATTTGACTAGATGTTCTTGGTGTGACAGCTAGAGTCAATCTCCTGTGGAAGACTGGAGGTACATAATAGTGCCATTCAGTCTTCACAGCAGATTTCTGAGGAGGCATCAAATTGATCCCACTTTACCTCAAGGAAAACTGAGATTTAGGTTATGTAACTTGTCTGAGTTCACAGCCAACTAACTACATGAGGATCTGAGGTTTGAAGAAAGTTATCTGACTCAAAAGCTTGTATTGCTACTTACTTTGCTTTCTCTCAGGTTCTCTAATTTCTATGAGCCCTCTTTCCTATTCATTAGTGGATACAGTCTGATATTTACCAATGAGGATGGATATTATTATTATTTATAGGAGGAAGTGGAGACTCAAAGAACTTCAGTAAACTTTCCAGCATTTCTGTCAATAGCAGTTGGTAGGGTTAAGATTTGATTCTAATTCTCCTATTTTTAAATTTAGTGGTTTAGGTTCCTCTTTTTTTTTTTTTTTTTTTTTGTCGGTCATGGGGCTCTAACTCTGTCCCTCAGCTCTTCAGCTCAAGGCTAGCGCTCTACCACTTGAGCCACAGCACCACTACCCATTTTCTGAGTGGTTTATTGGAGATTAGAGTCTTACGGACTTTCCTGCAGGGGCTGGCTTTGAACTGTGATCCTCAGAACTCAGCCTCCTGAGTAGCTAGGATTACAGGCATGAGCCACCTGGTTTAGGTTCCTCTTGATGTTAGTTAAAGTTGACTTTGTAATTACTAATTACGGGTAGTTAATTAATACTTCCTCCATACTCACCAATCCCCTTCCTCCACAGTAATATTTTGTACTGGGTCAGAAAGCTGTTGAGGTCTACTTAGGCTTGACACTTGAGGTAGCCTTATGCTCTTGATCTCTCAGGGGATTAGGGTAAGAACTGAGCTACTGTTAATAAAAAAGATATACTGGTGGGCGCTGGTGGCTCACGCCTGTAATCCTAACTACTCAGGAGGCTGAGATCTGAGGATCTCGGTTCAAAGCCAGCCCAGGCAGGAAAGTCCGTGAAACTCTTATCTCCAATAAACCACCAGAAAACCGGGAGTGGCGCTGTAGCTCAAGTGGTAGAATGCTAGCCTTGAGCTGTAGAGCTGAGGGACAACATTCAGGCCCAGAGTTCAAGCCCCATGACCAACCAAAAAAAAAAAGATATACTCTCTCTTTACCTGCCCTCCCCCCTCTACTCCTTCCAGTGCAGTGGTTCATACAAGAAAGACTTTTAGGGCTGGTTAGGTGGCTCAGTGGTAGAGCGCTTGCCTTGCATGCATGAGGCCCTGGGTTCGATTCCCCAGCACCACATAAGCAAAAAGAAAAAAAGCCGGAAGTGGCACTGTGGCTCAAGTGGTAGAGCGCTAGCCTTGAGCTGAAGAGCTGAGGGACAGCGCCCAGGCCCAGAGTTCAGGCCCCATGACTGGACCCCCCCCCAAAAAAAAAGAAAGAAAGACTTATTTCTCTTTTATTTAACCTAAATCCAATGTGGGTAAGACAAAGTCTTCTCTCAGAGGTGATCATAGACTTCAGGCTAGCAGGGCAAGCCATTTGACACACCTGGTTTCCAGGAATGTTGCAGCTATAGCTACTTCCTACTTCCTGCCAGTGAAAAGAGGAATGAGTGAGTCCAAGGCAAGACTCTTTAAAGCAAGCAAAACAGAAGTTGTAAATGTCGCTGATGTTCACATTTCATAGGTGAGAACTTCATATAGGCCCGTGCTAATGGCACAAGAAACTGGAAATTGAAGGCTGACTGCAGTTAGGTGTAAAAAGAGTGAAAGCATGGATTTTGGAGTGTGTAAACAAGAATCTGCTACCCCTAGTATATAGTGGAGATATCTTTCTCAATTAAAGTGAAATGTGTTTTTGGAAGCTGCTTGTCCTTACAGGTAAAGTATGAGGTTCTGTGAGGTATTTGACTTTTTTTTTTTTTGCCAGTCCTAGGATTTGAACTCAGGGCTTGGGAGCTGTCCCTGAGCTCCTTTTGCTCAAGGCTAGTGCTATACTACTTGAGCCACAGCTCCACTTCAGCTTTTTCTGTGATTAATTGGAGATAAGAGCCTCATGGATTTTCTGCCTGGGCTGGCTTCAAAACCAGGACCCTCAAATCTCAGCCTCCTGAGTAGCTAGGATTATAGGTATGAACCACTGGTGCCTAGGTAGTATTTGACTTTTTATCTCTTTCTCTTAGTAAAAAGTATTTCATCCCTTGTTCCTTTCCTCCATCCTTCAGCCTCCCCTACCACTGAGCTTGATCATCCTCTTTCGTTATTTATTTTTCTATCTTAAATCTGTATGGCCTGTCCTTTGTAAACATCTACACACACACACACACACACACACACACACACACACACACACACACACACACACACACACACACACACACACACACACACACACACACACACACACACACACACACACACACACACACACACACACACACACACACACACACACACACTTTTGTATATTTTTTCTATTGAGAGTTAGAGACCTATTGTAGGAATCTAAAATTTGTCATCAGAGAGCTACTTTCACAGTAAATAATAGCATTTCTTTTCATAGACAGTGAGCTATTGCAAGGAAACTGGGGAGGAGAACAAGGAAAAGGCAGAGCCACAGAAACCAGGAAGGAGAGTTTCAAGACAGAGAGTAGGATGAGAGAGATGGATGACTGAGAGAAGATAAAAGCTGCAGAGGAGATTGCTGGGAGATGATGAGGAGAGATTGCTGTGGAGTAGATGCAGGATACCTGAAGAGTAAGTGGCAAAAGTGAAGGAGCTGAACTAGCCAGGTTCATTCCTGGAAGTCTGGCTGTCATGTTCTCTTGGGAAATATGGGGGACCCTAGGTGACTCACACCTGTAATCCTAGCTACTCAGGAGATTAAGATCTGAGGATCCTCATTATTATCATATGTTCCAAGTTATGTTACTTTTATGTTCCTCATGTAAGTTTCACTGTGTGCTTGTACTATAATAACTTCATTTTTTTTTCAGTTGTGGGGCTTGAACTCTGAGCCTAGGCACTGTCCCTGAGCTCTTCAGCTCAAGATGAGTGCTCTACCACTTGAACCATTGTGCCATTTCCAGTTTTCTGGTGGTTAATTGGAGATAAGAGTCTCATGTACTTTCCTTCCCAGGCTGGCTTTGAACTGAGATCCTCAGATTGCAGCCTCCTGAGTAGTGAGGATTATAGGCATAAGCCAACAGTGCCTGGCAATAACTTCATTTTTTTTTTTTTTTTTGTCCATTGTGGGGCTTGAATTTTGGGCCTGGGCGCTGTCCCTCAGCTCTTCAGCTCAAGGCTAGCACTCTACCACTTGAGCCATAGCTCCACTCCCAGCTTTTTCTGTTTATGTGGTGCTGAGGAATTGAACCCAGGGCCTCATGCATGCGAGGCAAGCACTCTACCACTGAGCACCTTCCCAGCCCCGATAACTTTAATTTTTATCCTAACTTACCCTTCCCTGAATTTACCAAAAGATTCAGCATGCTAGTATGCTAAAGAAAACCTTTTGTCAAATACAATATAATAAATATGCTCCCCCTAAGATTCATAAATAGGCAGTTGATTTTATAGCACAAAGAGCAGTTTTAAGGAAAACATTCTCCAAAAGAAACACAATTAGTGAGATGGTAGCAGTTTTTCATCTCACATATCTCTGTACTGTCTACATTATTGCTAGCCCATGAAGATGTGCCTGAAGAAGCTAGTCACAAGGTAAGTTGTAGTATGTACAATATGTACGGTTTTTGTAAAAGACAAGCTAATGAGCATTTGTCAATGTGTGTATGATCACATCTAAGGTAGGTTTAGAGCAAACCATGAACAGTGAATATTCTGAGGAATTGGATCAAAAGGAAGCCACACTCCACTTTCAGCCACAGCTCCACGTTCAGCTTTTTGAGTAGTTTTTTGGAGATAAGAGTCTCATGAACTTTCCTGCCCAGGCTGCCTTTGAACCGTGACTCTCAGGTCTCAGCTCTTGAGTTGTTAGGATTACAGGCATGAGCTACTAGTGTCTGGCTCCTGGCTGTTTTTTGAGATCAGGTCTCACTAATTTTTTTTTGTTTTTTTTGGCTAGGCCACACTCAAACCAGTTTTCCTATTTGTTCCTATGAAGTATCTAGGATTAGAGGCATATGAGCTATCATGCTTGACCTCTCGTGTTGCTTTTATAGTTAAAAAGTCCATATAAGGAGAAAGATAACCTAACTAAATATTCAAGGGTTATTGATACTTAAAGCATTACAAATTAAGACACTTTTCAGTTGGTTAAAACTGTCAGCTTTGGGGCTGGGAAGGTGGCTCAGTGGTAGAGTGCTTGCCTTGCATGCATGAGGCCCTGGGTTCGATTCCTCAGCACCACATAAGCAGAAAAAGCCGGAGGTGGTGCTGTGGCTAAGGTGGTAGAGCGCTATCCTTGAGCTGAAGAGCTGAGGGACACAGTTCCCAGGCCCAGAGTTCAGGCCCCACAACCAAACCCTCCCCCCAAAAACAAAACAAACAAAAAAATCCACAACTTTGTATTGGGATATGAGCAAAGAACTTTTGGAGGTGACAGAATTTGGGGTGGTCTTTGTGAGGAGTAGTGTAATAGTGTAGTAGCACACACCAGTGTCACTACGACGAGCATAGCTTTTTTTTTTTTTTTTTTTTGGTCAGTTGTGGGCCTCAACTCTGGGCCTAGGCACTGTCCCTCAGCTCTTCAGCTCAAGGATAGTGCTCTACCATTTGAGCCACCACACCACTTCCGGTTTTCTGGTGGTTAATTGGAGATAAGAGTCTCACAGATGTTCCTGCCCAGGCTAGCTTTGAACCTCAATCCTTAGATTTCAGCCTCCTGAGTAGCTAGGATTACAGGGGTGAGCCACTGGTGCCCAGCTATGAGCATAGCTTTTGATTCAAGGTCTTGGTTTTGGAAATATATCCTAAAGAAGTAATTCAAAAGAGAAGTGATATGTATATAACATTATTTCAAACAAAAACTGGAAATAACTTAAAATTCTGTATTCAAGAACAATTTTAAAACATAATAATAATAATAATCTTTTAATTAAAACAGTAGTAAAATGATTGCAGCTGTTTGCAAAATGATCTAATAAGATTACTGTCCGCTTTCTTATTTTATAATCTCAAGAAAATAAAGTGGAAAGGAAGTTTCTTTGCCCTACCTTGGCACTGTTAAAATTCTCCTCCTCAGCTTAATGTTTCCCTTAAAATAGGCCCCTTTCACATGTCCTCCTCCTGGGTCATTTTGTTTTGGAAAAACAGAGTACAAATTCAGAGAAATAAAAAAGCATGTAGAATTTCATTCTCCTCATTCTTTTAGGAATAGTATTGTAGAAGAAAAAATGTTTACTTATGCTTAATTGAACCTCTATGTTGTCCTGGAGAATATAATATTCTTCTCACTAATTATCTAGTGAAGAAAGTAATTGGGAGGCGAAGTAACTTGCATAATGCCCCAAGGAGTCATGAGTAGGGACAGGATGAGCCACCAGATCTCATGTTGTGTGATAATACTGACTAGGGCTATTGCTCCTGAGTATCTGTCTGAGGGATGGCAGTGTAGGGCTGTTAAAGAGCTGGATTGAAGATAGCCCACCTAGCCGGGCGCCGGTGGCTCACGCCTGTAATCCTAGCTACTCAGGAGGCTGAGATCTGAGGATCACAGTTCAAAGCCAGCCCGGGCAGGAAAGTCTTAGAGACTCTTATCTCCAATAACCATTAGAAAACCAAAAGTGGTGTTGTGGCTCAAGTGGTAGAGCTCTCACCTTGAGCTAAAGAGCGCAGGGACAGCGCCCAAGCCCAGAGTTCAAGCCCCACGACCGACAAAAAAAAAAAAAAAAAAAAAAGAAGATAGCCCACCTGTCCTTGATTATTATTATTATTATTATTATTATTATTATTATTATTATTATTATTATTATTATTATTATTATTGTAGGTTGTGGGGCTTGACCTCAGGGCCTGGGCACTGTCCCTGGACTCTTTTTGCTCAGGGCTAGTGATCTACCACTTAGAGTCACAGCGCCACTTCCAGTTTTCTAGTGGTTAATTGGAGATAAGAGTCTCACAGACTTTCCTGTCCAGGCTGCTTTTGAACTGTGATCCTCAGATCTTAGCCTCCTGAGTAGCTGGATTACAGGCATGAGCCACCAATGCCTAGGTCACCCTTGATGAACAGAGATTTTTGGGTGTCTTATACTGGATAGAGCCTGGCCATTGATGGTCCAAAGAGAAATGACCATTAGGGAGAAGTATCCTTCCCTGTGCTGCCTCATGTTTCATGTGCTGCCCTCATCTCTTCCTTTTCCTCTACTAGTTCAAAATGTAGCATCTGGGAAGGAAGCAGAGCTGTCACCAGTTCTAAAATTAAATAGAATGCTTCCTCTGTTAGTAAATGGAATAATTAATTGTAAAAGTCTTTATATATACTCTGTGAAATACTGAGGCATTGATTTATAGCCAGTCTATTTTATATCATGATCATTTAAAGCTTTTTAAGAATTATCTTTATTTTATGATTCAGTGGAAAATATATTCATGACATCAAGCATCAGCTTTTTTTCCAGGCACCAGTGTCTCAAGCCTGTAATCCTAGCTATCCAGAAAGCTGAAATCTAGAGGATCAAGGTTCAAAGCCAGAAGTGAGTAGAATTAACCAGCAGGTTCAGGTGGTAGGGTGCCAGCCATGAGCAAAGCCAAGCAAATTGAAGGCCCTGAGTGCAAACTCTAGTACCATTTAAAACAGAAAAATTAAAAATATTAGGTTCTTACTCTATTCCTTATTAACTCTGTGACCAAGAGCACTTGTAAAAGGGAGTTAACCCAGCCTATCGACTCTTAGATTGATTATAAGGTTCAATGATACGATGTACATGAGAGTATTTAGAAAAACTTGAGAAGCAACATAAATGCTCGAGCTGTAAAAGCCATTGCCCTATTTTTACAGCCCAGTGAACATGGAAGACAGCAGCACATTTCTTCAAGGCAGTGTCTGGAAAGGCTCAGTTCTGTCCTCTCCTGGACTCACCTACATGAGGAAGAGGCCACTGACCTTTCTGATGGTGGACACTTGCCAGCCCATTAATTTTTTTAATATATATTTTTATTGTAAAGATACTGTACAGAAAGGTTACAGTTACATGAGCAAGGTAGTGAGTCCATTGCTTATTGAGCATTGTTACCCCCTCCTTTGTTTTTCCCTTACCATCCCTTCCCTCCCATCTCCACAATTACCGCCTCCTCCCACAAGGTTGTACAGTTTGTTCTCAACATAGTGTCTTATACATCTCATTGTTACAGTGGGTCATCCTGTATCCTTATTTCAGCATTTTTTATTTCCCTTCTCCTCCCCAAATTAGAAAAATGTATATATAAGATGCAGGACATAAGATGCAGGACACCTTATCTTTCTTGCTGTTTTTGTTAATGTACTTATAATGTACTATGTGATTTTTTTGTTTCTTTGTTTCTTTGTATGTTCTTCCCCCATGGTATAACCCCTGTTGTCACTGTATTTGATTCTGGTGTCCTGCAGCCCATTAATTTGATCTTATCATTTATACTTTCTGGAAAATATATAGATGATTTACGTTAATGTTAGGTCTGCATACAATAGCGGAAACTACAGCATGGTTTGAACAAAATAGAAGTTTATTTCTTTCTTGTAGAACAGAAGTCTGAAACTAGGCAATCAGTTGATAGTTGGTGGGGTAAGCTTCAAGGTATCATCAATGTTTCAGGTTTCTGTTTTTCTTTTTTTGTCAGTTGTGGGCCT
This sequence comes from Dipodomys merriami, assembly GCF_024711535.1. Classification (NCBI taxonomy): domain Eukaryota; kingdom Metazoa; phylum Chordata; class Mammalia; order Rodentia; family Heteromyidae; genus Dipodomys; species Dipodomys merriami. Next base: position 7,448,434 of record NW_027203493.1, on the reverse strand, counting down.
TGAACTCAGAGCTTGGGTGCTGTCCCTGAGCCCTTCTGCTCAAGGCTAGTGCTCTACCACTGTGAACCTCAGATATCAGTATCCTGAGTAGCTAGGATTATAGGTGTGAGCTACCAGCACCCAGCTAGGTTTTTGTTTTACTGTGCCAACATTCTCCAGACTGATTTCCATCTCTAAAGGATGGTTGAATGGGTCATCATTATGTTTTTTGTAAAGCTTACATAGAATGGTAGGAAAAAATGAAAAGAAAGTGGACTATGTATATCTAGGAAATGAGATGCATATTCTGGTGTTGTTTTATTCATTGCTAATAAATCCTATAGGATTCTATAGTAACTATAGATGAGTTTTAGATTTTGAATCCTCTAAATTATATGTAACATGAAATTATATTCTTTCTTTGAGAAAACTTCTACAGATTATAATTATAACCTTACAACAACAACAATACCCCCCCGCACACACACACTCATTTAGCTGAATATATTAGCTCACTTTTTTAATTGTAGCTGCTTGGGATGCTTAGATTGGAAGGATTGTAGTCCAGGAAGATCTATCTCCATAAAAGAAGCTGCCTGCAAGGATTCCAGTGATAACAGGAAGCCTAAAAGTAGTAGGCAGGTCGTGGCTTAGGGGCACTCTGGTCAGGAAAGGTGAACCTATCCTGAAAATAACTAGCAGAAGATAAGGCTGGAGGTGTTCACAGGCCCCAAGATCAAAGCCCCATTACCACCAAAAAAATAAAAAAATAAAGAGAGAAAATGGGTAAGAAAGTATTCACCTGATTAAAAATGGAGAGTGCCCTATCGTTTGTCCTGCAGTAGATGAATGTTTATGATTATATTTTCAGAGGCACTAAGTTGGCAAGCTTCAATTTAAAAGGTGGGTATTTGGGGCTGGGCTGGGTCACTGGTTTCTCATGCTTGTTGTAATCTTAGCAAGTTAGGAGGCTGAGATTTAAGGATTACAGTTTGAAAACAGCTCAGGAAGAAAAGTCTGTGACAGACTCTTATTTTCAATTAACCACCCAAAAAACTGGGAGTGGAGGTATGGTTAAAGCAGTAGAGCACTAGCCTTGATGGAAAAAGCCATGTGAGAGAAGGCCCTGCATTGAAGCACCCATACCAGCACCAAAACGAAACAAAAATCCAAACTGATAGGCTGATAGCTTTCCTAGCATCCACAGGCCCTAGGTTTGATTCTCAATAGGAAATGGGGGCAGGGAGGAGTGGGTGCTAATATATTTTTGGGGGTTTTGGCTTGCTATTATCATCAAGCAATAGACTCAGTTTTCTCAGCTGTGAAATGGGGCAGAATCACTTCATTAAATTGTGACTGTGAAGATGAAACGAAAAGAGGCCAGTCGAGTGCACAGTACACTACTTTGGCACAGAGTAACTCACCGTCTCCCACCATAAGGTTCTTTATTTTCTGTACTTATTTTAAGGCGCTTTTTGTCCATTTCACTTTGAAGCACTAGACCTCTGCAAATCCATCTTCAGAGAACTCGCCATGATGCCCACACTCAAGAAGAGCACATCTTATTAAGTGGTTAGCAGCTCTTTCCCATGCAGATTTGCAAGCTAAGTGTGTAAAAATCACACCCTGCATTTGTTGCCTGGCAGCACGTGTCCCTGAGTGGTCGTACATGGCTTGCATTGTAATGGCATCCATGCTGGGGCCAGCTGGCTGGACATGTCCTGCCACTTGGGCGAGGGCCTCCATTCCTCAACAAAACAGCAGCCAGCACTAGGGTTAACAGAAAATGACAAACCAGGCATGGATGAGGGAGGCGCCAGCAGAGCAGCGGGATGTCCTTTGATTTGCTTCTGGTATTTGCATGTCTTTCTTGTGATGTCTGTGAAATGTTCAGAATGACAAAGTTTTTAAAAGACCCGCTGACTCTGCCTGGAAAATGTGAGTGAGAAAAAGAGAGAGAGGAAAAAAAATCCCTCCCTGTTTAGAGACCTATTATGTCCAGCAAGCCTGCATTTTCTATATCTTTCTGTTCATTTTTTATTAATGCAAACATTTGCATGAAGACAGAACCTTTGTTTCTTAAGGAGTTCATCTGCTCCTGCTGCTTACTGGCCCTGCCATACAAGAGCACAACAGAACCTTTGTTATGCTTGCAGCCGAGCTGTTTATGGATGGTGGCTTACTGAGGACTGCTTCCTGTGCTGTGTGCTTCCATTTGGGGTAGAAAGGGGAAAAAAAGAAAAATTGTTCTTAGGAGTGAAAAGAATTTGGACTTGCTTTTTATTCAAGTCCTGGATGTTGAAATGACAAGCAGCCCCCAGACTTGTGAGGAACTGGTAATTGCATGGAATGTATTTTTTTTTTTTCTTTCTCACTTTACCTTGAACATAATGAGGCTCTTAGGAACAATCACAGGAACAAGTGCCTTCTCAGGGAGAAAAGGGACAGTGAAAAGGCAACAGACAGAGTGGCTGAGAACAGGACAAAAGTGGCTTCCTGTAAGGGCCCGAAGAGTGTTGCAGAATGTGTTTTGGTACTTAGTGTTTCCCACCTGGGAGGCACAGTCCTGAAATGGTTGAGTTGAATAAAGAATAGCACCACAGTTTATAAATAGTGGATACAGTTTATGTGTTCATTCAGTAAATATTTGAATGACTACTGTATGGAAAATACTGAATGGTCCTGAGTGTTAGAGGGGATAAAAGAGAAATGAGTCATGGCACCTGTCTGTCTTCAAGGAGCAGGATGTCTAACAAAAAAGATAAGTACATGGATAACAGAAATAGCTCTTTAGCAAGGCTAAAAGTACCATGGAAATATTTAATACAGGAATACAGGTCTTTAGGGAGTTCTGTAGAAAAAAAGGTTGCTTCTGGCTGAGAGAGAATCAGGGAAAGCTTCATAAAAGATGCATTTGAGGGGCTGGGAAGGTGGCTCAGTGGTAGAGCACTTGCCTTGCATGCACGAGGCCCTGGGTTCCATTCCCCAATACCACATAAGCAAAAAGGAAAAAAGCCGGAAGTGGTGCTGTGGCTCAAGTGGTAGAGCACTAGCCTTGAGCTGAAGAGCTGAGGGACAGCTCCCAGGCCCAGAGTCCAGGCCCACGACAGGACCCTCCCCCCAAAAAAAAGATGTATTTGATTGGCCATTGAGTTGGCCTGGCTGGAAAGGTAGAATTGGACATTGCAATATTCCTAAAAGTGATGAGTTCCAAAATGATTGAGCTGGCAAAATAGATGCAAACAATGCTTTGTGAGGACTTTGGTAGTGTTAGATATTGGCATGAGTTTTCTGTGTACACTAAACTGAGGCTTCCTGGCTTAGTATCTGCTATTTTAGTCATTCATTGCAGATGGTTTGTGCACTTTGGCCTAGGCTTCTGGGGCATCTGGAAATATCCCCAGTCATATCGTTTACTTTTATAACTGAAATAGAAACTCAGTGGGATTATTGAGCATTATTCCAACTATATCCCTTAGCCTGGACACATAGTTTTTAAATGAGGATTTGACAGGTGACACTCATTTGAAAAACAGCTCCCAGGCGGGCAGTGTGGCTCAAGTGGTAGGGCCCTTGCTTACAAAGCACAAGGACCTGCATTCAAACCCCAGCACCTGTCTGTATGGAGGTTTTATCATTCAGGAGAGAGACGGTTCAATGCTAAATCATCTTGAATTTGAACTCATAGTGTTACTTCAGTTATTGTGAATGGTGGCTAGTTTTTAAAAATGTTTTTAATAGAAAATGTCAGGTAAATGATAAATTGTTGCATTCATATCTTACTGAGTAAGTATGACTACTCTGTGTAGTCGTAGTTAAACAGCATATTGCTAATTTAGTGAAAATCTGTGAATTTAATGATAATCTATAAAGTGTTTGCCTTCAAATGATACAACTTTTGATATGTGTGTATCACAATTTTCACCCTGGAGCTATTTTCCTATCTGACTTACCACTGTAAGTGGCACACGATCTACTCCATGTTAGCATTTTACAGGCTTGTTTTTAAAACTGTGCTTTCTGGAAACAGTTTTGTGAATGTTTATGAGTTGATTTGATAACTTTACTGCTCCATAAGTAACTGTTTTTGCAGTTATTATCATGACAATTATTATTTGGTTTCTCTATTGTCCCTTAGATTGTAAGTGCTACTTTGATTTTTCTGGGCTTCAGGAAGTACATTTTGTTATGGTCAGCTAGATGAGTGCTGTAAGTTTTAAATCTCTGTGAAAGCCTCCTTGAAAAAAAGATATGTAGTTTCTGGCATTTGAAATTTCAGGCCACCAATTTACTAATTCTATATTATGAGATTTAGATTGGAAATACTGAGGCAATAGGATTTTAGTAGTTAACTTTAACTAACATACCTCCCCCCCTAAAAAAAATTACAAGTTTTTGGAAGGAAAAGGGAAAGAGGAGGGAGCATTAATGGTTGATCAATAATCATCTGAATGTCCAGGTACACAGCTTTGTATTGCTATTAACTGACACAATATCTCTTTTAGTTGAGTGGAGTAGACTTTAGTTTTTTATCCTCAAATGAAGATTTTTGTAGTCACTTCTTGTTTTCTGGTTGTCACAGGTAATGTTAGTGTATGTATAATGCTTTGTTTGCTTCTGGCCTGTCTTTTTGAGTGTGACTAGGTGGTAGTCACAGAAGTAATGCCTAAACTTTATCTATTTTGTAATTAACTACTGATGTAAAAGATCTTTCCTTAATTTGTAAATTTGTCTTCCTTAATTTGTCAATTCTATTAGATATATGCCATTCTGGTTTTTTTTTTCCTTCTCGGTTGTAGGACTTGAACTCAGGGTCTGGGAGCTGTCCCTGAGCCTCTTTGTGCTCAAGGCTAGTACTCTACCACTTGAGCCACACACCACTTCCAGTTTTTGAGTGGTTAATTGGAGATAAAGAGTCTCATGAGGACTTTTCTGCCTAGGCTGACATTGAACTGCGATCCTCAGCTCTCATCCTCCTGAGTAGTTAGGATTACAGGCCTGAGCCACCTGCACCTGGCACCATTCTGGTTTTTTTTTTTTTTTTAATTTTACCTTTTTGAGGCAAAGTCTTTATGTTGTCTAGGCTAGCATCAAACTAGCCTCCTGCCTCAGCCTCCCAAGTAGTTAGGGTGGTATGTGTGTACCACTATGGCCTGCTAGCAAACCTTTTTAAAGATGGCCGTATCGGGCTGGGAAGGTGGCTCAGTGGTAGAGTGCTTGCCTTGCATGCATGAGGCCCTGGGTTCAATTCCTCAGCACCACGTAAGCAGAAAAAGCTGGAAGTGGCGCTGTGGCTCAAGTGGTAGAGCACTAGCCTTAAGCTGAAGAGCTGAGGGACAGCGCCCAGGCCCAGAGTTCAGGCCCCACGACCAGCATAAAAAAAAAAAAAAAGATAGCCATATCATGCACTGTCATGTAAACCAAAGGCCTGAGTTCAAAGCTTATCTCTGCTGCTTGTCAGCCCTTTAAAAGGTTATTGCCAGGCACTGGCTCACACCTGTAATCCTAGTTTTTCAGGAGGTTGCAATCTGAGGATAATGGTTCCAAGCCAGCCCAGATAAGAAAGTTGTGGATTCTTTATCTCCAGAAAAGCCACCAGAGCCACCAAAGAAGCCAGAAGCAGATCTGTGGCTCAAGTGGTAGAGTGCTAACTTTAAGCAAAAAAGCTCAAGGACAGCACCTAGTTCAAGTCCCAAGACCCACATGCATACAAACAAAAAGCCAGGATGGCCATGTGGCTCCAATAATGAGCAATCCAGTGAGCCTGAGGCATTGAGTTCAAGCCCCTGTACTGGCAAAAACAAACAAAGCAAGTAAACAAAAAAAGCTCATGACTGGGTGCAGGTGGTACATTCCTGTAGTCCTAGCTACTCAGCATGCTAAGATATGAGGATCATCGAAGCCAGCCCAGGCAGGAAATTCCATGAGACTCCAATAAACTACCCCAAAAGTCAGAAGTGGAGCTGTGGCTCAAGTGGTAGAGTGCTAGCCTTGAGCAAAAGAAAAGAAGTTAAGGGATAGCACATAGGCTCTGAGTTCAAGCCTGAGGACCAGCACAAAACAACAGCTACAGCAATAACAAACCCCACTCACACACAATGAGTTTTTGAAAGTATACATCTCAAACTATTCTAAATTATTACTACCTGAAGTAGCGCTGTGGCTTAAGTGGTAGAGCACTCATCTTGAGCTGAAGAGTTGAGGGTCAGGGCCCAGGCCCAGAATTCAAGCCCTACAACCAGCCAAGAAAAAAAAAATCTAAGTTATTATTACCTATGAACTTTTAAATATAATTAGAATGGAAAATAGTAATATGTGGAATTTTAAATAAACTTTTGTTAAAATTTAACTAAAGATCTTAGCTACTTTGATTTACTTATTTAAGTTTTTCTAGTATTGCATCAAAAGCAGCAAATTCTAGATAATACATTTAAGAAGAAATACTTTTATTTGCTGTTTTTGTGAGACAGTGGGGTCTACGGGAAGGACATTAGCTTTGGAGTCACACTGAGTTTGAGTTCTAGCTCAGTCATTTACTTAGATTTTGGCAGATTTCTTAACCACCTGAGCTTCAAAAAAAGCATATTTCCTACTTCATTGGGTTGTGTAAGAATGAAATGTGCTACTTCTCCCACCCCCTTTGGTTGAAGAGAGATTGGTCTAGCATGATCTAAGATCAAGATGGTCTTGTATAAATGATAAAATGCTTCACCAGAATGCACTGTATCCTGGGGCTAGGATATATCAGGAAAGATGGAGGATGTAAATAATTAATTTTAGAGGTTTCATAACTTTTTAAACCATTAATCTATGTTATTTGTACCTCATGAGAGCAAATGCAATATTAGTTATTTATAAATGATAATGAAATGGGAACTGCTAAGCAGTTTACATGAGAGGGTGTTGTAACAGGCTTACTTTTCTTATCTTAGAAAATAATTTTAATTCAGCTTGACATTTATACATGCCAGCTAGCATCTGAATCAAAGAGACCTCAAAGACTAGAATGTGTCTGTTGCTCTTGTGTGCCCCTTGATAACACATATAGTAACTCATATGAATATTTTTCCAGTGAGATTTGTTTATTTTAATATGAGACTGTATTAAACAATAATTAAAAAGACGAAAGTGACATAACTAATGTTGTAGGTGGAAATTCTAAACCCCTCAAGCAAAAACTTCCAGATGGGACTCCTTATCATTTAATTGCAAGATAAACAGCCAGTACTTTGATGGTATTTATATTTGGGAAGAGAGTAAAAGGAAATCATTTTGGACTTTCCCTATATAAATTAAGGCCTCCTGAGTAATTAGCAGTTCATAAGTGCTTCCCACAAGTTTAAAAGCTATAGTTAATATGGGTATATGATTATGTGTATTATTATAGGTGTAAAATTTAAAATTGCTTAGAAATGCTTGAGTTATTCTGTAAACATTCTTGGTTGGATGAATAGAATTTTAAATAAGTGGATAAGGGGCTAATATTTATTGAACACTTACTTCTTGTCAAGCACTACACTAAGATTATCCATAGGTTGGTTTTAATCTTCACTACAATCTTAATGGTGGGTGCTATTATTGCCTGAATTTTACAGAAAGAGCAGAGATTAGATTACTTGTATAAAGTCAGTTTCAGAGCTAGGATTCAAATACAGATGACCCTAGATTCAAGAGCTCATTTTTAAAAATTCATTTATTTTACCATTGTCTTGAATTACTGTGCTGTTTTCGTAGTCAATATGTGGCAACAATAATATGTTAGCATTTGTATGCACCAAATGTTTACTTACTTTCTTAGTAACATTTTAGTGCCACATATCAAATGATACTAACAATGTGTGTGGTATGTATCAACTTCTGATGTTACTTTACATGTAACATCTTGATATGTACTAACTTATTTAGTCTGGTCCTACGCTTGAACTCAGAGCCTGGGGAGTGTCCTTGAGTTTTTTTTTTGCTCAAGCCTAGTGCTCTACCACTTGAGCCACAGATCCACTTCTGGTTTTCCAGTTGTTAATTGGAGTTGATAGTCTCATGCAAACCTCCGGTTTCAGCCTCCTAAGTAGCTAGGATAACAGCTATGAGCCATAGGAGCTTGGCTTGAGATGTAACAACTTTAGATGTAACTTTTCAGATATATTCCTTTTTTCTTTTTCTTTTTCCTGTCTTTCTTTCTTCTTTTTTGTCAGTTGCAGGGTTTGAACTCAGGGCCTAGGTGGTGTCCAGGCTGTTCACTAGCTTGAAGTGAACTTTTTCTCTTTAAGGTAGTGCTCTACCACTTTGAGCCACAGTGCCACTTCCAGTTTTCTGGTGATTAATTGGAGATAAGGGTCTCATGGACTTTCCTGCCCAGGTTGGCTTGAAGCCATGATCCTCAGATCTCAGCCTCCTGAGTAGCTAGGATTACAGTCATGAGGCACCAGCGCCTGGCCAGGCATATTCTTAATATTATATTCAATTCAAAGTAGGAGTGAATGCTGGGCCACCAGGGGCTCACACCTATAATCCTAGCTACTCAGGAGGCTGAAATCTGGAATCTCAGTTCAGAGTCATCCTGGGCAGGAAACTCCATGAAACTCTTACCTCCAATTAATCACAGAAAAAGCCAGAAGTAGCACTGCGGCTCAACTGATAGAGCATTTGAGAAAAAAAAAAAAAAAAAAAAAAGAGCTCAGGGACTTTGCAGAGAGGCCCAGAGTTTGAGCCCCAGGACCTGGTGGGGGGGGGAGGGTGAAGAGTGACTGTGATATAGATTAAGCTATTAATTAAGCTATTAATGCTCAGTTCCTGTAAGGACCATGTAGTGTTTACTTTTATCTTGTCTTTCTTAGGTATTTTTCAGTGTAGCCGGATGAAGGTGTTCATGCTCATCTCAGATAATGATGCTATGTGAGTGTGACACACACTACTGGGTTAGTGAGAATGTTAGGATAATAAAGCCTTATTGGTACAGGCTGGAAGACTTAATCCTGATCATGGCATGGAAATCTCGGCTAAGCAGAAGCGGAAAAGCCAGTCTTAAATGCTTTTCCTTTTCAAGAAGGCAGCTAAGGTGCCCAGATATCTTTGCCCTCCAGGGGTGCAGGTGTGTGGTTTAATTCTTTAATCATTCACATAAATTAAGGCTTATTCCTTTGCATTTTGAAAATAATATAAGACAACAGTCTCCATGTTTTATTGCCAAGCAAGAGCTTTGAACTTCAGTCTCATTGAAGTTTGATAAACTGTGAAGGTTTTCCAGGGGTGGGCGGGACACTTAACTACAGAGCAAACACTGGGCTGATAAGAGCTGCAAAAGAAGGAACCTACTAAGGAGCAGCTAATAGGGAGAGTTTTATACTTGGCTGTTGGCTGGTGAACAGTTCTCACCTGGAGGAGGCTTTCCCTATCTCTGTCCTTAGCTCTTTCCCTTCATTCACAGATAAAATGAGCAGCCAAGCTTTCTGTTTTCACTTTGTGGAACTGGGAATGGGCGGGGTAAATACTTGTGGTAGGGTGGTTCTGTGTAAGAAACTTTGAAATTTGGAGACAAGTTATAACTTCCCACAAATGCTGATTGGCATGCAGCTGTGGACAGGACATAAAGATGACACACGTGCATGCTCACACATGGCATGTACACACAGGCACAAAGGCATACACATGATTCACATAGACACAAATGGACCACATCTCTCAGGTGATTTTACTGTTAATCTGCCTTTGTGCTTAAGTAAAATAAACTGATAACTGATAATAAAGTGTTAATAATGAGGCACGTGTTAAGAAGCATAGATTCTTGAATCAGACCTTGATTTGAATCTTTGCTGATATTACTACTAGCTATGTAATCTTGAACAAGTAAATTCTGTTATCTTTTTTTTTTTTTTGGGGGGGGGTCCGGGCATGGGGCCTGAACTCTGGGCCTTGGTGCTGTCCCTCAGCTCTTCAGCTCAAGGCTAGTGCTCTACCACTTTGAGCCACAGCGCCACTTCCGGCTTTTTTCTTTTTGCTTATGTGGTGCTGAGGAATTGAACCCAGGGCCTCATGCATGCAAGGCAAGCACTCTACCACTGAGCCACCTTCCCAGCCCCTCTGTTATCTTATTTTAAAAATAGAAATATAGAAACATTTCTCATAGGATTGTTGTGAAAATTAAGAAAAACAATGCATATAAAACACTTAGCACGCTATCTAATGTGCAGTAAATTGCACAGGGGATCAAAAATGGTACTTGTTCTTTATATCCAGTAATCTAAATATCTGGCTGGCAGGTGAATAGATTTGCTTAATAGATTTGTTTAATAGATTTGCTTCTCTAATTTTCTGTTTCCCTTTTTCAATGTGAAATCTTTCAAAAAAATTTGTCTTTTTCTCTTTGCTCCTAAGAGGACAAAAGTACTTTGATTCTAACTACTCTGAAAACATTTCCTGTGTAAAGGAATTTCATATTGACTTTAGTCCCTGGAGCTAGGGAGAAGAAGCAACAGGTTTGCTTCTCAGTTGATTTCTTTCATTTCCACCATCAAAGGGAAAAAAAAAAATCTTGTACTAGCTTTAGGTAGAGGAAAGTCATAAAAAGGCCACATCACCTTGGGACGAAGTCTTTGTAAGATCAGTGAAAGTGGGTAGAAGAAAGGAAGGAGAATGCAAAGGTGGTAATATAGCTGATTTTAACATTGTTATGGCATAGTTTTCTTTCCACTTTAGTTTAGACTTAGTTAACGACTTAGTTTTGGTTATTGGTATTTTGGAAAAGTTAATGTCAGAAATTGATGTGTATTTACTTATAGCTTTACTCTCAGTTTTAGCCTTCCCTCCTTCCCTCCCTCCTCCATCTTTTCCTCCCTCCTTTCTCTTTCTCCTTCCCCCCCTCCCCCACCTTTTTTTTTATGCTGGAGGTTTAACTGGAGGCCTTACACAGACTAAGCACAAACCCACCACTGAGCTACACCCTTAGCTTCCAGTTTTGGCCATTTTTTAGAGAGGTGATTTTCTGGTGGGCTAACTACTCAGAGGATAGGCTGGGCATCAGTGGCTCATGCCTGTGATCCTAGTTACTCAGGAGGCTGATATCTGAGGATCGAGGTTCAAAGCCAGCCCAGGCAGGAAAGTCAGTGAGACTCTTTATCTCCAATAAACCACCAGAAAACTGGAAGTGGCGCTGTGGCTCAAGTGGTGGAATGCTAACCTTCAGCTGAAGAGCTGAGGGACAGAGCCCAGGCCCAGAGTTCAAGCCCCATGACTGATGAAAACAAAACAAAACAAAAACTACTCAGAGGATGTTTTCACAACTTCTGTGGGTGGGGTGGGCTGTGTGAAGAGCGCAATGCTAGACAGTTGCTAACCTTGGAAGCACTCTTTGTATAGATGGGACAGTCATGGAATGTAAACGTTACTCTTCTGGCCCTCAGGTTGATACGTACATGGTGAAATCCTAGGGTCACCACAATTACTGTTGTGAGATGGAAACTTATTGAGCTTAGCTTGGTAGAGAAACTTACTTATTTTATGAACTTTACTAAACTACTAGGATCAGGAATGGTTTTTTGAAGCATCTATTTGGAGCTGAGGGTCAAGGCCTAGCACAGGCAAGGTACCCTGGGTTCAATCCTTAGCATCCATTTTTATAAATTTTGAGCATTTCCTGAAATGCTCAAATGAGTGAGCCTGGGAACAAGGAAATGTCCACTTTGACAGCAACTTCTTCATATTGATTTGGGGCAGTATATTCATTATTTGAGGAATTTGGTTCTCACTCCAGAAGGGAATATTTTGCTGCATTTTTCTCTGTAAATGTGTTATCATGCCATTATCATACCCAAAGATAAAACTCACAGGAGGGAAGACTCTTATACCTTTTTTTTTCCCCTAGAGCTGTGGACTGAACTGTCAGGCAAGTGCTCTTCCACTGAGCTAAATCCCTAATCCCAAGACTTTTAAGGAAATACAACAAGCATTTATAATGCACTGGGCACTGTGGAAGTTTACATGCATTATTTTAATTTTTCAGCTGGGACAGTTAGCAAGCCATATTATTGTCCACATATTTCACAGAGGAAATAGGCTTGAAGGAGAATTTGCCCAAGGTCACAGTAGTAAATGGTAGGTCTGGGAATGAACTGCAAAGCCCAAGTGCTCAAGCAGTTTTTCTTTTTTCTATTTTTTTTGTATTTTTATTTTATTTATTTATTTTTAATTGTGAAAATACCATACAGAGGAATTACAATTACATGGGCAAGATAATGAGTACATTTCTTATCAAGCATTGTTACCTCCTCCTTTGTTTCCCCTTCCTATCCCTTCCCATCTTCTCCCCTTCCCCCCCTCAAGAAGTTTTTCTTAAACTTCAGAATATACAAGAAACTCCAAAGGTACTCATTAAAAAAAATACTGGGTTCCAGTTAGAAATTCTAGATAACTCAATCTAGAATGGTGCCAGATTACAAATTTTAGACCAAGCACTTGTGGCTCATGTTTATAATTGTAGCTACTCAGAAAACTGGGGATCATGGTTTGAGTCAGTCCAGGCAGTCAAATCTGAGAAACTGTTATCTCCAACTAACAAGCAAAAAGCTGGAATTGGAGATGTGGCTTAAGTGAGATCATCAGCTGTGAGCAAAAGGCTGAGCAAGAATTCAAGGCTCTGAGTTTAAGCCTCAGTACTGGCTCTAGCTGCGCATGCACATGTACATGCACACGCATACACACACACACACGCACACGCACACACACAGACATCTCCATTTTTTTGGGGGGGGGGGTCTGGTTGTGGGGCCTGAACTCTGGGCCTGGGCACTGTCCCTCAGCTCTTCAGCTCAAGGCTAGCGCTCTACCACTTGAGCCACAGCACCACTTCCGGCTTTTTTCTTTTTGCTTATGTGGTGCTGAGGAATCGAACCCAGGGCCTCATGCGTGCAAGGCAAGTTCTCTACCACTGAGCCACCTTCCCAGCCCCACATCTCCATTTTTTTTAACAGGGCCTCTTGTGATCAAAGAGTTAAGTTGATTGAGTAGCATTAAGTGATATGGCTTTCCACACTTGACAAACAAGAAAAAAAATCTGTAGATTAAATAACTATCCATGATTAAGCTACAATAGACAGCCATGATTCAAACCCACGTCTATCTAATATTCCCATTATTAGACGCCTACTAATTTAAAGTTTCAAAATTCCAGTTATTAACACATATTATTTGGTTAATTGCACAAATGAGTTGTTTACTTTGACATCTCAGTACATGTATATATCATGCATTAATCTCTGTTCCTCTACCCTCTCCACATTTCCTTCTTCCCCTAACTCTCCTAGTAGTCCCTCTTGTAATTTCAAGTCTTTTCTTTTTTTAATTTGCATATATGAGAGAAAACATGTGATACTCTTCTTTATGTGTCTGGCTTATTTTGACAAGTCCATGATTGATCTACACATTTCCCAAGCACAACAAGTGCAGAAAAATACATGTAAAAATTGAGCCATTGTTTACAAGTTCTTGGCATTTACCAAGGTTAATAACTTAGATATAAGACATAGTCCTTAAATGATTTTTGTGAACTTTTTAAATGAAAAAACTGCTTTATCTTTGTAATCAGAGACATGTAAAGGATGGAAGGAGTAAGGAAAGCGCCAGCAGGTATATCCCTAAGGGAATTAAAACTCTTCTGCCACCCATCTTCACCACTGAAAAGAATGAGGGTTGATATTGAGACTGGCAGTCAGATGGCAGTAGGTCATGCTCTTCATCATCTTCTGTCCTGCCTTTGAGTCATAGCTCACTGAAGACAAATTTGATTTGCCTTTCAGTCCACTTGCCAGGACAGAGATAACCCATTGATTGACTAACATGGCCTCTTACTGGGATTGTGAAAACACTTTTTTCCTTTCTCATTTTCTCTTTCTGTCTTGTTTTGTCTTTGCAGCTCAGCGACATGTCCTCACATACATGGAGGATGCAGTGTGCCAACTACTAGAGAACAGGGAAGATGTTAACCAGTATGGCATTGCCAGGTTCTTCACTGAATAGTAAGTACATAGGGCAAACCCAAAAGTGATACGTGGAAGTAGGGTAGGGCATGTGAAGAATATGGTAGGATGGTGATTATTATGCAGTGACAATGAATGCTTACTTTTGGTGGGCTGCTTAAGGTCTGCCTGACAGGTTTCAGAGTATGCCTTTGGTGTAGCTGGGTTGTTCAGTGATGTGGTCCCTAAGTGGGCATGTCTATCAGAGCCTAACTGCTGCCTTTTGATCTATTAAATATGTTTTATTCAGTCCATCTTAGAATATTTTTTTGTCAATCTTGTGGCTCAAACTCAGGGCCTGGGCACTGACCCTGAGCATTTTGGTTCAAGGCTAGCACTCTACCACTTTGATCCACAGCTCTACTTCTGGGTTTTGAGTGGTTAATTAGAGATAAGAGTCTCATGGGGACTTTTCTCTCCAGGCTGGCTTTGAACCATGGTCCTCATATCTTGGCCTCCAAAGTAGCTAAGATTACGGGTGGGAGCCACCAGCACTTGTCCCATCTTATAATTTTTAACTTTATCCTTTATTCAAAGTATTCACTCTGATTTCCTTTGGTTAGTGATTATTTAGTCTGATTTTTTTTCATGGCTGATTTTTCCTCATGGAACTGTTTAGGATACAGATCCTCTGCAGTTTGTGTACTTGGTGGTTTAAGAGTATTTCTAGCCAGGTGCCAGTGGCTCATGCCTGTAATCCTAGCTTATCAGGAAGCTGACATCTGAGAATCACGGTTCAAAGCCAGCTCAGGCAGGAAAGTCCTTGAGACTCTTATCTCCAATAAACCACCAGAAAACCAGAAGTGGTACTGTGGCTCAAGTGGTGGAGTGCTAGCCTTGAGCTGAAGAGCTGAGGAACAGTGCCCAGGCCCAGAGTTCAAGCTTCATGACAAAAACAAACAAACAAACAAACAAATAAGTACAGAAATAAAATAAGAGAACATATACCTCCTAGAAATATTCTTTTCTTTTTTGTTTCTTTTTTTCTTTTTTTTTGTCGGTTGTGGGTCTTGAACTCTGGGCCTTGGCGCTGTCTCTCAGCTCTTTAGCTCAAGTCTAGCACTGTACCACTTGAGCCACAGCTCCACTTTCAATTTTCTGGTGGTTTATTGGATGTAAGAGAATCATGGACTTTCCTTCCCAGGCTGGCTTTGAACCACAATCCTCAGATCTCAGCCTCCTGAATAACTAGGATTGCAGGCATGAGCCACCAGCATCTGGCTTCACAGATCTTTTTAAAAGGTCATGCTTCAGTAAAAAGTATCCAGTGGGGTATATAGGAGTCAAAATGATTGCTCCTTCAGGAATGTCATTGAACTTTTTTTTAGGTAAATGAGATCATCACTTTTAAACACCTTAGTCTTCATGGAAAGGATGTGCTAAAGAAATACAAAGCATTGTCATTATTAATAAAATGTCATCACAAATGTTTACTTGGATTTTCTTTCCTTTTTTTCTGATTTATTGGTAATATTTTAAAAATGGAAGAGCAATCTCTTACAGGTTTTGTTTTAATCATGAACTAAAGTCTATCTGTCTTGAAGATAGAGTTATCCCCACCTCCTGTCTGTTCTACAGATGTTCCTTCCAGATCAGACAGTTATTCTGATATCCTTAACTTGAGTTGCTGTTAAAGGAAAACGTGACTCTCCCTAGCTCTTTTGCTGAGTGAGAGTTCTTGTAAATAAAATCTAGTGTTCTTATGGGTTGGAATTTTAGGTTCTTGGGAAAAACAGATTTTCTGGTTGAAGAATTAGTCTTCTAAAGGAGGATGAAGTAGAGAAGGGAATCTCATGTTCTTGTTCTCATGGCTGGGCCAAAGCAAATGAGGTGGACCAAGGAATAAAATCTGAGATTGAATAGCCTTGCATGCTTTTACAGGACCAACAAGCCTATGGGTCAAATTTCTAGGTCATTTAATCTGTACCGGTACTCTAGAGGCTTCTTGCCAAGTGAAATATGACTCTTCTGGGGTTAATGCTTCATTCTGGCTTTAATTTTTTTTACCCTCCTACCCCCATCTTCTTTCTAAGTCTTTTCTGTGTTGTACTGGTTCCTTGAAGGTAGAGTAATTTCTTCTTTATATGTTTTCCCATCATCCCTGTTGTGTGATGCTTACTAGCATATACTACATGTCAGGTTTTCTTATATTCTTCTGTTGCTCTGTGTGTGTGTGTGTGTGTGTGTGTGTGTGTGTGTGTGTGTGTGTGTGTGTGTGTGTGTGTGTGTGTGTGTGTGTGTGTGTGTGTGTGTGTGTGTGTGTGTGTGTGTGTGTGTGTGTGTGTATGAGAGAGAGACAAATCTCCATATTTTTCCATTTAAGAAGTTGTGTAACATGCCTATTCTGGCCTGTGTAACTGATACAGAACTCAGCAGTAAGTCTTAGAATTGTTTCAAAATGCTATTGACTCTAGGTAGCTTTTGATCTACAAATATGCTGTTTGGGTGTATTGTTTTGTTTTTGTTAGTCGTGGGGCTTGAACTCAGCTGTCCCTCAGCTCTTCAGCTCAAGGCTAGCGCTCTATCATTTGAACCAGTGTCACTTCCGTTTTCTGGTGGAGATGAGTCTCATGGATTTTCCTGCCTGGGCTGGCTTTGAACCATGATCCTCAGATCTCAGCCTCCTGAGTAGCTAGGATTACGGGTGTGAGCCACCAGCACCAGGCAGCATTTTTTTTTTTTTTTGTCTTTTCTTTTTTTGGTACTCGTGACTGAACCCAGGACATTGCACTTGCTAGGCAAGTGCTTTGCCACTGAACTATAGCCCAGCCCCCAATATACTGTTAGGGAAAAAAAACACAACAAAAAACCAGATTTTTCATAGCACTGATAGAAATCTAGTTGCTAAGTAAGTTGTTTCTTGTTCTCAGGAAACTAAAAATTACATAATAAGCATGAGTGGCACA
Organism: Dipodomys merriami; assembly: GCF_024711535.1. NCBI lineage: Eukaryota > Metazoa > Chordata > Mammalia > Rodentia > Heteromyidae > Dipodomys > Dipodomys merriami. The sequence continues at coordinate 7,431,543 of NW_027203493.1, read as the reverse complement.
TACCTAACACTTCTATAACTCTGAAACATCAGATTGGCCTGAGGAAGTTGTTTTGAGAAGGGAAAAGTGAACCAGCATCAAAACTTCAAGAAACATATTTTAAAGACTTAGATGTGTAGCCAATGTGACAAGATGAAAAGTATTAGAAGTACTTGTGATAGAATATTTTATAGTATATTTGATAGTATTTGATAGAAAGGAGACCTGAATAATAGAAGCTTCTGATTTTATTTTGTGAATTTGTTTGATCTAATGAAAATCCTTCTTTCAGGCCTCAAGTTGTAAGGACTCATAAATGAGAGAAGCATGAAATGGAAAGAAGGATGAAAAAGAGCTCTTTAATCAAGTCCTCTGTAGCCTTGGGCAGATTTCTGAAATCTGAGCCTCAGTCATCTCATCTATGAAATGGGTTTAATAAAACCTTACGTGCTAATATTAATAATACAATGATTATGATGAGTTTTTATTAAATTTATATTGTGTTTCTTATACTATAATTCATTGAAGCCTAGATATGATGATCTATTTTACTAAAAATGAGGAAACTGAAGCTTCTGAACATAAAGGGTAACAGTGCTTCAAGCTTCCACAGCTAATAAGTATCAGAATTTGGAATCAAGCATTGTCTGCAGTATTGAAAAGACCACACTATTCTCTACTGGCTCCAAGGTACTTTACTGCCTAATTTTGCTCAAGGCCTACCCTAATAACATACTGAGGTCCCTGATAGCTGGAATTTCTACTATTCTTGAATTCAAGAATTATAGCACTGTCTGAAGACCATGACCTCAGTTCACTGCATTTTAATTGTCTAGCATTGGCCCCTGGGTGGACACAATTAGAGTTGCCTCTAAGTAACAGGGAGCATGATTTTTTAAAAATATGTTCAATATACACTTCTACCTCATAGTTTTAAATTTATGCCTTTTTGAACACTGAAAATGATGGTTGATTTACCATTAAACAGTGATAAAAGACTATCAGAAATTGTTTCTGGGAAGCTTTTCTACCGATCACCTTCTCTCTTACCTCTCTTCTCTCTTACGCCCTCTCACCTTATAGATTGTTCCAGCAAATCTAAGATAAACTATAAAACATAGAACCTGAGCAGCACTGTGGATGTCTGCTCTGAAGATCGTATTTCTCTGGACACACTAGAAAGAAGGATAGCAAATCCCAAAGGATTTTCTTAAAAGTTATGTGTTAACCTCTACCTCTGAGTGTTGTCCTTCAACTGGGAGAAAGTGAAAGGCATTCATATTTAGAGGTGCTATTCTAAGAACAGACCAAGTCATTGCAGGGTCAGGCCCTCTGCATATGTATATCCAAGAAAACAAAGCTGGAGTAGCTGGGACTTAAGAGACCACAGCTGAATGTGACTAGGTTCTTGTGGTAAGGATAAAATGAGAAATATGGCTTTTAAGTCATTGGAAAATAATGATGAGAGAAAAACAAGCTGAAATCGGAGAATTCCTATCAGAGTTGGGAACCATTCTTTGCAGGCTAAATTGGTAGTTTCAATCCTGTGGCATCAGAAAGCTTGACTTCCACATACTAATACTGAAAACAGTAACACTCTGTGGTCTTTGTCTTTGGACCTAGGAGGGAATTTTTATGATCTTTTTGTTTTGTTTTTTAAATGATGTCTTTAGTTGGTGAAGTTTTGATGAAGACTATTTTGGCTATTTTAGCTATAAGAAAAACAAGTACACAGCTTGCCTTCATTGATAGAGGCTTATTTTAAGAATGAAAACAGGACTGCAATCATTTAGCAATTATTTTAGGGCACCTTTGATGTGCCTCTGTGTGCTAGGTAACAGGAATATATCAAGGAACAAGACAAACCAAGGTATCTCGTGAACCTAGTGTTAAAAAAACAGATGGTCAATAAACACAAACTGATAATGATAATATGAGCTATGTATGAGGTACTATTCTAAGCATAAATCATTGAACTGTCACAAGACTGAGGTGCACATAAAAGTAACATTCTCAAGGTTATACAGCTGATAACTATAACAACATAATGGGGGGGGGGAGAAACAGCAAGGTGATTTGAGCCCTATGGAAGAGATGACATTTGAGAATCAGTACCTTAATTCAGAGGGTAACTTATCTACTCTTTGTCAGTTTTGGTTCTATCTGTGTTGAAAAAAAAATAATTGGTTTTATTTGCTGCTACTCAGAATGAAGGATCCTTAATAGTTGATATTCTAGAAATCTACTTTATAGGTAGTTGGCTCCCTTGTGCCTTATTCAGATTGGATAATGAGAGTATAAAGTACTGAGAGAAATGGCCTGTGTTATTTGTAGATATGGTGATGGCAAGCTTTACTTGTCAGTTTTTAGAAAGGCACATTAATATTCTGAGACATAGTAATCATCCAAATTCAGTTGGAAGTTGAAGGTCTTTGATTTCTTATAAAAAGTTTTAACAGGGGCTGGGAAGGTGGCTCAGTGGTAGAGCGCTTGCCTTGCATGCTCGAGGCCCTGGGTTCGATTCCTCAGCACCACATAAGCAAAAAGAAAAAAACCGGAAGTGGCGTTGTGGCTCAAGTGGTAGAGCGCTAGCCTTGAGCTGAAGAGCTGAGGGACAGCGCCCAGGCCCAGAGTTCAGGCCCCACAACCGGACCCTCCCCCAAAAAAGTTTTAACATCAAATTTCTTTCTTATTGTTTTGATTAGAATAAGTCCACTAATTTACTCTTAGAGAGAGGAAAAATGAGATCCAAATCATGCATATTCTTTTTTTAACTGCATTTTTTTGGTCTTTTTTCTTTTTTGGTACTGGGGATCAAACCCAGGACATTGCACTTGCTAGGCAAGCACTTTGCCACTGAGCTACATTCCAGCCTCATATTCTTAAATATATCTTAATATGTATCATAATATATATCACAATATATATTCTGAAATTATATCTCCAGTGAAAATAATCCATGATCTTTAGTAAAATATGAATTCTTATTCTTTTCAAAATTTTCTTACATAGAACTCAAAGTTCTATGAAAGATGACCTGCTTCTTGTCTATATAATATAGACCAATCAGGGTTTCAATACTCAGTTCTAAAGTTGGCAGATACTTTAGAATTATCCTCCATCTAGCATTAAGTGATGTTGTTTGGGTTCTTCCTGTATCCATAGTAACAGAAGAACAGAGGCAACAAGACATACATCAGAGCCAGGCACAGTGGTTCATGCTTATAATCCTAGCCTGTAAGATCAGGAAGAATTTGAAAAAAGGGTCACTAAACCCCTTCACAAACCAGTAACTGGGTATTATGGCACACACTTGTCATCCCAGCCATAAGGGAGACTAAGATTGTGAGGATGACAGTTCTAGACCAGTCTGGGCAAAATCATCAGGAGACTACATCTCAGTGGAAGAAACTGGGCATGGTGGCATGTATCTGTCATCCTTTCTATGGAAGCAATTATAAAGTAGAAGGATCCAAGAGCAGGTCTAGGCAAAAAGTGAGACCCTATCTCAAAATAACCAATGCAAAAAGAAGACTGGAAATGTAGCTCAATAGTAAGAGTACCTGGCCGGGCGCTGGTGGCTGAGGCCTGTAATCCTAGCTACTTAGGAGGCTGAGCTCTGAGAATTGCAGTTCAAAGCCAGCCTGGGCAGGAGAGTCCATGAGATTCTTATTTCCAATAAACTACCAGAAAACCGGAAGTAGTGCTGTGGCTCAAGTGGTAGGATGCTAGCCTTAAGCTGAAGAGCTTTCCTGTCCCTCAGGGACAGCACCCAGGTCCAGAGTTCGAGCCCCATGATCGACAAAAAAAAAAAAAAAAAAAAAAGAGTACCTGCCTAACAAGTAAAGAGGCCTTGAATTCAATCCCCAGTACCCAAGGAAAAAAGAAAAAATAAACAGAACAAACCAGAACTTTTCTGATCCCTTTGAACTCTACTCATAGCTTTGAATGAAGATCGATTTAAGACTTCTCAGGGCCACTCCAGCTCCATGTTTTCCCCATTTATAATTCATTTGAGCCAAAACGTGGTATGGTGAAGTAACGGTGACTAATCCTATTATAGACTTCTTCAAAATGGGTAGTACTTCTCCCTGAAGCCAGCCCTGCCTGCCTGTTTTCCATAGTGCAGTTCTTAGCTAGAGTCAACACATTATAACAGAAAATTACCAATCTCTCATTGTTAGCATCTGGATTCTCACAGACTCAGAAAATTGCCAGGAATAGATTTCATCTATATTTAAAGCAATATTGTCTTCAATTACTGGCCCAGACATTTTTGTTAAGTTGTCATTTGTGATAGCTATAGAGGATTCTGGATATGTGTGTATGTGTGTGTGTGGAGAGAGAGAGAGAGAGAGAGACTGACAGACAGAGACAGAGGTATACATATAGCAGAGGGAGCCATACTAGTTTTGCTCAATGTTAGCACTCTACTACTTGAGCCACAGCTTCACTTCTGGCTTTTTTGGTGGTTAAAGATAAAGAGTCTCACAGACTTTCCTGACCTGGCTGGTTTCCAAGATCCTCAGTTCTCAGCCCCTTGAGTAGCTAGGATTATAGGTATGAGCAACTGGTACCTAGCTGGAATCTGTTTTGAAGCTGAAAAATTGAAGATCATTGAAGACCCAAGGAACTGCCTATTAGCTTAGAATTCATCTTCTTCTTGAGTCCTTTCATGGTGTGGTTACTGGAAACCATCTTAGCAGCTCTTGACCTGGTATCTGAGAAAACGATTTCACAGCCCACTGGTCCATTCATTCATTCAGAAGTCAGAGTCAAAGGTTACAGAAGTAATAACTGGGCCTGGATTCTCCTAGTCAGAAAGGACCCAATTTCCCCACTTCCTCCCTTCTCAAGAGAAACTTGTCTTAAAACTGTTGAATAAGAGGAAATGAAAGAACTCCACTGTTGATGTAAGAGTTCTCATGACCCCATAGTAATACTATTTTCATGGGAGCTGCTTTTGTAGTTTGCCTAGTATAAAACTTAAGTATAATTCTTCACACTAAAGTATCTCCCCTTAGAGAAATAACTTGATTTATATAATCTATAAATAATATAAAGGATCTTTACTTGGTCTAAGTCGCCATATTCTGTCTACCTCCACTCTGATAATTCCCTGAGTACCCCTCTGGCAATGAGGTACACACACAACTCTGAATTAACAAATCTGTCATGCTATTAGCAGTACAAAATAGCTCATCTGAAGTTCAGAAACGTGACTTCATCAGCAACAGAGCAATTTAAATTTTTCTGTGCTTTTAATTTCTTCCATAATTTTCTCAGAAGTCTAGAAAGATCTATGGTGCTGGCGGCACAGGCCTGGCACAAGAACAGGAAAGAATGACACAATCTGGCACCTTAAGCAGAGGTCTTTGATGAACTGGGGTGGGGTGGCAGGATAGAAGGGAAGGAGGAAGGATAGTTAGGATCTTGGCAGCCACACAAAGGCTCTTCTTCTCTGAGAAAAGTGAAATGAAAGGCAAATGAAGCTTCCTTCTGCTATTATGATTTGCTACAATATTTGTCTCTCAGCTTCCAGCTCCTCAGCAGGTGCATCCTTACAGTTAGTGACTTGCCCACAAAACAAATTGTTTTTCAGGATCCTTCAAGAGGGGTCATGGCCAACCAATTTCCTGTCTGAGGCCAGGGCCGTGATTTTTCTTTTTAGTTATCGTATATGTACTGAGTAGCACAGTGGGAACTATCTTATCAGAAAATGAGATAAGCATGGAAAATTATTTCAGGACAAGTGGGTTTCAGCATTGCTAAGTTCTTTTTTTTTTTTTTTTTGCCAGTCATGGGGCTTGAACTCTGGGCCTGGGTGCTGTCCCTCAGCTCTTCAGCTCAAGGCTAGCACTCTACCACTTGAGCCACGGCACCACTTCTGGCTTTTGGCCTCATGCATGCAAGGCAAGCACTCTACCACCGAGCCACCTTCCCAGCCCCAACATTGCTAAGTTCTGAGTTTGCAACAATACAGAATATGTTGAGAACTCCTTATGTAAAACATTGTGGTAGTATTGAATTCATATCTTTGTCATTAACTAACATCAGTAATCAATGTCTTTGTGTTACGATTTTCCAGAACTAGGTCATTGCTAGTGATGATAATACCTGTCTCATAGGATTGCTATGTAAATCAAATGAAAGGACATGTATGAAATGTCTGGCTCTATTATAACTCATTTTTATTATGTGTCATTCCTTTGTGTGTCTGTGTTTGTGTGCTGGTACTGGGGCTTGAACTCAGGGCCTGGACACTGTCCCTTAGCTTTTTTGCTCAAGACTGGCATTCTACCACTTGAGCCACAGCTTCATTTCTGGCTTTTTAGTGGTTAATTGAAAATAAGACTCTTGTGGACTTTCTTGCCTGGTTTGGATTTGAACTGTGATCCTCAGATCTTAGGCTGCTGAATAGGTAAGATTACAGGAACAAGCCGCCAGTGCCTGGCTTGTCATTTTGATTTAGTTCCAAATTTCTTGGAAGATTTTGTTTCTCTTACTTTTTGGTCTCCTGGAAAATGGTAGTCTTCTTCATTTTCATCTTTAAGTGACATCAGAGTTGCAGATCTTGAGGATTTTCTATTATCTCTTGTTTCCTGCAACACTGCTTGCTTACCCTACATATTGCATACTTCATGGAGATGAGAACGTTTGGTGTTTTAATCCTGTGTGACTATTAGCCATTTAATGTTAGCTATTTTCCTTACATTTTTGTTCATTCACAGTATAACCTAAGAAAATTTTCATGTCTTCTTATTTCTTTTCACTTATAAGCTATTCCCTCAGGTCATGTCTGTACCTCCTTTCTTGCACTTCCTGAGATTAAAAAGTCAAGGTGTAATGGGAGACCCAAGTCAATCAAGTCAACCTAGCTTGTATCCTTCCCACTCCTCTCTTGCTCTCTGGTGATGTGCTCAGAGTAATGAAAAGCAGACCTTCTCTGTTGAGGTCATTGCTCCTCACGCTGGCAGCCTGCTCCAGGAAGCTGTTTATCTGTGCTTGCTGAGCCAAACTCCAGCCTCAGAACAGTTGGAATGTATTGAGAAACCACAGACCCCAAAGAGAGAATGTTACACAGGCAGTCCCATTCAGAGAGAGTGTTTACACTGCACAAACTGCAGTTTACTTGTATGAGGATAATTGTTTATGTGCATACTCTTGTATTTTGCCTTCTACGTAATACATATGTCCTCTCAAGAGAACTCCATTGCTCTGCCCAGATTGCCCTGAGCTTTCACTTTCCATGAAAGGTACTTTGGTAAAATTGATGTAAAAGCCACCTTTTCAAGGTAGTATTTTTCTCAGTCTAATTTAATGCTTAGTATTTTCAACTATAGAGGCCGGATCACTAAAGCACCTAAAGATATTCTGTTTCTTGAATGTTTGTTTCTTCATCCTTTACCACATATTACATCTTGTTCCAGAGCTTCAAATGTGCTTCTTATCAATGGGGATATATGATATGGTCACTTGCCTATGAGATGATATTGTTGTAAAATGAGAAAACAGAGAAGCCATATTTTGAGAGGTCGAATCTCGGAGTCTTTATTAAAAGGCTGATGATTGCATGGTGGACTCCTGTCTCAAAGACCAGCAGCCAGAAAATACACTTAACATTGTTAGGGAACTGAGCGATGAAGGCCAGAGAGGAAAGAAAGAACAAAAATAATACCAACAAACCAAGAGAAGAGACAGGAGACAGAAGACAGGACATGAACACGGAGACAAGTGACATGGCGTCCTGGCACTTGAGCTGGTCCAAGCCTAAATAGGGTCAGGTCAGGGGGCAGGGTCACAGGAAATTCCCAGTCCCAGATCCTGAACTGACAGGTTTAATAACCCATCAGCCAAGTGCCCATCCCTGTCCTGGGATTCAGAGACACCCATCACCTGAGAGGCGGGGGCTTCACCTTCCCCCACTCTGAAGACAAGATGCCAGAACCTACCATCCACCATGTGGCCAAGATGGCACCGGCCAGACCCAAACTATGTAAGTGGCACACATTTATTATCAGAGCACTTGGGATTCTTAAGTAGGGGTGATGAGAATTTAGGGGGATGAGCCTGAGTTACATATCAAGACCCTGTCTCAAAAAAAAAAAATCTAACTTTAGTAAGTTAGCTTAGTTTAATAAGTTAGCTTATTTCCTTTCCATTGTTAATGTCTTAATTACCAGGTCTTCCAACTCAGTTTCTTTTCTGTAACACCATTCTAGGCCTGATTTTTCTTTTTCTTTTTGATAGTACCAGTGAACTCCAGGCCTTGTACTCTCACTTGACTTGCCTGCTCATGGCTGGTACTCTACTAGTTGAGCCATGCCTGTAGCCCAGGTTTTAGCTGGTTATTAAAGATGGAACTTTTCTGCCTAGGTTGGCTTCCAACCTTGATCATCTAGGTCTCAGCCTCCTGAATAGCTTTAATTATAGGCGTGAACCACTGGTCCCCTACCTAAATATTATTTTTCTTATTGCAAAATGGATTAAGTAGTATTTTAGTACTATAATTGGTATGAATATGATGTGAGTGGTATGTGGATTACCAATTTACATTTAACAAATGCCTATTGAAGGCCTACAGCATACTGGAGAATAGATAACTAAACAAATAAATTAGTAAGGTAATTTTAGATGGTAAAAAATTCTATTAAGAAGTTAAGGGGAGGAAGACTGGGAATGTGGGTCAGTGGTAGAGTGCTTGCCTAGCATGCATGAAGCCCTGGATTTGATTCCTCAGTACCATGTATGCAGAAAAAGCCAAAAGTGGTGCTGTGGCTCAAGTGGTAGAGTACTAGCCTTGAGTAAAAGTAATTCAGGGACAGTGCCCAGGCCCTGAGTTCAAGCCCCAGGACTGGCCAAAAAAAAAAAAAAAAAAAAAAGTTAAGGGGCGGATATTTGGACACTGAGTGACAGGGGAAGCCAAAGAAGACCTCATTAAGGCCTTCTGTTGCTGTTGCTGCTTTTGATACTTACTTGAAGAAAAAGATGGCCCTTTAAAAAGTATATTTTTCAGCCATGTGCCGATAGTGCACATCTGTAATTCCAACAACTCAATAGGCTGAGATATGAGGATCACAGTTGAGAGCCAGCGCTGACAAACAAATCTGCCAGACTCTTATGTTCACTTAACTAGCAAAAAGCCAGAAGTGGAAGTATGGCTCAAATGGTGGAGTACCAGCTGTGAATGAAAAAAAACAAGCAAGAGTGTGAGATCCTGTGGTCAAGCCTCAGTACTGGCACTCAAAAAAAGAAAGAAAGAAAGAATATTCCTGATTAAAATAATGGAAAAAAGATAAGGAAGAGGAAAGAGATTTTTTTTTTTTGGCCCTCAGCTCTTCAGCTCAAGGCTAGCGCTCTACCACTTGAGCCACAGCGCCACTTCCGGCTTTTTTTTTCTGCTTATGTGGTGCTGAGGAATCGAACCCAGGGCCTCATGCCTGCAAGGCAAGCAGTCTACCACTGAGCCACCTTCCTAGCCCGAAAGAGATGTTATAGTCTATAGATATATTGGGAAAGAAAAAGAGGGGGGAAAAAGCTTGAATTAGCAATTCATTCACTTCTTAAATAATTTGTGACTGTTTACGTCTATGTCAAGGGTATGATGGTGATAGAGTTGGTTGACAGATATGACTGCATTCCCTGTCTCCCTCCCTCCCATATTAACACATGTTTTAAAACAATGTGTTCACTTTAAGCTTGGTGTGTGAGCATCCACCTATTTTTCTCCCTAGGAATCCCAATCCTCTTTTTAGTCAGTAAAACTCTTTAATTTGGTAGAGATCACTCCGTACCCTGTTAACCACTCACTGGAGCAAGCAAGTGTTGCGAGATCCTGTGTGTTTTTTCTTTAGTTGTAAATTCCATCAAGCTAGCCCCTTAACTGCAGTGGATGGGAAACTGGAGAACTATTCATCTGACAATTGGCAAAGGATAGTAGAGGAAAGAAAAATCTCTTTCTGGTATTTTTGTGTAGGAATTTGGGGATGCAGAGTTTAGTTATAAACAGCTAGATTAATATGTTTAAAAACCATGGTCACTCTTAAATCATTCTTTGTTTTGTAACATACTAACAAGGTCCTAGAGATAGCTAAACCAGTGGTTGGGAAATTCTTTTGTGGATTAAAGATCTTCTAAAAGCATTACTCACGAATGTTCAGGATGATCAGTTGGCAAACAAGAGTTAGCTAATACAGAAAGACATCCTAAGTCTGTTACCCCTCTGTATGAAGGAGGGATGTAGTTTGTAGGAGTGGGTTCGTTGAGGCACATGGCCTTTGTTTTGCAACATTTTTCTATATAAAAAAATATCACATCTGAAGATAGCAAGAACATTTAATGGCACTAGTTGATAATCATCAGGCAATTTCCATATTGACATGTTAGGCTGTTTAAAAACAGAAAGGACAGCTGTTTGTCAGCTACATCATTTCTGATAAGACTTTACTACTTCGCTTCCTACTTACTACTTTGTTTATTCTTGATGACCATGGGATAAATTAACTACTATATTGGTTCTAGCCAAATCTTTGTCATCATTGGCCCTGAAGTCACTTGGAGACCAAAGAGCACCTGGTCATCTGGAGGACTCTCTCATCAGTGACTGATGCCCATCTCTCCAGTCTCCCCAAACTGCTCTTCTATTTTTTTCTGAAGTACCTTCAAGCATTTCTGCATGGTTACTCATTTTCTTCTACTATACCTCCTCCTCTTGCTTTACTGAATTTCCCAGCACACAACTCTAAGAGGGAGCTTTATTTCAGAGTAGAAAGGGGCCCCCATATGTGGCCTATTATATCCATATCAACTTGCTTACCCTTTTCAAACAGCTATTGTCTTTTAATAGGGTCCTGCCTGGCAGGGGTAGTCCTTAATTCCTGCCATATAAGAATGAGCAGCTTGAGTTACAGCAAGCTGCGGTTCTGTGCTCTGATCAAAAGGCCTCTGTTGTTTTTTAAGTTTTTCCACCTCCCTCTCTCTCTCTTTCTATATCCTAGGCTAATAATTCAGCACAGTAAGGTCATTACAGGCTTTGAATTGAGAGCTGAGAGTGTTAAATTACTGACCTAGAATAAAAGAGATCTGGGGGGCTCTCAAGAAAGATAAAGGGATTCTGGCCAGTAAAGTGCAAGCCCAGCAACCCTAGTTCTTAATAATATTATTTTTTTAATCCTCTCTGTCTCCAGAAGTCTTTTCTGGGACAAGGGAAGATCCTCTTGCCAGAGAAACTGGGCTAGGAACTGAGTGACATCTTCTGAGTGTTGTATCCCAGGTGCTGGCAGCATGTGGGCACCCTTTTAGCTGTCTCTTATTGGCCCTCTTCTTTAGCAATTTTTCATTCTCTTCTACCTTGTTCTTGTCTTAGTTTGTTCCTGATACTGTATCAGAATACTACATAATGGGTAAATATAAACAATGGAAGGTTTTTGGCTTACAGTTCTGGAGGCTGGGAAGTTCAAGACTAAGTTGCCGAATCTGATGATGGCTGCATCATAGATAATATGACTGAAAGCATCATGTGGTGAATGGGTATGAGAGAGACAGCAAGAGAAAGAAGAGAAGGAAGTTGACATTCTCTTTTTTCTTTCTTGTTTTTTTCTCCTTAATTTTGTCTATGCTATATTCATGTATGTTGAACCATCCTTGCATCCCTGAAATGAAATAACTTGGTCATCTTTTTCTTTAAGGTGTGTGTGTGTGTGTGTGTGTGTGTGTGTGTGTGTGTGTGTGTGTGTGTGTGTGTTTTGGGGAGTACTTGAACTCAGGGTCTAGACACTGTCCCTGAGTTTTTTGCTCAAAGCTGGCACTACTTGAGCTACAGATTTACCTCCAGCTTTTTTGGCAGTTAATTAGAGATATGAATCTCATGGACTTTGCTACTTGGCTGGCTTGGAACCATGATCCTCAAATCTCATCTCTTGAGTAACTAGGATTACAGGCATGAGTCACAGTCACCGATTTTAGTGCTGGGAATTAAATATAGGACCTTGTACATGCTAGCAAGTATTTTACTTCAGCTCTAAAGAATGAGGTTTCAGCCTGCATTTTCATTAAGATTTATTGTCTATAGTTACTTTGTGATTTTTGATAAGTCACAAAAATGTACTGAGAAATGTCCTTTAAAAATTGTTAAATAGTCAGATGACACCAAATAAATCATTAGAAAAATGCTCATATTCTAAAATAAACCAACACTAAGAAGGTCAATGCCACAGTGTGTTATGAATTAATGCAAAACTTCCCCTGACAAACAGGTGTTCAGGCAACAGCTAAACCCTTTCCTAAATTTATGGTCATCTTTTAAATTTTCTTGGAACAACTCCCAAGATCTTTAGAAATTTTATAGCACCTCTTTTTTTCTCTTGTCTTCAACCAAATAACACATTAGATTCTCATCTGCTTATAAGTCTTCGGTACAAGAACTACCTATCTATCTACCTATCTACCTACCTATCCTATCTAGAGTTCTTTATTAATGATGTGTATGTGTGTATGTGTGTGAATACTGGTGGTGTTTCAAAACAAGCTTTTGTTGTTGTTCAGCTTGTTTTCTGGGTTGGCACTCTATCACTTGAGCCATACCTCCAGCTGAGTTTTTTGCTGGTTATTTTGGAGGTGGAGTCTCTGGGACTTTCTGCCAGGGCTGGCTTCAAACTATGATCCTCTGGATCTCAGCCTCCTGAGTAGGTAGCATTATAGGTGTGAACCACCAGTGCCGGGCTACTTATGTGTGTTTAGAAATAAAATTCTCTTTTGGAATAAGAAAACAAGCAAAAAAAAAAAAAGAAAAAAGAAAAAAGAAAACAAGCAAATGAAGTTGAAATCTAAGCAGGTTGCCGATGGCTCATGCCTGTAATGCTAGCTTCTCAGGAGGCTGAGATCTGAAGATATTGAGGTTCAAAGCCAGCTGGGGCAGGAAAGTCTGTGAGACTCTTATCTCCAATTTACCATCTGAAAACTGGAAGTGGCATGGTGGCTCAAAGTGGTAGAGTAGAAGAGCTCAGGGACAGTACTTAGGCCCTGAGTTCAAGCCCCATGACCTACCAAAAAAAAAAAAGGAAGAAAGAAATTGAAATCTAAAGAGTTAGTAAGAAAATTGAAAGGATTTTTATAAGGTATTGGGAAGAAATTGATTTTTTCCCCCTAAAGCAGTACTCTTAGGGGTTCCAAATGCAGTGAACTTAAACTTGGAAAAGTAAAACAACAACCACAACAAAAAACTCTTATTCAAAGTCAGTAAGGTAAGTACTTGAAAGATACACATAGATTTCCTAGTAGCTTTAGAAGATAAATAAAGATAGGGGCTGGGAAGGTGGCTCAGTGGTAGAGCACTTGCCTTGCATACCTGAGGCCCTGGGTTCAATTCCTCAGCACCACATAAGCAGGGGGGAAAAAAAGCCAGAAGTGGCTCTGTGGCTCAAGTGGTAGAGTGCTAGCCTTGAGCTGAAGAGCTGAGGGACAGCGCCCAGGCCCAGAATTCAGGCCCCATGACCGGACCCAAAAAAAAAAAGAAGATAAATAAAGATGGCTAATGGAAGAAAGTGAATTTGTTTTCTGAAATGTAATCTGGAGATAACAAGCAAAATGAGGAAGTGGCAAAGTGGCTTAAGTGATGCAGCACTTGCCTTGGGCACAAGTCCGCTCAGGGACGATGCCCTGAGTTCAAGCCCCAAAACTGGCAAAAACAGAACAAAACAATAACCTACTTTGGGCTAGGATGTAGCTTAGTAGCAAAGTGCTTGCCTAATAAGTGCGATGTCTTGGGTTCGATGCCCAGTACACCCCCTCCCCCCACAAAAAAACACCAAAAAACAAAAAGAAGCAAAATGACTGTGGAAGTAACAGTAGTAAAGTAACACAGGCCATGTTGAAATGATTACTGTTATGATGTGGAGGACTCGGAAGGAAGGAGTCCTTGTTCCAAACCTCCTTCACTTCTTGACATTTTTGAGTTATGATCAAGTCTTAGAAGACTACACCTGTTCCTAACACTTTTGCTTGAAGAATTTTTTGACCTACTTCTTGTCATTTTGTGTTGTTTTGTTTTTTTAGTTTTTTAAAATAATTTTTAAATTGAAACTAGGTGATTACATAAATTTCACAGTATTGTGGAATAGTGACACTTAAAGTCACAAACACAATTCCTGTCATTTTGAATAAGAGTAAAGAATGATGGTTTGAGAATTCTTTACTAGATTTTAAACCTAGAGAATTGATAAATTGAATAGTTCCAGTGAGGCAGTATTGAGGAAGAGTGTGTAACATAAAAGGTATTCATAAAAAATATTAATGGGGGCCTAGAGGTGTGACTCAGTTGGTAAAGCACTAACCACTGAGTCAAAGCAGCAGGTACCAAGTTTGAGTCCTGGTCTCAGACCCCCCCAAAAAAGCAAAAAGCAAAAGAAAAGAAGTAACATCCTTTTGGGGTTGGAAGTGTGGCCAACTTGGTAGAGCACTAGTCAGTGAGCAAAAGTGACAGGTATGGAGTCCTAGCCCTTCTCTCAGACCTAGAAAAAATACTAATGAGAACCTTTTTGAGGATCCCAGTGAGAATAAAAGCTGAACGTACATACAAAATAAAATAAAATTTACCTTAAAATATTTAGGGTGTGGCACATGCCTGTAATTAATTCCAGCAGTCAGAGGCTAAGGCAGGAGGATCCTCAGTTTGAGTCTGGAATAGCAGCCTGGTCTACACAGTCAGAACCTATCTTTAAGCTTCAGGAGAGGGGGAGAAATTTTAGGGGACGGAGATATAGTTTAGTGAGAGTACTTATCTTGAGACCCTGAGTTCAGTCTCTTGCACAGAAAAAAAAAATTACAGTACAACACAAAGAAAAAGCAAACAGTGGGAAAAACCAAGAAAGAAAATAGTAGTGAGTTGGAAAAAAAAAAAAAGAAGATAAGAAATCAGAGGACAATATGTTACACCTGCCAGGAAAACAGACAGAATCTATGTGAGAGCTAGTAAGGAAAATCATTTGATAGGGAGGGAAGGGCAGGATGTGCAGGGGACTAGGGGAGCCCCACCCACTTGCATACAAGGTGAGGCAGGTGACATGGAAAGATAGAGCTAAGAGAAAGAAAGAACAGGTAACAGTTTTGTATACCATGTAAGAAAGAAGCCAGACATATATATCAGAGGGTAAGCTGTAACCGAACTATTGTTACATTCTAAGTCTTTGTCCAGAAACTTTTCCAACAGAGCTAACTGATAATTCTCCAGAGAAACCATGCAAACAGGATTATTCTGGGTTTCAAGTGAAATTAGGCAAGCTCCCAGAAGAACTGTGACCATGAGCTCTACTTTGAGGCCTTGAGGAAGGCCTCAGGAACCTTGTAGGAAAGAGACAAATGAGAGATTTATAGCAACTTAAAAAAATAGTATATGAAAAGCATCTCTACATTACTACCCTGTCTTTTTATAATTTAAATTTCTAACATGCTCTAAAGAGCGTGGACACAGTCACCCTTTCCCAGTGCTTTGTGCTTTCATTCCTAACCCTGAAGTGCAGCTTTCCCCATCTACTGGCTTTAGTAAATCAGCCTTGTAAGAAGAATGCTTCTTTGCACATGGAGTGGATGGTACTGAATCACCTTACTTCTCTACTGTTCTCAGTGGGTAAGGAGCCACTGAGAGGTTACCATTGCATGCCAGGCTTTTCAGCAATAACTTTGAAGTTTGTGGGCTTCAGAAGGTGTTTGAATCCATTGCTGTAGAAGGGTTTTGATGAAATTATAAAAAAAGACTTAATTGGGAAATTTACTTTCAGAGAAGCAGCATTGGGTCTCTCTTCCAACCTTCTTGAGCATAATTTGTTTGGTGATCAACCTGTCTGGAAACATTCACCTCTGCCCTTAGCAACAGCTCAGCTTGAGACTATTCCATTTCTATTTTAGGAAGAGTCTTTCTGGGCTGGCGGCAGTAAAGTACTTGGTAAAGTGACTGAGGAAAGAAGTAGCACTGTTCTCGGTACTTTGCAACCTCCATACTGTCAGGATGCAAGCAGCTAGCTATCTCATGAGTTCTCTTCATACTGCCATGAAATCTGATTCCACCGATGTCCTGGTTTGAAAACTAGCCAGTTTGAAAACCAGTGAAAAACTCTTGCATGAAGCATCAGTGTATGAGGCTAATATTAGAGTAAACTGATAGCTAATTTGGGATTTTATTTATTTATTTTTTGCTGTTGCAGAAATTGCAAATCCTGTCTACCACAGTAGCAGCTAAGTTCTCACCAATTGGTTTACCTATTCCTTGATAGAGAGTAAAGACTATTAAGGCCCTGTTGGATGTCTTCTTAAATCTGGGGGTATTTTTTTTAAGATGACAAAGATCTTAAATATTTACTGTAATTAAGCTAGTACTCATAAAGAGGAAAAGCAGATGATTCTGAATGCTCACTGTAGAATGGACTCTATTTTCAAAACCACTGTTACTTATTTCTTTTTTTTTTTTTTTTGTCGGTCGTGGGGCTTGAACTCTGGGCCTGGGCGCTGTCCCTCAGCTCTTCAGCTCAAGGCGAGCGTAGGCTCTACCACTTGAGCTACAGCGCCACTTCCGGTTTTCTGGTGGTTTATTGGAGATAGGAGTCTCACGGTCTCTCCTGCCCGGGCTGGCTTTGAACCGCGATCCTCAGATCTCAGCCTCCTGAGTAGCTAGGATTACAGGCGTGAGCCACCAGCGCCCGGCTGTTACTTATTTCTTTATGGCCAACAGAGAACTTGCCATTAACACTTCACAGTTCACCTGATGTATATCAGTGGCCAGAAGCTCATATATTACAATCTCACTTTGTAAAATTTCTCTTTGGATACAGGATCATATTGCCCACTTTTTCCTATAGTAAGTGTATTGTATGTTTGAGCAACAACAACAACAGAAAAGATAGGTAACAATAGTGTAGTAGAGAAGTAAGAGTTCTTAGAAGTACTACATTAAACTTTTATGTATAGGGCTGAGAAGGTGGCTCAGTGGTAAAGTGTTTGCCTTGCATGCATGAGGCCCTGGGTTCGATTCCTCAGCACCACATAGCAGAAAAAGCTGGAAGTGGCGCTGTGGCTCAAGTGGTAGAGCACTAGCCTTGAGCTGAAGAGCTGAGGGACAGTGCCCAGGCCCAGAGTTCAGGCCCCACAACTGGCAAAAAAAAACCAAAAAAACAAAAAAACAACAAGTTTTATGTATAAATTTCTCATAGCACCTTGTGATGATTTGGAGAAATTGGGGCCCTCATGCATTGTTCATGAGAAAGTAAAATGGTAAAGCCACTCTGGAAATGAGTTTGGTTCTTCCTTCCTTCCTTCCTTCCTTCCTTCCTTCCTTCCTTCCTTCCTTCCTTCCTTCCTTCCTTCCTTCCTTCCTTCCTTCCTTTCTTTCTTTCTTTCCCTCCCTTCCTCCCTCCCTCCTTCCCTCCTCTCTCTCCCCTTCCTTCCTTCCTTCCTTCCTTCCTTCCTTCCTTCCTTCCTTCCTTCCTTCCTTCCTTTGTTTTTTTGGTTGTAGGGCTTGAACTCTGGGCCTGGGTACTGTCTCTGAGCTCTTCAGCTCAAGGCTAACGCTCTACTGCTTGAGCCACAGCAACACTTCCAGTTTTCTGGTGGTTTATTGGAGATAAGTCTTACGGACTTTCCTGCCTGGGCTGGCTTTGAACCATGATCCTCATATCTCAGCCTCCTGAGTAGCTAGGTTACAGGCGTGAGCCACCGGCGCCCGGCTGAAAAATAAATTTTTTAAAAGAAAAACCGCTAGGCTGGTGGCACCCAGCAATTTTTATTTTTTAAAATATTGTTGTTAAGAAGTTGTGTTACAGTTGTGTAAATCAGATTATGAATACAATGCTTCTTGGTCAGTGTCACCCTTTCCATCATTCTCCCTTGATTATTCCCTCCTGTCCCTACCCTCAAGTTATGCAGTTCATTTTTTACATAATGTACATTGGCTATAATGACTGCACCAAACTGAGAGTATTATTAGAGTCTTAGAAGTGAGAGATGATGAAATTTGACATTGGGGATAGAATTGTGAAAAGGCTATGCAAAATATGGCATTTGAGATCATGTTTAAAGGCTAAACTAAGGTTATAAGTTCACTATTAGTTCCTTTACCATGTCGACTATGACCTAGACACCAGCTTTTTTACCCCTGGGGTATGAAGCATACTATCTTGGCCAGATACCTTCATAAATTTAGTCTCTAATGTTATCATTGTAGACTTCATTTGCTGGAAATGTAGTCTGTCCCATTTACCTGCCACAGCTCATTTGCTGTAGTTTTCATTTTCCTTGCATAAGGCAACAATCACATTGCCCTAAACTGCATGGGTAGGTTAGCCCTTTCAGAAACTTTTATAAACATCTTCTAACATAATCCTTTGCCACAATTCTTAGTCTTCCTCAGTGTCTTAAAAGTAGATTTCTAAAATGAACTCTACAACTTTGGTGGAGGGGACGGGGGGGGGGGGGGAAGATAAGAAGGGATGGGAAGAGGAAACAAAGGAGGAGGCTACAATGCTTGATAAGAAATGTGCTCATTATCTTACCCATGTAATTGTAACCCCTCTGTACAATATTTTCACACACACACACACACACACACACACACACACACACACACACACACACACACACACAAAGTAGATTTCTATGCTAATGTACCTTGAGAAAACAAAAGTATGTGATTTGCTTTTTCATTACAGTGCTGTTAATATTACAGGAAGGCTGGTTTTGTCTTAAGTGATTACTTATTACATATATTACGTATAAAGACAGTGCACTCAACCTCCCTCCGTCCCCTGCTTGTGAAAAAGGCATTAGGATAGGTGGCTCCTGAATTTGTTTTCCTATTCAGTTCACATTCAGCTCTCCCTTTCCACCTTCTCTAAATGGTCCACAAATGAAAAGTGGCATTTGGAATTACCACTGTTCCCTCTGTTGCTTGCCATCTTCATCTTAATGTCTGTTTCTCCACAATGATTAACTTGTTTTCCACTCATGATTTACTTGTCAGGGATTTTAGGAGTTTTCTGGAACCTACAGTCTGCCCTAGGTACGGATGATTACTGGATAATTGCCTATTCTCCTGTGGAATTTCCATTTTTAGATTACACCAGGCTCTGCAGCCTAGATTTCTTTGGCAAAAGAACCCAAAGGCAATGGAGTATATATTTTTTCTCTTCTCTGGCCCAGTTTAAACAATGAGTCACTTGGGCCCTGGGGCTTTGCTTCCTACTCTCATTTAGGGGCCACTTTCTACCCTGTTCATCTTGTTTGCCTTTTGTGTTCTGTTTAGAATTTTCTATATCCTTGACACATAGAGTTTGTCTCTGATTTTAGTTGGGCACTATCCCTCAGAGGGAACAGGCAATTCAGTCACATCCACTACGTCATCTTTACAGCAGCTAGGATATGCTGGGATAATGCAGAAAAAATATCTTTGGGGAAAAGCATAATTCATCATGGAGCAGAGGAAGTAGTATTCTCCAAAAAGACATGAGTACTAGTGTTATCCAAGTAAAGTCTGAAAATTACCCCCTTTTTTTTGGATATGCTTTAGGGATGGTTTCAGACTTCTAGGTATAATGTGGAGGTGGTGGGTGGAGGGGAGGGGGCAGGAGGGGACATCAAGGAATTGGACTCCCATGAGTTTCAGAGGGGTATGGTTATATATGAAGAGAAGGTCTTACTCTAATTCAGAGTTTTGTAGGGGAAGATCACAGACATCCTTCTTTCCCTCTTTGGCAGTGACAGTGGCTCCATCTGTTTTTTTTTTTTTTTTTTTTTTTTTTATGTGGGTTAACTAGTCCTGGGTGCTATTCCTGGGCTTTTGTGATCAAGTCTAGCACTTGAGTCACAACTCCACTTCCAGCTATTTTGTGTGTATATGTGTGTGCCTGTGCATGTGCACTTAATTGGAAATAAAAGTCTCAAGGACTTTTCCTGCCCAGGCTGGCCTCTAACCATGATACTCAAATCTCAGCCTCCTAAGTAGCTAGGATTACAGGCATGAGCCACCAGTTCCCAGCCTTTATCTGATTTTGAACTTTCATTCTGATTCTAGCCTCTTTCTAATGATAATCTGTTAATGTTTCTCTCTGCAGTTTTAATAGTGTATGTCAAGGAACTCACATTCTCTTTCGAGAATTCAGCTTCATCCAAGCAACCCCCCACAACAGGGCGTCATTTCTACGTGCCTTCTGGAGATGCTTTCGAACTGTGGGCAAAAATGGGGGTAAGCCAGTATCCTTCCCTCTCTCCCCCTCCCTTCCTGCTGCCCTTCCTCCCTTTTCTTCCTAACTTTTGTCATTCTTATTTCCCTATAAATACCATTTGAATGAAAACTGTTTGAGGCTTTTGGATTACTTTTGAAGAGATTTGTATTTTGTGTCAGAAATGTTATTATCACCACCACCACACTAATGATACCTATTAAGAACTAAATATAGCTCTGTGCACTTTAGGTATAATAATAATTTAATCTTCACAATAATGTTCCCTGGTAGGCACTGTAATCTCCATTTTGTAAATAATGAAAGTGAGGATCAGAGAGTTAAGTAACTTGGAAGGTTACATAGCAAATGCTTGGCCCAGATTAATACCCTGCAGCTTGGCTCTAGATCTTGGCAGATATTAAAATACAGTGCAGTAAATTCAAGGAATAATGTGAATACAGATATACCCTATTTTATAGCATTTTACTTTATTGCTCTTTATATACTTGTATTTTTGACAAATTCAGGATATGTGGCAACTTTGAATCAAGTATAACAGACCATTTTTCCAGCAGCATATCTCTGTGTCACATTGTAGTAATTCTGACAATATTTCAAACTATATCACTATTATTATCTTTGTTATAGTGATCTGTGAACCGTGGTCTTTGATGGTACTAGTATTGTAGTTGTTTTGGGGTTCTAGGAACTCTGTCCATATAAGCCATTGAACTTCATGAATAATTGAAGTATGTGTTCTGACTGCTGCACACTTAGCCATTTTTCTGTCTCCCTCTCCTTAGAACTCCCTGTTCTCTGAGATACAGCACCTTGTAATTAGATCAACTAATAACCCTACAAAGGCATCTTAAGTGTGGAAGTAAAAGGAAGAGTAGCATGTCAGTCTGTTACTTGAAATCCAAACCCAGAAATATTTAAACTTAGTGAGGAAGGCATGTCAAAACTTGAGATTGGCCAGAAGCTAGGCTTCTTGCACAAACAGCCAATTGTGAATGCAAAGGAAAGGTTCTTGAAGGAAATTAAAAGTGCTACTCTGGTGAATGCACAAATGATAAGAAAGACAAACTGCCAAGACAGGCATGGTGGCACATGCCTGTAATCCTGGGTTGCATAGCAAGTTCCAGGTCAGCCTAGGCTACATAGTAAGACCCTATCTCAAAACACCAAAGAGAGAGGGAGGGAGGTAAGGAAAGAATGAAAGAAAGAAGGAAGAAAAGGAAGGAAGGAAGGATGAGAGGGAGTGAAACAAAGAGAAATGGCCTAATTGATTAATTGTTGGTAGGGCAAATTAAAGTAGTTTGCATAAAGGATTAGCCACAACATCCCCTTAAAGGCAAAGCTAACCCAGAGCAAGACCTCTGCCCCTTGCAACTCTCTTCAGTTCTACAAACGTTGAGAGAAGTTGCAGAAGAAACCCTTGAAGCTAGCAGATGTTGGCTCATGAAACTTAAGGAAAGGAGCCATCTCTGTAACACAGAAGTTAATTAACATGGCAAGATGATTCAGGCAGTGCTGATTCAGCAGGTCATCCCAAGAATGTACCCAAGCTAACAGAATGCAGCCTCCTAAACAACAGGTTCACAGAATGGATGACATATCCTTCTACTGAAGGAAGATGTCGTCTATGCCTTTAGAAGATGGCATCTATGACATCTAGGACTAGAGAAGAGAAGTCAGGGTCTGGTTTCAGAGCTTTGAAGGACAGGCTGCTTCTTGGTAGGCCAAGAGTCATTTATCATCTGGAGAGTCAAAGGGCCCTTAAGAATCACCCTAAGGGGGGCTGGGAAGTTGGCTTAGTGGTAGAGCGCTTGCCTTGCATGCCTGAGGCCCTGGGTTTGATTCTTCAACACCACATAAGAAAAAAGAAAAAAGCCAGAAGTGTCGCTGTGGCTCAAGTGGTAGAGCGCTAGCCTTGAGCTGAAGAGCTGAGGGACAGTGCCCAGGCCCAGAGTTCAGGCCCCATGACCGGACCCCCCCCAAAAAAAAGAATCACCCTAAGGGCTGGGAAGGCAGCTCAGTGGTAGAGTGGTTGCCTTGCATGCATGAAGCCCTGGGTTCGATTCCTCAGCACCACATAAGCAGAAAAAGCTGGAAGTGGCACTGTGCCTCAAGTGGTAGAGTGCTCGCCTTGAGCTGAAGAGCTGAGGGACAGCGCCCAGGCCCAGAGTTTAGGCCCCACAATAAAAAAAAAAAAAAAAAGAATTTCCCTAAACCCACTGTGCTGTGCTGGAGCAGTGCAACAACAAAGCCCAGATGATGGCTCATCTGTCTACAGGGCAGTTCTTGAGGATCTTTAGTCACTGTTGAGACCTACTACACAGACTAAAAGGTACCTTTCAACATAACTGCTGCTCAGTGACAGTGCACCTGCTCACCCCAGAGCTCTGATGGCCTCGTACAAAGAGCTCCATGTTGTTTTCATGCCTGCTGACCCAGAACCCATCCTGAAGTCCATTGAGCAGGGAGGAACAAATACATTGCATAAGCTATAACTGCTGTAGTCCTCTGATGAACCTGGGCAAAGTGAATAAGAACCTTCTGGAAAGGCTTCAGTATTCTAGATGTTGTTAAGAACCTTCATAGCATCTAGATTGTTGAGAAGAGGTTAAAACATCAACATGAACAGGAGTTTGAAAGAAGTCAATCCCAAATTTTCTGGATGACTTTGAGAGGTTTAAGACTTCAGTGGAGTTAATCACTGCAGATGGGGTGCAAGAGAACTAGAGTTAAGAGTGGAGCCTGAAGATGTGATGGGTACAGTCTCCAGATAGACCTTTAACGACGAGAAGGTTGAGAAAAGGAAGTTTCTTGACATGGACTCTGGCACTACAACCATAATTGCTGAAATTACAACTAAAGATTTAGAGTGTTATATAAATCCTGTTGATAAAACAGCACTAGATTTTGAGAGGTTTGACTTTGAGATAGTTGACCGCAATTTTGATAGAACTTCTTTATTGGCGGTAAAATACTATCACACAGCATTACAAGGTACAGAGGAATCTTTCGTAAAGGAAAACCCCCAACCAATGTGACAAATTTCATCACTGTCTTATTTTAAGAAATTGTCACATTCACCCCAACCATCAGCAACTACCTCCCCAATCAGTTGGTAACCTTTAACATTGAAGCAAAAGGATTAATATTCACTGAATGCTATGATTATTAGCATTTTTAAGTGATAAATTATTTTTATGTAAGCCCCAGTATTCCAGTACTGGGGCTTGAACTCAATGGTGGGCACTAAGCCTTAGCATTTTTGCTCAAGGCAGGTACTCTTACCACTTGAGTCACAGGTCCACTTCTGACTTTTCACTGGTTAATTGGAGATAAGATTCTTGTGGACTTGCCTGCCTGGGTTGGTTCAAACTTCAATCTTCAGATCTCAGTCTCCTGATTACCTAGGATTACAGGCTTAATCCACCTGCACCCAGCTACAGAGCAATTTGTCATTTCAACTCTCCAAACAAATCGGCACTGCCATATTATTCTGCTTATTTTATAAACTAACTTGCAGGGGGTTAATTGTAAAGCCTCTAACAAAACTCACATTTATTAATACGCAAATAATGTGCTTTTTTTATAAATAGCTCTAGATTGTCCACTTCTGTCTCACTATTATATAAACAGTATCTAATATACTGAAATAGCATTGTTTCCTTTATGAAGTAAATACACTAAGTGAAAGAGAGTAAACTAGTTCCTCAACTATTCCGTTGGTCTCTACATAAACACCCATATATCATGACTGTATAGGTGAATTAGTACTATTTATCCAGACTCTGTCTTTCCCAGTCCTTTACTCAGAAATATTTATTGCATCCTTATTATATTGAAGATGTTGTGTACAGCTAGATCTGGTTTCTTGATACAGCATATGGAGGTAGCTATGGAAAACAGATAGCCTTACTTGTTTGTCTGATTTAGAACTGGGGCCTCTTCAAGAATTTATACTTGCACAAGGGATTCATATAGCATATATACTCTAAGCAGATGTGGTTTTCTTTATCTTTCTAATAGCAGCTGCCAGTGATCCATCCAGTTGCTAAAGAAAAGTAGCTCCAAGTTCTCCCTGATTCATTTATGCCATAAACAAGACCTAAGTTTTTTCTTTTATTTTTTTACTTATTTTTGGTTGGTCATGGGGCTTGAACTCAGGGCCTAGGCATTCACTGTAGCTTTACTACTAGTTTTCTAGTGGTTAATTGGAGATTAGAGTCTCACAGACTTTCCTGCCGGGGCTGGCTTCAAATTGTAATCTTCAGATCTCAGCCTCATAAGTAGCTAGGGTTACAAACAGGCCACCAGAGCCTGGCTAAGATCTAGATTTTACAGTAAATATTTGTTATATTCTTAATCATACAGATTCCTTCCTCGTCCTCCTTTTTTTGTGTGTGGCATTGGGGTTTGAAATCAGGGCCTTGTACTCTCTACTATTGAGCAGACACTCTGCCTTTGAGCCATGCCTCCAGGCCTCTTTTGGACTGGTTGTTTTGGGATAGGGTCTCATTTTGTGCTGAGGTCCATGCCTGAACAACCATCCTCCCATTTTATACATTCCACCACTTCTGGGACAACAGGCACATACCATCACACCCAGTTTCTTCCATTAAGCTGGAATCTTGCCACCTTTTCTGCCTGGAACTTTGATCCTCCTGATCTCAGTCTCCTGTGTAGTGCAGATGACAGATGTATGCCACTACATTCACAGCCTCTGATTTGTTTAAGATATAATGCTACATTTGTGTCTAGATAGCCCTAAAAATCTTTAAATATTTTAATATATTCTTATTTGGGTTTTTTTTCCCCATGAAACCTTGGAACATCATTCAGTCCTAGAATGTGTCAGTTCCCAATTTTAGTCCAAAGTGAGCAAAAGCTCTTGGATGAATGTTTGAAAGGAAAAGACTTGTTTTTGTCCCATTTTTTTTCAATTAAAATGCCAAGTACCTATTCAGTGGTGCTGTAACCACAGTGTTTTTCTGTGCACAATTCCTTAGAATATCATGTACAGATTTTTGCATTGTGGAGAAGAAGAACTCTCCTGGGAGGTAGTAAAAGAACAATGTTCCAGCGAAATATGTCTAAAAATGAAGCCACCTGTAGAATGCAAAGACCTTATCGCTTCAGGCAAGAAATATTCTATTCCAATTTTTAGCAAGTACAGTGAGCACTGGCCTTGAATGCCTCACTGAGTACTGACTGATGTGAAGTTTCCTATGTGGAAATGTCACATATTCTCATAGCTACTACTTTGAACCTCTTGATCTCTAGGCTTCGAAACAACAAATCTATAAAATCTATTCAAGTGTAAAAGCCTTTAAAATCTACCTTCTCACTTTGTTACCTCTTTTGGTGTTGAAAGATTTGTCAGAATTTTCCAAATTTGGCAAAGA
The DNA here is from genome assembly GCF_024711535.1 of Dipodomys merriami. Lineage (NCBI taxonomy): Eukaryota > Metazoa > Chordata > Mammalia > Rodentia > Heteromyidae > Dipodomys > Dipodomys merriami. The sequence goes on along the minus strand of NW_027203493.1, from coordinate 7,405,943 downwards.
TCAAAATTCCTTTGAGATAAATCTTCACTTCTGTTTGGGGATATTAGTTCAAAAGAGCTTTTTATTCCATTTATTTTCAGTTGGAATTTAATTTTTTTCAATTAATAAAATAAAATGATTAGGACATCCTCTTCTACTCATGAAGAAGTATGTACTAAGGGACATGTCCTCTTCGCATAAGTAGTTTGACAACCAGAGAGATAATATGAAACAACTATTTTTCAGACATTGGACACTTGTAGGGGTGACTGTAGGAACTGAGAGGCAGTTTCTGGGGGATCTTCAAAGAGCATGGAAGGAGTTTTGTTAGTAGAAGAAGCAGAAATTAGGGATCAAGGAGGTGAAGGTAGCTGGAAATTGCATGTAGAAATACTAGAGAAGCACAGTTGCTCAATGAACACCAGAACAGCAAGGAGGTAGGAGTCTCTGGTGTTGAAAATGAACCACTAGGAAATGGGAAACCAAACGACTCCTAGAGTATACATAAGTTTGGGATAGTTTTCACTTCTACCAGCCAGAATGGGAAGACCTCAAAATATTCCAGGTGTTAGATAAAGTCTTCAGCAGCTTAAAAGCAAACCATTAGTCAGATGTGCAAGCAATTTAGTGTACAGACAGTCTTCATTATATAATGGGTTAACTTAGGATTTTGATTTCACCATGGTACAAAAGTGATACATATTCAGTAAAAGTGTCTGTGACTTTTGAATTTTGATCTTTTCCTGAGATATAATATGTAGTAGGAGACTTTGACCACACTGGGCAGTGGCAATGAGCCACATCAGCCACATCAACACTGGGCTCAAAAACTGAGACTCTCCAGTGCATTGAGTTTTCCTGTGTTCTGGGTGCTTTACATGTGTTTTTGACTTAGGACATTTTCAACTTCAGATGGGTTTATTGGAACATAGTCCCATTGTGAGTTTAGGTACATCTATATACGAGAACAAAGAAATAGAACAAAGTCCAGCACTCACTAAACTCTGTACAGTCGAGTACTCAAATACAAATGACCAGACACTTTTTTTTTTTTTTTTGTCGGTCGTGGGGCTTGAACTCTGTGAGGCTGTCCCTCAGCTCTTCAGCTCAAGGCGAGCGCTCTACCACTTGAGCTACAGCGCCACTTCCGGTTTTCTGGTGATTTATTGGAGATAGGAGTCTCACGGTCTTTCTTGCCCGGGCTGGCTTTGAACCGCGATCCTCAGATCTCAGCCTCCTGAGTAGCTAGGATTACAGGCGTGAGCCACCAGCGCCCGGCTGACCAGACACTTTTTTAAAAAGCAGGAAAATAGGATCTATAACTAGGAGAAAAAACAATAATAATACAAATACATTTAATGAATATACACTAATGAAAACTAAAAGCCTCATAGACTTAAAAATGACATATGGAGGAATTAACAAGGACTTTAAATGTTTGTTTGTCTGTTGTCCTGGGATTTGAACTCAGGGCTTACCTTACTAGATATTCTGTGACTTGAGCCATGACTCCTGTCCCCTCAAAGTTATTTTAAATAATATACTCAAGGGGCTGGGAATGTGGCTTAGTGATAGAGTGCTTGCCTAGCATGCATGAGACCCTGGGTTCGATTCCTCAGTACCACATAAACAAAAATAACAAGAAATTTAGAAAATAATATACTCAAGTATTTAAAGGAAAACATGACTATGATTAGGAGATACAGTGTATTAAAAATCCTGATAGAATTTCTAGAGCTGAAAATACAGTGATAATTAATGTTAAGTGCTTCTATGTAGGTTATGTTACCTTCATAATAGTCCTATAGGTAGATATCATTACCATCTCTATGACATAGAAAATGAAATTGAGATTTAGAAAATAAATAACTTGTTCAAGTCACATAGCAGGTAAGTGAAAAAGCCAATTCTACAGAAACCAGAAAGCTGAACTCTAGTGTGTCACTGCTTCCCTGTGTTCCTAAACACTGTATGAAATGCTGGAAATACAGGGATGAGGGACAGTACTTCTCCTCAGGGAGGGACAATTGTGTTGTCCACAGATGGTTTCCAAAGCATTTAAGTGATTATTAGAGCCATCTGTAATATTGAGTAATAATACAAGGAGGAAATCATACTTCCTGCAGAATAGGGAAAGGCTATAAAGGAACCAAGACATTTGGGATGAGTCGTTGGGCCATAGAAAGCCATCATGAAGCAAATAAGGAATACATTCTCCCATCCACATACTAACCAGGCCCCACATAACCAAGGGTGGTGTTGGCTGTACATAGGAGTACATTCTAGAACAAGAAAACAAGACCTGAAAATGTAGTGATATGAAACCATATGATTTCTTTGGATGCTGATAAAGTTCATTTTGGTGTGGCTGGTTTTTAGCTCAAAAGAAACTTCATCCCATATCAAAAGGAAATAATGCTTAGCATGTGCCAGCCACTGAACTGAGTGCTTTATATTACTCATTCATTTAATCCACACAGAGAGCATATAAGTAGGTCTGATTATTATCTTGATTTCTACATTGAGAAATTGAAACTCAGAGAGGGATGTTAACTTGCACAAGACCACAGCATTTTTATAAATAGCATGGTTTATATTTGAGTGTTCACAAAGTCTATGTTTGTAACGGCTGCTGAACAGGTTCTGAAGGGTTTTGTCAAAATTAATAAAAAGTGTGTCTTCTCCCAAAGTTAGTAGAACTTTATCAGTTTGTGTGTCATCTTCACATGAGACACTGAGAAAACAGAAAGTGAAGCAGGTAAACTGAAAACAGACCTGATAGGAGACCATACAGGAAACCCTGAAGTAGCTATTTAAGAAATGACTTGAAATGACTCCCTGAGTGATTGGGTGTGGAGTGTGGGAAAGAGAAAATGAATGACTGAGCTAGAACATTGCCAGTTTCGTTCTTCCATTTATTCCCATTTCATCTTCTTTCTTCTGTTCCTTTTGGTCTCCCTTCCTTCCTTGCTTGCTTCCATTCCTCCTACTTTTCCTCCCTTTCTCTCTTTTTCTCTCTCTCTTTCTCTTTTTATGTTTTATTCTGAATTAACTATATTTTTAAAAAAATTCATTTAGCAAATATGTCTTAATTGCTGCTGGTAAAGCAGTCTCTGGGACAGGCAGAAATTCTTACTCTCTTGAAGTCTGTACTCTGATATATGATTCCTGACAAAAATCCCTACTTTTTATGCAGATTGCATTCTAATAATTAGGGATCAGTGCTATCTGGTTTGAGGATTTAAAAAAAAATTGTCAGTTTTTCCAAAATACCTATTCCTATGGTGTACTTATAGACTTGAGTGCAGGTAATGCTTTGGCCTGTCTTCTCCTCATGAGTCCAGAGCTTCCCCTTCCTCATTTTCTCCCCAAAACCTGATAACAAACTTGAGTTCCTGTTTCATAGTTTTCATTTGATTTATTTTTATTAGTTTCCACAGTTCTCTACCTTTTTCTCTTTAACTTCTTCCTAATATTTTCTTCAAGAAAAGACTTGACATTTTATTTCCCCTTAATCTTTCATCTCCTTACCTCAGTAACTTAAATCTTTCCTCTTATTTAATTTTCTTACTTTTTTTTCCAATTTCAATTCTTGGGGGTTATCACATGTGTCATACAAGCATTCCTGGAATGCTTTTGTCACCATCTTTTCTCCTACTCCAGCCTCCTCATCCTGAACTCATACCTCTATCTTTTCCTTATCCCTTCAGGTTTGGGTTTAAAGGTCAGCTCCTTAAGGAGGCATCTTGTGATTCCCTACTCATCATCTTGCTACTCATTCTGTACATTTTATTGTTCTGACTAGACCAGTATTTTAATGAGCCTTTATTAGATTGTAAGGTTTATGAGGACAAGATCATAGTTTGTTTTGATTATCTGCATAATATCCAACATAAGTAAATTTCTTTTTTTTATAATTTAATATGAAGGGTTACCATTTCTCAAACAACATCCAGAGGACATATTATTAAATGGATTATATTACCATCTCTTTTATTTGAGGGTAGTTTTGTTTGTGAAAGCCTGTTTTCCACTAACTTTTCAGTGTGGTAAAGGTACTTGGTTAAATGTGATAATAAACTGGATATGATGGTACACACCTGTAGTCCCAGCTACTTGGGAAGTTGAGGCAGATGGATCCCTGAGCTTAAAAGTTTGAACTGAACCTGAGCAACATAGTAAGACTGTTTCAGAATAAGACAAGTAATGATGGGTACTGACGCCTTTAATCCTAGCTACTCGGGGGTGTGAGGATCTAGGTTCAAAGCCAGCCCGAGCAAGAAAGGCCGTGAGACTCTTATCTCTAATTAATCACCAGAAAACCGAAGTAAAGCTGTGGCTCAAAGTGGTAGATTGCTAGCCTTGAGAGACAGTGTCCAGGGACAGTGTCCAGGCCCTGAGTTCAAGCCCCATGACTGACAAGAAAAAAAAAAAAAAAAGACAAGTAGCAATAGCTACCACATGCTAGGCTTGACACTTCATGTTCTAAGTGCTTCACTAACAACTGGTCCAATCAGAGCTAACATATTAAATAATACTTAACTAAAATCCCATTCGATACCTACTGTTTCTTACAAAAGAAAGATTTAAAGATTTAGTTCTAGATCTGTGTTCATGTTTTAAACACTGATTAGTTTCTATTCTCTATTTTGTATTGTGCGTCCAACCTTTACTCCATGCAAGATAGATTAGTGATTGTCTGATTATACATGCCTTGACCTGTTGAGATGTTCCTTTGGCTTGAAGTGTTACAAATACTTTTGAAAGTTAGCGGGCCATGTTGGTCATAAAAATCTCAGTTTCATTTGAAGAATGGAAAATCCTCCAAGCCCATGCCTACATTCCTTCAGGGAGAAGTTCCTGGGGTGGAGATGCAGCTGCTCCCATCCCAGGGCCTGTGGCTTCAGATTTACCACCATCCCAGCTGCCCTGTTTCACCTGCTTATGCCTCCTGCTTGGCCTCTGCAGGCATGTGCCTGTGCTACCATTGCCAGAGCCTTCTGGTCTGTGTATAGTCATTTAAAAAGTAGAGTTACACTCTTGATTTAGAACTGGGAGTAAGGAGTATATTCCTCAATGAGTTTCTTGTTTTCTTTACTTTCAGCCATTATAGTATCTCACAAATTTTTAGAATTTAAAGGTACCTTAGAAATCATTTCAGCTTAAAACTAGGTCACAGTTTTTTGTTTCTTTTCTTTGATAATAACTCTCCTAATGGTATACTACTGTGGCTTTGATTTGCATTTTCCTTATGACTAATGACATCCAAAAAAACTTTTTTTCTTTGCCCCATGCACCATTTATTTCATCCTCTGGCATAGTCCCAGATGGTAGGAAATTTTTACATTTCTAATTTACATCTAGGGAAACTGAGGCTTGAGTGACACATTAATTTACCCAGGGTCACAAAGTAAAGCAGGCCCAGGACATCATCAGCTTGTCAATGGCCTGGTTGTATGCTAGATGCTGGGCTGAGCTATAGATTCCCTGGTTGTAGGGCTTCTCTCTTTCCCTAAAGGGCAAGAAGATACTTTCTCCAGGAGCCCTCATGTTAGCTCCCTAAAGTTTGGTGTTTTCAGGCCCTAAAGCCTCCACATTCATCCTCCAGCACAGCCAACTCCAACCTGGCAACCTCTGCGGCGCAGATCTGGGGCCAGCAGCAGCACATTCCTGAGGAAGTCAAGTTGAAATGCTATAGTCTCCATCTTCTCTCATTTTAGTTGAAAGCTACATTGTTACATCTGGTGTTACTTTTGGAAGAGGCAGGCTATGCTGTGGCCCCAGGTCAGTCCTGTGGAGAAGCATCAGGTCTGGAGCTGCAGGGACATAGAAGGCACCTGTGGCACCATGAAAGGTCTGCTAGCTATGTAGTGAGAGTCCGAGCAGAAAGGAGAGGGAGGTGAAATAAAGTATTTGGGGGAATATTTCTATCACTGTACAACAAATCACCACAAACTTAGTGGCCTAAAATGGTGTCCATTTGTTCATATTGTGTTCTGTGGTCAGAAGTCTCAGTCTGCTCAGTGGTGACATCCAAAATATTTTCATTATGCTTGTTGGCTATTTGTATACCTTCTTTAGAGAAATGTTTGTTCAAGTCATTTGTCCAATTTTGAATCGACTGCATAATTGTTTATGATTTATAGGAGTTAAATACCTTAAATATCAATTTATTATATATAACTTGCAAACACATTATCCTATTCTATAGAGTTGTTTTTGTTTCTTTTTTAGTTCGATACCAGGTTTTTTTTAGTTCAGTACTAGGGTTCACAGTTTTCATCACTGGTTTGTAGAGATAGAATTTTAAAAATTTTTTAGCATAAATTAGTTGTACATAGGCGCTTCATCGTGATATTTACAATATGACTATAGGTACTTTGATCAAATTAATTACTTTATCTCTATTTCACCTTCTTAACCTTCTTCCTTCCTCCTTTTTAAGTTTTTTTTTAGTGAGGTTCTATATGTTATTTTCATATATATGTATATATATATATATATATATATATATATATATATACACTCACACACACATATAATATACTTCTATAATATTCACTCCTGTCAGTCTCTCCTTTTCTCCTCCCCTACCTACTGGTCCATCTCTCCCCACACTTCCCCTTTTATAATCATATCCTATTTTGTGTGTGTGTATAGATTTCACATATGAGTAAAACATCTGATATTTGTCTTTCTGAGTTTTGTTTATCTCAGTTAACATGATTCCTGAAAATGACATAATTTCATTCTTCTTTATTGCTGAATAATATTTCATTATATTTATGTACCACATTTAAAAAAATCAATTTAGGGCTGGGAAGGTGGCTCAGTGGTAGAGTGCTTGCCTTGCATGCCTGAGGCCCTGGGTTCGATTCCCAAGCACCATATAAGCAAAAAGAAAAAAGCCGGAAGTGGCGCTATGGCTCAAGTGGTAGAGCACTAGCTTTGAGCTGAAGAGCTGAGGGACAGTGCCCAGGCCCAGAGTTCAGGCCCCATGACTGGACCCAAAAAAAAAAAAAATCAATTTATTGTTTACTCAGTCAGTGATGATGATGGAGAAGATAATGGAAATCATTTTGATGTGAACACATGTGTCTTTTTTTTGTTGTTGGTCATCGGGCCTGAACTCTGGGCCTGGGCGCTGTCCCTTAGCTCTTCAGCTCAAGGCTAGTGCTCTACCACTTGAGCCACAGCACCACTTCCGGCTTTTTTCTTTTTGCTTATGTGGTGCTGAGGAATTGAACCCAGGGCCTCATGCATGCAAGGCAAGCACTCTACCACTGAGCCACCCTCCCAGCCCCACAACCACATTTTCTTTACCTAATCATTGGTTGTTGGGTACCTAGGAACCTAGGCTGGTCCCTTATCTTGTCTGTCTGTTAATAGTACTGCTATAAACATGAGTCTGCAGGTATCTCTCTTATACATTGTATATTCCTTTGGATATATATCCAAGAGTGGTAGAGCAGGATATAACATTGTTTTTGACCACTAATATATCTTGAAATTTTTCTGAATGCATTTCTTAGTTCTGACAGGTGGTGGTGGTGTGGTGGTGGTGGTGGTGGTGTGTTGTGTTGTGTGTCTGTATCTGTATCCTGTGTCCGTGTCTATGTCTGTGTCTGTGTCTGTGTCTGTGTGTAAGTAATCTTCAAGGTTTTCTGCATTTAAGTGATTGTGTCAAGCCAGGAGCCAGTGGCTTATGTCTATAATCTTAGCTACTCAGGAGACTGAGATCTGAGGATTGCAGTTCAAAGTCAGCCCATGTAGAAAAGTCCCCATGAGACTTTATCTTCAAATAACCACTCAAAAACCAAAGTGGAGCTGTGGCTTAAAGTGGTAGAGTGCTAGCCTTGAGCAAAAAGAGCTCAGGGACAGCACCCAGGCCCTGAGTTCAAGCCCCACGACCAACAAAAAATAAATAAATAAAATAAATGAAATGATTGTGTCATCTGTGAACAGAGATAATTTCACTCCTTTCTTTTAAATTTGGATGCTTTTTTTTGTTTTTTTGTTTTTTTTTTTTTTTACTAATTTTTCTTGCCTACTTGATCTTGCTAGAACTTTGTATACTGTGTAAAATAAAAAATACCTTTTTTCTGATGTTAGGGGAAAGTTTGTAGCATTTTGTTTTAAGATAAAAGCATCATGGGATGGGGCTGGGAAGATGGCTCAGTGGTAGAGTGCTTGCCTTGCATGCATGAGGCCCTGGGTTCAAGTCCTCAGCACCACATAAGCAAAAAGAAAAAAGCTGGAAGTGGCGCTGTGGTCCAAGTGGTAGAGCGTTAGCCTTGAGCTGAAGAGTTGAGGGACAGCGCCCAGGCCCAGAGTTCAGGCCCCACAACCGGACCCAAAAAAAAAAAAAAAAAGCATCATGGGAGCTAGTGGCTTATGCAGGTAATTCTAAGTCCTCAGGAGCCTGAGATCTGAGGGTTATTGTTCAAAGCCAACCTGGGCAGAAAAGTCCATGATTCAACTTATCTGGAGTGACCACCAAAAAGCTAAAAATGGAGCTATGGTTTGAGCCAAGCAAGAACAAGAGGCTCCAGGTTTAACTCTAGTACCAGCATAAACACAAAAAAGAGAGAAACATGTCAAACAATTGTGACTCATAATTATAGCCTCAGATACTAATAGATCTGTTTGTAATATTTTTATTTCTTCTTTGTTTTGTTTTTCTGTTGTTGGAGCTCAACAACATATGCCAGGGCTTTGTACATGCTAGGCAGGTGTACTACTACTGAGGTACACTCCCAGCTAGTAATCTTTTTTTTTTTTCCCCATTATACTGATCCAAATGCTCAAAAAAGGAGTGGTAGAACATTTATTTTCGTGTCAGAGCTGAGTTACTCACATTCCTAATTAAAGAGTAATCACTTTGGAGAAATCAGTGATTTTTCTCAGCCCTTTTTAAACCTTTATTGTTTGGAGGAAAATAAGTCTTACTTTTTCTCTTCCTTTCTCTCTTTTCTTTCTTTCCCTTTCTCACTTACTCCCCATCCCTCCTTCCCTCTCTCCCTCCTGCTTTCTTTCTGTCTTTTCTTCCTTCCTTCCTTCCCTTCTTCCTCCTCTTTCTTTCTCTCTCTTTCTTTCCCTCTGTCGGTCTGTCTGTCTCTCCTTTCTTTTTCTTTATTTCTTACTGTGATAGTGCTAACAAATTAAACCCAGGACTTCTCATACATTAGGGAAATGCTTTACCCTTGAGCTACCCTCTTAGCCAAATAATGTTTCCTACAAGATTATATATCAGTTGTTATTTTTTAAAATCAGATATTTAAAGGCTGTTACAAATTAAATTGTAACACCCTCCTCCCACATTATCTGTTGAAGCAATAAGCTCCAATGTACTTATATTTAAAGATAGAGCATAACAGAAAGTAATTAAGGTTAAATGAGGTTGGAAGGGTTGGGCCCTTATATAATAGGATTACTGTCCTTAAAAGAAGAAACACCAGAGAACTCCCTTTCTTCCCTCCCTCCCTCCCTCCTCCTCTCAGCCTTACAAAGACACAGTGAGCAATCAGCCATCTGCAACGAAGGAAAGATCCTTTACCAGACTCTGGCCCAGGGCACCTGGATCTCTACTTCAGTCTACACAGCTCAGAGGAAGATACTAATCTCCCTCATTCCCCCCCCCCCCCCTGTTTTGTTTTTGTTTGTTTGTCAGTCATCATAGGGGCTTGAATCCCTGGCCTGGGAGCTGTACTTGAGCTCTTTCACTCAAGGCTAGTGCTCTACACCTTTGAGCCACAGCTTCACTTCCAGTTTTCTGATGGTTAATTAGAGATAAGAGTCTCTCCGGCATTCCTGTCTTGTCTGGCTTTGAACTGCAATCTTCAGATCTCAGCCTCCTGAATAGCTAGGATTATAGGTATGAGCTGCAGAGTGCCTAGTACTTTTCTGATTTTTATTTGTTTGTTTTGCCAGTCCTGGGGCTTGAACTCAGGGTCTGGACACTGTCCCTGAGCTTCTTTTTGTTCAAGGCTAGCACTTTACCTCTTGAGTAGTGAGTAGAGCCACATTTCTAGCCCAACATTTCTAGTTTTGTGGGGTTTTTTTTATTTGGGTTTTTGTCAGTTGTGGGGCCTGAGCACTGTCCCTCAGCTCTTCAGCTCAAGGCTAGCTAGCGCTCTACCACTTGAGCCACAGTACCACTTCTTGCTTATGTGGTGCTAAGGAATCGAACCCAGGGCCTCATGCATATGAGGCAAGCACTCTACCATTGAGCCACCTTCCCAGCCCCATGTTTCTAGTTTTTTGTGTGTGTGGTTTTTTGTTTTTGTTTTGTTTTGTTGGTCATGGAGCCTGAACTCTGGGCCTGGGTGCTGTCCCTCAGCTCTTCAGATCAAGACTAGTACTCTACCACTTGAGCCACAGCTCCACCTCTGTTTTTTTCTGCTTATGTGGTGCTGAGGAATTGAACCTAAGGCCTCACGCATGCAAGGCAAGCAGTCTACCACTGAGCCACCTTCCAGCCCCACATTTCTAGTTTTTAAGCCATGAAGTCTATAGTATTTCATTATAGTAGCCTGAGTAGCCTAACATGAAGACCATACTTTTACTAAAAATTTCAGTACTGAAAAATTATTCTTGTTTTGCATATTGAATCTAAATTGTTTCGATTTTGATTCATCACTAACATTGTATCTGAGCTTGTAAGCAGTAGTATTGTGTTCTTGCAGCTAAACAGTATGATTTCCAAGTTGAAAAACCTATATTTCACAGATTTACATCTTATTTTGTTGACTGTTCCTCTTCTATGAGGGTTGCTAGGCAAGTGCTGTGCCACTTAAGCCACACCTGTCTCTAGGCCTTGACTGTTTTCACATCTGCCTATGTGAGCCAGGAAACTTTAGTATAAAAGAAAGGCTGGGAATGTTGGGAATGTGGCTTAGTGGTAGAGTGCTTGTATTTCATGCATGAAGCCCTGGGTTCAATTCCCCAGTACCACATAAACAGAAAAGATTGGAAGTAGTGCTGTGGCTCAAGTGGTAGAGTGCTATCCTTGAGCTGAAGAGCTGAGGGACACGCCCATGCCCAGAGTTTAAAACCCATGATCTCCCCTCCTCTCCCCCCCCCCCCAAAAAAAGAAGAGGGATATGTAGCAGTGTGAGTGCTCTTGCCTGACTTGCACAGGGCCTTGGGTTTGATTCCTAGCACTGCCAAAAATTATTTTTTAAAAACAAATACAGGTTGGTAGTGTCTACACATTTTTTAAACTAGGTAATATATAGTGTGTATTTTGTGTTTCTTATTGTTTATTTTGTTTTTGTTTTGAAACAGGGGTTATAGTATGTTGCCCAAGTTGGCATTGAATTTGTGGATTCAGGTGATCCTCTTGCCTCAGCCTCTTAAGTAATTGGGACTATAGGCATGTGCCATATGATTCTGTACCAGGCTTAAATAAGGTATTTATTTAAGATGTTTATTTATTGCTGGGCACCTGTGGCTCACTCCTGTAATCCTAGCTACTCAGGAGGCTGAGTTCTGAAGATTGTGGTTCAGAGCCAGCCCTGGCAGGAAAGTGTGAGATTCTTACCTTCATTTAACCACCAGAAGACTGAAAGTGGCACTGTGGCTCAAAATGGTAGAGTACTAGCCTTGAGCAAAAGAGCTCAGGGACAGCACTCGGGCTGTGAGTTCAGACCCCACAACAAACAACAACAACAACAAAAAGATATTTATCTGGGTGCTGGAGATTGAATCTGGGATCTAATACTTATACAAGCAAGTACTCTACCACTAAACTATACTTCTAGTCTTATAGGTTTGAAATAGAATGTCTTTTATTTTATTTTTGGGGGGGCCTGAACTCTGGGCCTGAGCACTGTCCCTCAGCTCTTCAGCTCAAGGCTAGAGCTCTACCACTTGAGCCACTTCTGCCTTTTTCTGCTTATGTGGTGCTAAGGAATTGAACCCAGGGCCTCATGCATGCAAGGCAAGCACTCTACCACTGAACCACATTCCCAGCCCATTTGTTTTTGTTTTCTTTCCTTCCTTCCTTTCTTTCTTCCTTTCTTTCTTTCTTTTCTTTCTTTCTTTCTTTTCTTTCTTTCTTTCTTTCTTTCTTTCTTTCTTTCTTTCTTTCTTTCTTTCTTTCTTTCTTTCTTTCTTTCTTTCTTTTTTCTTTTCTTTTTTTTTTTTTTTGGTGGTGGTGGTCCTGGGATTTAAATTCAGGAGCTTGCATTTGCTAGGTGGGTGTTCTATAATTTGAGCCATGTTGTCAGTCCAGCTTTTTACTGGTTCTTTCAGAGATAGAGTATAACAAATTTTTTCTGTCTGGGCTGGCATGAATCATTATACTCAGATCTTAGCGTCCTGAATAGCTAAAATTACAGGTATGAGCTACCAGCACCTGGCCAAATGAAAGTATGGTTTAAAGTAAGAATTGGGTTAAAACTTACAAGTTACCTCAGCGAAACCGTCAAGTTCTCTGAAAGGAACATAGTCTGAAAACTCCTGCTCTGCTTCAACTTTTTCCCATTGTGTAGACATTAAAAACTGAGATGAATGTTTCCCATCCAGTTGATGGCAGAACTAAATCTAAATTGTCTAAATCTGCCTCTCAATCCATTGCTCTTACTATCAAGCTCTGCTACTAAATGACATAAACATACTTTATGCCATTTAGTTTTCAACATGAATGTCTCATTTTCTAGCTCAAAATGTGACCATTTTGGCATAAAAATGTATTATAGCTGGGCACCAGTGGCTCATATCTAAAATCCAAGCTGTTCAGGAGGCTGAGATCTGAGGATTTTGGTTGAAAGCCAGCCTAGGCAGAAACGTCTAAGAAACTCCATCTCTAGTCAACCAGCAAAAAAAGCTGAGCTAGAAGTATTGCTCAAGTGGTAGAGTGCCAATTGTGATAAAAAAAAAAAAAAAAAACTTCCGGCATAAGGCCTCCAGTTCCAACACAGTTCCAACACACACACACACACACACACACACACACACACACACACACACACACACACACACACACGCACACACACACACAACAACAACAGTTGATTGTGATTTTTCTATCTTCCATTCTGTCTTTTTCTATTGTTTTCCACATGAAGGGTTGCTGTAAACACTTTGCTTTAAAAAAAAACAGTTTCACTTGGGATGGGAATGTGGCTTAGTGGTAGATTGCTTGCCTAGCATGCATGAAGCCCTGGGTTCAATTCCTCAGTACCACATAAACAGAAAAAGCGAGAAATGGTGCTCAAGTGGTAGAGTGCTAGCCTTGAGCAAAAGAAGCTCAGGGACAATGCCCAGGACTTGAGTTCAAGCCCCAGGACTGGTTTAAAAAAAAGTTCCACTTTACTTATTTTCAAGAGAAAATGTATTCTACTTTATTTAAAAATTTTAAAAAATTTGATTCTTACCTAGTGTTTGCTGTACTGCATATTTCATGCTTTGAAAGATATAATAAGCAGATTCTATAAGTTCTTCAAAAATACAACCAAGAGTTTTTTTTTAAATTAGGCTGAAGTGAAACTTTTAACATTCCATATTTTTTTTAGCCATTCTCTAAAGTAGATCTGCCAGAATGGAGTGATAGACACCTCTTTGGCTTCTACATCCTTCACAGTTCCACTAAAAACAAAAGTAAATGATTAAATTAAAGCTTATACACTGTGATTCAAAATAAAACCACCATGGGTTAAAGTTGTCAATTTAATAAACCATACTCAAATTTGATTGTTTTGGTGGGTTTTAAGCTGGAAGTATATAAAAGCAAGCACAAATAGTGTTGAAAATTTAATTTTTCCCAGTTTTATTTTGCTTGGCATAAACCCTGTTGTTCATTCTCTCTGCCACCAACTGACCCTAATTTAGAACCATAATTAGACATCTTGGAGAGGTTGTTTAAAAAGCCAGATTTCTAGATCTCATCTTCAACCTGTTCTATCATAGCCAGCAAGCAAGGGATCTGGATTTTTATGATTTAATAGACATTTCAGGTGATGCTTTTGATCACTTTACATTTGGGAAACACTAAGTAACTTCTTCTTCTTCTTTTTTTAATTGGCTCTACATAATGATTCTAACCTAGTTGCACATTAAGATTACTTAGAAGCTAAGCACCAATAGCTCAGGCCTGTAATCTTAGTTACTCAAAAGGCTGAGAGCTTCAGATAAAGTTCAGAGCCAGTCCAGGCAGACAGATCTGGAATATTTTTGTTTCCAGTTAACCAACAGAATAGCTGGGACTGGTCAAGTGGTAGAATACCACCTTTGAGTGAAATAGCTAAGCAAGAGTGTGAGGTCCTGAGTGCAAGCCCCAGTACATACACACACATACACACACACACACACAAATACACACAATTATATAGGGAAACTTTTAAAAATACTGATTCCTTCTGGGCACCTGTGGCTCATACCTATAATCCTAGCTACTCAGTAGGCTGAGATCAGAGGTTCCAAGCCAGCCTGGGCAGCAAAGTCTGTGAGACCTTTTTTTTTTTGGCGGAGGGGGCCGGGGGGGGGGGGGCGGGAGTCAGTCATGGGGATAAGCTCAGGGACTGGGCACTGTCCCTGAGCTTTTTTGCTCAAGACTAGCATTCTACCACTTTGATCCACAGCACCACGTTAGGTTTTCTATTGGTCGATTGGACATAAGACTCAGGGACTTTCCTGCCTGGACTTGCTTTGAACAGCAGTTCTCAGATCTCAGACTTCTAATTAGCTAGGATTAGAGGTATGAGATACCAGTGCCCAGCTTTGTGAGATTTATCTCCACTAAACTACAAAAAAAAAAAAAAAAAAGCTGGAAGTGGAGCTGTGGCTCAAGTGGTATAATGCTAGCTTTGAACACAAAGAAGCTTAGGCCCATAGTTAAGCCCCAGGACCAGAAAAAAAAAAAAAAGATTCCTATGCTCTGTCTCAGAAGAATTCAATCACAGTATTTTGAGGTGAACCCTTGGCATCTTTTAAAAATATAATTGTTATTATTAAAGGTGTTGTACTGAAAGGTTACAGTTTCATAAGTCAGGTAATGAGTACATTTCTTTTTAGACAATGTTTCCACTTTGCTTTCCCCCAGTTTCCTCCTCCCATCCCTGCCCACAGTTGCATAGCTTTTTCCATATAGTGTCTACTGAATACCATGACTGCATTTGTTAACGTTTCTTCCTTCATTTCTATGTCCCCCCTTTGCTCCCCTTCAAAAGAGAGAAAATACACACACACACACACACACACACACACACACATACACACACACACACATATACACACACACACACACACAGAGCCATGTGCTGATGGCTTATGTCTATAATCCTAGCAACTCAGGAGGCTGAGATCTGAGAATCAGGGTTCAAAGCCAGCCTGGGCAGGAAAGTCTGTGAGACTCTTATCTCAAATTAATCATCAGAAAACCAGAAATAGAGTGCTAGCCTTGAGCAAAAAGAGCCCAGGGATAGTGCCCAGGCCCTGAGTTCAAGCCCCATGACCAACCAAAAAATAAAAAGCAAAGCAAAACATCACCACCAATGAAAACCCATATTTCCATTTTGATAAATAGTATTTTAAATGTTTAGAGGCAGTACGCCTTTGGGTTCCTCCTCTGAGTATCCTCTTTTAGTCTCAATGTTTGTGTGTGAATACCTGTGTATTGTAGATCTAACTTCTACATATGAGGGAAAACATGTACCATTTTTCTTTCTGAGCTTGGCTTATCTCACTTAGCATGATTTGTTCTAGGTCCATCCATTTCCCTTCAATTGACATAATCTTATTCTAATATATGAGTAAAACTCCATTGTGTATAGGTACCACATTTTTTTAGATGCACTCATCTATTGTAGGGCATCTGGGCTGTTTGCATAACTTATTGTGAATAGTGCAGCAATGAACATGGATGTGCAGGTGTCTTTACAGGGTCCTGACTTGTAATGATCGGGGTAGATGCCCTTCATAAGAATAGTATGGGTAGGTCATAGGGTAGTTGTACTAGTTTATATTCCCATCAGTAATGCGATGGGGTTCCTTTTTCCCCACTTCCCTGCCAGCATTTGTTGTTTGATTTTAATGTTGGCCATCTAACTAGGGTGAGATAGAATCTCAAAGTTTTTTCTTTTCTTTTATGATGGTCCTGGGGCTTGAACTCAGGGCCTAGAACTGTCCCTGAGCTTTTTAGCTCAAGGCTAGCATCCTGTCCCTTGAACCACAGCTCCACTTCAAGCTCTTTTGGTGATTAATTGGAGATAAGAGTCTCACAGACTTTCCTACTCTGGCTGACTTGGAACCATAATTCTCAGATCTCAGCCTCCTGAGGATTACAGGCATGACCCGAAGGTTCTGGTTCCTAAGTTGTTTTGATTTGCATTTCCTTTATGGCCAAGGATGTTGAGCATTTTCTCATTTATTTATTTGCCATTCTTCTGATGTCTCTCTTTAGCTCCTTTGCCCATTTATTGATTGGTGTATTAGTTTGGGGAAGGGATAATTTCTTGAGTATTTCTTGTGTATTTTGGATAGTAAGCCTTTATTGAATGTATTGCTGGTAAAAATCTTCTCCCAGTCTGTTGACTGTCTTTCTAGTTTAGTAACTGTCCTTTGTTGTGCAGAAACTTTTTAATTTGATATAATCCCATTTGTCAAGCCTCTCTCCTATCTGCTGTGCCCCTGGGACTATTTTGAAAAGGTTTCTGCCTCTGCCTATGAGTCCAATGTTTCTCCTATTTCCTCTTGCAGTAATTTCAAAGTTTCAAGGTCTGACATTGAAGTCTTTGATCCACTTTGAGTTGATATTAGTGATGATGACAGACAGGGATCCACTTTTAGTTTTCTGGATATGGATATCCAGTTTTCACAACACCAATTATTGAAGAGGCTATCATTTTTCCACATACATATTTGGCTCTCTTGTCAAATGTCAGATAGCCAGTGTATAGCTTTATTTCTGGATCTTTTAGTCTGTTCCATTGATCTTTTGTGTCAGTGGTATCCTACACAGAGATGTGGAGCCAGCTGGGCGCCTCCCCCAGGTGCTTTGGAGGCCATGGCATTTTAACTATTCTACAAATAATACTTTTTATATACTTCAAAGCTTGGGACTGTTCATTCATTCACTCATTTATTCATTTATTGGTTTTGGTTTATTTTGAGACAAAGTCTTACTGGCCTCAAACTTACCATCCTCCTGCCTCAACTCCCTGAATGTTAGGATCACAGACATGTGCCACTACAGCCAGCCTCAGCAAATACAACTTTCTATTGCAAAGCCCTGGATTGTCACCACCATTTAGAACATCTGTAGTTCTCTATTGTAAGCTAATGAAATATGCATCCCATGACCACATTTTAGGTCTCTTACAGCCCCACCCATCCATGCTAACCATACTGGCCACACAGAAACACCCACTTCCTTCAAACACTCCTTATGCCAGCCCCACCACACACCTTTGTTTTTGCTTCTCCCTGTGTGTGAAGCTTTCTCCCATGCTCATCCTCGTTACTCCCAGCTCAAGTATGTGTCTTCTAACAGTCCTTCCCTTTTCCTTCCAATTTTCTGTCCATTCAAGAGTCATTCTGCTATGGCACTCATGCTAGCATAACATATCTCATTGCTGGCAAACACATAATCTGTTTCCTAAAATAATTATACAGGGTTAAGGATAAAAAGGGCTTTATGTCTTTCCTACTTTCTCATCTACATTGTAAAGATATAATAGCAAGCTTTTTTTTTTTTTTTTTACTTCTGTGTGAAGCACAAAGAAAAGGACTTTAAAGTCAAGTGGCTCTAGATTCAAGTGTCTTGTTTATTGGATATAATCGTGTGGCCATAGTCATCATTTTCTCCAAGTCTTAGATTTCTTATCTACAGAATTGGGCTGGAAGTGTAGCTCAAATCGTAGAGCAGTGTCCTGAGTTCAAACCCCAGTACCACTCCAAATATAAAAGGTAAAAATAAAATCGAGAATGTATTATTTACTTCAGTGTTGGAAAAAACTAAACTGGATAATGGACTAAAGTGTTTAGTAATCCCAGCACATAACACTGCTCTGTGGAAGTGTGTTTCTTTTGTCATTATGATAACACTCCTTGCTAGCTCCCTCCAGCTCAGAGACTGCATATTGTATTTTTTTGAATTCCCATTCTGTGCCTTGCTTATTGTACGTGCCCAATAAATGCTGGGTGAGTAAATTAATGAATGCCTGCTGGGCCATGCTTATTTATAGTGCATTTCCAATCAGTTCAGCCTGTCTTGGAAGGCGCAGTTTGAAATTGCAACTTAACCATCCAATACTGACAGATAGTGGGGTTTGTAGGAAATGTTTAAAACTGTTTAAAAAGGCTACATCCCCAATATACCCAGAAGACAGCTGCTCCCCTTCTGTCAGGAAGGAGAGAAATCTTAGCGAGCTGTTTGCTGTTTGTTTGTTCATCTTTCTGTAAACATGCCGTGACTTGGGGAGAGCACACACTTCCCCTGCAGGCAGGCTTGGGTCTGGGAAGTTGCATGTAGCAGCAATCAGGAAGAAATTCCCTGCTCTTAGGGAGAAGTTCCTGCAAGGACTCAGCTAAGCTCATTTGTAGTTTTGCTGAGTTATTTACCAAGATGAAGGGACTGGGTGTGGCTGGTCCAAGATTCCTCCTGGGAAGTCACTGCAAATCTTCATTTCCTCACCCTTCTTCTTTGTTCTCTGGCATTGGTGTGAGAGTGCAGCCAGTTGCACTCAGCTGGCTGCTGTTCCCAGCATGCTGAATTCTTTGAAGCCGGCTGTTGCAGCCAAGGATTCCTTGCCCTGATCTTTTCCCCTTGCCCTGATTTAAAAAACACTTCTGGAAATGTGCATCCGGCATGGTGATGGATGAGGACGAACTTAGTGGGTTGCAAGCTGTTTTTCTAGATCTACAGGACCACGAAGGATCTTTAGAGCTTTTATTGACCATTTCTTAAAAATTCTAGTGTGGCTGGGCACTGGTGACTCATGTCTGTAATCCCAGTTACTCAAGGCTAAAATCCGAGGATTGTGGTTTAAAGCTAGCCCAGGCAGAAAAGTCTTTGAGACTCTTATCTCCAGTTAACCACCAGAAAACCAGAAGAACTGTGGCTCAAAGTGGTAGAGCATTAGCCCTGAACCTAGGCCCTGAAATCAAGCCCCACAGGGGCTGAGAAGGTGGCTCAGTGGTAGAGCGCTTGCCTTGCAAGCCTGAGGCCCTGGGTTCAATTCCTCAGCACCATATAAGCAAAAAGAAAAAAGCCGGAAGTGGCGCTGTGGCTCAAGTGGTAGAGCGCTAGCCTTGAGCTGAAGAGCTGAGGGATAGCTCCCAGGCCCAGAGATCAGGCCCCATGACCGGACCCAAAAAAAAAAAAAAAAGAAATCAAGCCCCACAACTCACACAAACACACACACACACATACATACACACACACACACACACACACACACACACACACACACACACAGGCCCTGAAATCAAGCCCCACAACTGACACACACACACACACACACACACACACACACACACACAATATGTGATGGATCTTGCATGAGAAATTACATAAAATAGGCTCTGCTGGAGTGAGGTAGAACTGATGCAGGACAGTGCTGACCATTGTGGTCACTTCCTGATGCAGTGCAAGGATGTGCTACTGACCAAAAGATGGGCCCTTAAAGGGTTAATGGGCAATTTTTACCAGCTGACTAATATTTTTTGAAATAGATGGATAAATGGATTTCATCGTGTATGACTGCAAAATTAGCTTTCTGAATATATTTTCAATATTTAGAACCACATTTGTTAGCCTAATGGATCACTAATTCCTTGGAAGCACATTTCTGCTTTCATTCTTTTATTTCTCCATTTCTTTCTTTGTGTCTTTCTTTTTCTGTCTGTCTTTCTCTTTCTCTCCAGTCCTGGGGCTTGAACTCAGGGCCTAGGCATTGTCCCTGGGCTTCTTTTGCTCAAGGCTAGCACTCGACCACTGGAGCCACAGCACCATTTCTGGCTTTTTCTGTTTATGTGCTATTGAGGAATTGAACCCTGGGCTTCATGCATGCTAGACAAGCACTCTACCACTAAGCCACATTCCCAGCCCTCTCTTTTTCTATTTCTTTTCTTTCTTTCCTTCTTTCTTTCCTTCTTTCTTTCTTTCTTTCTTTCTTTCTTTCTTTCTTTCTTTCTTTCTTTCTTTCTTTCATTCCTTCCTTCTTTCTTTCTTTCCTTCCTTCTTTCTTTCTCTTTCTTTCTTTCTTCCTTCCTTTCTTTCTTTCTTTCTTTCTTCCTTCCTTCCTTCCTTCCTTCTTTCCTTCCTTCCTTTCTTCCTTCCTTTCTTCCTTTCTTTCTTTTTTTAAGTCAGAACCTCACTTTATGGCCCATTCTAGTCTTGAACTAATAGTCTTCCTGTTTCAACCTCCTAAGTGCTGGAATTATAAATCTGTACCACCACATTCAGCTGTCTTTTTAAAATAAACATAATAAACATAATTTCAGGAAATTTTCAATGAGGGGCAAATACATGATAAAAATCTAAGCAGACACTAGACATCTATATTTACTGGTGCAAATTGTAGGACAGCAAAATAATAAAATGCCATTTATAGAAAATTATATATCTTTATGTTTATATAGGTTTATACACATGTAAAAATGTTTGAAATGAGGCTTACCAAAATGTTATTAATGGTTTTCTCTTGGTGCCAAGACTTTAGGTGTCTTTTCACACTTTTCTATAGTGTTTGAGTTTTAGTTTGTTTGACTTTCTTCCAATACAGGGCCTCTTGGATGCTAAGTACTTCTCTTCGAGTTTTGTGTTTGGCTCTGGTACTTGGGATTGAACTAAAGGCCCCATCTCTTGCAGCTTTTTCAGCTTTCTCTGCTCATGGCATTCTGCCACTAGAGCCATGCTTCCATTTCTGGCTTTTTTCTAGTTAGCTGGAGATGAGTCTCTCAGATTCCTCTCCATCTCTCGCTTCAAACTGTGATCCTCAGATCCTCCTGAGTAGCTAGCCATCAGTGCCCAGCCTTTATTTCCTTATTTCAGTGGTTTCTTTCTTTTTTTCTTTTTTGCTTTCTTTCTTTCTCTCATTCATTTTCTTTTTTCTTTCTTTCTTTCTCCTTTTTCTTCCTTTCTGCCTTCCTTCCTCCCTCCCACCTTCCCTTCTTTCTCTCTCCCTTCCTTCCTTCCTTCCTTCCTTCCTTCCTTCCTTCCTTCCTTCCTTCCTTCCTTCCTTCCTTCCTTCCTTTCTTCCTTCCTTCCTTCCTTCCTTCCTTTCTTTCTTTCTTTCTTTCTTTCTTTCTTTCTTTCTTCCTTCCTTCCTTCCTTCCTTCCTTCCTTCCTTCCTTTCTTTCTTTCTTTCTTTCTTTCTTTCTTTCTTTCTTTCTTTCTTTCTTTCTTTCTTTCTTTCTTTCTTCCTTTCTTACCTTCTTAAAAAATCTAATGGGCATGTGTACATGCTGAAACTGAGGCTTGAACTCAGGGCTAGGGCATTGTCCCCTGAACCTTTTTTGCTTAAGGCTAGCACTCTACCACTTGAGCCACAGTTCCATTTGTGGCTTTTCTGTGGTTATCTGGAGATAAGAGTCTCACAGACTTTCCTGTCTTTAGATCTCAGCCTTCTGAGATAGCTAGGATTACAAGTATGAACCACTAGCAACTGGGTACATTTTAAAAATCACAATAAAACAAAGTTATTTCTACCTGAAAAAAGGAAAATATTCAAGCAGCAGGCTGAGGCCTAGCCTTTCCCTGTTGGGAAAACAGCCAGGGGCTGGCCCAGTCTAGAGTGCAGTTAAGTATAAGGCTGTGCTTCAGAGAAGTGTTGCAAAACATCTGGAAGAAGAAAGGTCCAGAGCAGGCTTTCATGAAGGAGTGAGGCTTTTCAGGTAAATGCAGATCAAAATTGCAGTGAGATGAGTACCACACCTATATTCTTAGCTATTCAGGATCGCAGTTTGAAGCCAGCCTAAGCAAGAAAGTCTATGAGATTCTTATTTCCAATTAACTAGCAGAAATTGCCAGAAGAGCTAGGGCTCAAGTGGTAGAGTACCAAGTTTCAAGGAAAAAGCTCAGGGACAGAGTTCAGAACCTGAGTTCAAGCCCTAGGACAAGCACATGCACACACACACAAAAGAAGCAACTAAAAATAGAGAAACCATATGGTGCAGCTATACACACACACACACACACACACACACACACACACACACACACACACACACACACACACACACACACACACTCTTCCTTCCACTTGTGCATATGTGTGTGTGTGCGTGTGTGTTTGTCTGTGTGTGTGTGTGACTCCTGGGTGCATATACCTAAAGGAATCAAAGGCAGTGTGCTATAATAGAGACCCCTGCACACCTGTGTTCATTACTGCACATTCACAAGAGCCAAGTTATGAATCAGCTTACGTGCCCATCTGCAGATGAGTGGATATAGAAAATGTGTCAGAAACACATGATGGTATTAATTCAGCCAGAGATAAGAATGAAATCATGTCATTTTTAGGAAAACAGATGAAACTGGATATCATCATGTTAAGCAAAATTAGCCAGACTCAGAAAGACAAGTATCACATGTTTCCTTTCATATGTAAAATATAGATTCTGAAAACAAGAAAAAAGACATGAAAGTAGAAGGGAAACTATTAGAGGAGAGGGAGGGGAAGATGGGAGAGGTAGAGAGGATCCAAGTAGATTATATGCATGTGTGAAAATAAAACACTGAAACCCATTACTCTGTATAATTAATATACAATAATAATAAAAGAGAAGAGACTCAGGTTGGACCTTGAAAGATGGGCGAAGTTTACACAGGAGGGAGGAATAAGGCAGCTGAAATTAAGGTAGTCATAATCATGATGGAGTTTAAAGCTGGGCATGGTGATGTACTCCTGTAATCCCAGCTATTTGGGAGGCAGAGCAGTATCAGGAGCTCAAGGCCAGCCAGGGAAAAGTTAGGGAGACCCTTCCTGAAAAATAAAATTAAAGGGGGAAGGCAAGTTGGGGACACTTGCCTGTGGGCTCACTCCTGTAATCCCAGCTACCCAGAAGGCTGAGATCTAAGGATAAGAGTTCAAAGCCAGCCTGGAAAGAAAAGTCTGTGAGACTCTTATCTCCAGTTAACTGTCAGAAGTAGAACTGTGGCTCAAATGGTAGAATATCAACCTTGAGCGAAAAAGCCAAGTGAGAGCATGAGGCCCTGAGTTCTAATTCCAGTACCTGTACCAAAAAAAGTGGTGGTAGTGGGGGGACTGGAGAGGTTGTAGCTTAAGTGGAAGAACACTTGCTAAGGCTCTGGGTTCAATCCCCAGTACCACAAAATAAATTATAATAATAGTAATAATAATAAGGTGCTTGTAAAGGCTGAAAAGAAACCAGCTTATCTAAAGTAATAAGCAAAGACAAGCACATACGATTTGCCTTATTGCCAGGTTTATTCATAGGATATATTTATTTTGTTATATTTCAAATTGCAATTGAAAGCATTTTAAAAAGTAAATCCTGCTAGGCATCAGTGGCTCATACCTATAATCCTAGCTACTCGAGGTTGAGATCTTAGGATTGTGCTTCAAAGCCAGGAAGGAAAGTCAATGAGACTCTTATCTCCAGCGAAATACTAAAAAGTCAGAAATGGCTCAAGTGGTAGAGTACCTGCCTTCCAAGCACAAGGCTCTGAGTTCAAACCTCATTACTGACAAAAGGACAGAAGGATATAGTTCTATATTTAAGGAATTTACCATCTATTTGGAAAGAAAATGGACATGTAAATAGTTAAAGATAACTGGGGGACATGTCAGATCAAATATACATGTTCACAATATACTAAAATTATAACACTAAAATTACAAAATATAGAAAATGAGAGGAAATGGTAGCAAATGATAGAAGCCAACCACATTTTAGAATATGAACATCAGAGAGGTGAGAACTGATTTAGCAGAAAGACCTGATGATTCCTGGCAAAAGGTAAAAGTGTTCATTTGTGCCATTGAGGGCTAAAAGGGATGAAAAATTAGAGGTGTTAGTACTCTAAAATTGGAGGAGATGGAAGCTAGGGACAGGAGGATTGGTTGCAAGTTTTGTGTTTGTTTGGTAGTATTAGGTTTTGAACTCGGGGTTTTATGGTGTTCTGCTGCCATACCATGCCTCCAACACTGCTTTTCACTGGTTATTTTTAGGCTAGGGTCTCACTTCCCACCTGGGTGCATTAGGTCTCAATCCATCTCCTTTGGACTTCCTATCATTGCAAGGATCATTCTATAATGAAAGGCAACATAAACATGCTCCATGTGGAGATAAGCAGCTTATTAGTAGCTGAGAATGGACATACTTCAGGATTGTACAAAGTTTGTGGTCACAGCTGGGCACCAGTGGCTCAGGCCTGTAATCCTAGCTACTTAGGAAGTTGAGATCTGAGGATCTCGGTTCAAAGCCAGCCGGGACAGGAAATGTAGTGAGATTCTTATCTCCAATAAACCACTCAGAAAACAGGAAGTGGCACTGTGGCTCAAGTGGTAGCATGCTAGCCTTATGACGAATAGCTGAAGGACAGTGCCCAGACCCAGAGTTCAAGTCCTACAACCAACAAAAATAAAATAAAATAAAATACAAATATGGTGGTCTCTAGCATGGTTAGAGTGGTGGTGTGCTGGTCTTGCATGCATAAGGCCCCAAGTTCAATCGTCAGTACTGAAAATAAACTGGGAGATATCTGTAATGTGTTAGTCAGAAACTAAACCAAAACAAACAGAAGGGGCAGGGAGGAGCTCAGAAGTCACAAGAAAGGAAAAGAAAACAATCCTTAATATCCTTGGGAGGGGGAAGGGAAGATATTGGACCCATTAACTAAGAATTTCCCACTATAAAATATTTCTTGGAAGTTAAAAATTCCAGCAGAAAGAAAAACATCCAACAGATGAGGTGACAGATAAAAGTTGAGCAAATGATCCAGTAAGGGCAAAGGAAAACAAAAAAGGAGGGGAAAAAATACAAGAAATAGAAGGCCTGGTCCAAGAGGGTATCCAGGAGGGTGTGGAGATGTGGTCAAGTGAGAATGCCAGCTGTGAGCACAAAGCCCAGCAGGAGCGTGAAGGCCCTCAGTTCAAGCCCTCACTTCAAGCTTCTAGGAAGAGAGAACACAGCAGGAACAAGTGCTTATCAGGCTTTTCAATGGCTGCACAGGAAGGTAAAAGTTAGTAGAGCCCTGCTTTCAGAAGTCTAAGCAGGGCCACCTGTAATCCTAGCTACTCAGGAGGCTGAGATCTGAGAATTGCAGTTCGAAGCTAGCCCAGGCAGGAAAGTCAGTGAGACTGTTATCTCAGAGTTAGTCACAGAAAAGGTGAAAGTGGCTTTGTGACTCTGGTAGAGCGCTAGATTTGAGCAAAATATGCGTAGGGACAGCATCCAGGCCCAGAATTCAAGCCTCAGGACTGGCAAAAAAAAAAAAAAAAAAAAGTCTAAGGGGAAATTCTTTCTAGGGTAGGATTCTATACCAAACCAGTCAATGGGAGAATAAAGACTTTAAGTGGGCAAGACTTTATACACTTTATACATTCCCATAGAGCCTTTCTCATGAAAATACCAAAGGTGTATCTCATAAAAAAATGAAACTGTGGCTGGCCACCAATGGCTCATACCTGTGATCCTAGCTACTCAGGAGGCTAAGATCTCTGAGGATCATGCTTTGAAGCTAGTCTAGGCAGGAAAATCCATGAAACTCTTATCTCCAGTTAACCACCAAAAAAGCTGAAAGTGGAATTGTGGCTCAAGTGGTAGAGTGCTAGCCTTGAGCACATAACCTCTGGGACAGGGCCCAGGCCCTGAGTTCAAGTCCCACAATTGGCACACACACCCACAAAAAGATCAAACTATATATAGGAAGATGAAGTGATGGGCCCTAAATATAGGGGTAAAGTAGAGAGATGTCCTTGAAAGAGAATGTCAGCCAGTTGTGACTGAAGTCTGGGAAGAAGACCCCAGGATACCTACAACTCTGATCCATCCTCTACCGGATGGATTGATATTAGAGATTGATATTTCAGTGGAAGAAGTACTGACTAATACGTAGAAACTCCAAGCAAACCAAGAAAAGAGATCAGTATGCCAAGAAAAACAAAAGGTTCTATAAAGAAAGAAAAAGTAAGCCTGTGGCTTGGCTGTGAATACTACTAACATTGTCATAAGTAAGTAAATATTGAACATTTATATGCTAAAATTGGTGCGATATTGATAGGCTTGGAGGCTGGGTGTGAGAATACGTACCTGGAATCCCAGATATTGAAGAAGCAGAAATTGGGTGGACCTTAGTTTGAGACTTGCCCAGGCAAAAAAATAAACTGATTGTGGAAGTTTACTTCTATAATTTCAAATACTCTAGAGGTGTCAGTAGGAGAGTTGCAGTTCAAAGCCAGTCCTGAAAGACCTACCCAAAACTAACAAAACAAAGAAAGAACCATACCTATAAGGAACATGTCCCCCACTCCCCCAAAAAAAGAAAAGAAGAAAAAAAGGATGGAAAATAGGGCTGGGAAGTTAGCTCAGTGGTAAAGTGCTTGCATAGCATGCATGAGGCCCTGGATTCAAGTCCTCAGCACCACATAAGCAGAAAAAAGCCAGAAGTGGTGCTGTGGCTCAAGTGGTAGGGTGCTAGCCTTGAGCTGAAGAGCTGAGGGACAGTGCCCTGGCCCAGAGTTCAAGCCCCACGACCAACAAAAAATAAATAAATAAATAAATAAAAAAATAAAGGATGGAAATAGGAAGTGTATGTGTATATTGTATGATGAAAAAGATAATTTGTCTTCTTTAAAAGTGAAGAGATGATGTCTAAAATTTAAAAATCAAGAAATAGCAGTACTGAAAAATTGAAGACTTGCCAAGTTTGGTAAGTAGAATTGTTAAGATTTGCTAACTGGGTACCAGTGGCTCATGCCTATAATTTTACCTACTCAGGAGATTGAGAGCTGAAGGTAACAATTTGAAGTTAGCCAAGTCAGGAAAGTCTATGAGACTCTTATCTCCAGTTAACCACCAAAAAGCTGGGAGTAGCACTGTGGCTCAAGTGGTAGAGCACCAGTCTTGAGCAAAAAAACTAAGGGACAGCACTCAAGCCCTGGGTTCAAGTGCCAGTATACTGGTGCACGTGTGTGTGCGCGTGTGCGCACATACACACATTTAAAAAAAACAAAAACACCTTGTGTGAACAGATAGTGGAAGACACAGTATCAAAGCTGCTGGTATAAGGGCCTAACTGGTAGAGCAAGTAGACAGAACTACAAAGCCTGCAGGAGAGTTGCATCTTAGTAAAAGAGAGGAAAGATTTCTTTGAGACAAGGAAGAGCTGAGGGAAAGTAACGATGCAGGGCAATATTAAGGTTTAGAAGAAGCAAACTGGGAGAGAGCAAGAGAAGGGGTGACATTGTCCAAAAGGAAATGTATTCTTTACTTGACTTATGTAACCCTTCTGTTTTTAGCAATTTCAAATAAAAATAACTTTTTAAAAAGGAAGTTTCATTAGCTTGCCCATGTAATTGTAACCCCTCTGTACAGTACTTTCACAATAAAAAAAAAAAGGAAGGAAGTTGAAGGACATAGAAAGTCAGATAGCTTCCTTCTTCCTGATAAAATAAGAGGTTATCAACTGAGTGTTAGGGATTGGAGCATCAGATTTAGAAATTTGAGAAAGAAAGCTGACTATAGGAAGGAAAGTTAAGGAGATAATGAAGGGGTTATCTAATAGCTATGATCATGCAGCTGAGGTAAATCATATAAATTTGCAATAAAGCCAATTAATATGATTTGGGGACTTGTTCAAGAATGCTACCTCTACAAATATATTAATCATAGTCGGTTGGAGTATCATTACCTTGGATTTCCAAGAACTCAAAATACTTTTGAGAAAATGTTTACTCAGAGAAAGTACTAGAAGACAGCTTTCCTTGTGAGATGCTTCAATCTGGGTCATTCAGAGGCCTTGAGGGAAGGATTGTGGGCTAGGAGAAAGACTTACATACTTAAGAGACAAGAGAAGCAAAGCAATTTGGTATCAAGAAGATCTATAGTTGCCCAAATATCTAGACACAAATCCGAGGGTGGGAATGTGTTGGAGCACATCTGGATTCAGATAAAAGAAGCGCAAAAGAGAGGTGACATCATTGTGGGATTACACTGTAGGCCGTCTTGCCAGATGGAAGAAATAGATAAAGCATTCCCATGCGGCAAGAGAGCACGGTGAGATGGATTTCTAGCATCAACCTGTAAGCTTACTGTTGTACTCAGCCAAAACCCAGTCCACTTGATTAATTCCCTTTCTCCTACTTGTTTATGTTTTCTGATAATCAAACAAATAATTTCTTGTTGTAGAAGTGGAGTAGTACAGAGAAGAGTGATGAGTAGGATAATCACCCACAAAGCCACCACCCACAGCATTGCCACAAAGTACTAGTTGATTCCCACTAATGTTTTCTCTGGACTGTTGTCTTTGTCTGGTCAGGTTTATACTCAAGACATACTGTATAGCTTTTTTTTTTTTTTTTTTTTTTAAACCCAGAAGACTTTTCTTGCCAGGGATGAAACCCAGGGCCTCAAACAGGTGATCTACCTTTCAACCCCCATAACTTATATACTTGAAATCTATAATTCAGGGGTTGGGAAGGTGGCTCAGTGGTACAGTGTTTGTCTTACATGCATGAGGCCCTGGGTTTGATTCCTCAGCACCACATAAGCAGAAAAAGTCAAAAGTGGCACTATGGCTCAAGTGGTAGAGCGCTTGCCGTGAGCTGAAGAGCTAGCTGAGTGAGGGACAGAGTTCAGGCCCCATGACCAACAACAACAACAACAAAAGAGATATATAATTCAGTGTTCTTTAAACCACTCTCCTTGGAACAAAACACCATGCTTAGTATTCAGTAACTCCCCCTTCTCCCCATCTAGCAACACAGACTTGTACAACCACTCATCTGCTTTCTATCTCTATGGATAATGCCTATTCTGGATACACGGGATAGATGGAATTATTTTATATAGAGGCTTCAGGGTCTGATTATTTCTTTTGCTAAACGTTTTTAAGGTTTAATCCATATATATATACTTGGTTCTTTTTTTTTTTTTGGTCGGTAGTGGGACTTGAACTCTGGGCCTGGGCGCTGTCCCTCAGCTCTTCAGCTCAAGGCGAGCGCTCTACCACTTGAGCTACAGTGCCACTTCCGGTTTTCTTGTGGTTTATTGGAGATAGGAGTCTCACGGTCTCTCCTGCCCGGGCTGGCTTTGAACCATGATCCTCAGATCTCAGCCTCCTGAGTAGCTAGGATTACAGGCGTGAGCCACCAGCGCCCGGCTTGTAGTTAAGTTTTTTTTTTTTTTTTTGGGTCCGGTCGTGGGGCTTGAACTCTGGGGCCTGGGCGCTGTCCCTCAGCTCTTCAGCTCAAGGCTAGCGCTCTACCACTTGAGCCACAGCGCCACTTCCGGCTTTTTTCTCTTTGCTTATGTGGTGCTGAGGAATCAAACCCAGGGCCTCATGCATGCAAGGCAAGCGCTCTACCACTGAGCCACCTTCCCAGCCCACTTGGTTCTTTTTTAATAGACAAATAATATTCCATTTTTTGATTATCACATTTGGTTTATTTATTCATCCATTTATAGACAAGGGGTTGTTTTCACTTTGTACTATCATGACTAATGCTGCTAGTGCCCATACCTAAATCCTAGCTACTCAGGAGGCTGAAGATCTGAAGGGTCATGATTCAGAGTCAGCCGGGGCAGAAAAGTTTATCTACAAAATAACCAACAAAAAGAAGAGCTGGGCGCATGTTTCAAGTGACAAGAGCGTCAGCTAATCAAGCAAAGCAGAGCTAGTATAAAGTCCAGATTTCAAACCCTATACTGCCAAAATAATAATAATGCTACTATGAACAGTTGCAAACAGATTTTTGTATGATTATGTTTTTATTTCTTTTGGATAGTTACATAGGAATGGATAGTTCTTTAGCAGAACTGCTGCCATATTGTTTTCCAAAGTGGCTGTACTAGTTCACATTCCCATTAACAATGTATGAGAGCTACAATTTCTCTTTGTTCCTGCCAACTTGATATTATCAGTCTTTAATTATAGTCATCTTAGCAAATGTGAAATAGTATCTCACTATGCTTTTGATTTGTATTTCCCTGAAAACTGTTGATACTGAACATCTTTTATATGCATACTGGGCATTTCTACATCTTTGGAGAAATACTCATCCACATTACAGTATATATTAGCATTTTGTTCCTTTTTATCACTGAGTACTATTCCATTGTGAGTATAGCAATTTGTTTTTTTTGTTCACTTGTTAAAAGACATCAGATTCAGTACAGTTTTTTGTTATTATGAATCAAGCTTCTAGGAACATTTGGAAATCTTTGTGAGGGCAATTGTTCTCATTTGTCTTTGGTAAATACCTAGGGTAGAATTGCTACCTGTTTCCCAAAGAAGTTGTTAACATTTTGTCTTCTCAGCAGCAACGTATGAGAATTCAATTGTTAATTTTTGGTATTGTCAATCTTTCATTTTAACCATAATAGGAGTAGAATGCTATCTCATTGTGGTTTTAGTCTGCATTTCTTTGATGACTAAAGAAGTTGAACATTTTTTTTGCTATTTTTTTTATTGTGAAAAGTTGAACATTTTTAAAATAGCTTGTTGGACATTTGTGTATCTTCTTTTTATAAAGTGTTTCAATTTTTATGTTCATCTGTTTAGGTTTTTTTTGTTGTTTGTTTACGTTTTTGTTTTTGGTGCCAGTCCTAGGGCTTGAATTCAGGGCTAGGTGCTGTCCGGGAGCTTCTTTTTCTCAAGACTAGCACTCTACCACTTGAGCTACAGTGCCACTTCCAGCTTTTTCTGAGTAGTTCATTGGAGAACCAGTGGCTCACGCCTGTAATTCTAGCTACTCAGGAGGCTGAGATCTGAGGAATGTGGTTCAAAATCAGCCTGGGCAGGAAAGTTCATGATACTCTTATCTCCAATTAACTTCCAGAAAACTGAAGTGGTGCTGTGGCTCAGAGTGGTAGAGCACTATGAGTATAAAAGCTCAGAGACAGTGCCCAGGCCCTGAGTTCAAGCCCCATAACCCACACACACAAAAAAATACTGGTGGTGGTGGTGGTGGTGGTGGTGGTGGTGGTGGTAGTGGTGGTGGTGAGATAGGGTCTCACTACGTAGCTCAGGCTGTCTTTGAACTCTGGATCCTGCTGCCTTAGCTTCCTAGTGCTGCGATTACAGGTGTGTATCACCATGCCTGGTTTGTCAATATTTTATATTAAGCTGGCAATGTTGACATCTATCTCACAAGTAGGAATAAATTATAACTATGCAGAAAAGGAAGCTGAGATCATTATTGGCTTGTCAAAATTGATAGTAGAAGAGAAAGCAGAGGCAGGGAAGAAAGAAGGAGAAGAGACAGAATGGAGAAAGAGGAGGAAAAGGAAAAAAGATTCAGTCTTATGGGTAAAGAAGAGATAATTCAACCCCAGCCTTTTCACTTCTTAGTAAAATCATGTTGGAAACAAATTATTAATCTCTGTAAGCCGAATTCCTATATTGGTAGGATAGAATAGAATAGAATAGTCCTGAGGATTAAATTAAATAAAGTGAGTATCATTTATCAAAATCAGTTACGACTAAGGGAGTAGTAATGGTAAATGGTGAGAACAGTTATATGGAAAGAGGAGGAAGGAAGACAGTAGTATGCATTCATTCCCTTTTCTCAAGAAATTGTTGCACTGGTAAATGGACAGAAGTCTGTGTTTGGTATAGCTGTAATTAGTATATTTCTAGTTTAATTGGATTTCACATAGATGCAGCAATATCATCATGATACACTTGAAAAGAAGCAGAAAAGCCTAGCTCTGGTGGTTCACACCTGTAATACTAGCTACTCAGGAGATTGGAGGATTGCAGTTCAAAGCCAGCCCAGGCAGGAAAGTCTGTGAGACTCTTATCTCCAATTAACCATCCCAAAACTAGAAGTGGCACAGTGGCACAAAGTGGTAGAGCACTACCCTTGAGCAAAAGAGCTCAGAGACAATGCTTAGGCTCTGAGTTCAGGCCCCACAACTAACAAAAAAAAAAAAAAAAAAAAAAGGAAGAGGAGAAGGAGGAGGAGGAGGAATGTGGTCTGGATGACATATAACTACTTGAACAACTGTATCCAAGTGTGCAGAGTAATGGCTTCTTGTCTCTAGACCTGTCATTCTGGACTATGTCTTTGGCCAAACTTTTTGAGTTTTAATTTATTATTTGTGTAAGAGCATTGATTGCAGACTAATTTGGATAGTTACTAAATTGTCAGAAAGAAACAGATTCTGAAAAGCAATGGTGTAAGACAGCACAGGATATGGCCTTTGTGTTATGGCTTTACCATTGTTACCTGCCTGGCTTTGAGTATATTGTTCAACCACTTGAGCCTTTGCTTCCTCTTTGTATAGAGATGAGAAACTACTCCAAACCAGTAAACATTATTTCATACATTTTGAGAGTCAAGAATGCAGAAACATAATACTTCCAAAATTAATATACAAACTCAATGCAATTCCTATTAAAATCCCAATGACGTACATCACTGAAATACAGAAAACAGTCCAAAAATTCATATGGAACAACAAAAGACCTAGAATAGCCAAAACAATTCTAAGGAATAAAGACAACATGGGAGGGATATCCATGCCGAACTTCAAACTCTACTACAGAGCTATAATAACAAAGACAGCATGGTACTGGCACAAAAACAGACCCGAAGACCAATGGAACAGAATAGAAGATCCAGAATGAAAATCCACAGGCCTACAGCCAGCTGATATTCGACAAAGGAGCCAAAGACATACAATGGAAGAAACACAGCCTCTTCAACCACTGGTGCTGGGAAAACTGGGCGGCCACATGCAGAAAACTAAAAGTGGACCCCAGCCTATCACCATGCACCAACATCAACTCAAAATGGATTAAAGACCTTAACATTAAACCTGAATCTCTGAAACTACTGCAGGACAGAGTAGGAGAGACACTTGAACTAATAGGCACAGGAAGGAACTTCCTGAACAGAGTCCCAGGGTCACAACAAATTGGAGAGAGACTCGACAAATGGGACTACCTTAAAATAAAAAGCTTCTGCACAGCTAAATCTATCACAACCAAGCTAGAAAGACAACCAACTAATTGGGAAAAAATATTTACCAGCAATATATCAGACAAGGGGTTAACATCCTGTATATACAGGGAACTCAAGAAACTAATCCCTCCCAAACCTAACAAACCAATTACTAAATGGGCAAGGGAACTAAAGTGTACATTCCCACCAGCAGTGTAATGGGGTTCCTTTTTCTCCACATCCCCTCCAGCATTTGTCATTGGCTGATTTGTGGATGTGGGACATTCTGAATGGGGTAAGGTGGTATCTCAGGGTTGTCTTTATTTGCATTTCCTTCACCATCAGGGATGATGAACACTTCCTCATGTGTTTCTTTGCCATTTTTATTTCTTCACTTGAGATCTGAGGATCATGGTTTGAGGCCAGCTTAGGTAGAAAAAGCATGTGTAACCCTTATTTCCACTTAACTAGCAAAAATCCAGAAATGTAGCTGTGACTCAAGTGGTAGAGCACCAGGTGTCTAGGCAGAGTTCAAGCCCCAGTTAGAAGCACATACACACACACAAAAGAGAGAAAAATAGAGAGAGAGAAATAAAAATAAATAAGTAAATGTATTATTTGTCAGGCCATCAAAGTCTAACAGTATAAAACACTATTTTGTCTTTCTGAATGCCCTCTCCATTTAAAAAGTGCCACTGCTAAGACAAAGCCCCCAGTCTTTCGCAAAGATAGGGAAGATTTGCTTCTTCACTCACCTTCCTTGAGGGCAGGAAGTAATTCTAGAGGGAAGTAAACTCTTAAACAAAGAATGATATCAACAAAGTGTTCAATTAAGTGGCAGAGCCTATGTTGCCAGTAAAAATTTGGAAGCAAGAATTAATACATTTAAATCCCCAGGTGATTTAGATTTCCTCTATTTATGTATACACTTGTATACACAAGAGTACATAGGATTTGCCTAAAGGATTGTCTGATGTTCATTATAACTATATGTTATAAATATAACAAGGAGTGGAGGTGTAGCTCAGTGGTAGAGGGCCTGCCTACCAGGCCTAAGCCCTGAGTTCAAACCCTAGTACCACCAACCAAAAAAAAGAGTATACATTATAAATGTAAGACTAAGTGCCAGTGGCTCACACCTGTAACCCTAGCTATTAAGGAGAATGAGATCCATAGGATTCAGGCTCAAAGGCAGCCCAGTCTTCATCTCCAAAATAACTAGCAAAAAGTCAGGCTGGGGATGGCTTAAGAGCACCAGTCAAGCAAACAAGCATGAGGCTGTGAATTCAAACCTTGGTACTGGCAAAACAACCTAAGAACTCTCCCACATCAGGTAGACAGAGTAATTTATTCCTCTACTTTCTTAAGATTGTTGCATTAGATATTGTTACACCTTAAACAAGTTAATGTTCTAGTGTTTTGATTCACCTTAAAAACTGACCCTCAGGCTAGTGCATGACATTGTTGAACCTTTCCTAGGCTTTCACCAACATAGGGGTTACACTTCTAAGATGTGAAAAAAAAAATAGTTCAAGCAGAAAAGGTCAGATAAGTTGATGTTAAGGAAATGAACCCTAAGATATGTATTCAAATGTTTTTTTTCTTTCATGCGATTGTTTCTAACACATTTATAAGATTATTTCTTTGTTGCTTTGTATGTCCCTCCCCCACGGTATAACCCCTGCTTTCACTGTATTTGATGTGGGTATAATTTGTGGAGGGGAAGGGAAAAAACAAATGGTTTAAAGAGGGATACAGGTGGACCCATTGCAACAATGAGGCATACAAGTCGTTATGTGGAAAACAAACTTTACAGCTTTGGTGGGGGGGGGGAGAATTGGGGAGGGCAGTGGGGGGAGGATGGGAAGGGATGGGAAGGGGAAACAAAGGAGGAGGCTACAATGCTTGATAAGAAGTGTACTCATTATCTGGCCCATGTAATTGTAACCCCTCTGTACAGTATTTTCACAAAAAAAAAAAATAGTCACCAATTTGAAAGTTTGTAAAAAGTGGTCTTTGAAAAACCAATATTCACATCGTATGCACTATTTACACAGTATGTACTATTGCATGAGAGGCGGGAAGTTTCCAGAGGTTCACAGGGAGCCTCTGTGTGTGTGTGTGTGTGTATGTGTGTGTGTGTGTGTGTGTGTGGCTGTGACTGTGGCTGTGGCTGTGTGCACTCACATGCGTGCACACACACTGGTACTGGATCTTGTACACAGGACCTAGAGGTTTTACTTGGCTTTTTCTCTCATAGCTGATGCTTTCCCACTTAGGCCACATCTCCACTTGCAGCTTTTTTTTTTTTAATTGTAGATAGTGTCACAGACTTTTTTGCCCAAGATGGCTTCAAATCTTGATCCTCAGATCTCAGCTTCCTGAGTAGACAGAATTATAAACTTGATCCCCAGCACCTGGCATAAGAGCCTCTTGACTTGTAAGTGCATAAGTGATCAGGTCAGTGGTGGCAGTGGTGGCAGCTGAAAGGTGAGGAAGTAGCTCTTCAATATTGCAAGCCTTGTTGCACACTGACTATGTGATAAATGATAAACAGAAAAGAAGGTAGAGTTGCACACAGTGAAAAGGAAACCCATATTAAAAGCAGGCAGCATCTTAAGGTCATTTACTACATGAGGAAAAAATAAATGGCTTCATAAATCTTTTTGTTTTTGGAGAGCATCTATTATGGTCCAAGACAGTAATTTATAATGTTGAACCAGAGTTAAATAAGCAAAAGGTAACGGAGGTTCATGGTCATCTTTTTTTTTAATGAACTAAGAAAATTTATGAGACAGTTTAGAGATACTTCTATCAAACGTATGTTAAATGAAAAGAAGAATTTTGGCATTCAAGCAAGCTTTGCTTAGTGATTTATGGAAGATGCAGTATGGATCCCTGGAAATAGCATGTACTGATTCAGCTCCTTGGGGAATGCACAGCCTGTTCCAAGTTACAGGAGTCATGACACTGCTCACACCCCCATCCTTCATCTCTTAACAAAAAGGACATTCTCCTGTTCTCCTTCACCACTCCAACGTCATTATCACATGGAAGGAAATGGACACTACTTTTATAATATCACCTAAAATCCAGTGCAAATTATGATTCCTTCAATCTTCTCAAATATCTTTAATAGATGTTTGTTTTCTGCCTAGGATCCAACTGATGTTTACACGTTCTATTTGGTAATGGCTCTTTAGTTTCTTTTAATCTGGAACAGACCCCAGTATTTTGTTTTTCATGACCTTGACCTCTTTAGCTTGTGTTTGGCCTGACCCTCCTTCACTGGTATGTAAATTCTCTGGGGGCAGGGATTTTGGTCTTTGTTCCTGCTTCAGTCTTAGTATTGAGAATGGTATCTGTTACTTAGTAGGACTCAGTAAATATTTGTTGACTAAATAGATGAGTGAAAGACTAAGAAATACACATAATGAGTGTCAGGAAAAGTTGTTCAGGAGATGCCAAGGAGGCTGGGAATTTCCTGTCTTATTTATGTATAACTCTTACCTCTGTGTAATAAGTATTCATGTTCTAGGCTTGAGCAAAAGGCTCCTTTTATAAATCAAATGGTTAAATACAAATGTAATAGATACAAATAAATACTGAAGTGAGGCCTGGTAGCCTTACCTGTAAATTCAGTACTCTGGAAGCTGAGGCAAGAAAATCACAAATAGAGACCAACCCTGAATAGAAAAGTCAGAGAGACTTCATCTCCAGTTAACCAGCAAAAAGCTGGGGCTGGAGGGTTGTTAGAACATCAGCTGAGCAAGCTAAGTCCAAGGCCCTGAGTTCAGACCCCAGTGCCAAGAAGCGGAGGGCCGGGGGGGGGGGGGGGGAGCCAAGTCAGACGCTTGTGGTTCATGCCTTTAATCCTAGCTACTCAGGATTCTGAGATCTGAGTATTGCAGTTCAAAGCCAGCCTGGGCAGGAAAGTCTATGAGACTCTTTATCTCCAATTAAGCACTGAAAAGCTCAAAGTACAGATGTGGCTCAAGAGATAATTGAGCAAAAAAGCTCAGAGACAGTGTCCAGGCCCTGAGTTCAAGCCCCAGTATCTACAAAACAACAACAACAACAACAAAGTAAATACCATTAAAATGTAGTTCTGTCAAAATTTCAGTCACATTTCAAGCACTCACAAACTATGTGGTTATAGTGGCTTCTACCATCTTGGGTATTGCAGAATAACAAACATTTTCATCACTACAGAATGTTCCATTGGACAGTGTTTTCCTAAACAATCACTGAACAAATGTGTAAAGGAGGAAATCAGTCACAGAGTAGGAAAGATGTGTTGGATTAATCAAGCAGCTTCTAAAGTTGTAGTTTTGTATATTCTTTAGCCATATAGTACTAGCAAAGAGAAAGTCATAGGGCTGGGGAGCATGGCTTAAGTGGTAGAGCACCTGCCTAACAAACATTTTTATTTGACTTCAAGCTGCAGTAATGCAGAGAGATATAAAACACCAAATTTGGTGATTCACACCTGTAATTCCAGCTACTTGAGGAGGCAGGAATACCTCAAGTTCAGTGCCAGCCTAGGCAAAAGCAGCAGTGAGACCTTGTCTCAAAAAGGAGATGCAGGGGCCGGGCAGTGGTGGCTCATGCCTGTAATCCTAGCTACTCAGGAGGCTGAGATCTGAGGATCTTGGTTCAAAGCCAGCCCGGGCAGGAAACTCCGTGAGACTCTTATCTCCAATAAACCACTGGAAAACGGAAGTGGCGCTGTGGCTCAAGTGGTAGAGCACTCACCTTGAGCTGAAGAGCTCAGGGACAGCGCCCAGGCCTAGAGTTCAAGCCCCACAACCGACAAAAAAAAAAAAAAAGGAGATGTAGGATTGAGGGGTATGGGACCTGGCTTAGGTTGTAGAGTACTTCCCTTTGCATGTGCCAAGCCCTGGGTTCAATCTCTAGCCCATTTGGGGAGAATGAAGGTAGCCCCACAGAAATAAAACTCATGGAATTGGAGATGTTTTTATTTTACTCATTTTACTTATTTTTTTTCTTTTCAGTTCATTGCTCTAATTAGAGACATAAATTTCTGAGAAGAAATGGCATGACCAAGAGAGTACATTAGTCAATTGTATCTTTTTTTTTCTGACCTTTCCCATGATTTATTTAGTTCAGCCTGAAGAGCCTTTTGTGACACTCAAAATTCACTGAGGTGGAATAAAAGCCTGAGTTGGACCAGTAGTTTAAAGGACATGAGGGGTGAGTCTTGTTTCACTTGCCAATACTAGAGAACATCTCATCTGTGAGCTTTGTTCTGTTGTCCAACTCCGGTTTCTACAGGCTTCCTTTTTCCTTTGCTCTCCAATCAAAAGGAAAAACCCTCACGTGATTATTAGAAATACTGGAGCAGTAAATTGTCTGAGGGACTTGAAGCGCCCTTTTTTACTCTCCCTTCAAAGCTTTAAGCCGTACTTGCTTCACTGACGCGTACAGACCATTAAAACAGTTCTGCCACGTGATATCATATGTGTTTGGGCTTCCAATTGAAAGAAACCTCTACAAACACACTTTGAGTCATGCAGACTTTTTCTTTTCTAATTTTTAATGTTCTAGCAGCACCTTTTCAACATCTGCCACAGACAAAAGTCCTCTATTTCCCTTGAGCCAAAAAAGAAGCCTGCTTTCACCCCTCTGGAGTACAAATTCCTATCTCTTTTCAAGTATATTGCTACCTGCCCATTTTATCCTTTGAAGAGCAGTTCCCAAGGCATGGGGATCTGGAGATCAAAAATAGCACAGTAGGAGGGCAGTGCTGTTTCCCAACATAGAGAAAACACTGCAAAACTAAAGGTTTGCTTCTTCTTGGTTTCAGTGCAAAGCAATTGGACATGGGCAGATGGCATGCGTTTTCATGTTGACCTGTAGTTAAGCTAAAAATGATATAACAACTAAGGATCTCCTATTTTCTGTTACTCATAGAGAGATACTTAAAAGGTTCCAACTAACAAGAAAACAAACAGCCAATCCGGGGATGGCCAGATAATATATAACTTAAGTAAGCACCCTGAGTGATTCTGGTGATGAATAACTTTGAGAACTGCCTAGGCTACAACATTATATTATAAAGGAATAATTGAAAAACCTCATTTCTGGATTTTTTAAATTGTAGTAATATATATGAAACAAAATTTGTGTCTGGGCTCTGTGGAACATGCCTGTTATTCCAAACTAGTGGGGGGGCGGGCGGGAGGGGGGGGAACGAACAATGGCTGGTCATAGAGTTGAGTGCCTGTCAACTACCAGCAACAAAGAGAATCACAAATAGGAGAATCAAAGGCCAGGCCAGGTATACAGTGAGACCTTATATCAAAAATAGCCAGTGCAAGGGGAAGGGAAATAACAAAATGCTGAAATAAGGATACAGGATGACCCATTGTAACAACGAGATGTACATGACACTACATTGAAAATGAACTTACAACTTCGTTGGAGGGGGGAGGTGAGGAGGAAAGGGATGGTAGGGAAAGACAACGGAGGGTATAACAGTGCTCGATAGGAAATGAACTCATTACCTTGCTCATGTAACTGTAACCCCTCTGTACAGTATCTTTACAATAAAAAATATTTTTTAAAAAGGAAAGAGAAAAAGAAATTTACAAACAAAAGACTGCAACTAAATCATTTTGGAAAACGTTTCTGGATCATTCTGCCTCCAGCTATCAATAAACATTTCTAAACTACAAAAAAAAAAAAAAAAAAAAATAGCCAGTGCAAAAAAAGGACCAGTAGGGCTGGGAAGGTGGCTCAGTGGTAGAGTGCTTGCCTTGCAATGCATGAGGCCCTGGGTTCGATTCCTCAGCACCACACAAGCAGAAAAAGCCGGAAGTGGCACTGTGGCTCAAGTGGTAGAGCGCTTGCCTTGAGCTGAAGAGCTGAGGGCTAGGCCCCACAACCGGCAAACACACACACACACACACACACACACACACACACACACACACACACACACACACACACACACACACACACACACACACACACACACACACACACACACACACACACACACACACACACACACACACACACACACACACACACACACACACACACACACACACACGGACCAGTAAAGTGGTTCAAATGGTAGGTACCTGCTTAGCAATCATAAGGCCCTGAGTTCAAGCCCAAGTACAGCCAGACAAACAAGCCATTTTGACTTTTTTTTTCTTCTTTTTTGTCAGTAGTGGGGCTTGAACTGTGGGCCTGGGTATTGTCCCTGAGCTCTTCAGCTCAAGGAGAGCACTCTACCACTTGAGCCACAGCACTACTTCTAGTTTTCTGGTGGTTTATTGGAAATAAGAATCTCATGGACTTTCTTGCTTGGGCTGGTTTTGAATCGTGATCCTCAAATCTCAGCCTCCTGGGTAGCTAGGATTACAGGCATGAGCCACAAGAGCCTAGTGGCCATTTTGACTTTTTAAGTATACAATTCACTGGTATTTAGACAATTCATAATCACTATCATTCTTTCTAGAGACTTTTCAGCATTCTGAACCCAAACTCTGTACCTGTTAAATAGTAATTTCTCATTCCTCCTCCCCTCCCTCACAGAACCTGGTAAGTTTGATTCTCTCCATCTGTGAATTTGTCTCTACTTGATTCCTCCAATATGCAACATATAACCAACTTCTAACAAAAGCCAAATTGTTTTCTTGCTAGAGGTATGGATCTGGATGAAGGAAGCAAACATTAACTGGGGCCTTGACAAGCCAAGGTCACATTCACAGTTATTGGATTTATCTTAAGAAACAGAAAACTTCATGTGGTTCCAGAGAATCACATCAACTCCTTCACCTTAACGCCTTTGTTCATGGCCTGTATGTTCATGTATAAAATTTACTCAGAATGGTTATTGATAGCTAGTGATACTCAACCTGATTTTCCTCAGAAATCAGTAAGCATATTTGCATTTCTATTTTTTATTGGTGCCAGGAATAAAACTCTACCTGTTTGGTTTGGTTTTGTTTTTGTTTTTTTCTCTGTGTGTGTTTTTTTGTAGACAAGTCTCACATGTAGCTCAGGCCTTGAAGTTGTTCTATAGCCTGCTTTGAACCTCTTATTCTCCTGCTTCCTGATGTGCCTCCTGAGTGCTGGGATTATAGGATATACCACTATAGCTGGCAACAAGCATATTTAAAACTTTAAACTTTTTTTTTTGAGTGCCAGTCCTAGGGCTTGAACTTTGGACCTAGGTGCTGTCCCTGAGCTTTTGTGATCAAGGCTTTTGCTCTGCCACTTGAGCCACAGCTCCACTTCTGGTTTGTGGGGTTTTTTTTTTGTTTTTTTGTTTTGGTAGTTTAGTGGAGATTAGAGTCTTACAGATGTTTTTGGCTGGGCTGGCTTTGAACCATGATCATCAGATCTCAGC
Source organism: Dipodomys merriami (assembly GCF_024711535.1). Taxonomy (NCBI): domain Eukaryota; kingdom Metazoa; phylum Chordata; class Mammalia; order Rodentia; family Heteromyidae; genus Dipodomys; species Dipodomys merriami. Next base: position 7,364,501 of record NW_027203493.1, on the reverse strand, counting down.
CTCCTGAGTAGCTAAGATTACAGGCATGAGCAACTGGCGCTGGGCTAAACTTCAAACTTTTTTTTTTTTTTTTTTTTGTCAGTTATGGGGCCTGAACTCGGGGCCTGGGCGCTGTCCCTCAGCTCTTCAGCTCATTGCTAGCACTCTACCACTTGAGCCACAGTGCCACTTCCAGCTTTTTCTGCTTATGTGGTGCTGAGGAATCGAACCATTGGCTTCATGCATGTAAGGCAAACATTCTACCACTGAGCCACCTTCCCAGCCCCAACTTCAAACATTTTAAAAAGCTTCTAAAAGATATCATTTTAATACATTTCTGTAGTATTAAGCCCAGAAAAAAAAGCAAAGGAATTAGTACTTTTCAATTTCTTCATATAAAAAGCATTTACTTGGGCATTTACTTGTCTATTTAAACAACTGTCTCTGACATGCACACCACCTTCACTGTCTGACATGCACACCACCTTCACTGTCTGACTGTACAAGTCTGACCCAGCAGTAGTACAGTATGGCAGGACATAACAATGTGTTTGCACATACCATGCAGCAAAGTACTACCTGTTACTAAACCTCTACTTGTAAGATGGTTTTCTATATAATTTTCTATATAATGTTTTTTTTTATGTCTGAGGTTAGACCAAAATGTGATGAACCAACCATCATCTGATAGATATTCCTACCCTTTTGTTTGTCTGTCTGTCTGTCTGTCTTCCTTTCTCTGGTATGTGTGTGCATGCTGGTACTAGGGCTTGAACTCAGGGCCTAGGCACTGTCCCTTAGCTTTTTTGCTCAAGGCTGGTACTCAACCATTTGAGCCACACCTCCATTTCTAGCCTTTTGCTTGTTTAATTGGATGGAGGGAGGAGTCTCATGGACTTTCCCTCCTGAGCTGGCTTAGAACCACGATCCTCAGATCTCAGCCTCCTGAGCAGCATGAACCTCTGGCACCAAGCAAAAATTGCCTTCTTAGTCTTTTTGAGTTTTTCCCATGGGTACCTGTCTTGAGTGAAGAATGCAGCATCATAGGCTACTACAGGAACTTTACTGCACTTCCTTTGAAATGGTGGATCAGGCTTCACCAGCACAGTTATAAGGTCTAGACCATCAGATGCCTAGGGGGCTCCCACCCACACCATCTCTATGAAGTTGTTTCCTTGAAATTGTATCCAAATATGCACCATTGCATGTAAAAGACATCTTTCCTATAACAAACTCTCTTCTTCCCAAAGTGCCAGGGAAGAGGAGAGAGGGTAGGTGAGAACTGGGCATTAATACTGGAAAACAGTTTGGGCACTTAAGATAAAAATGTTTGGTAAGTTCAGTCATGTTTTTATTGCTTTATTATGCTGCTTGTTGGAGAAAGTATTTATTTTGGCTATCTGCCAATTGAAAAGATTAGCTTTTTCCTGAATTTAAGATTGCTTCTTTAACTAGTTATGTTGGTAGAACAAGATAGAGAAATGCTGTTGAGATTAACACTTTGGTTTTGGAGCATAGTAACACTCATTTATCCTCATGGTCCTTTCTAGTTTATTGACTGCTGTAGATAACCAATATGCATGGATTTAAGTAGACCTTTCTTTCTCTCATCTATTTCATTTTAGTCCCTTTGATTATCACAATAATCAAGACTAAAAATTTGGCACTCTTCCTTTGTTCCTGTTTTCTTTTTTTTTTCTTTTTTTTATTGTGAAAATACTGTACAGAGTGGTTACAATTACATGGGCAACCTGTTTTATTTTTAGAATTTTAAAAATTGTTATTATAGAGGTGATATGCAGAGGGGTTACAGTTATGTAAGTCAGGTAATGAGTGTATTTCTTTCGGTACATTGTCACCCCTCGTCCTATTTTATAGCCTCCCATAGAAAATATTTTTCACTTAAAATGCCTCATTGGTATTTTGAGACACCCTTTTAAGTTTCTATACTGAGGTGTGGCTCAAGTGGCAGAGCACTTGTCTAGCAAGAGGACAAATTTGGTTTTTTAATACGGATTCATAAGCAGTATTGCAGCATACCCTTTGAAGTGTTTTGTTTTCACTTTTAATAGAGTATTGTTATGTGGAATGGATTAGGCATAGCTCTGCTTAAAAGTATGAGATGACAAGTTATCTCTTGAAGTAATTCTTTAGAACAAATAAATTGTGTTTTATTTTGAGGGAATTTTAACACTGATTTAATTGAGGGAATTAAAAGAGTGGGAGGCTATTTTACAAAGGAGAGCCCTTTTGGATAATATTTTCTTACTTGGCTTGCTGACCTCTTAATTCCTACTCACTTACGGCAAGCTTTAAGATGTGGTCAGTTTCCATGAATGCTAAATAAAATAATATATGAATTTCTCATGTTCCTTGCTGACTTCTTTGTGGGAGGTCTTGATTTGGTCAAATCTCCTAAGGAACACATTCAGTTTAATGCCTCTCATCCAAATATGCAAAGATGTATCTTAGGAAAGAAGAAAAAAAAAAACTTGCTTTGTTCCCAGAAGAGTACTCTAATGTTATCATAAGCCATTTGCTTGTGGAACAGTAACTTTTGGAGAGTTAGCCTGAGTCCTCTTTCTCCCTCTCCATCAGCCCATTCTTATTTTATTCTGCCAGCACCATTTGCCTCTCGCCTGTCAAATAGAGAAAGAAGGTGGTGGCAGAAGCCAAGCAACCTTTGTAAACTCTTCTCCAGTGGAGTGCCATAATTCTAGATTAAAGTAAGAACCCAAAGCATAGGTCTGGAAATCCTTAGAACAACCTCCTAGGATAAATAAGATGTTTCTATGAAGAAACATCGCCCTGTGACCTAAAATTAAGCTACCTCATTTCTCAATGTCATCATTCCTCAGCCTGTAGGAGGGGAACAGTAGTACCCATCACTGTCTTCCTTTGAAGGTTGGGAGGAATTTAATTGGATAATGAACTCAAGTTTACTTAATTCTACTCTTACAAGGGAACATACTGTTGACTTTTAGGAGAATGAAGTATTGGGAGGTCCCTGAGGGGCCTAACGATCTATTACTTCAGCCCTCAAATAGTGCTATTGTAGAAAACTAACCCACTGCCAAAAAGTAAGCCATTTATTCTGTGGACAAATCAGGTCCAGTGTGAAAAAAAGTATTTTGATCTCTTCTTTGGAAGAACTATCACTAGATAGGCACAAAGATGTCTTTTTTTTTTTTTTTAAATCAGAACAAAAGTGTAATTGTGTTTGATAGCCCACATTGGGAGAACATTAGGTTCAATCCTGGAACACATTAAATCAGATGCTATCTATTTGTTGTTGTTATTAAGAACAGCCTCACAACATGCATTCTCAATGGAGGCAAAAATTGTTTCTTTGGGAGGCCAAAATTTTAGATAACTTAGTGATTAGTGGCCTTTCAGTACCAAAATAAATACATGTAGTATGTCTTTTCATGGGAACTGGGGGTGGGGGGGTGGGGGAAATGTCTAAGGAGGTGAAGATAATGAAAAATACTGCTCTGGTCTAGAATAAGCAAATGGATGTCTACTCCTCTTTCAAGACATGTTTGTCCCTAAGCACAGACAAGCTGTGGGTTGGAATTGGGTTACTCCTTCATTCAGAGAGGAACCCAGTTCATAGCAAACTTGAAAGAAGATGAAATTTGTACCCTAAGGGGTAATAATTTCACACAAACAACTCTAAACATAAAACCTACCCGTTAGAACCAATACTTTGTAGTTAAATAAAATGCGGTTAAAATTTTTAGGTAAGAGGTTTCTTTTTTCTCCTGCCTCTTTCGCCTTACAGAAAGACACATCAAGGGTAGGAATGATCTTCAAAGAGCTTCACAGAAGAAGCCAGATTGAGAGAAAGAAGAGGGTGTGGCCCCCAAAGGCAGGACAGGAATAATTGGCTAAATAGTAAAATGTACAACATAGAAGAAAAGTAACAAGAATTCACATTAAGTCTTTAAGAAATTTTGTATTTGCTGTTGCTTCCAGTAAACATTCATATATACAAAGTGGGTTTTTTTTCCTTCCAGTCCCATCATATATCTTCTGTACTTCTTTCATACTTATCACGGACAGGTAGCTCAAACTTGAAATGTTGTACACTGAAATTTGGGATAGACCAGTGTTCTGTTAGGTTTAGCAGCCCTAACACAATAGAGTAGCCCTAGTAAAAAAGGTATTTCTCCTCCAGTCTCTGAACTCTTCTTTGCTAACTGACTTGTTCTTTTCTGTGATATACATAACCACCACTGGGAGGAAAAGAAAGCAGTGATTATTCCTCCCTGCTTTTTCATTACTCGGTGATGCCTGGGACAAATTAGTGTTGTTTCTTCAAGCCAAGCATTTGATAAGCATTGCAATAGGCATTTAACTGACTTACAGAAATCCACCTAAGGCCCTACCACTTAAGTTCTTTAGATCCTATGAGAAAATGGAATGTACTATAGAGGCCTTCAAGTTCATTGACACCCAAGGGCCCACTTATCTCTGTCCCTCTCCCCAGTACCAAAATCTAACATGTCCTTTTCAGCCATCCAGCCATCCTCAGGTCCCAGTCCTTGAGTTTCTTTTTGTTGCCCACTCTGTTGTCGTTGGGGTGTAACCAAACCTTAGTCACACTAAGGCCCAGCAGCTGGGCTTCTGGGGGGGTTCCCCCCTCTCCCACACTGCCATTACATTGCAGACATTCTTTTCACATCATTCTGTCCTCTGCTGCATTCCCTCCATTTGGCCTCATTCCCTCTGTGCAAACTTGTGTTTCAGGGGACAGGAGTTTGCCAAGGAGATGCTGGCAGAGAGAGTCCAGTTCCCTCCTTTTTTTATCTGAAGAGCCCAGTGTCACTCATTAGCATATGAGAAGAATGGTTGTAAATAAACATCAAATGAGGTTAACGAGCTACAGCTCATCAATATTAATGAAGTCCACCTCACCCCTTTGGAGAGAGGTACCAAGGACTCTAATCACAAAAAGCAGTTTCCTAAGGCCCCAGTCCCAGGGCAGGAAGGGGTAGATTCAGCCTGTTGGAATGCTTGTCATTTCATGACCCAGGAATGCCTCAGAGAAAAGCTGTCTGACACCAGATCTGGGCTTGCAAGCCCCTCTTGTATTCAGATTACATCTGTTTGTCTCAACAGGTGGAAGCCTAAAGGAAGAAGGCCCAGTCTACTAAGCTAGAATCTGGGCTGGGAAAACTCCAGGTCAGTCTGCAGTTCCCAGAGCACCAGATTTTCATCTCTCATTGAATCAGTAACCCCCACAGAATTCACACTTTTGTTCCCAAAGCACTGAGGGCCCATTTGGGGACTGGCTAAGTCCAGCATGATCAACTTCTATTTCATGTTCCTCCATGGAACCATATTTGATTGCTATGCTGCATTAGAGGAGTCAGTGATATAAGTACAGCTATTGTTTATTGTGTCCCAGGTACCATTCTAAATAGCTTAATATATTAAATAATCCTCCCAATAATGTCTTGATGGGTAGTCTCATTTCTGCAGAAAAAGAAATTGAAGCTCTCTGATTTGAAGTAAAATATCTAAAAGTAGCAGAAGTGGAATTCAGTTCTAGATCTGTCAGGCCACAATCCCATGTTCTTGGTCATGCTCTCCATGGCGTCTCAGCCAGTCACATCCTAGGACAAGAGTTCGTTTTTCCAATTTAGGAGACAAAGTAGTTTTCTGAACATAGAATTAAACAACTTTAGAATTAACTTTTTAAAACTAAGGCCAAGCACCAGTGGTTCTTGCCTGTAATCCTAGCTACGCAGAAGGCTGAGATCTGAAGATCACAGTTCAAGGCCAGCCCAGTTGGAAAAGTCTATGAGACTCTTATATCCAAGTAACCACCCAAAAGCCTAAAGTAGAACTATAGCCCAAGTGGTAGAGTGCTAGCCTTGAGCAAAAAAGTTCAGGGACAGTTCCCAGGCCCTGAGTTCAAGCCCCCAGGACCAACATAAACTATAATCATAATGATGATGGTGATGATGATGATGATGATGATGATGATGATGATGTTAAGTCAGAAGCACCTCTTTGAAATTATTTTTTAGAAATAATACTTTCATTAAATGTATATTCCAGCCGGGCGCTGGTGGCTCACGCCTGTAATCCTAGCTACTCAGGAGGCTGAGATCTGAGGATCGCGGTTCAAAGCCAGCCCGGGCAGGAGAGACCGTGAGACTCCTATCTCCAATAAACCACCAGAAAACCGGAAGTGGCGCTGTAGCTCAAGTGGTAGAGCGCTCGCCTTGAGCTGAAGAGCTGAGGGACAGCGCCCAGGCCCAGAGTTCAAGCCCCACGACCAACAAAAAAAAAAAAAAAAAAAAAAATGTATATTCCATGATACATAAATTTGGAGTCAGAGGGATATGTTTGTAAAAGAGAGTTATACAGAGAGAGAATGTACATGTATGTTGGGTAGCAGTGATATTGGCTTATCCATTTTTTCACACCAGTTCCTTTTATGATGCTTTGAGTGCATGCTTTGAGTGAGCTCAGTGACTGTGGAACAGAGAGGGCTACCTGCTCCCTTGGCTGCTCCACAGACTATGATTCTAGCCTCAGTGACAGTACTGCAACAACTGAGTCCTGCTTTGTCAGCTAAACTTCATCTGTCCATCTCTCTCATCTGTGGTTTGCTTTGAGGTAACAAGGCAAGCCCATCCAGAGAAAGGATCTGAGGGCAAGATGGCCACTTCTGTCTTCTGCTTTTCCTCTTGGAAGGCTCAGTGCTTTACTTGTTCATTTTACTTCGGCAAAACGCCCAGGAATGTTTCCCCAGAACAGCACCCAAAGCCCACCCATGCAGGAGCCTTTCCTGCCACCAAGGTAACCAACACTAGGAAGCATTGAAACTGGGCCTTCCTTTCCCAGGCCTGCGGCTGTCAGCTTGGCTCAGAAAGAGGCAGACTGATGACTTTGTCTCTTCACCCAGTCACACTACCACACAGTTTTCATTTGAGCCTGGTCACATGGCTGTGCCTTCTGGTGGCCAAACAAGGATATGCTGTTTCCATTCTTTGTACCCCTAGGTTTGGCCTGGGTACCCTTAGATAAAGCCACCAGGACCTTCAAACCCTGAAGCCTTTCCAGGGACAAATTGTGTGCAGCAGTGGAAGGAGGAGCCGGGCTGGGCTGTGGAGCAGTGGATGGTTTGCGAGAGCCAAGGGGTTAGTTCATTGCTGCTTTGTATACTCAGGCACAGCAGAAAACTCAGATTAATAGGCTGTTTATTCTTCAGCATGTTCCTTGAATCAAAGGCTCTGGATGGTATTATTAAAGAGTGTTTGGGAGAGCGCCCTGGAACACTCCTTCTGGGCTCCGCTCACTGAAGAGGAACGATTGAGGCCTTTCATTTCCTGGGCAGCATCCCTCTCCCTCATTGCTCAATGCACTACAGAGGTCTGCAGAACCTTTGTTAGAAACAGAGGCTTTTGTTCTGTCTTTATAAGGACCTATTACCTCCAGCACTTTTGTCTGTTGGACTCTAATTATTTCATGTTCTTTTCTTCCAGCTACCTGTAACTAATGAATGCATTCCACTCTATCTTGAGGAGTTGTTGTATTTTATTCTTTTTATTTGTGGCTCAATTTGGCACCAGTTCCTAGTTTAGGTGTGTAGCAGGGAGGGAGTTATTTTGAAATGGTTGTTTAAATGAATTTTTCCAGGAAATAAAGAAATTTCCCCCGAACTCTATTCTGTGAAGCAACCCTGTGCATGTCTGTGTGTGTACATGTGCATGCATGCACATACACACATGCATGAAAGGCTTCTTGTGAATATGTTGAAATATGAATTGCTTCTTCAGTTTCTACCCACTGCAGTAGAGAGTCATATTAGGGAAGTTGACAAAAATAAATAAATAAAGAGGGGAACTGCTTTTCCACCATCCCTCCTAGTTCCTTTCCTACAGCAGATAATAGCATGTGAGTGATCACTGTCTTCCATTCCTTCTGGCACTTATGCTGTTCCCATGGCCTGGAAAATACTGTCCTTCAGGCCTTCCAAAACTTCTACATAAACTCCATGCGCATATACTCCATACACACACACACACACACACACACACACACACACACACACACACACACACACACACACACACACACACACACACACACACACACACACACACACACACACACACACACACACACACACACACACACACACAATACAACCACCCCCTCCAAAACTTTACAAAGGTATTCAGAGGTCACTCTTAGGTAATGCAAACACTCAGCACATTATAGGCACTCATACACACCCAACAACCCCAATCTAAATGATAAGCACTGGTTTTGAATCTGGCCCAGCCTTTAATTGCCACAGCAAGAGGACAGAAAATGAAGTTGGGTCACATATCTGAAAACTGTAGAAACTATTCAGCATCCTGTAGCCCAGGGATCCACCAGGGAGTTGCACCTACGAGCAATGGGATTCTAGAAGATTCTGTCCCCTCACTTCCCTCCAGCGCAGCTGTTTGGATGAAGACTGTTTGCCATATATACACTGAGATTTAGATATATATACACACCCTGGCGTTTGGCCTGACTCCTTCTGTGAAGTCCATCTGTTTATCCAGTTCTAAATCCCAGAGGGCAGTCACCAAAAAGTAAATAGTGAGAAGGGACAGAGAGGTTTTTTTTTTTTCCATTTCTTTCTTGATAAACATGTTCCAATGAACAAAACAGATTTTTACAAACACATTCCATCTAGTAAATCTTACCCTCGCAGCTGTGTGTGAAGGGCCTGGAAGAGAGAAGATGGTAGGGACCGGGGGTGGGGGGGTCGAGAGGGGGGGAAGGACGGCGCTCCAACTTGATTAGGAAAATTAGAAAGTTCAGTAATCCACAAGTCAGGAGTAGTTCAGTTCTATCTACTTCTTGCAGGCTGGAAATGTGCTTTTCTCCCCTCATGTTAATCCCTCTTCCCAAACCTAGGATCTGTGATAGGTTCACCACATGTAAAGATCTGGCCCACAAATACCAGCTACTTTTACCATCTACCCACACTTGATCTTTAAACTACACGAGAAGAACTCAAGGGTCCAAAGCCAAAGAAAGGATAAGAAGATGGAAAAGCCTCTCTCTTCAAAGGACATCTCCTGCACCCTCTTCCCCCATGACCCTGTTCTCAGCCACTCGAGCTCTACTGCCCCTCAGGATTCAGACGATGAAGTGTCACCCAGCAACACCTCATCTGACTTGTCTCTGCTTCACATTGCCCATTTGGCCATTTGACTGAGCTCAGATCAAGAACTTGCATTCAAGATCAGGGACAAACACAAGAAGTTGACCTTTGCCTCAAAGGCGGCTAGATGTTTGTGTGTCTCTGTTCAATGTCAAATTGGCTCACTGAACCATTCAGGAGTTGTTTTTTAAAAATGTTCTCCTCACTCCTCATTTGTGGGTCAGATGCTTTGGAGAATCCAGTGGAATTCTCTCTGCCTTGCTGCTGGTTGCTGCCAGATTTTGAATGCTAAATCCTGTCAGTCAGTGACTTGCAATGATGATGTGTGAAATGGTGCTGCAATGTGGCTGGATGTCTTGCGCTCATTCACGCACACTGCTTTGCCAATTAGCCATGGTGGTGTGCAGTGTTGGCCTAGGGGGAAGGGTGATTTCTGTAGCCTTTGCCTTACTATTACTCTGGAAACGGTGTACCTGCCCCATATCCCCACCCTCCTCCATGGCAGTTTGCATCTCCAATAATTGGTAAACCTTGGACTCTTGTTTCATTCAGTATCGTTCTTTCCCATGCCTCATAGGGCAATTTCTTTACCAGATTGCAACATGCTGGAGACAGAGAACTAGCATTATGTACAGAACCTGAAGGCAGCATGCAAACACTCTCTTGCTGAAAGTCTTTACATTGCCTTCCTCATTTCGGAGTGTATGTCCGGCTCCTTCTCTGTTCAGTTCTTAGCTCCAGTTGTACCCACTCAGAGAGGTTTTCCTCCTCCACCCACCCTATTGTCTTAATCTTGACCATCATATGGCACACTGTTTTCTTGAACTGGGAAGATGTCACCCTCACCCTGACAACTTCCTAAAGGTATTTTATTTACATACTCATTTTTTGTCTCTCAGACCCTGCACATATGCACCCTAGATTTTTGTCTATCATCTGTGGTTATTTCTCCAGAACTTGGCACAGTCTCTGGTACACAACTGACACAATATTTGTTGTCTGAATCAATAAATAAGAAAGTTATGAAGAACTCCCATAGCAAATAGACATGATTACTCCCAGGAAATGGTAAAGCAGACAGATACATTGTTTGAAGAATGGATTGAAAGATCATACAAGATCTTTAGTAAGATCTCATATTGATCTTAATAGTGGTTTCATTGGTGAACTGAATATATTGAGTCAAAGATCACATAAATTGAGTTATTCTTCACTTCTTCTCACATTAAATTGTTCTCCAAGTCAGGGTTATAGAGACCAAGTGCTACAACATTTCAAGCTGACATCATTGAGTCCACAAAAGTTGCCCCTTCCAAATTTCCACTGGACAGTACCTGGCTTTGCTTTCCCTGGCACAACTTAGAGCAGCTTGAAGCCTAGTCTTGGCATCTCCAACCAGCCTTTATTACCATTTCACCTGCTTCTCATTTCCAAAGAAACCACAGTCCTGTCAGCAGGTTGAGGGTCCTGCAGACTTTCCATTCTGAAAATCCTAGAGGGCTCATGGAGTGTGCCTTAGTGCAATCTGCCCAGGAGTGAACAGTATGGCCAAGGAAACTCTTCAACACCTTTTTATCTTGCAGACATGTAGTACTCGTCTTCTCAGAAGTCCTTCACCCAATGAAAAGGATCAGCTGCTCAAAAGTTAGCCTTTGTCTTGTTGGGACAAGATCAGAGCTGAGAGAGAGGCAGAGGCAGAGAGACAGAGAGAGATAGAGAGAAGAGAGAGGAAGAAGAGAGGGGAAAGGGACGAGAGAGAAATTGAGGATTAAAGAGCCCCCAAGAGGGAAAGTGATCATTTTGTCTGAATTCTTTAATTTTTTTCCTTCCCTACACAAGTGCATTCTTGTTGCTGAGCTTCCTGGCTTACTCCCCAGCAGTTTGTCAGTTTGTCGACTTTATCCTATGACTTGTGGTCTCCTTGATATTGGGATGGGTTTCGCTCCTGTGGGAGACATTTCCATGCTCCACTGCTGGTTCTCTCACTGACTCACAAGGCTTCTGGTGGTTTCAGCTCTTAGCCCAGCCCACTCCACACCCCTCTCCTTCCTCGTCTTTATTGATGCTGTGTTGACTCTGCATGCCTCTGTTAGCTCAGTCTTCTGAGCACCTGCAGAGAATTAACCATCTCTCCTTGCTGCCAGGGATCAACCCAGGCCTTTGATCTATTTGATTTCTGTACTTTTGGTAATGTTGGAGGACTCTAACCCCACCAAAGTACACAAAGGTGCTATAGTTCCTGCAGGCTGCTCTTCTAAATTTTTAGCTCTGTTTAAAGACCAGAAGATACTCACATCAATACAGATGCCATTTGTTAGTTGTTTACTATATACCAAATACTATTCCAGACACTTAACACAGATACCTCATTTAAACTTTACTTATGGACCTAAATGTCCAAACACAAACTGGCCCTGTGTCTCTAACTTTACCTTTATTCCTTCCCCTTTGTTCTCCTGGCTGTAACACAGCAGCTTCTGTGCTTTGCATCTTACCAATAAGGCATATTCCCCACTTGAGACAGTAAGCAGCCATTCATTCCCTCGGCCTGGACTTTGCCTCCCTCAGATATCTCTATTGCCAATTCCTTAGCCTCCTTCAAATCTTTGCTTAGGAGTTGCCTTCTCCATGAAACCCACCTAGACCACTCTATTTGGAGTATACACCACTACTAAACCCCCCACCAACTGTATTCATCACTACCTTATTATATAATATACTTGTTTATTATCTGTCTTCACTATGATTAAAAATCTTCATAAGAGCAAGGAGCTTTCCTACTTGTTTCCTAATGTCTCCTCAGCTCCTACAAAACCAGTGTCACTCTGGGCACTGGTATCTCACACCTATAATCCTGGCTATTCAACAGGCTGGAATCTGAGGAACATGGTTCAAAGCCAGCGCAGGCAGGAAAGTGCATGAGACTCTTTTTTTTTTTTTTTTTTTTTGGGTCCGGTCGTGGGTCCTCAACTCTGGGCCTGGGTGCTGTCCCTCAGCTCTTCAGCTCAAGGCTAGTGCTCTACCACTTGAGCCACAATGCCACTTCCGGCTTTTTTCTTTTTGCTTATGTGGTGCTGAGGAATTGAACCCAGGGCCTCATGTATGCAAGGCAAGCGCTCTACCACTGAGCCATCTTCCCAGCCTCCCATGAGACTCTTATCTCTAATGAACTACCAGAAAACTGGAAGTGGAACTGTGCCTTAAGCAAAAGAGCTCAGGAACAGAGCCCAGGCCCTGAGTTCAAGCTCCATAAATGACAAAACAAAACAGTGTCTGGTTCATAATAAATGTTCCAGAATATCTATTTGATTTGAATTTTGACCCTTCAAAACCCTGTGAGGTAAAGCTGGAGTCATAGCTTAGTATAGAGCACTTGCCTAGCAGATCTTGGGTCTAATCCTCAGTACCACTAGAGAGAGAGAAAGAGACAGACACACAAAAAGGAGAGAGAAATAGCTATTTCTATTAAGGGTGATAGAATTGAAACACAAAAAATTTAAGTAGTCAATTTGCCCCTTGTAAGTAGTGGTGCTAGAATAGGAATCCAGGACTTACTAAAAAAAAAAAAAATGTGCTTTCAGATGCAAAGTGAATCCAGAGAGTCTCATGAATTTTCTGCTGAAATGTAGAATTTCAATCCATGACTCAAAGATTCTGCTTCTGCTTCCCTAGGTTCAGGATTCAGATGATCCATGAAACACTCAGAGATGCTTTGGGATATACTACACTGTCATAGGGAGGCACAGAGATAAAATCCAGTGAATCTTTTTTGACTGCTGTGTACCAGCCACATGAGATGGAATCCCTACCCTCCTAAGCTTTTCATGCTACTCATCCTGTTCTGAGTGGGAACAACTGTGTGGGCCAGGGAAAAGGAAGGAAGGCCATCCATACATATAACTAAAGATGAAAAATGAAAGTGACACAAAAGAGTCTAACTGTTAAGTTCTGTGCCTTGACTTTGGTGGGTGACTGGCTTCTTCTCACTCTGCCCTTGTCTGAGGGGTGTTTCACCTTCCTGTGCAGCAGTGAGCTGAAACTTCTCACCTGTGAGCCTCAGTGTCACTGTAAGGCAGGGCAGAGGGACCTGATAGTGAGATACACAATCAGAAAGTACTGTGAGAGATGATTGCCAGTTTCATACCCCCTTTGCATTGTGGACAAAACAAGGTCTAGGAAAAGGACTCACTGGTATTGAGGTACTGAAGGGGAAGACAAAGCCACTGAGAATGAGGGACTGGGAAGCTGCAAATGATCAACTCTCAATGGAGTTCTTACTTTCTCATGGCCTCAGCCCTTCCCCACCTCCCTCCCTCGTTCCCTTCTATTTTGATAGTTTTACCAAGTTATGATTTATATACCATAAAAAATGGGTAGCTTTTTTCTTCTCTCTTGATTCTTTTCTTCCTTCTTTCCTTCTACCCTTCCTTCTTTTATTTCTCTTTCTTTCCTTCCTTTCACCCCAGTCTTTGTGCTCCCACCTCAGCCACAGAGAATAAAAGTGAAAAAATTCTGGCATGTTAGATCTGGGTTTGCTTTTTTTGTGTGTTTTGTTTTGCTTTGTTGTGCCAATCCTGGGGCTTGAACTCAGGGCCTGGGCTCTGTCCCTGAGCTTTTTCTCTCAAAACTAGCACTCTACCACTTGAGCCACAGATCCACTTCTGGTTTTTAGGTTTACATATTTAAAAAAAAAAACTTTGGGGGTTCTTGTTGTTTTATTTTTTTGAGATAAGATTGGTCATGAACTCCTAGACTCAACAAATTTTCTTGCTCCTGTCTCCCGTGTGCTGGGACTACAGATATGTGCCACCATGCTCAGTTTAAATAATTCTTTTTTTGGGGGGAGGGGGGTGGTGCTTGTACTGGGGCTTAAACTCAGGGTCTAAGCAGTGTCCTTAGATTTTTGTTGTTGCTGTTTGCTTAAGGCTGGCACTCTACCACTTCAGCCACAGCTCTATTTCTGGCTTTTTGCTGACTAATTGGAGATAAAAGTCACAGATTTTCCTGCCCAGTTGGTTTCGAACCGTGATCTTCAGATCTCAGCCTCCTGAGTAGTTAGGACTTTTTCACTTTTAGAATATTTGTGCATAAAAATAATAAGTGGGGGGGGGGCTGGGAAGGTGGCTTAGTGGTGGAGTGCTTGCCTGATATGCATAAGGCCCTTGGTTTGATTCCTCAGTACCACATAAACAGAAAAAGCCAGAAGTGACGTTGTGGCTCAAGTAGTAGAGTTCTAGCCTTGAGCTGAAGAGCTGAGGGACAGTGTGCAGGCCCAGAGTTCAAGCCCCACAACCAACAAAAAAAAAAAAAAAAGAAAAAGAAAAAAGAAAAAATGAGTAAAGTTTTTATACCACCATGGTATTTTTTTTAATCCCTTTGATTTTCTTTTTGTATGCTTGCCAGTCCCATTGAAAGATAAGCCCAGGGTTTAGAAGCATTAACTATGGTGTAATTTCCCAGGATAGAGAACGGTATCATTCTGTTAACATTTTTATTAAAATAAGATGAGTGACTCATTTGCATTTCAGGCAAAGGATCTTTTACTAGGAAAACCATACTTTAAAAACAAAGTTGATGGTTTTTAGGAACAATAACTGCTAACATCAATTTCCTTTCCCATGTAGGCCCAAAAAAATCATACACTCTTCCCTCTCTAGCTGCCTCTTCTCTTACCCACACATCCACATATAATTATAGTCATGGTACATTGCATGTGCCCACAAAAGACAGGAAACAGCAGGGAACACAAAGGTGGATTCATCTGAAGAGATGCATGGGTTTATCTGTATCCAGCCCTCTTCCTGCTTCCTGCAGTTGCTGTTTTTGAGTGGATGGGTAGCCAGAAATCCATCATCATTGGTGGAAGTTAGTGGATTCTGGTGGAGAGCAGTCTGCAGGCTTTATAAATACGCCTACATGCTGGCAACAGCCTCCCTCACTTGCATCCCCATTGGGAGCCAAAGAACTGAGGTGGTTGTTTTTATATTTTTAGTCCATCTTGGTTCAACTCACCCTCAGTGAGTAACCCCACTAGCCACTGCTTCTGTTTATATTTATTTAGAAAAGAAGGAAAAGTGCATTTTAAGCAAATCAAATATGTAATCTGGCTTATTTGCTATTTATTTGATGGGTGTTACAGGCAGTGGAAAACTCAAAAGAAATGGTCATTATTATTGTTGTTGTTTTTGTTGTCTGTGGCTTGACACCTTAACGTCCTAATTAGACAGTTTTTCTTATAAAATTAAAACAGCTTATAAAATTCTATCAATATGGGGGGGTAGTTGTGGATATGAGAGGGAAGAAATGGTAGGAGGAAAACAAAGGAGGAAGCAACAATGCTCAATAGGAAATGTACTCATTACCTTGCTCATGTAACTGTAACCCCTTTGTACAGCATTTTTACAATAAAAAAGTACAAAAAATTCTATCAATCAGCTATTTAAACTGGTAAGTAAAAGACCTGTGTATGTGTATGTATTTCTGTTTTTAGTCCTATTAAAATTACAGAAACAGATTTACAATGACTTCACATGTTGATCGTGTTATTCCTTGTCTTGTAGGTATTAGTAATGAATCATTTAAAATAGAAAAGATATGTCAGTTTGTTTGGAGGACAGCAAGGACACTGGGCCCATCCTGATAAAATGATGGAAAATCCGAAGGCATATTAACATTAACCTCAACAATAGCACTACAACTAACATTTACTGAGTTCTCACTGTAGGAATTCACTGTGCCTAGCTATTTTCATCTGTAAAAGCAAGAAAAATAGATTGAGTTCCCAGGGACTATAAGTACAAGCCCAGGTAGCAGGAGCTTGCTTTGAGAAGGCTTAATGTTACTCTAGAACCCCTGCTTATATGCTGATTTTTATGTATGTATGTATGTATGTATGTATGTATGTATGTATGTATGTATGTATGTATGTATGTATGTATGTATTTATTTACTTTGGTAGTGGGGCCTGAACTCTGGGCCTGGGCATTGTCCCTCAGCTCTTCAGCTCAAGGCTAGCGCTCTACCACTTGAGCCACAGTGCCACTTCCTGCTTTTTTTCTGCTTATATAGTGCTGAGGAATCAAACCCAGGGCCTCATGCATGCAAGGCAAGCACTCTACCACTGAGCCACCTTCCCAGCACCTATATGCTGATTTTGTCTCTTGCTTAGGATAATTCTCCTTGTCTATAAAAAATGAGAGGCTGGGGTTATAGCTCAGTGGTAGAATTCTTGCCTAGCATATACAAATCCCTGGATTCAGCATTTAAAAAATGAAATAAAATACTAAAATTTAAAGGTGGGAGGTTCCATTATCTTCTCCCTGCCTCTCGCCCCAGTTCTTACAGTGATCACCGGTGATAATGCATGTGAAAATGTCTGGTATAATTATGCAGTCTTTCTACAAATCTGAGCCATCAGCACTATTAAAGGTGAAGCACAGGGCTGGGAATTTGGCATAGTGGTAGAATGCTTGCCTAGCATGCATGAAGCTCTGGGTTTAATTCCTCAATAACACATAAACAAAATATAAAGAAATAAAATTAAAAGAGAAAAAATTATTCAAAAATAAAAGTGAACCACAAGTCAGGTGCTGGTGACTTACACCTGTACTGCTAGCTACTCAAGAGGCTGCAGGCTGAGGATCACGGTTCAAAGCCAGCCCAGTAGGAAAGTCCATGAGGCTCTTATCTCCAATTAATCACCAGAAAACTGAAAGTGGTGCTGTTGCTCAAAGTAGTAGAGGGTTTGCCTTGAGCAAAAGGCTCAGGGATGGTGTCCTGGCCCTTAGTTCAAGCCCCACAACCAGAAGAAAAAAAAAAAAAGTACAGAGGGTTGACCATGCTTTAGGTATCGTGCACCTGCCTAACTTCAGGCAAGATGTTTGTTACTCATCAATAGAGAACAAAGGCATGATAAAAATAATTGTGAGATAAGGAGTGAAGTTGTTTCAGCCATGCATTGGCCTGTGCCAAACATGAACTTGAAAGCCGGGCGCTGGTGGCTCTCACCTGTAATCCTACCTACTCAGAAAGCTGAGATCTGATCATGGTTGGAAGCCAGCCTGGGCAGAAAAGTCCGTGAGACTCTTATTTCCAATAAACTACTCAGAAAAAGCCAGGAGTGGCACTGTGGCTCAAATGGTAGAGCACTGGCCTTGAGCACAAAGAAGCTCAGGAACAGTGACCAGGCCCTGAGTTCAAGTCCCAGGACTAGCAAAAGACGGTGGGGGGGGGGGGGAATGGGGGGAGAGAGAGAGAGAGGTGAACTTGGAGGAATTTCGCCTTTAGTAGCAGGGTGCCATCTCACCTGAGTGCCTCCAATTCAGGAAGGTGGTAACAAGAGCAAGTACTATTTACTGAATGCCTCCTTATGCCATATACCAGTACTTTAATTTACTATCTTTCCTTTTTATAGTTTCATTAATAGTACTAATAATGTTATTCGTATTCACTGCCATTGGCTGATTCAATGTCACTAGGCTAATTGGCCGAAGAAGCAGCATTTGGACCTGAGTTGACTGCTCTAGGAGCAGCAGCACTTTTTTTTTTTTTTGGGGGGGGGTCCGGTCGTGGGGCCTGAACTCTGGGCCTGGGCGCTGTCCCTCAGCACTTCAGCTCAAGGCTAGTGCTCTACCACTTGAGCCACAGTGCCAACTTCCAGCTTTTTTCTTTTTGTTTATTGGTGCTGAGGAATTGAACCCAGGGCCTCATACATACAAGGCAAGCGCTCTACCACTGAGCCACCTTCCCAGCCTGTAATCCTAGCTATTCAGGAAGCTGAGATCTGAGTATCACGGTTCAAAGTCAGCCTGGGCAGGAAAGTCCGTGAAACTCTTATCTCCAATAAACCACCAGAAAACCGGAAGTGGCCTTGTAGCTCAAAAGGTAGAGCACTAGCCTTGAGCTGAAGAGCTGAGAGGGACAGCACTTAGGCTGAGTTCAAGCCCCATAACCGACAAAAAAAAAAAAAGCCTTTGTTTGTATCTATGGAAATATACCAAATTTCTTATGAGAGTTACACACACACACACACACACACACACACACACACACACACACACACACACACACACACACACACACACACACACACACACACACACACACACACACACACACACACACACACACACATTTTGGTCAGCTCTTCAGCTCAAGGTTAGCACTCTACTACTTGAGCCACAGTGCCACTTCCAGTTTTCTGGTGGTTTATTGGAGATAAGAGTTTCACGGACTTTCCTGCCCAGGCTGGCTTTGAACCGTGATCCTCAGATCTTAGCCTTGTGAGTAGCTAGGATTACAGGCCTGAGCCACAGGTGCCCCACTGAGATTTACTTTTATTTTTTATTTTTTTTATTTTTTGGGTCCAGTCGTGGGGCCTGAACTCTGGGCCTGGGCACTGTTCCTCAGCTCTTCAGCTCAAGGCTAGCACTCTACCACTTGAGCCACAGCGCCACTTCCGGCTTTTTTCTTTTTGCTTATGTGGTGCTGAGGAATTGAACCCAGGGCCTCATGCATGCAAGGCAAGAGCTCTACCACTGAGCCACCTTCCCAACCCGAGATTTACATTTTTTTTTAAAAGAAGTATCTCTCAAACTAATTTTTCACCTTCAGACATAAAAAAACTTCTTTGTGTTTAGGTGGGAAAACTGAGGTCTAGAAAAGTTGTATCCAAAGGAATAGAGTCAGTTATTTGCATAACCCAGATCAAGTTATTTTCTTGTATCATGATGTGTCCTTGAGTTGGCTGCTTCTTTCCTAAAAACAACATGAAGCACTCATTCTGGCCATGAAGACCCATCTCCACTTCTGTTCACTTAGGAGCAGGAGTGGGTCACAGGTGCTTGACAGCGCTGTCCCTGTCCTGGAGGAGAATTCCACCTTGACTCTGAGGTGTTGGTTTTGGTTTTGGTTTTTTTGACCTCCTGTTTCCAAACAAAACATGCACCACTAATACTTGGTGAAGGCTGTGAGTGGTGTGAATGCTATACTATGTAAGTTCCTTGCTGGGCAGCTTGATGGCCTGCTCCACATCTTAATGTCCCCACTACTTCCCATTTCCTCAATAAATGGGTTGGAGACTATGCCTTGCCATGAGTTTTCTTTTCCTCCTGGTTCCAGTGCCTCCTTCCACTGTGCCACATCCTGCCCACCCCAGGCTTGGGAAATCTGTTGTGTTGCATCTCATCAAAGCTTTCTCAGCTAATGGCTTTCCCCAGCCTTTGTGCTGTAACTCTGAAGGTGGCCCCATCGTGAGTTCCACAAAACTGGGCAATAACCTGTCTTGATAACATGTGTAGGGAATTCCCAACATAATGGACAAGGCTCTCCATGGTGAACAGGCCCACAGTGAGCCTACAGACCTGACTAAATTGCCGTGATTTGTCATATTTGATCGCTAGGGAGGAGTTTTGAGACTCTGATTAGAAATGCTCAAATTTCTTTAAATCTTTATGTGATATAAACCAGTCCTGAAAATTCACTTTTGCTCATTGCGGACATTGTCATGAAATTGTTAATATGTCTGACACACAATGTAGGACATACATACTGCCTAGAACATATACATTGACCAAAGAGAAATAGGCTAAATACATTTCTCACTTAGTACTGGGCTTAGTCATAATGTAAAATTTTAAAAAAAAACAACAAACACTAAAGAGTCTGGCTTTCTGCCCTTGTTTGAACACACTAAAGATGCTCTGGAGAGTAATGAGTTGGCAAATGATAGTGTTAATAATGGCCCACTTTACCTCACAGGTGTCATTGGAGGATATTGTTTCTCATTCCTTTTCAGTAAACTAATTATTATTTCTCTCCATTTTTAATATGAAACAACAGTGCTTCCCAAGAAGATAAATTTTAAGAACACAGACTGCTCTTCTGGGCCTTGCTTGACCGGAACACAGCCCTTAGGATGTTAACCATCTTCCTGTGACTTGCAGACTTGCAGTACCAAGTGCTCCCTGCGGAGTGAAGCTGTCAGATGTCTAGCCCCCTTCCCTAGCTTGCCTCCCTCTCCACCTCCCTCCCCCCCCCCCCCCCCCCCCCGCAGAGTAACACCAACAAGTATTTGCTCAGCTGTGGCCTGGTAACAAAGCCTCCATGCCCCAGGGATGTGAAGGGGTAGTGTGGTTATGCCCAAACTATCCATGTCCTTCCGAGCACCTCTTGGCAGAGCAGCCTGGTGGAGGGTGTCATTTAGAATGAGCCTTCACAACCCCTGCCTAAAGGAACATAAAAACAATTGCAACTGAAAATTGGAGAGTATGCTCATAGACTGTGGTCTTCTCTGGCCTCTGCAGTAGTTTCTGTTGAACTCATACAACCAACCAACTAGAGGTTGTTGGGTCTTCTGGGTTTCCTGTGGCTTGGTAACATTTCATTATCTCCAGCCCTTGTCCAGCAGCAGTTCATACATATCAGTTCAGCCTGAACCTACTGTATCCCCATGCTTTTGGAGCTAAAACCCCTTGATTCTGGGAAAGCCTTCTCTGAGTATGGGGCAAGGATGTGACTCCAAGTCATCCATCTGGGACTCCTCACAGGTCTTGGGTAGTGATTCCACTAAGCCTGGCAAAGCCATCGTTTCCCAAGAAAAACAGAGAGGCCTCTGAGTCTACAGCCACACACTATCCCAGTTCTTGTAAATATGCATTATGGATATAGGTGGTGGTCTGCAAGGAGGATATAGAAAAGACCAAGCTCCCCCCCCCCCCACAGAGCTTTAGAAGCAAGAATTTCCACAGCAAGAAGGCAATCAAATGTACAAAAGCCATCTTTCTTTTCCTACATATGAGACCGAGTTAGCCTTTAACTACATTGGGCATCAATCATTTCTGACTAGATTGATTTTCTTGACTAAAATAACCTCATCAAGCCAGATGCCAGTGGCTCACACCTGTAATCCTAGCTACTCAAGAGGCTGAGATCTGAGGATCCCGGTTCAAAGCCAAGCCAGGCAGGAAAGTCTGTGAAACTTTTATCTCCAATTGATGACCAAAAAAAAAAAAAAAAAAAAGCTGGAAGTGGAGCTGTGGCTCAAGTTGTAGAGTACTAGCAAAAAAGCTCAGGGGGGCTGGGAAGGTGGCTCAGTGGTAGAGTGCTTGCCTTGCATGCATGAGGCCCTGGGTTCAATTCCTCAGCACCACATAAGCAGAAAAAAGCTGGAAGTGGCGCTGTGGCTCAAGTGGTAGAGCGCTAGCCTTGAGCTGAAGAGCTGAGGGACAGTGCCCAGGCCCAGAGTTCGGGCCCCACGACTGGCAAAAAAAAAAAAAAAAAAAAAAAAAGCTCAGGGACAGTGCCCAGATCCTGAGTTCACACCATATGACTGGCACACACACACATACACACACACACACACACACACGCATGTACACACACGTGTACACACAATAATAATAACCTCATCTATCACTGTGTAGTATGAGTGGAAACAAACAATAGAATATTTTAGCCACAGTTCTGAATAGTTGAAAATATTCTGAATAGTTGAGAATATTTTTAGTCACAGTTCTGCTTATCTTGAAAGCAATTGTATTCTTGCTAGAGTTATAGCAGTGGCAAAGTGTGTTTTTGTGAAATGAATCCTAGGCTTCCTTTAGTTATCATAGTAAAATTGATGATAAAATTCTATGAAAATAAATATTAAAGCCAATGAAATTGAATACTTGGCAAAATGGTTCTTGGAGCTAGTAAGCCCATGAATTGTAGTATACATGTGATGATTTATTGGATTTGCTGAAAACTGTGTGCCAACAAATAGGACATTTGTATTTTCAACTTTTTTATACCTTCCGGCTTCCCCTGTGCCTAGAGAGTTGCCATTTCTTTCTTTCTCTTTCTCTCACCCTCTCTCACCCCCCTTCTCTCTCTTTCTTTCTTTCATTTTTGTGCCAGCATTGGGGCTTGAACTCAGGGCCTGGACATTTTTCCTAAGTTTTTTTTGCTAAAGGCTGGAGCTCTGCCCCTCTGCCACAGCTCTACTTCTGGCTTTTTGGTGGTTAATTTGAGATAAGAGTCTCATAGACTTTGCTGCTCAAGCTAACTTTGAACCTTGATCCTCAGATCTCAGCCTCCTCAGTAACTAAGATTATAGGCAATCCACCAACACATGGCAAGAGCTTCCATTTCTATGTTTACAGTGACCAGAACCTCATCCCTACAAATTTTAACTTAGAATCATATGAGAGATGATGTTATTCATGCATTCCTTCCTTCAACAAATATTTACCTATGTATGTAAGGCATTGTTCAGGATCTAGTTCAAAATTTCTTAATTTCAAGACTTCATTCACACTTCTAGAATGGAGAAGCCAAGCCTCCGAGAAGTGGTATAACTTTTCCAAGTCATGCTAGTGGCTAATAGTAGAAACAGGTTTTGAAGCTAGTGTCTGTGGCGTTAACAATCCTATCATCAGAACGTAAGTCTATCACACACCAGCTGGATTCCAGCTGCTAGAGTGTAATAACTCCTAGGACCTTTGGAGCCCAGCACTCTATCAACAGCTGTTTCCTCTAGCAAGTAGCTTCTCTGGGCCTAACTTCCTTTATTTCTGAAATAGGAATAGAAAATAATGTCAGAATATTTATGACTAGCCAGACACTGGTGTAAGTACTTCACATTAACTCACAGAAATCCTGTGATGTCTGCACAGTCATTTTATACATGGGAAACTGGGGCATATCCTTATTTGGGGCAAGTGATTTGAAGTCAGTGGTAAATCTAGGATTTGAACTAAGGCCCTCTAAAGTCTGTGCCACAGTGCTATGCTGTGCTTTCCCTAGAGATGATAGGATCAAGGTTTAAAAACCTCCCTGGTCCTGAGCCAGGTACCTGGATGGTAAGACTATTATAAGACTTAGAAGAGGAGAGTTTAAGAGTTCTGACCACCCACACAAAGAGAAGCACCAATTTGTGGAGAGGGTTGATTTTGATCTTCTACCAAAGCCTTCTTATGTCTCTGTCTTTGAACTTTCAGGACCTGCTGGCTGAGCATTCCTAATTGTGGGGGGATTCCATTAGAGAAGGCATCTGTTCACACATACCCCTTCCCTTCCCTGCACCTGCAGGATGCCAAGCGGCTGGCAGGTGGGTGGGGATGAGAGCTGCAGTGTAGCCAACAGCACAGGTGCATTCATTGCCATACGTGCCCTCCTTCCCCAGCCCAGCCTCAGGCCTAGCTAGTTATGTATGGCAGGGCTGCTTAACCAGAGCTTCAGTGTTTTCCTGTTGATGGTAATTAGAACCTTTCAGCCTCAATTTCTTACATGAAAAATCCCAATTCACTTGGATTGTCTCCTTGATCCAGTTCACCTGGAGCTATTTAGTTGCTGCAGTCATTTTGGAGGGGAAAACAAGCTCCTAAGCCTTCCCACATTAGATTTGATAAGATCAAGGTGCTGAATCCTAGCTGGGTAAGTGCTGCAGCCACACTGCCCGAGTTTGAATTCCAGTCCTGAGTCTGTGCCTGTGAAATGGGGAGAAAAATAGTGAAACTGGATAAGCCGGGCGCTGGTAGCTCACGCCTGTAATCCTAGCTACTCAGGAGGCTGAGATCTGAGGATCACGGTTCAAAGCCAGCCCGGGCAGGAAAGACCGTGAGACTCCTATCTCCAATAAACCACCAGAAAACTGGAAGTGGCGCTGTAGCTCAAGTGGTAGAGCGCTCGCCTTGAGCTGAAGAGCTGAGGGACAGCACCCAGGCCCAGAGTTCAAGCCCCACGACCGACAAAAAAAAAAAAAAAAAAATAGTGAAACTGGGTGAGGTAACAATGTATGGAAACATAAGGAGAACAGGGTGTTGCCCATAATAGATGCTCAAAAACACTAGCAGAAACAAACAAACAAAAAAAAACCACCAGCAGGAGCTGGGTGCTGGTGACTCATGCCTATAATCCTAGCTACTCTGGAGGCTGAGATCTAAGAATCACGGTTCAAAGCTGGCTTGGACAGGAGAGTCCATGAGACGCTTATCTCCAATAAGCCACCAAAAAGCTGGACAGGGAGCTGTGGCTTAAGTGGTACAACACTAACCTTGACAGTGCCCAGGCCCTGAGTTTAAGCTCCAGGACAGGCACACACAAAAAAGACAACAACAAAAAACCCACCAGCGGGTGGTATTTTCTCCAAGCCTCTCTCCTCTCAACCCTGCTTCTTTCTTCCCAGCTAGGGATCTTGCTTTGGAGAGGCAGATGCTCTTCCTGCCTCCAGGCCATCCTGTCTGGGGTCACTGGTTATTGCATCCTCTAAGCTTTCATGTCCTTATCTGTGAAATGGGACTGGGAATAATAATGGTGTCTGTTTCCTAAGGGCTTTGTGAAGGTTAAGTGCACTAATTCTGTCACTGGGCTCAAAGTCTTCACTTTCATTACTGTTATTCCTACAGCACAAAAGGCTGCAGGAAGGGTCTTTGAAATCTTGGAGAGAGCACTAAGAGCCAAAGAGCCCAATATACACAGCAGTATTTGGAGTTGATGAGAGCCTGAGTGTAAGACCCAGGGCACTGATGGAAGACTTGTTCATCACTGCAGTGCTGTGCCTGGAACACTGGAGGCTGTGGAAATGTTAAACGAATGGATGCAGCACTAGAGTGTTCAGAAATGACAAGATTCAAAGCATTCAAATACAGCAAGAGATAACTTTCTGTTCTCCTCTCTTCTCTGTATTCACAGGATTCAAAAGCAAAACAACTCTCATTAGAGAAAGCATCTCTTTTACACTTCAACCCCAAAAGCAAATGTTATTCTTCCCATTTTTCAGCAGAAATTTAGAGAGAGGAACAAGTTGCCCAAGATTACATACCTGGTAAAGTGCAGAGCCAAGACATGAAGCCTAGCCAGAGGGGCCGAAGAGGCCATTCCCACATGCTTCTCAGGGTTCTAGTTTCTTTCTGATAGTCTCACCACTTGCCATTCCCCCGGTCCCTACAGGCAGGCAAGCAGGCACAGGAACAGCTCTCCCTGGCAATCTGTGGCCTTGATTCTATTTAGCCCACTACTTCAGTAGAATTAGAACTACTCTATCTCTCTCACACACAGAAGAGAGCAGCTGCATTTCATGAATCTCTTTGCGTGACCTCCTTCTTTCCTTAACGTTTGCAAGAGCCAAGTCAGAAGTTGTGGGCAGGATGGATGCTGTTTTAGTATTTTTAACAGCCTTTTTGCAGCCTGTTGCATTAGAGAGGTACAATATGGATTTTTGTTATTCTTCTTGAAGTACATGAGTTGAATAACATCAAGAACCTAAAGATATGGGCTAGGGATGTTGTACATGCTAGGCAGTGGCCTAACATATCTGGATTTGACCCTTAGCATCCAAAAACAAAAGAATGTAATCAGGGGCCTAGCCTCTGGAAATCATGAGACTGAATCCCAGTGGTGTATTTCTTTAGTATGTATAGAGATTACTTCTAGTGTGTGTGTGTGTGTGTGTGTATGTGTGCATGTGTATGTGTTTCTCTTTGTATTTGTCTGTCTCTATCCCTCTTTGTCTCTTTCTCTTTCACCTTCTTACTTACTTTATTTTGCTGTATTTATCATCCCAAGATTGTTTTCCAGATACCTTGGGGGATAAGTGTGAATTCCTATGGCATCTGTCTATCAAATAGATCCCCAGAAATTTAGCCTAGAGAATCACTGATAATTCAGACAACCTCTGTGTACTCCCTGAAAAGCACTCTTCATTCCATGCAGTTTGAAAGTAAGAATGAAGTAGACACATCATATTCAATGGCTTTTTCCCCCTTCCTTCACCTCTCTCCTTCCTCACCCTAAATCTATGAGAACTGCACAGCTTTTACTCCCTCCCTTGAAGAACAAGACCTCCTGCCAGGCTGTGCCCGAGGTCATGAGAGTGAGGGGAGGAGAGCGCACACCCTACAGTGGCCAAGTCGAAGGCCACAAAAGCCATCTTGATCTTTTGACCTACATTGACGCTGAGTCTGTTCCTTTGGTGTCCCTGACTTTGGCAGTGTGGTTAGTTTAACTCTCTGCCCCCACCTTGAATTGAGCTTTGATGAAAAAGTAGTAAGAACCAAGGCCTGTCCCTAGAGCTTTGGGGTTTCTGTCTTGGAAAAGCATCAACCAAACTAACAAGGGAAGGAGATCTGGATTCCTGTGGCTTGGGCTAACTTAGGTCCAAAGAAACCAAGTGCTTGTGATCATCATCTTCATTCCCCAGATGTAGCCATGTCCTCTGGATTCCCTTCTCTCATTCATCTTCCTCCCACCAAGGATGGCTTCAGAGTGCATTGCTCTTGCTTGACCATTAGCATATCTGTCAATATTTGAAATGCTTTAGTACCAGGGAATACTTGCAAATTGCTGTGGCCTGGCTGGTCCAAAATCTTTTGGCTTTAGAGCAAGCAGCAACAACTTTTAAGCACCAGGGTGGTTCTTTTCCCTTGAGATTCTGTAAACCTCTATGAGATTTGCCTCTTTGGCAGATCTGGACCACAGAGCCTCCTGACTTCTCTCTCCCACAGCACTGATTCTGTACATCAAGAATCTTTTGGTTGCCTTGAGTGTATATCTTGGATCTTTATCTTGGCTTCCTATAATGGGATGACCAGATTTGTGTGCAAGTATACAAAAGAAACCAGCCTACTGCAGTCTTGAATAACAAAGTAATAGGTCTGTGGGTTTCTGTACTATTTCTTCTTTGTACCCGTAGATATTCTGTGGATGGCCCTTGGGCATGCCAGAGAATTGCAAAAGACTTAACCAGTTTTGACTTGATTCATTTGTCCAGTTTTGTTTTGTTTTGTTTTGGTGGTACTGGAGTTTGAACTCAAAGCCTCCTGCTTGTTGTCAGTCCTTTTTCTGTTGGCTATTTTCAGGATAGGGGCTCATTTTATGCCAGGCAGGCCTATTTGTGCTGCTCTGTGTCTGTGGGATAACAGGCACACACCACTGTGTCCACTAACAGTTGAGATAGTGTCTTATATCTTTGTTGACATTGAACCAAGACCCAGCCCTCATCCATACTTTTATATTCAAAGAAAACTAAGGCTAGCCGAGCACCAGTGGCTCACACCTGTAATCCTAGCTATTTAGGAGGCTGAGATCTAAGGATCACGGTTCAAAGCCAGCCAGGCAGAAAAGTCCACGTGAAACTTTCATCTCCAATTAACCACTCAGAAACCAGAAATGGAGCTGTGGCTCAAAGTGGTAGAGCACTAGCCTTGAGCAAAAGAGCACTGAGGCCATGAGTTAAAGCCCCACAACTGATAGAAAGAAAAAAAGAGAGAGAAAGAAAGAAAGAGAGAGAGAGAGAGAGAGAGAGAGAGAGAGAGAGAGAGAGAGAGAGAGAGAGAGAGAGAGAGAGAGAGAGAGAGGGAAGGAAGGAAGGAAGGAAGGAAGGAAGGAAGGAAGGAAGGAAGGAAGGAAGGAAGGAAAGAAGGATAAAGAGAAAGAAAGGAGGGAGGGGGGAGGAAAGGCTGATGAAGTTGTCTCTCTTGTTTCCTCCCTTCACCTGACCATTTCTCAAACCAGTGAAGTCTTTTTGGCCAAAACACTATAACTGGGTGCCTCCACCTGAGAAAGGCTTTTTAGACACATCAATCCTATAATCTCACTCCCTTAACAGTGACCTGTGAAGAAGCAGCGCTGCAGAGACTGACCAAAAAGGGCAGTGACCCACAAGAGACCTAATGTGCTCCTTTCCCTTTCATTCCAGATTTGCTGACCATGAGAGAATATCACTGTCTACTGCAGTTACTGTGCCCAGATTTCCCACTGGAGCTCACTCAGAAAGCAGCCAGGTATGTCGTCCCAACTCTGGGAGCCAACTGTGGGGACCAGGTTTTCTCAGAGAAATCTAAACTGTATGCAAGAAGAGAGGAACATTGGGGGAGGAATTGGTATTCAGTGGGGTCTGGTTGTTTGTTTGTTGAGACAGGCTGATCTTGAATCCTTGCCTCAACCTCCTGGGTGCTGGGATTACAAATGTGTACCACCATACTGGACTTGGGTTTTTTTTTCTTAGCTTAAAAAAAAATGGCATGAGAGGTTATCTCTTGTTAAAAGCAGGCAAATGGATTTTGCTTCAAATTCCATGTTAATTCTCCTTTGGACTCAGATCATTTTATGAAAGATTCATCTCTAGTGTTTTTGGGGGAAATTCAGCATCATTCTTAAAGACGAGACTACAATAAAAGGACTACTGTAACTAAAGCACTACTGTAAATAAAGAAAAGGAGCCATGTATGAGAATGTGTACGCTCCAGGAGAGCAGGCAGGATCCATGCTGGTCTTGTGGGATGCTGTAAATTTCTATCACTTAGCAAGTACCTAGATATGTGCTGGAGGAATGTGTGAATGAATGTGTGAGTAAATATTTCGTCTGGCATTTTAAATGGCTCTATAATTGTTCATGATTTAAGTCACTGTAATGGGGGCTTGAACTCAGGACCTGGGCAGTGTCCCTTAGCTTTTCCTCTCAAGGCTGACACTCTACCACTTGAGCCATGGCTCCAATTCTGGCTTTTTTTGGTGGTTCATTGTAGAAAGGAATCTCACCGTCTTGCCTGGGCTAGCATTGAACCTTGATCCTCAGCTCTCAGCCTCCTGAGCAGCTAGGATTACATGTATGAGCCACTGACACGCAGCAGAGCAGTTCTTATATTCAGTTGTTCCTTCAGGTATTCATCAAGTATTTCTTTTTTAAATAGTTTTGTAAGGAACATATAATGTATATACTATACAGCTCACTTGCTTCAAGTGTAAAACTCAGTGGTTTTTATTTTATTTCCAGAGTGATACATCCATTTCCACAATCATTTTCATTACACTAAAAAGAAATCCTTAGCCATTACTCTCCAATCCCTCCATCCTCCCTAGCCCCTGGCAACTGCTAATCTACTTTCTGTCTCTTTAGATTTGCCTATTCTGAGCGGTTCAGATAAATGGAATTGTGTAACACAATTCCTTTGTGACTGGCCTATTGCTCTTAGCGTCATTTTCTTTTGTTTTTTTAGTGTTATTTTAAAGACTTAGCATGTGGCCTCATGTGACAGTGTTTCTTTAGAGCCAATTTATTTGCTGCTCTGCACACAGGATACAGTCATCAATAGTTCCTTTTCCTTATAAGGTATTTTAAAACTGTTACTTTTATTAGTGCACATTAATCCCATAAAAATGTTTCTTTTTTAGTTGGTAGTACTAGAATTTGAGCTGCTTGCTCGGAAGGTTTTCTAGTGTAAAACCACACTGCCAACCTTTTTGTGCAGGCTTTATTGTAGGTATAGACTGGGGTCTGATCAGAGCCTTGTGCTTGCTAGGCAGGTGCTCTACCACTTAGCAGCCTGCAAGCCCTGGACTGGTTATTTTTAAGTTAGAGTCTCACTTCCTGCCTGGATGTCTATCTGGACCATGATCTACTTATTTTAGCCTTCCCATTGTAGCTGGTATAAGACTCTAACCACCACACCTGCTTTTTTCCCACTGAAACTGTCTTTCGGACTTTTCTGCTCAGGCTAGCCTAGAACCATGATCTCTTGTTCTCAGCCTCTCATGAAACTAGAATGACAGGCAAACAACACTGTACCCAGCTATACATTAAGAAAAGTCCTTAAACCTTTCTGCCAGGGCTGGCCTCAAACCATAATCCTCCTTTTCTTAGCCTTCCATGTAGATAGGTGTAGATAGATGGTGTGAACCCTCTACGCTCAGCTCTCCCCCTCCCCGGGACATGTAATTTAAAAGGATATCACTTGAGTACTGGTCACTCCCTATCACCACTTTGAGGTCATCTGGGTTTTTGTCAGTCCAGAATAGCTACTGTCCTTTTCCATTCCTCATGGTACATGGCAAACTCGGGAGGATCTTTCCAGATGGCTCTTCACACTCCGCAGCCACAGGTTTGCATACATTTCACCCATTCCCCCAGACCCTTTCAAACATGATCTATGTAAGCACTGCAAAATTAAATTATGTAATAAACCCTGTAAGAACCATTGTGGAGCTGCAGAGGCTGCTACAGTGCTAACCCTTTATTTGTTTGATAGAAACCTAGCCTTTTCATTGTGAGGAAGAGGAAGAGTAGAAGCCAGCCAGGGTGAGGGCATTATGGGAATGCAGGTATGAACAACAGAAGTGTTAGGTTTTTAAAAAGAGGTAGCTGAGTAAGAACAGCACCACGATGCACGTAGTATTCAGGTAAGGGGTAGGTTTATTCAGTAGACCTGCTGGGACCAGGCAAGGTTGGCACTCCACGTGGCTGGGAAAGGCCTGGGAAAGAGATAGAGCTGGGAAAGAGAGAGAGAAAAGAGCTAGAAAAGAGCAGAGAGAGCTAGAAAAGAGCAGCAAGAGAGCAGAGAGAGCAGAGAGAGCTAGAAAAGAGCGAGTGAGCATTCAGATGTGACCTCAGCGGATGCAGATGTGACCTCTTCCACGTGTCCCAGTTGCCTAGGTAACGCAGGTACTGGGTGGAGACTTTGCTGCGAGGAGGGTGGAGTCTGCTAGCCATCCAGGAGCAGACCTTACAAGAAGGACCCAGGAAATCCTCCTGGGGCTAGCCGCAAAAGTTAGAGATGAATTCGGTGTTGTAAGGTAAATCAGTTAGAGATTAATTCAGTGTTGTAAGGTGAATCATCCCAGAAGCCACATTTTGAAATGTGACATATTGGAGTCTTTATTATACAGTTAACAGGCTGCAGGCCGCCCATTGTTACAAAGGCCTGCAGCCCCCAAATACACATAACACTGCTAGAAAACATGCTAACGAAGAAAGAAATAACAAAAACAATACCAGCAAGCCAACAGCTTCAATGGAGAGCTAAATTGGGATGCCATGATGACTGGAGATGAGCCAGGAGACAGGACACAGGACACGATCACAGAGACATACATGGCATGGTGTCCTGGCTGCTAGGCTGGTCTGGGCCTAAATAGGGTTGGCGCAGGGGCCAGATCCAAAGGAAATTCCCAGTCCCAGGCACTGGACTGACAGATTCAGTAACCTATCAGCCAAGTGCCCACCCCTGGAGACCCCTGGAGGCTGGGCACACCCATCATCTGGGAGGCAGGTGATAGGCAGGGGGTTTTCTTCCCCCAGCATGAAGACAAGATGCTTGACCCTGCAATCCACCATATGGTCAATATGGCGCCAGACAGACCTGACCTCTTTACTTCATTCAGCATAAAGGAAAATTTGTTTTTCTTCCTGTGCCATGAGTATCTGGCTTCTCTGTCAGACCTCATCTCCTCAATGCTATTCCCTGCTCCACTCAGCATGTGTGTATGGGGTATGTGAGTATGTGTGTGTGTGTGTGTGTGTGTGTGTGTGTGTGTGTGTGTGTGCGTGCGTGTGTATGTGTGTAGAAACTATAGATAATGCTCAAGCAATTCTCATTATTCTCATTTTGTCCTGAAGGACAGGCTCCCAACTTCCCTCTCCACATGCCCAGGCATCTAGGCACAATCACAAAAGGGGATGGTTAAGGCTGCAAGACTAACTCTTGCTGGAAGAGCAACTGCCTACCCCGTCTCCCTGCCAGGCCTACTTATTCAGATCTGGGGACAGGCTGCAGAAGGCTCCAGTCTGTGATGATGTGTGTGTAAAAGAATGTAATCCACAGGCAGCTGTAAAGCAGCGCCTGTGCAGGGCATGGCATTTCCACACGCGCCTGCCTTACCGTTACAAGCATCGGGGCCAGACCTTAGGGCAGCAGGCCGGAACTGGAGACAAGAAAGGAAAGCATAGACAGCCTATGACAGCAGCCCAGCCAGAGACCCTCTTCACTTCATCATTCCTGCCTCACAGGAGCAGTTAGGTCATTACAGCCCTGAAAGATCATCGCAGCCTTTCAGCCCACCATTCTCCAAGTTGGAAAGCTTTCCTAATGGCTACCAGCATGCATTTGGTGGGGCTGGAGGAGGAGCTCAGTGGTACAGCCTAGCATGTGAAAGGCCCTGGATTCCATCGCAACTCAGTACCAGGACAAAAAAAAAAAATTAACATGTCCTTGGAGCCAGAGTCCATAGTTCAAATTCTGGTTCACAGTTTTTTAACTTGTACTCCTACGAAAGTTATTTATTTCTCTGATCCTCACTGTCCTCATTTATAATGTAGAAATGATAATAATGTTTGTAATAGTTGAATGCTTTAGAATCTATAATGTACAAAAATAGGGCCTGGCATAGAGGAAACTGGCAGTATGCATTAGAAGTAGTATTAACAGGAGCACAGGCACTGTGATGTTAGAAAGACCTAAACTTTTTATCCCTTAACATCTTTGAACCTTGTTTGCATATCTATAAAATAGAGGCAATAATAATAACTAACCATAGGGTGTTTATGAGATTTCAACAACAACAATATGTGCATTGCGTCGCACATTCCAGACATGATTTGCTGGGGGGGGGGGCTGTTTTTTTGCCAGTTCTGGGGCTTGAACAGAGCTTGAGCTCTGTCCTTGAGATTTTTTGCTCAAAGCTAATGCCCTACTACTTGAACCACAACTCCATCTCCAGTTTGTTTTTGTTTTGTTTTGGGTTTTTTTGGTGGTTAATTGGAGATAAGGATCTCATGGACTTTCCTACCCAGGCTGGCTTCAAGCCACGATGCCCAGATCTCAGCCTCCTAAGTAGTTAGGATTTCAGGCATAAGTCTCCAGCGCCCGGCTGCTATCCTAATAATGTTAGTATTATCATTATTACCAGATTCTTAAAAAAATAAATAGGAAGTTCCTGAGTTCCCAAAGGCAGTGCTTTCTGGCCTTTATTCATTGTACAAACTCAGGAAATAATTTATAACAAAAACATTGGGTAAAGACAAGATGGCTTGTGGTTGGCCTGCAGGCTCTGGCCTCTTCACAGCTGGACCAAGGGAACTATCACACCTGTAAACCATTCAAAGCCCCAGTGACACTGGCCTGGGACACTCTGCTCCCAGAGTGGAGAGTTTGAGCCCTGGTTCTCTGACAGCAGAATCAGAATCACCTGCATGGCTTGTCAGCTCTCCCACCCCCAAAGTTCAGGAGTTCTGGAGTAGAGCTCAAGAATTCCTGTTTCCAGAAACTTAACAGATGGTGCTGATGGTCTGGGAACCAACTTCAAGAGGCACTGATTTAAAGTGTTGTCTGCCAGTCTCATTCTGGCATTTTCAAATTGGTTGGATTAAATTGGTTACATTCCCTTCTCCTTTTGTCATCTGAAATACTATTTAACTTTTCCCCCACCAAAACCAGCAACCCTGCTGGGTGATATATATTCAACAGGAAGGGCTCTGTTGTCCCAATTGTGTTATGAATATAAATAGTGCCTTGAAAGCACTAGAGAACTCGGCTTTAGACATAGCCACTCACTTCCATTCAAGAGAGTCATTTTTCAGCTGACCCCCCTGTCACAAAGCCCCACCATAACCTGCCAGTGAAGGACATACAGGCTGGAGCCATACTGCCCTGGATTCAAATCCCAGTGCTTTCACCAACCAGCTTATGTCCATGATCAAGGTGCTTAGCTTCCTAAGCCTCAGGTGCCTTACCTGTAAATTGGAAATAATGGTAGCACTCACCTAATAGTTGTTCCAACTATTTACCTCCCCCTGCATTACTGTTTTAAAATATATAATTCAGTGAGTGAGGAGTGATGTTTTATTCCTATATTTATTCTTCACATGTTTGCTGAATGTCTGTCAGACCTCATCCCATGTGCTTTATGCTTTTCTGGTGTCTTTCTTCTCCCACGATATCCCTCTGCCTGTGTCTGCCTATGGCACCACAAGGCCCCCCCCCCCCCACACACACACAGTTTGTCTATTCCGTCCCCATTCTTCCACTCACCAAATATTTACTGAGTGCCTGTTCCATGTTATTATGGAGAGGCTCTGACAATGGCCAGAAAAGATGTTGCCTCAGCCTTGGAGAAATTTACAAACAGAATGGCAAATAGTAAATAAATGAGTGCAAAGGGTTATAGGGATATAAAAACAGGAGAGGCAGCCTAACTGGAAGGTTACAGAGACTCTTCCATGGGGATGAAATATTGTGGAAGGTTAGTAGGAAATGGACTAATGGATTTTTCTGTGAGAAGACTTACTATAAGGCTATTGTGATTAAGATAACATGATACTTGAGTGAGACTAGACAAATGGATGATATTAGACAGGCCAATATCAGCCCACACGTTTTAAACCTTGAATATAAAATGGTAGTGTTAGGTTAGCTGGGAAAGGGGTGCCTCAAAGGCTGGTGAGGTGCCACACAGGAGAGAGAACATTTGAGTCTAACTGGGGAGGTAGCAAAGTGACAAAGAACTTGCCAGTGTGCAGAGCATCTCAAAAAAAAAGAGACCCCTTCTCCATCCCACATTCAGAAATTGACTTCACACAGATGATAGACCCAGCTATAAAATGCAAAACTTTAATGCCCTTAAAGAGGATAAAAAATTTATGATTACCATGTAGCAAAAGAATGCTTGTTGGCTTTAAGGGGTTGTTGTTGTTGCTGTTGTTTTATAACATTATTCAAGCTTTAATTCAGGGCCCTTGTACTTGCTAGGCAGATACTCTACCAGTACTTTTTTTGGTGTGATTTACTAGGATTTAAGTGTGCTACTACTTAAGCCCCTAGCAAAAAAAAAAATTCTTAAGATAATGAGTCATGTGTGGTGGTGTACACTTTCACACTCCAAGTAATACCAGCGGTAGGAGGCCTGCAGTGTGGTGGGAAAGCAGCTGGGCTTTCCCCATGGCGATCTTAAGAAACCGGAAGAAGCTGGAGCTAGTGGGACTGGAGATATGTTCTAGAGAGGAGGAAGAAGGGAAACTTGTCCAAGCTGTTTAGGTCTTTATCCTCCCAAACCTATCAAGCATTTTTCAAGCTGGCAGTCTTCCTGGGAGGCTCCATGAGAATGAGGCCTTCACGGGGTCTGCAGGGAAGCAGCAGCCTCCAGCCTGGGAGTTCTAGCTCTGTATGCTAGAATGAATAGGCAACATGAAGAGCAGGAGTAAGACCAGAGGCCCCAGCACAAAGGTTTATCATCAAAGGTTTATAGCCACTCCTGAGCCCAGTTACCTTTTCTGACTAGCTGCAGCTACAGGTGTTCTAGAACCTGTAGTCAGGGTCAGAAGGGCTTGAACTTGAATTAGAGCTCTTTTACTTCTAGCTTGTAACTTTGGTTGAGTTTTTGCTCCCCCTGAACTTCTTTGTTCTAGTAAATAAACTCCCTGAGCTCATCTCACAGAATTATTAAAATGAAAATTAATTTAGAGATTATTGTCCCCATAGTAAAGCCTTTAGTGCTAACTATTATTGTTTTTGTGTTTGTTTTTGTTTTTTTGGTAATAGGGCTTGAATGAACTCAGGGCCTGGGCACTGTTCCCGAGCTCTTTTTGCTCAAGCTAGCACTCTACCACTTTGAGCCATAGCACCACTTGCAGTTTTCTGGTGGTTAATTGGGGATAAATGTCTCACAGACTTTCTTGCCCAGGCTGGCTTTGAACCGTGATCCTCAGATCTCAGCCTCCTGAGTAGCTAGGATTAAAGGTGCGAGCCACTGGCGCCCATTATGATTATTATTATTGCCTATACACTCTGGGACATGCTTCCCAGGCCCTACAGGACAGGTGCAATATAGAGTGCCCTAGATATAGGGATGTAGGGAATCAGGGGTAAGCAGTGACCTAGACTGTTTAGGACCTGGACTTGAGGAAGATTATGAAGCACAAATGTTCCTCTCACATAGTTTCAAAACAGGTAAACCTCAGAAACCCTCAGGCCAGGTACCCCATATTGCTTCATCATCACCCCTCTACTAGCAGAGACTGCAGGAGACACTGTCAGCCAGACAGAACTGAGGGCATGCTTCTCTCGCCCTTATGAAGGGCACCCTGATGTGACCTCCCCAGAGAAGTCTAGTCATGCAAGGTGGCTCTTCCTTCTGGCCCTGGCTGAGAGGTGGCTTCGCCCCAAAATGGACTTGAAACTCAATACCTAGCTTCCGCCTCACTGCGTCTGCCTGGTTGGGAGCTTGGCGTTGCCTCCTTCCTCTGAGCTGTTTTGCTTTGCTATTTTGAGCTCTTCCAGTACCTTAAACCAGATAGACTTCCACCTTTTCTTTTCCTTTTTGTTCCAGTCCTGAGGCTTGAACTCAGAGTCTGGCACAGTCCCTGAGATTTTGTGTTCAAACCTGAGCTGGCTTTAGACCAAATCCTCAGATCTCAGCCTCCTGAGTAGCTAAGATTAGAGGCATGAGCCACCAATACCCAGCTCACACACACATTTACCTTGAACACCTATAATACACTGGGCAAAGCACACATAGCAACATGTCTCGAGTCATTTGAAGTAGAAACTCTGATCTCTTCTTTATAGATGAAGAAACGGAGGGAGGTACAGAGAAGAAAAAGTACTTGGCCAGTGAGTGGTGAAACTGATCTCAGTCATCAACCCAGAGTTTCAGGAAGAAGGGCACAACTCATGCCACTAGAGCAGGGACACTGACCTACAGGGGTGCAGAGGAGGCTGGCAAGTTCGTAGGTTCGGGCTGGAAACTATTGCTTCCTTGGCACCCACTCACCTCCCAGCCAGCCAGCCCAGCCCAGCCCAGCTGTTGGAAGTCAGCAAGGGAGGGAGAGAGTGGCCAGCCTCCTGGGATTAGCCAAGTGCTCTTTCTTCATTCCAGTTGCCTTCCCTGGGCTCCACCCTACACATGGTTCTGCTCAGAGCCTTTATTTCTACCCAGAGGCCCTCTCACTAGCCTGGAGGCCTGGCCTGCAAGGATCCCCCTGTGATCCAATGGATTTGTACTGACTCTTGTTGGCAGCAGCTCCCTGTTGGCGCTACTTCAAAGTAGGGGGCGGCCAGGCTCCTCCAGGTGTCAGAAGCAGCTGGCACGTTAGCAAAAGGCCCCTGGCAGGAAAGGATGTCAAGCCAACTGCCACCCTCCGGAAAACAGTGCATGTGGGTGACCTTGTCTTCAACAAAATCTCTTCTTGAACCCTTTTGGGGTGGTGATGGTTTTTTGAGTTCAGGATTAAGAAGCTGTCTCCGATCCGGGGTTGATCCAGTCATGGAATATAAAGGCAGACCAGTAGCTTGCTGCCTGCCTTTACCCACAATTCTGCTAAGGCCTCAGAGCAAGGTGTGGCTGGCAGAAGTTCTATGGGTCACAGCATTTGTTTGAGGCTAGTCATTACTATTGTGGATGGTGGATGGTTTTTGTTGAGGCAACGTCTGACTGTGTATAATGCCTCGGCATTATAGGCCCACACCACCACATCCAGCCCATATAATGGTTCTAAAAACACCTTCCCATAAGCCCTTTAGAATCTTTGGCCGTCATAGCCCTCTGGACAGCCAACCTTCCTCTCCTTGATCCAGCACACAGGAGAAACTGGTAGTTCGGCCCTCTCTTGTGAGGACGGGTATTTTGCTAAGGCTTGAAGAAGCCCTTTGAGAAACCGGAGCCTTCCAGCTTCTGCATGAACATCTATCTCCTGCAGCAAGCAGCTCACTCTTTCACAAATTAGCCATAATCCCTGAGTGCAGTAGTTTGGAAATATCTTCTAGAACCAAACTCTAGAGCTCTTTGGCATCTTCCTAGAGGGAGCTCTTCAAGAGCTGGGTCTGGCATCAGCTGGCCAGGAGGAAAAGGGTAGTGTGGCCTTTCTTCCTTGTTCACATACTCCTCGTTCAGCAGTACTTACTTATTGAGTGCCAGATACCAGGATAGACCTTTGAGTCAAAGAACAAGCAGAGAGACAAGGTGTCACCTGGTAAAGCTTAGCATCATGAGAACTACAGAAAGAAGCAGGAAGCTTGGCCCCAGCTGGCTTAGGGAAGGCATTTCCTCTTGCTTCTCTGAGAGCTGCTCAACAGGCTACCCTGAAGCCTGGGCTGGCAGGAGGTGCTAAGGAGCAGCTTGTAGGGGTTGGAGGTGGAGAGGGAGCATTATGGATAAAGGAGCTGGCTAGTCGGAAGGCCTGAAGAGGTGGGCGTAGGAAAGGACAGAGGATCAACATGAAGGATGCTGCCTGTGCCCTCCAACCAGATCTCTAGAGCTGAATGGGTCAGAGTGTGTTCAAGGGGACTGGTGAGCCAGGATAAGAATTGGGGAGTCTGTATTGGGCACTAATGGCTCATGCTTGTAATCCTAGCTACTTAGGAGGCTGAGATTCAGAGGATCATGGTCTGAAGCCAGCCCAGGCAGAAAAACCTGGAAGACTCCATCTCTTACTAAATAGCAAAAAGCCAGGCTGGAGGTGTGGCTCAAGTAGTAGAGCATCAGCTGAGCAAGTACAAGCCCTAGTAATTGGGAGAGGGGAAATGGAGAGCTCTCTTCTAGATGAAGGCAGTAACAGGGGAAGCCTGTGAAGGTTTTAGCTAGTACGATAGCATGTCCAAATTTTCATTTTCCAAAGATTTTCCCAACCACAGTACTCAGAAGGAAGTAAGAATTGGGCACCATGGAATACACTTGTAAT
The DNA here is from genome assembly GCF_024711535.1 of Dipodomys merriami. Classification (NCBI taxonomy): domain Eukaryota; kingdom Metazoa; phylum Chordata; class Mammalia; order Rodentia; family Heteromyidae; genus Dipodomys; species Dipodomys merriami. The sequence continues at coordinate 7,325,916 of NW_027203493.1, read as the reverse complement.
CCCAGCATTCAGGAGGCTGAAGCAGTAGGATCTTAAGTTTGAGGCCACTCTGGGCTAGTTAAATACTGTCTCAAAAAATAAGAATAATAAAGATACTGTCTCAAAAAATAAAAATCATAGTTGCAGGAAAACCAGATAGAAAGTCATGTAGTTGTCAAGAATAAAGAGGTTAGGGCTGGGAAGGTGGCTCAGTGGTAGAATGCTTGCCTTGCATACATGAGGCCCTGGGTTTGATTCCTTAGCACCACATAAGCAGAAAAAGCTGGAAGTGGTGCAGTGGCTCAAGTGGTAGAGCGCTGGCCTTGAGCTGAAGAGCTGAGGGACAGTGCCCAGGCCCAGAGTTCAAGCCCCACAATCAACAAAAAGAAAAAAGAAAAAAAAAGAATAAAGAGGTCAAAATGCAGAGATGGTGGCTGTGGAGATAGTAGCTATGGATGTGCAAGAAAGATGTTCCTAGAAATAACATTTTAGCTGTAGATTGAGAGGACTCTGTGGTGGACTGATGTCTAGGATGCTTCCCAAGTTTCTAGCTGAACAGAATAGTGGGTAAAATAGAAGGTAATGATACTGCTAAGAAAATCTGTAGCTGGGCACTGGTGGCTCATGCCTGTAATCCTAGCTATTTAGGAGGCTGAGATCTAAGGATCAAGGTTTAAAGCCAGCCCAGACAGGAAAACTGGTGAGACTCTTATCTCCCATGAGATACACAAACACACAAGGCAAAAAAAAGCTGAAAGTGGAGTTGTAGCTCAAGTAGCAAAGCACTAGCCCAGAGCAAAAAACTCATGGACAGCACTCAAGCCCTGAGTTCAAGCCCCAGGATCAGCGAAACAAAGAAAAGCTGAGATCCAGTTTGCTTTGTGTCTTCAATGTTACTGCTTATAGTGGAACTCTTCAGCCTTGCTCCTGGAATCTAGCCACATGGACCTTAAGAAGGCTCCTGCATCTATCTGCCTCCATCAGCCTGCTCACTGGTCCCTCCTGACCCATGTACAATTCAGCCAAAGCAGCAGCAGGGACACAAGCAAGGCAACCAGGCTACCTTGCCCCTCTGAGTCTCCTCTCTGCCACAGCACACCAGCTTCAAAGAGGAGCTGGTCTGTCCTTCTTGGCAGTGTGTTGGCTCTGTCCTACTCAGCATCATGGCTGCCTCAAACTGCTCATGAGCCCTAAAAGAAGGATGAAGAAGTTTAGCTGGCCCAAATAGGACCACTATGTCAAAATTAAGTGTAACTTGGGGAAACCCAGAGTATACAAAAGATTCAAGGGCCAGATCTTAATATCCAAACATTGGTTATAAGAGCAATAAGAAAACTAAGCTGAGCTTGGAGTGGTGGTGCACTTCTGTCATGCTAAAACTCAAGAGGCTGGGGCAAGAGGACTGCAAAATCAAGGCCAGCCCAAGCTGCACAGTGAGACCCACTGGTTCCAGGTCCACAAAGTCAAAGAGCTAAAAGTCCTGCTGAGGTGTTAGTTGCTCAGGGTTCCTCCATGAATGACAGAGCCATCATGGAAAGAGCAGCCCTAGAGACTAGCTAGTGACCATCAGAGTCACCAGTCCCAATGCCAGGCTTACAATGAAGGAAGCGAATAGATGTGCTTAAGTAAAACCATAAAATTTAAAGCAACAAGAGTACTCTTGTCACTCACATCCCAGAGACACAGAGCAGGGCATAGTCTCTGTCACCTGCTCAGAGTTCCGTGCCCGTGTCAGTCTGCTTCAACTCCTTGGTAAGGTAGGGCCTGGCCTGCCTCAGGAGCATGGTGAGGGGTGGGAGTTCCGAAGGGAGGCACTTCGGAATTAGGGTGATGGTTACACAACTTTTAGAATATTCTAAAGCATATTTTACAGGGTAAATTTTATGGTGTTTTAATTACATACAATAATAATAAATGAGTGCAGGGTAAATATAAACAGGAGCACTGGGTTCCAGATTAATGATAAATGAGAAAAGCACGTATTGTCCTCAAAGGCTCCCTCCATGTGTTCCTGAGGAGTTGCTCTTCGCCCCATGCAGCCCAAAGCCTTTGGCCTTCCACCTATGGGGTAGTTGGCTATCTGGGGAGTGGAGCAGGCAGAAAGTCTCTGGTTTCTCTCCTCCTGAGGTGCTGGTGGCTCTCTTTCCCTGATGGCCCCTGAGAGCACTCCCTCTTCCTCCAAAATGTGGTGTCTTTGCTAAGCCAAGTCCTCTCTCTTCTCCCTCTCCATCCACATGTCCTTTCTCCTTTTGCCTGCCTGGGTTCTGCTCGGGCTACCAAGAGTGGAGTGGTCTATGGCGCCACACTTATTCTGATGGAGGGATATGGTGCCCTCCTGTGGCCCTCAGCAGCATTGTTTCCTCCTACCCGCAACCAAATTTTCCAGCTGGAACTATCTTTCTTTCTCCCAAGATACACATGAGAAACAGTCAAGGTCCCAAAGTTATAGACAAGGGTAAAGAAAATGAATTAGGCACAGAGGCTTAAGAAATCAAACGTTGTGTTTCTAGTGTTTTTTGTTTTTTTGGCTGGTTGTAGGTCTTGAACTCTGGGCTTGGGCACTGTTCCTGCGCTCTTCAGCTCAAGGCAAGCGCTCTACCACTTGAGCCACAGCGCCACTTCCAGTTTTCTGGTGGCTTATTGGAGATAAGAGTCTCACGGACTTTCTTGTCCTGGCTGGCTTTGAACAGTGATCCTCAGATCTCAGCCTCCTGAGCAGCTAGGATTACAGGCTTCTATTCTGGGTTTTCATTTTAAAAGCATGACATAACTTGAGGGTAGTGATGGGATGGGGAAAGATGAGAGAGAATGATGGAAGGGGTGACATTGGTCAAGGTGCACTTGCACGCATAACCTGAATTTTGGAATTAAACCCCCTTTGTACAGCTAAAAAATATATTTGAGCCGGGCGCTGGTGGCTCACGCCTGTAATCCTAGCTACTCAGGAGGCTGAGATCTGAGGATGGCGGTTCAAAGCCAGCCCGGGCAGGAGAGACCATGAGACTCCTATCTCCAATAAACCACCAGAAAACCGGAAGTGGCGCTGTAGCTCAAGTGGTAGAGCGCTCGCCTTGAGCTGAAGAGCTGAGGGACAGCGCCCAGGCCCAGAGTTCAAGCCCCACGACCGATCAAAAAAAAAAAATATATATATATATATATATATTTGAAGTGTGTGTGTGTGTGTGTGTGTGTGTGTGTGTGTGTGTGTGTGTGTGTGTGTGTGATGACTTGGAAGCAATCAGTCTGCAGAGCTGTGTAAACTCCCCAGCTGTATGTGTGACTTTGGAAATCTGACTTCTCTGAGAGATTACTTGCCTTGACATGGAAAAATAATAAGACTCACCTTAAAGCATGCTGTGTACTATGGTTTAATTAATGAAGCTAAATACTTTGTATTGCCTGTCATGGATGGAGTCCTCAGAAATGATCCCTGTATTATTATTACAATTTCTCACACCGAGGCCCTCTGTGTTGCACAAGTCAAGGGCAGGCACACCACTTGAATTGTGTTCACCATTAAGTCTCTTCTCCAAGGGTGAGCAATGCTGGCTGTCTCTGGGGGTGATCCAGTTTGCCACAGGGAGTGAAGAATTTTTTAAAAAATACACAAGATGGGGGCTGGGAAGGTAGCTCAGTGGTAGAGCACTTAGTTTGCATGCATGAAGCCCTAGGTTTAATTCCTCAGCTCACATAAGCAGAAAAGGCAGGAAATGGCACTGTGGCTCAAGTGGTAGAGCCTTGAGCTGAAGAGCTAAAGGACAGAGCCCAGGCCCAGAGTTTAGGCCGCATCGCATCACACACACACACACACACACACACACACACACACACACACACACACACACACACACACACACACACACACACACACACACACACACACACACACACACACACACACACACACACACACACACACACACACGACAGCAAGATAGATGTTGGAGGCATGGCTCAGGTGGTAGAGTGCCAGACAGTGAGCAAAAGCATCAGATACTGAGTTTAGGTCCCAGTCTAACACTTAAAAAATAAAAGCAAAATAAAACTTTCTTAAAGAGAAAAGGAAAGAACCAGGCTGAGGCCCACTTCCACTCCAGTAGAGAACTTTGGCACCCTGCCTGTCACATGGATGGAGCCCAAATACTGCTAATTTCCTTCTCTTCCTGTCCCCCACCCCCTCAGATGCAGCCCTGGCCTTGGTCTGATCCCTTAACTAGTCAAATGATTTTCCTTCTGTGAGGTGGGTGCCCACTAGACAGGGGAAACCCAGCAGAGTGGATAGTGAAGAGGCACGGTGGCCTCCACTCCCTCCTGTCTGCCACCTGGGCCCTGGGGTGGAGGTGCCTGTCAACCGTTCAGGCCAATTGGTAGCTTATTAAGTCTCCGTAGCACTTGCCAAGACCCCTTTAAACCTCTTGGCTGTTCTTTTTGTCTTTTCTGATCAGCTGTATTTATTCTGATCTAAATGGTCCTCATTGCAGAATGAAAGGATTTACTGCTTAAGTATATGAAAAGAGATCTTGGCGGCATTACAATTGCATTCTCTCCTTGCCACCCCAGCCCCAGCCCCAGCCCCCTCTGCCCATGTGCTGTTCTACTAGATGGTGACACTGAGACTGAACTGGGAGCCTTCGTGCACCTGACTCCATTCAGTTTGGAGGCAGAGTCCTCAGCTGATGTAGAAGTGAGGTGACTGGGAGAAGCTTGCTCTTGGGTCCCCTTTGTCAAATATCCTGCTGCCCCTGCAGGCCTAGGAACATCTCACATGAGCTCCCTTCTCCCACCCCTGCCCCGCTCTTTCTCTCTCTCTCTCTCTGTACATACATAACACAATCACCCATATTCTCTTTCCCCTCAGAATCGTGCTCATGGACGATGCCATGGACTGCTTGATGTCTTTTTCAGATTTCCTTTTCGCCTTCCAGATCCAGTTTTACTATTCAGGTGAGAGGGTTCCAGACCCCTTGCAGCTCCTGTGAAGAACCACACCTCCTTCTTCCTACCAAGTCGTCCTTTGCATCTGTGTGCACACATGGCACACACGGCTCCCTTCCCTACTTCTCTAGAGCTGTATTTTACCACAGGCCACAAGCAGGATACCTCACTTGTAGTGTCAGTCATGAGCTAGTCTGCAGTTTGTCCTCAGCCTCCTAAAGACACTGAAAACCCGCAATGGGCACTGCTGCCTCCAGCTGGCCACACAACCAATCCATTCTACTGATAAGAGCAGTGCAGCATCCAAAGCACTCATTCACTCCTTACTAAGAACCCACTCTGTCCCAAGCATGGCACAGGGACTTTAAACCTTTCACCAGTCCTAAGAACTAGGTCCTTGAAGGAAAAGCTCACAGGGTAAGTAGTCAAAGCCAGGCAGCTCCACAGTGGTGAAGCCCAGACTTGCACAGGAGGCTGACTCCAAAGTCAGTCCTCTTTACCTCTTCCTCGCTGTTGGTCACATGTATGGCATACTTGCTATCATTCTTGTAACTTTTTTTTTTTTTGGTAGTTGTAGGGCCTGAACTCTGGGCCTGGGCGCTGCCCCTCAGCTCTTCAGCTCAAGGCTAGTGCTCTACCACTTTAGCCAGAGCGCCACTTCCGGCTTTTTCTGCTTATGTGGTGCTGAGGAATCGAACCCAGGGCTTCATGCATGCAAGGCAAGCGCTCTACCACTGAGCCACCTTCCCAGCCCCCATTCTTGTAACTTTTAATAAGCACACACCAGGCTGGGCACAGTAGTGCACAGCTATAGGCCAAACTACTCAAAGTGAAGCATAAGGATTACTTGAGCCCAGAGGAGTTCAAGGCCAGCCTGGATAACATAGCAAAATCCTATTCAGTATAAAGTACTCCCCAGGTCTGCTCCTCTACTTAATACACTTCCACTCTGCTCCCTCACTTAGACCAGTTGTGTCCTTAAGGAATGGCGTGGAATAAAAGTAGATGAATCAATACAAATGCCTTACAAGTTTGCACACAAGCATCAAATAGGATGTGGGGTTTAGAAACTGCTGTGTCCATAAACATACTTGTTTAAGACGGGCTCTTCCAGTAAATAGAAGGCTGTCCTTGGAGCCTGAAGATGGCCTTCCTCCAACTGGCCTCACTCGGGTGCCACATGCTGTTTATTCCATGGCAGCCCAGGGCTGGTCAGGCAGGGGCTGGAGCCTGGGGACTCCGCCCCACTCCTAGCAGCACCAGGCATCTATGTCCCGTTGCTTTGAAGCTTGGGGGCCTAGGACAATAACAACCATGTGTGGGAGCACTATTTCCTCTTGCTGCCTCCCTGGGCCACCTCTTATAGCAGTCCCAGGACAGGGCGCTGAGAAGGGCTAGAGCCATGTATTATCAGTGGCACATCTGTAACAAAATGAGTTGAGAGGATCACTACATCAGTGCTCGCAAGCATTTCCTATTCCTTACTGATACTCCAGCATGCTTTTACGAGTCAGTGAGGCAGGTGGCCTCCCAAGATGGGTGTTACAAGGAGAACATGGACATGTTCACTGTCTCAACACATAGCTTAGCCAGGTGCCAGTGGTTCACGCCTATAATCCTAGCTAGTCAGGAGGCTGAGATCTAAGGATTGTAGTTTGACGCCAGTTTCCGCAGGAAAGCCCATGAGACTCCTTCTCCAATCAACTACCAAAAACCTGAAAACTTAGCTGAAAGCTTCACTTCAAGTGGTAGAGTACTAGCCTTGAGCAAAAAAAGCTCAGGGAGAATACCCAAGCCCTGAGTTCAAGCCTCAGGACCAGCACACATGTGCACACACACACACAAATAAATTACACCAATACTAGGTGCTGGGTTACTTGTCACTGGTAAGTGAAAATATGTCACTGAGCAAGTGCTAGAGAAAGTAGAGCACACTGTGACAGTATGCAATGGGGAACTTAGTCTGGGAACAGCCACCCGCAGGATGGGAGTTTGAGCTGAATGAGTGACATCTCTCAGGAGGGTGGCAGTCAAACCAGTATAAGAGCTGGTGTAGAGCTGAGCTATTAGAGACAGGAGGACCCAGTGAAGGAAGTACATCCTCCCTGAGCCATACCTCTCACCCCCATGCCACCAGAGTTCCTGGACAGTGTGGCTGCCATCTATCAGGACCTGCTGTCAGGCAAGAACCCCAACACCGTGATCGTGCCAACATCGTCCAGTGGGCAGCACCACCAGCGACCTGCGTTGGGCGAGGCAAGCACACTGGAGGGAGTGGAGGCATCACTGTTCTACCAGCATCTGGAAAACCTGTGTGACCGGCACAAGTATAGGTGGGAAATGGGCACCCAGAATCCCACCTTAGCCCCGGGAATCACAGGCTGCTTCCCTGGGAACAAGTCTCTAGCAGAGTGTTCAGATTGGTTTGGAGTTCCTGGAGAGTCACCATATAAATTAGCACTGGCCAGGCACTGGTGACTCATACCTATGATCCTACTCACAAGGCTGAGATCTGAAGATCACTGTTCAAAGCCAGCCTCCACAGCAAAGGCTGTGAGACTCTTATCTCCAACTAACCACGTAAGAACCAGAAGTAGAGCTGTGACTCAAAGTGGTAGAGCACTACCCTTGAGGAAAAAAAATCACAGGCCCTGAGTTCAAGCCCCATGACCAACGCCCCCCCCAAAAAAAAACCATTTGACCCAAGCAGGTTGTAACTGAAAAGTGGTCCAAATAGCCACTTAGAAAGGAGTACTTTCACTTGCACAAGAGCAATTGTAGAGACTAGCTCACCAAGGAACAGATTGGCCTTGAGAAGCACTTGCTATTCTCAACTTTCCCACTGAACCCTGTGGCTGGTAGGGCTTCCTGAGGGAGGGCTGACTGCCCCGTGTGGTACAAAGCCCCCTCTAGGGACAGCTGCCAGCCAAGGAGGCCATCATAGTAGGCTTCCTCTTTTCCTTCCTACACCCCTGTAAACACGCCAAGAAATATACACATGAGCCCCTCCTGTCTCCAGCCAGGCCCTTGCTCCTGGAGATCTTCTGCGCTCTTATGGCTAGAGGGCTCCTATGCTGGTCCCTGGGTCTCAGCCTTGGGTATCTCCCTAAGCCCGAAAATATGGATGAAAGGATAGCACCCAGACCTGCTAGCCTTTGAATCTGACATCTTTATTCTCCCTTCTAGCTGTCCACCCCCAGCACTTGTCAAAGAGATCCTCAGCAGCGTTCAGAGGCTGACTTTCTATGGATTCCTTGTGGCCCTCTCAAAGCATCATGGAATCAATCAAGCCCTAGGTAAGCCAGTTAGCTTCCCCACCGTGCTGCTGGCCTCTTGGTAGACATGGGGTAGGAGACATTCCCATTTCCGACTTGACCTCTGTGGGCCAGCCTCTGAGCCCTAGGGAGCTGGAATGTGCACAGCCCAAGACTGTGCCTTGGCAGGCCTCTCACACTGCTGTGAGGGACAGCCTTCCTGCCCAAGGCCCTGCCCCAACACGTATGAAGCAGCCTCCCACAACTGGGCACAGGTGTGCCCAGCCCCTCCCCAAAGACTCACTGCTTCTGCTGTGGGGAACAGCCCACAGGCTGGGCAGACACTGGCTATTTACCCAGTGGCTCTGGAGATTATATATCAAAGAGACCTGAATCTCATTAGCCCTTTTAGAAATAGGCAAGGTGTGTCTGGGAGGTATTTTTCCCAGTTGGAGAAAAAAAATCTGATTCATCTTAAAAAGAGAAGGGAGGGGGAAAAAAGTGAATGGATGGATGTCAGTGGCTCATACCCATAATTCTAACTACTCAAGAAGCTGAGATCTGAGGATCACAGAAATCAGCCAGGGCAGGAAGATCCATGAGACTAATCTCCAATGAACCATCAAAAAACCAAAGTGGAGCTGTGGCTCAAGTGATAGAATGCTAGCTTGAGAAGAGAAAAAAAAAAAGGGGGGGGGTGGGAGCTGGGTATGTGGCTCAGTGGTAGAGTGCTTGCCTAGCATGCATGAAGCCCTGGTTCGCTTCCTCAGTGCCACATAAAAAGGCTGGAAGTGGCACTGTGGCTCAAGTGACCAAGTAAAAGAAGCTCAGGGACAGTGCTCAGGCCCTGAGTTCAAGCCCCAGGACTGACCAAAAAAAAAAAAAAAGTGCAGCTAAGAGGTAGTGCCTAGGCCTTGAATTCAAGCCCCAGTGGAGGAAGGTTACACTAGCCCAGTTTTCTTGCCGGTCATTTCGTCCTTGTTGGCTGCCCCTCCCCCACTCCCCCCCTTGCCTTTACCAAATCTCTCAGAAGAGCTAGCAAGCTGCCACCTGGTGGAGTTTTATTTGTGTCTCTAGACATTCTACTCTTGGACAAAACAGGGAGCATCCCCTCTTCCTTCCAATTGAGAGATGGAGTCAAGGAAGAAGTTAACACATCAAGTACACATTGTCGTGGCCAAGTGCTCTGCTGACAACTTTGTCTATAATGGTACCCAGTACATCACCTGTCCACATTCTCTGGGAGGTCCATGGGCGCTAACTCCATGCAGATTTGGGCATACATGCCCCCTGGCAGCCTGGTTATTCTGTTAGGGGCCCCTCAACTAAATGATGTTGGTAGTCAAGGTCACCAGCTATTCTAGAACTAAAAAAGGACTAATAAGGAGTTAAGAAATTAAAGGTGAGGGTAAGTGTTCACCTTCACTCCTTCCCCAGCTGTTAAGGACAAGAAAAAGCTAACTAGCAACTAGATTACAGCTTGGACTAACCTCTCCTGTCCTAAGGGTCTCAAAAAAAACAAAATAAAACAACAACAAAACCTCAGTTCAGTCCTCAGTATTGTACAAAAAAGAAAAGAAAGCAGCAGCTTAATGATATGCAACAGAAATCTGGAAAAACCCTGGTTGGAGCCAACTGTGGAGGAGTAAATAGCCATTTCCTTTGTCCCCAGGGGAACCCCCCCCCCAAAAAATGAGAAGCTCCATGGGACAGTGAGTTTGAAAATCAGTAAGAGCAAAAGAGGCCGGGAAGCACCATCTAGAAAGGTTAGAAACAATGGGACTGGATGCATGAATGCCAGCCATGAGTGAAAAAGCAGAGCAAGAGCATGAAGCCAAGCCATAAATTAAGGCCCAGTTCTGGCAGACAAAAAAAAAAAAAAAACCTGTCAGATATGTAAACATAACCTCAAATCTTTCTGGAGAATAGCATCTTAAGCTGTTTTCCCTCAACCATTTGCTCATGAGAATCTTCCTGTGTGAACTTCAGCTTCCCCTTCCTACCACATTCTTCTTCCCTTTAAACTCTCCATCTGCAGCAAACAAACAAACAAACAAAAAACCCAAAACAAAACAAAAAAATGCCACAAGATTGTAGTAAGACTTTAGATTGGGGCAGTTTCTTCAGGGCCAAAGATTGATTTTGGTTTTTTTGAACTTTGAACTGTATCTAAATGTTTCCCTACTTTTGGATCACTTCTGACTTTTGGGTTAGCCTGGGCCAAACCCCTTGGAACCAATACATGGGACCTCAAGAAGAAAACGTAGCTCAGGGGGCTGGGAAGGTGGCTCAGCGGTAGAGTGCTTGCCTTGCAAGCATGAGGCCCTGGGTTCGATTCCTCAGCACCACATAAACAGGAAAAGCCGGAAGTGGCGCTGTGGCTCCAGTGGTAGAGAGCTAGCCTTGAGCTGAAGAGCTGAGGGACAGCGCCCAGACCCAGAGTTCAGGCCCCATGATTGGCAAAAAAAAAAAAAAGGAAAAGAAAACGTAGCTCAGAGCTCATCTTGGAACAGGATGACACTCTCTGGGGATGTCTTCTTGTCACCTCTGCTTCCTGCCCCAGGGTAGGTTATTGGCTGCTAGCTGTCTTCCCCTCATTTGAAATCAGCCCTCTCAGGGTCAACAGAGTAGGCAGACATGAATATAAGGAGCATGAAGGATCTATTGCCTGGTTGAAGAACCCTCAGGTTGTCAGATGCCGCCCCTCTCCCCCCTCCCCGCCCTCTGCAAACACACATCCCTTTCCCATTATCTCCTAGGAGCTTTACCTGACAAGGGAGACCTGATGCATGACCCAGCCATGGATGAGGAGCTGGAACGGCTGTAAGTGTCAAGTTGGGGAAATGCTCCTTTGTGGGAGCCTAACCTCAGTCAGACATGGCTGTGCCCCACTGGGCACTTGTCTGTAACATCCTGCATTAGGAAGGGCTGGGGGAGGGGAGGAACAACAGAGGCCCAAGGTATCCTGAGTCCATGGGTGATGGATGTTCAGATACAAGAGGGAACCTGAAGGTTCTAGTTTCTGGATAGGAAGCACCTCACTGCCCTCCAGGTTCTTCCCTTCTTCAGGCTGGTGCAGGTCCCAGGCCTGGTCAATCCGATCACTGCCACTCCAGAGGCCGGCTACCTGCCTTCCCGGACCCCTTCCCGGGTTGGCTCCCCCTGGAGGCCTCTCCATCACCCTCGCAAAGTGGATGCAGAGAGCGATGGCTCCACTGAAGAGACAGATGAGTCTGAGACTTGAGGAATCTGAAAGGCCTTGCTTTCACCCGGTACCTTGCTCTCCCATCCAATCCATGGTACCCCACCTAACCTCCTCTAGCGCCTTGCTGTGCTGCCCTCTGCTGGCAGAAAAGCTGAACAGCCACAGAGGCCTGCCAGTTCAATCATCAGCCAAGCCAAGCAGTGACCTAGCAATTTTATAGCCTGCTCTCTCTGGCACTGTCATCCTTTGGACTTAAGCTGACAGACTATCCTGAGGTCATCTGTCATCACTGGGAAAGGGACTTGCCCTAAGCCTTTTGTTGGCAGTCCCCCTTACCTCTTTTCTCTGCTAGTCCCTTGATAAGGTTCATCCCTTAACACTTCTTATAAGGGAGAACCATAACAAATAGCCTGGCTCCATCAAGGATGACACCTGAGAGCAATACTGGGAAGATACCAACTGTGGCCTTCTGCTGGAAAAATCAGTCACTAGTCATGACAGTAGAAAGAAGGGTGGGCAGAAAGTTCACTTGCAAAGCCTGCTTCGAGTCTCCTGTGTCTAATAGCAAATCTGTGAAATGAATAAAGTCCCTTGTGTCTGCTAAGTGGTGAGTCTAAAGGCACCAGGCTGAGGGAAGGGAAAGGGGAGGTTGGGGTCTGGGTGCTTTTCTGGAATGATGGGACAACGGGCTTGGTGAACCACTTCAGCCTAGTGAAATCCGCTGCTCAGAGGTGTGCACAGCTGGAATGACCTTCAGAAATAGCCTAGAAGGCTCAAGGCCAGATTCCCATAGATTCTCAAGGCCCTGACCACACTGCATTGTTACTGCATGGCCTTCTAGCCAGGGTTTCACTAAACACTCAAGGGCTAGGGCATGTATGTGAATGCAGCTGTGATGTGAATAGAAATCTGGAAAGACCCTGGTGGAGCCAGGTAGAGGAGTGGCTAGCAGGCTGAGGCCTACAGGTTTCCGAAGACTAGGTGAAGGAAAGGCAGGTGATCTTCAACTTCCTTGAAGGGGAAGAGAATCTTCATAGAAAGAGAAACCCACCCAGAAGCCCTGGCAAAGCAGGCTGCCAGTCACCACAGGAGGCACACACTTTCCTGAGCTTCTCTGTGCCCAGACAGGCCTCTATGGGCTTGATCCCACGGCTTCCACTTTCCTTTCTAACCCTCAACTTCTGTGGATCTGGGGAAAAAAAGATGTTGCAGAGGCTCCTGTAAGGAAAGGGATGGCCCATCCAGAAGGCTCTACACAAACATCTACTCTTCTAGGATTTAACAGGCTCTCATTTAGGTCTGAATACTTAAAATACTTTTTTCAACTCCGAGGAACCTGTCCGAGCTATGCCTCCTGTTGTGGTGAGGAGCAGGCCTGCAAGGATGCTTGCCAGCCCTCAGTCATGATCTCTGCAGGAGAACCGGAGGGCCAACTAACACCAGCTCTTTCCTCCGCGTGCAACAGGGTGGTGAGGTCGAGGCTGCACCGGACCGCACGGCAGCACAGGGGCGAGGAGCCAGGGGACTTTGACTTTCAGAGAAGAGACAAGCTGGAGGCCCTGGAGAGAGTGCCCTCAGCTTCGGCACCAACGCCCAACCTGTATCGGTGGGAGCCCAGAGAGTGAGCGGGGCCACACTGGGCAGGGAGGCAGAATGGAGAGGACACTGACCCACAGGGCCCCGTGGGGGCTTTATTTTGACACCACTTTGTTTCAATACAAACAGTCCTGAAAGAAAGTTATGTCCCTCTGGGGGAGGGATGGGGAAGAGTGGTTTGTGTTGCCTGGAAGTCCAACCTGCGAACCTCGAGTAGGGGGCCCAGTCTGCTTCCCGGCGTGGCAGGGGAAGATGGCACCACGGATGACACAGTGCATGGCTCAGCTGCCAAAGGGTGAGGCTCGCTGCAGGCCCTTCAAGCTCTCAAGGATGGGATGCCGTTCAGGCCACCCTCGGCCCAGGATGATGCAGAGGAAGAAAGCTGAGCCCCAGGAACCCGCTGCTGTCTATCATGCCTTCAGCCTCCCATGCCAGTGACAGACTCACAGCACCCAGTCGGGACACAGCAGATGACACCCACCCACCATGGCCCCAACCAGGGAAAGAGGGGTCAGTCTCAGGCATGGACAAGGATCCATGGCCCACCATTATGGTAGGGAAGTGTTATGAGGCCCCTAGCAAAAGTCAGCTCCACATGAAGCAGAGACAGATCACTCAGGCCTTCAGGCTGATCCCAAATGAAACTCAGATGTCGGTAAGTTTCTAGCCCTTAGTAAGGCCCAAAGGTCTTTCCTTCCCATGTCTTTTCCTGGTACCCAGAAGAGGTTGCTAGTGGCAACAGTTCAGAGCCTCTCCCTGGGGCTGGTACCTAACAGAACCCTTGCTAGGCCTCCCCATCTCTGGAGGACGGAGGCTTCGGCCTCCAGACCACCTAGAAGGATCCTACAGCCTGCAAAAGCATTGTGCCTTCCCTATTAGGGGAAGAACTGTAACCAGAATCAGCCACCCTGAAGGAACCCTCCCCTCCCTGTGCAGCAGGCCAAGTGAGCAGCAGCTGTGAGGCAGGACTGGAAGGACACTAGCATGGGGAGAGGGCGAGGGGATGAAAATAGGGACTCAATCCATAGGCTGATGATGACCATTTCCCTTGCCCAAGATCCTCCAAAGCCACCCCACTCACACAGCACACACAGAAAGTGACACATCGCAGCTTCCACAAGGCAAGCAGCCCTGGCCTGGGAATCATGGACTTCTTGCTGCTGTCACCACTACAGGCCTGAGCCACGGAGCCTGGGGTCAGTAGGAACCATAGCGATCCTGGGAGTAAGGAGAAGAAAAAACAAAGTTAGCCAGACAGGTGGCTCCAGCCTATAATCCTAGCTGCCTGGAAGTGGAGGTCAAGGGATTATGGCTTGAGGCACCCAGGCAAAGAGTTTTCAAGGCTCCATCTCAATCAAAAGGTGGGCATGGGGAAGAACAATGGCTGAGCATCGTGATGGGGATGGGGAAGTACAAGATGAAGGACTGCTGCCTTGGCCAGCCTGGGCATAAAGCAAAAGAGTCTGCCTTCAAGGTAATCGGTGAATGTAAAAAGGACCTAGAAGTATACAGCTCAAGTGTAAAGTGCCTGCCTAGCAAGTGCAAGGCCCTCCCCAATGGAACCTTGCTGCAGAAGTGGAGCAGCAGAGGGCTGAGTGCCCACAGAGTACTGGGGAGTGCTGGGGCAAGGGGTGGCACACAGCACTCATGGAAGCTAAGAGGGAGAAGAAAGCCATGGAAAGTCAGTACAGAAGGGAGAGGTCCAGCCCTGTTTAGGGCTGAAAGAGAGCTGCCTCTCAAAGGAAAGCAAATGCTCTCAGTGGCTACCCAGGACTAGTATATGAAAGAGTAGAAGGCAAATATCCAAGCACTACTGCTTAGGTCTCTTTCACAGGTGCAGCAACCCAGTCTTACCTGCAAAGAATTCATCACACCATTGGCCAGCACAGCCATCTTGCCAGCCACAGACTTGACACCCTGCTTAAACTGGGCGATGTCAGCTGTAGGGAGCACATTCCCCAGAGATACACTTCCTGTGAAATCAAGGGGATAGGTGATCCAGGGCCCTGCAGGAAGCTCTTCCCAGTCTATAGGGCCCCTCCAGCTGGCTAACAGGCCATGCAGAGTGCCTACCACCCCATCAAGGTCCCACCTCCTCCATGAGCTCCATCCATGTCCCCGAAGAGGTCTGAAGAGCTGATGGCGCTGCTGCCCGAGAGCTGCTGTAGCCGAGACCTGGCTTCATACTGCATTGAAAAAACAGCAAGGCTTTAAGATGCTTTGGCCAATGACACAAGAACTCCTAACATCCAAAGCAGAGGCAGGGAAGCTCTTTGTTTCTCCATGCTGCTGCCAGAAACACAACTCTACTCACCTCAGAATCTACCTCTCGCCCAAAGAACATGTCAGATGAAATGGCTTTAGCTCCTGCGAATTTCTGACGAGCTTCACTGGACTCGAGGCCTGAACTCCGACTCTCCACTTCTCTCCGGTTTGTGGCTCTGAGGGACAGATGTGGAGGATCTCCCATCAGGAGAAGCAGAGGAGAGACACACACACAAAAGACCAACAGCCTTCTGCCCATGCTTGCCATGCCCTATTTTGTCTGTGGTTCTGACCCTCAAGGGCCCTCTCTTATCTACACTGAAGACAAGGCATAAAGAGTACAAGTTACACTATGCAGACCTGTAGAATATGGAGGGCCCTGGGATTCAGCTCCAAACCACTGCTACCTTACCCCTAGACACTTACTCTTCCTAGCAATGGGGTGACCACATGGTTCAGTTTGCCTGGGCTTACACCTAGACTCTTGTGCCATGATTACTATTAGTACTCCCTCCAAAATCAGGAGCATCTACATGTGGCCATGGCCACTCCTGTTCTAGTGCAGGCTCCGGGCTAGGATTTCTGCATTATATTTAATCCTTTCAACAACCCTGGGTCTATTTATATCACCATTTTTCAAATGGATGGTCTGAAAATAATTTACCAACAAAACACTGTCCACATTAAGATGGAATAAGGTTTAAAAAAATTGGGGGGAAGGAAGGGCTGGGAGTATAGCTTATTGGCAGAGCATGTGCTGGTGTCTAGAATGTGCAAGGCTCTAAGCTCGATCCCCAGCACTACAATTAAACAGTAAGATGAAGACTAGAGGCACAGAGCCTTTCAAGGGAAGTCAGGACTGAAGTGAAAAGCAGGACCCTCCCACCATAGAAACAGATCCCAAGCTAAAGAGCCTGCCAAACTCTATGATAAGTCACAGTTTAAGTCAAGTAGGATTACTGAACTGGCCAATGAAGCAGCCATTTACCACTGTGGCTACTTATATTCAGTTCTTCAGCCACACTAGCATTTTCAGGGCCCCTCAATGGTCACCTAGCTAGGGATCACTATATTGTATAGACACAAAACACTGTCATCACCACAAAAGTTCTATAGGACAGGGCTGACCTAGACCACTGTACCTTTCAGAAACAGGCCGGATGCTCGAGATCGTCACTTCTGGCTCCTTTTCCTCTACTCGGTCCACACCCCAAGCTCCATCTGTATCCCAGCGGGAACCAAAAGTTTCCCCCAAGGAAAAGGGGTTGTCCTTGTACCTAAAGAGACAGCAAAATGGCTCAGAGAAGCCTGAGGAGAAGAACAAAGAAACCAAGCCTAAGCCCCAATAATAGTCTTACTTTGGAGGTCCAGAGGCAAAAGTTCCAACATCATCAAACAAGTCTAGCTGAGAGCGGGAGGACTTTGCACTCACTGGTGTTTCCTGCTCAATCACCTGCATCTCAGACAGCACCGAGTGGGAAACAGAGCTGTGTAGGAGAATAGAGCTGATGTGAGGCTGGAGGTAAGAATCTGAGTCACTGCACAAGAGCAGCCATCTGCTACCTTGGACATCATCCAGAGCCTGCTCTCCGCCTGTGCATAGCATTAGAACAAGTCCAGCAGAGGGATGGGGCACTGTGTGTGTGGTGACCTGGGGAGCATATCTTGGAAGGGTCAAAAACATCAGCTTTGGGGGCTGGGAAGGTGGCTCAGTGGTAGAGCACTTGCCTCAGTGGTAGAGCGCTTGCCTTGCATGCCTGAGGCCCTGGGTTCAATTCCTCAGCACCACATAAGCAAAAAGAAAAAAGCCAGAAGTGGCGCTGTGGCTCAAGTGGTAGAGCGCTAGCGCCTTGAGCTGAAGCGCTGAGGGACAGTGCCCAGACCCAGAGTTCAGGCCCCACAACCGGACCCCAAAACAAAAAACAAACAAACAAAAAACCCATCAGCTTTGTTTTTCCAACAGAGCTTCCTGGACTGTGGTCTGCTGGTAGTTAACATTTTAACAACACTGAATACCAAATAAGAGTGTTCTCTTTCCACCTCTATTTATGTATCTAACTGTGCACTCCTAACACCAGCTCCCAGCCTTGCTACACATAAACCATATCCTTCCCCGAGACAGGGAACAAAGGAGAGCATGAAAAATTCCCAGAACAATGATGTTATATTCTAGCTCTTTAATAAAAGAATAAAAAAGAAAGGAGAGCCGGGCGCCAGTGGCTCACGCCTATAATCCTAGCTACTCAGGGAGGCTGAGATCTGAGGATCTCGGTTCAAAGCCAGCCCGGGGCAGGAAAGTCTGTGAGACTCTTATCTCCAATAAACCACTAGAAAACTAGAAGTGGCGCTGTGGCTCAAGTGGTAGAGCGATCACCTTGAGCTGAAGAACTGAGGGACAACGCCCAGACCCACAGTTCAAGCCCCATGACCGACAAAAAAAAAAAAAGGAGAAAAAAGAGAACATTTCCTAGCATATCATTTAGCTCAGGCACTATTTTGGTCTGCTGGTGTTCCCAGGAAGTAGGTATGGGCAGTTCAACTCTTGATACCTGAGTCTTCTATCAGGCTTAAGGCACTTTCAGGATTAATTTGATTCTAATAAATTCATTAGAAAAGCTGCTTTGCTGGCACCGGTAGCTCACACCTGTAATCAGGAGGCTGAGATTTGGGAATCACAGCCAGCCCAAGTGGAAAGTCCATGAGACTCTAATCTCCAATTAACCAGCAAAAAAGCCAGAAGTGGAGCTGTGAACTCAAGTGTAGAGTACTAACCTTGAGCAAAAAAGTTCAGAGTACCCAGGTCCTGAGTTCAAGCCCTAGGGCTGGCACAAAAAAAGAAAAAGAAAAAAAACAAAACACAAAACTTCCTGGCAAGGATGAGGCTCTACAACCCAGGACCACCACAAACAAGGAAAACAGAGGAAGGAGGAAGGGAGAGATGGTAAAGTATTTTAAAACTGGATTTTAAATAGGTTAGCTGAATTTAAGTAATATTTTTCCACAGTAAGAAAAAAAAAGAAAAGAAAAGCAACCAGGTATGGAGGCATATACTTGTAATCCCATCACCGAGGAGGCTGAGGTAGAACAATAACAAATTGGAGGCCAGCCTTGGCTATATAGACCCTGCCAAAAAACAAAAAACAGGTTCTTTAATCCAGTCATTCCTCTATGAATGTAACAGGGAAGAGGACCTCAGTCCCTTTCCAGGATTACAATTGTTTTGCTGATTGCTACGAATATACTAGTGACAATACCCAGCCAGTCTATGTTGTTTCAGAGAAGTACAGCACAATGACTATGGAAGTGGTGCTGTGACTCAAGTGGTAGAGCGATAGCCTTGAGCAATAAAGCTCAGGGACAGCGCCCAGGCAAGTTCAAGCCCCAGATTTAGCAAAAATAAGTAAATAAAATAGTCTCACCACTTGTGCCCTTCACACTAGTCTCTAGAATGTACAGGAATAAGGAATAATGTGATCCTAATTGCTCATGAAACCAGTACTTCTAGACCACATACCTACTGGATACCAAGCCAAGCCCCATACAAAGACTAAAACACGGGATTCTGAATTGCTCTCAAGACCCTAAAACAATGGCAGTTTCCTGCCACACTCAGGGCTATCTCACCTTCTGGATACCAAGCCCATGCCCAGTCTCTCTGCCTGCTCACGTTTCTTCCCTTCAAGATTCTGTAGCTTTTTCTCTTCCTTCTTGCGATCAATCTGAAGTTCCTGGTAGGCCAGACGCATGGAGGCAACCCTGGAGGGAATTAACAGTCAGAAGGTGGTATCCAGGTTACTACCTACCCCCACTCAAGCCAGCAAACACGCACATAGACTCTTCCGCCTGCTTCTTGGCATCAGCTGCTTGCTGCTCACGGAGCTTCTCTGCCACCTGGGCCTGCCGTTCAATCTCAGTGAAGCTCTGGTTGCTCACCTTCTGGGCCCCTAGGCCTTTCTTGGCACCCAGCTGGAGAGAGAACCACGTGATATGGGACCTTGCCAGCCAGTTTCCTCTCCCACACAAGGAAGGATCTTTCTTAATGTTTAGGGTCAGAAACAGAAGCCTAATGAGTATGGCTAAAAGAATTTGATCTACTGAAGCTGGAGCTGGGGATGACATGCTTCACAAACCCCACAAAGGCTGCAGAGAATGAGGACAACAGTTAATGCTCACCAAAGCCTGCTGTGAGCCAAGAACTCTAAGTCCTAGATGTATTCAGCCTCATCAACTGCCCCCAGAACCCTGAAGATACACATCTTTAAATCCTCCTCACAGACAAGGTCAGACAAGTGCCGCTGCAGGAGTCATATAGTCAGCATGTGGTTAGGTCAGCAGGTAAACCCAGGTCCACATGAGCTCCTAACCACTTTACCATACTGCCTCTGCCCACTTACCCCTTTCTTAGCAGCAGCGGGCTTCTTCTTGCCAATGATGGAGCTTTTCAGTTCTGTGTGGGAAAGAGGGTGGGCATGAGGACAAAGGAAGGTCGGAGGCAGCAGCTCAGTCCACACCATGCAGCTTCACGGCAAGAGCATCCAAGAAGAACAACTTCAGGCAGAGGAAGGCAAAGCTGCCTTGAGTTCTAACCAAGGGTATCCAGGCCAAAGACACACAGGGTTAGGGGAGCCTCTTAACTCCCAGCAGGTTGCAACAGGAACCTAGACCTGAAGAACCAAAGACAAAGTCCCAGAACCAAAGTGAAAACTGTTAGGCAGGCAGGTGCTAAACACTAGCCTCAGCTTTTGAGCAGGGAGCTGGCTCCCCAAGCAGCTGCCGGTTACCTCTGGCAGGAGGAGCCCCTTTAGCTGACAGATACATGGACCCTGGAGGAAAAACAGACTTGTAGCTAACATGAAGCCCTCCCCAGAACCTTTATACAGCTCCTAAGCTCAGAAAGCCTGCTTCAAAACAAGCTATGCCAGTCTTCTCATGGGATCACTACTCGGATAGTTACTCTGCTGGCTTCCTGCCCCAACCCCCAAGAGTCAACAGAACAAACCAAGGTCGGTGAAAGGACTGTTTACCTTAACCAAGTCTGAAGGCCACTAAACAAAGAATATGGGCCCACGACCAGACCCAAAAAAAAAAAAAAAAGAATATGAAAGCACTAATGGACAGGCCAGGAAATAGCTTTGAAAGGACAATGTCTCCTCGAGCCATCAGCAACTCAGAGCTGTCCCCACACCTCATGAAACAACTGACAAGCCAGCCCTGCCTGACAACAAGGACAAGGACCTGGTCCCATGCTCTCCTCCCCACACTTTTGATAGACCGGGTTCCACATCCAGGTTTGTCAGCTCAAACGGTCTGGCTCTGAAGTCAATTACAGTCACCACCCCAGAGAGATCAGATGCTGTCTCCTCTGACCTCAGTCCACATGACCCAGGCAGCAGAGATCTAGAAAGAACACATGGGGCCCACCTTCTCCCAACCACCACACGCCCACTAGCTAACATACTGACCCAGAGAGGCTTTAGGGGAGGTTCCCAGGAGGTCAGTGTTGGGGCCAAGCTCAGGCTCTGTGGATGAAATGACAGGAGTTAAGTATAAGGCTCCCAGAATCCTGCAACTTCTCCTTAAAGGAAATAATAGGACAAGAGTCACTGGGTTTCTTCAGACTGCCACCCAAAGACACATCCCCACCACTTCCTCCAAGTACCAAAATGAACCCCATTCCACCCAAGGTTACAGAAAGACACCCTCCCCACCCCAACACATGCAAGCATCCCCTTCTTAGCCCTGAATCCTTATCCAAGGCCAGGACACTTGGTTGGAACGTTGGCTGAACTCACGTGCCAGACCACTGCTCTCTGCAGACGGGGCTGGCTGCTGCATCCCTGAAGGCTCAGTGGCTGGTGCATCCCAGGAAGGAGGCTGCAAAGGTGGCCAGAAGCCTCAGTGAGCCATTCCTGCTAGCAAGAAGCACCAAACACCAGCAAGTACCTTGTGAATATGAAACCCCACTCCTAGCCATGCGGAAAGAGCCTAGAAGTTAGCAGGTAAAACTACAATCGCTACTTAACCAGGAAATGAACATACAGCAAACCAGCCCACTGTCACCACACCCTAGGTGTTTATAGCCTGAGCCCATTCCCCTAATTGAAAAATCTGCTAACAAACTCTCAGGTACTCACTATGCACCAAGTCTTAGGGCTGCTCATGTACAAATACATTTACTCACAATGAGCCCTATGAGAAAGCTATGTCTCCATTGTAGAAACTGAGGTTTGACATATTAGATGACTTGGCTACATCAAAGAAATGCCAAGTCAAAGAGGGATTTCACACTGAGTGCCAAGAGGGTAGCTTTTCTCACAGAGGTGGGTCACAGGGATGGAATTTTCTTTTTGTCCCTAATTACAGTGCCCTTCTGGGATATCTAGAAAATGTTGTCTGGGGCCCCTGAGATCTCCTCAACTGTTAAGAAGCTGCTTCTCGCTCTGCTAACCCACTGCTCAGAAGTTCATTTCTAAGGCACCCCTACATAGAGAAAAAACAGCTGGTCCTACTCAATAGGAAACAGTTATCAACTCAGTAGGCCTCAGATGTTCTGAGACATCACACCTAGGCAAAGGGACATGATCACAGAAGGCTAGGGCTACCAGGTAAAATACCCCTTGTAGGCACTTACCTGAGTGTGTTCTGTGAAGAAATCAGAGTCCTTCTTCTCTGGAGAATGACTAGGAGCACTGCTCAGATTGTCTATCCAAAGCTGGTAGGAGGAAGATACCATGAAACACAAAACTCTGAAGACTGCCCCTCACACACACAAGCCTATGTCACTGCCCAGGTCCAAAACAGGCACTTACATCGGTACCATGCCTAGCCAAGGCAGCACTCCCCAGCTGCCTGATTTTCTCCCGGTACATCTGTGCAGCTCGGCTATTATATTTGGTATTGGCATCATTAGCTGTGCAACCATGTTGGCGAAAAAAAGCTGTCTGAAGAGCAAAGGAAAGAAGAGTGCGATTTGGTTAAATTTTACCAGAGTAAAAAAATGTATTGTGTATGATAACCCTCAATAACAGATTATACAGAATGACACGTTATTGACACCACCAGTTTTGCAGACAATTCTGCCAAAATTC
This sequence comes from Dipodomys merriami, assembly GCF_024711535.1. Taxonomy (NCBI): domain Eukaryota; kingdom Metazoa; phylum Chordata; class Mammalia; order Rodentia; family Heteromyidae; genus Dipodomys; species Dipodomys merriami. The sequence goes on along the minus strand of NW_027203493.1, from coordinate 7,303,594 downwards.
TTGCAAAAAACACCATGCCACTTCCTATCCCAGAGATGACGAGGAATGGAACCCAGGCCTCAACCTTACCCAAGGTAAGGTTATACCCATCATCCTTCCAAGTATCAGGAAAAACCTCAATGACTGTGGAGGCCCCAAGGCCCTTGGCCTTTTCTCAAGAATATGTGCTCAGCTTATTTTGAATTTCCTTTGAGAAAAGCTGTGACATTTAGAAAAGAGTGTATACAATAGTGGTGTTATAGACCAGATAATCTTCCGAACAGAGAAACTGAGAGAATCCCCAAGAAAATCACAGCAAAGTGAGTACCCAGGGTCTTGCACAAAAAAAAAATGGGATGGGGTTAGGTAAGAGGAGCCTTACCGCATTAGCATTGCCGCCAACCTGCATACACCTCAGCTGCAACCAGCTCCAGTTTGAATCCAACTCTGTGGACCTGTGTACAAGGGCTGTGTGTCATCTAACAGCCAATACCAGAAGCAAGCATATGCTTTCCCTGGCAGGCCCACACCTGTCATTTAGCCTGGGGCTGCTGTAGGTGTCCAGGAAACATTAATCAGTCACTGCCCCATTTCCTCCACTCTACCCTGCGCTTGAAAGTTTTGTTCTTCATTCACCTTCTCCAAAGGGTACTAATTATTTCCCCAGATGTGAAAAAAGGTCACATTCTTAGGCAGACGAAATCAGATTTGTCTTTTCCCTTGAGGATGGTCACATTCCCACTGGAGACCAATTCGGCCCCACCTCTCTAGCAGGGTCAATGCAGCTAAATTCAGCTTCAAGTTTGATCTTGAAGAAAATAATTTTTCTACTGGTAGAGATAGCAAAGGGCCCACACAGGCAGGTCCTTCCCACAGAACCTACCAAACCCCCGGCTCGGAGGTTTCCAAACCCCCGAGTCAGCGCGGTCCAGGCCGAGGCGGCCGCCCTCGCCTGCTGACCACACAGGCCGGCGTCAACCCAGCAGTGCGCGGAGAGCTCACCTGATAAAGCTGAGGTGGACGCCCAGGGAGCGGTGCACCCCGGAGCAGTCAATGCACAAGAAAACACCGTACGTGATGCTGGCCCAACTCGGACTCTTGGCGCCGCAGTCAAAACAGGCCTGAAGGGAAGAGGCGATAAGCGAATGTTCAGCGGCCCGATTCCAGGCCCGGCGCTGAGACTCCCCCCGGAAAGCCGCCTAGCTCCGCCCTTCTTTCTCCCTCCCTCGAAACCCAGAGGGGCAGGAGGCTTCACCCCAGCCGCGCCAGGCCCCGCGCCCCACCCCTCCTAGCACCTTGTTGGTTGGAATTGCGCGTAGCCTCTTAAAAAGAGTCTGGATTTCGGTCTTGCTCGGCTCCGCCGCCATTTTCTCTCCTTCCCAGACACAACCGCGACCGATGGGTCCTGCCGCGGGCCAATCCGCGGAGGGGAAGGCGGGCTAATCTGACCCGCCTCCGCAGTACCCAGGCCAGCCGAGGGGCGGGGTGAGCCGACCAGATCTGGACCAATGAACAGCGGGCGCAACACGAGATGACGTCAAAGCCGGGAGCTCCACAATGGCCGTGAGCGTACACGCCCCGCCACGCAGAGCCAATCAGCAGCCGAGGCCGGCGCCGGCTCGAGCCAATGAACAGCCACGGCCGACGACGGCGCGTGGGCCGGGCCAAACTTTCTCACGTGCGCCACCCAGACCCCTAGAAGTTGGAGCTGCTTGCGGGGGAGTGTGCCCCGCCGGGGCGCGTTCCTGGGCCTGTCAGTGAGGAATGCATACTGATTACAGTCTTTCCAGCGTTCCTGGTCCCACTCGCCCAACACTGGCAGGGCTTCCTCTCAACTCACTGACCTGATTGGAACGAGTCCCTTCCAGCACAGATTATTAGAATCCCGAAACTCCGGACCAGGTAGCAGATGGCAAACCCTAACCCAAACCAGGCCCCATAACGTATGTTCAGCCTACAAAAACCCCCTCCGCTGGTGCGAGAGTGGAATACAAAACAGATGGACTCAAAACTGGACGTGGCAGTATACACACATCTATAATGCCAGTCTGGGGAGGCAGAGGCTTAGACTATAGTGTGAGACCCTGTCTGAAACTATCCCCAAATAAGATGCACACAACACCTGATTTTTTTCTTTTTAATCAAGTTTAATAATACACACTAGAACAAGTCACAAAAGAGGGTGCTGCTGCTAACCCTAGAACTATACTCACCTCCAAGCCCACCCCAGGAATCCCAAAAACATCAGAAACTGGATCTTCTGCTCCTGGAGAGACCCGTGTCCCTGGGGAGGCCCAAGCACACCTCAACCCTTCTGTCACACTTCGATCCTCCCATCCTATCCTCAGACTCACTTGGCTTTTCCCCTTCCTAGACACAGGCCCCTTCCCTCCCTGAGTCCCAGAACTTCTTCCCTCCCCAGGACACAGAGAGGTAGCAGCAGCATGGTAGTTCAGGGCCCTCAAGTCCAGATCTATAGGAGCAGCTGGGTTCTGACCCAGGGTGGAGAAACATTGCAGTAGAGTTGTCAGGGCATTCAGGCACCTACACATTCCACGTAATTGGCAGGGTACAGACCAATGCGACCACTCTGCAACTGGCCCTGACACCAGCCCTGCTCATCCTCCTCGCTCATCTTCAGAAGCTCCTCCCCTGGGGAAAGGGAGATTGGTCATAGTCAGCTGCCCTGGCCTGGGCAGGCTGTTTCCCCAACCAGGTCAAGGACTGAGGGGGATGGGGCAGCACAAGAGCCTGCCAGCCAGTAAGAAGAAACCTGGCTCAGGCAGAAGTAGTCCAAGTTAGCAAACTACCCTACCCCAGACCCCAGGAGTCAAGCCCCAGCTGGCTGGACCCAGAACAGCCTAACCAGCCAGAGAACTAACCCTTAAGAAGGTGTCTTCTCCTCGACTCCTACTCAGACAGGTAAGGCAGAGGCTGAACTGGGAAAGGAACAGGAGAAAGAGGCCCATGTTACCTGCTCGGAAACTCAGCTCATCAGCTTCCTGGCCAGCGTAGTCATAGAGTGCTCGCACCCGCACCCCAGTGGCAGCCTTCCTGGGACTGTCCTCATCTGACCACTCTTCATCCTGCCCACCACTAGAGGGAGAGAAAGAAAGACAGAGTTTCAGGGCATAAGGTTGACCTTAGGCTATAAATGTCCCCAGGACTTCGGGGCAAAGGGCTCACCCCTTAAGAGGGATGCTTTAGAGGTAGATGGGAAGGACTTGAAAGCTAGTCACACCTCTGCCAATCACACTGAGTGAGACGTGTGGCCAAAGCAAGAGAGAACATGGGAACTTTCTGACAAATCAAAATCCCTGTGAAACCTGGTATCATTACCTCTAAGTCACCCTCAGATCCCTGGTATCAATATTCAACCCACTTCAGTGTGAAGGGGAGGACTTAGAGAGAGAGAGAGAGAGAGAGAGAAAGCAGAGACAGAGTTGTTTCTCTTAGCCAGGCTCTAGGCTCTCACCCTGGCGACCCTGGAGGCTGGGATGGAAGAGTAGTGCCATCTCTAGTGGGCATGATGCTGGTCAAAGTAACCTCATCAGGGTTCCGGCCACCCTTCTCCTTCCTGCTGATTGTTCTCTGTGTGTCCAAGGACCACTCCTGTGGGAGAATGCTCAGGGTCATGCTGGGAGATAGCTGTGGTAACAGAGCCATCTGGACCACCTTCACCTACTTCATCCCAATCTCTGGCTTCCTTCTAGGGTTCTTAAAAAATTCAAGCCCCACCCAAGCTGTATCACATGCCTCAAACTGTGGCCAGTTCATGGCCATTCCCGGCCCGTGGGTGCTACGCCACCAGCGCAGATCGTCCTCATCACTGGCTGCCTCAATGCCCTGGTGCAAGTCTCGGTGGAGTTCATGGAACCTAAGGTCAGAGGTGTTCAGTAAGACAAGGAAGTTCTGGGCCCCAGTACCACCCAATCTCCATTCAGCCTAACAGAGCCCAGTGGAGGTGGAGGGGACCCCATGCAGCCCTCACTTGTCACTGCTGGAGAGGTCAAGGTGCTGGTGCAAGGTGAGCAGCATCTCCTTGAAGAAGAGAAGTCGCTGGCGCTCCGCGGCCTGGCAGCTCTCAAAAGCCTGCTCCATGTCCTCCATGTAGCGTGGAGTATAGCGGTGCAGCTCCGCCAGGGTCTGCTCATACTGGGTTTTTGTCTGGGATAAAGAGAAGGGCACCGAATTAGTTCTAGATCTAGGATCAGACTAGATCCTGGGCAATCAGGATTAAGACTGGTTTCAGTCCTCAAGCAGCTTTAACAAGGGAGGTGACATTCAGGCACAGCACTTAAAAGAGTCTACTGGAATTCCAGACAGCCTACTCCAGACAGTGAGTAGGCTGGTGGCTCACGCCTGTAATCCTAAATACTCAAGAGGCTGTGATCAGAGGAAAGCCGTTCAAAGGGCCCATGAGACTCTTATTTCCAATTAACCACCATAAAACTGGAAGTGGAGCTGTGGCTCAAAATAGTAGAGCACTAGCCTTGAGCAAAAGAGCTCAGGGACAGCACCCAGGCCCTAAGTGCAAGATCAATGACCCAAAAAAAAAAAAAAAGCTGAGAGAAATCAGAAACAGTTTCCTGGAAGCTGTGGACTTGGAGGTGGACACTGAGCAGCACCTCAGGGTACAAAGAAGAGCTAGATACACAATGCTAGAGGGAAGAGCACTCTAGGCAGAGTAGGCAATATGAAAACTCCTAGGTACAAAGAACTGGAGATCTGTTTTTTGTTGTTGTTTGTTTTGGTTTGGTTTTAACCAGTCCTGGGGCTTGAATGGGCCTGGGCACTGTCCTTGAACTTCTTTTGCTCAAGGCTAGCACTTGATTCACAGCGCCATTTCTGGCTTTTTCTGTGGTTAATTGGGACTTTCCTTTCTGGGCTGGCTTTGAACCATGATTCTCAGATCTCAGCCTTCTGCGTAGTTAGGATTACAGGTGTGAGCCACCAGTGCCTGGCTGGAAATCTTCAAGTGCTACAGACACCCCAGTCCTGGCACTGCAGTACCAGTTTCTTTCTTGGGTAAAGCAAGTTCATTCTCTAAATGATCATCTGGAGAAGACTACACATGGGAACTGAAGCAGGAAGAGTACTGGGGATGGGAGCAAGACTCTCAGGAAACCCTGGGCCTGTACCTTCTCCGCCTCCTTGGCACAGCGGCCCACCCGCTCCTGCAGTTTCCGCAGCTGCTCCTGAGACACAGCGCTGTCTGCCTTGGCGTGGTTCTCCCGGGTCTGGGCTGTCTTCTCATCCTTGCGGGCTGCATGGTAGCTCTTCTTAGAAGCCTCAACCTAGCACATATGGGGACAGCTTGCGACCCTGGACACCATGTCCTGATTCCCTTGAGCCCCAATGCAGACCTAAAAGGGGCCTGCCCGGATACCCACAGCGCCACATCTCACCTCCTTCAACCTCTTCAGCCAGGGTTTCTGGGCCTTGCGGAAGCCATCTTCAGCAGCTCGGCTCTCACGGAAACCACCCAGCACTGGCCGGTGAAAGGCCCCCCGCTGCCAAGTGCGCACCCGCTCACTGTCCGGCCCGTGCAGCTTCTCCCGCACCTCCAAGTGTAGCTCGCTCAGCCGCTCGGCAGCAGTGAAGAAGGCATGCCAGGCCTTCTCCAGTGTGCCATATTGTGGGCCTACAGAGAAATGGGACTTGAGCCATGCTGGGGTAGCACCCCCAATGAACCTCTCTCTCCCTACCACTGGGCTCTGTTCTGGAGGGCCAGGCCAGAGCACAGTGAGGATAGGGCTGCTGTGACCCAGGCAACCTCATGCATCCTTGTCCCCACCGCCACCATGAGGCAGGGTCATTATTAATATGAAACAGGGAAAGAAATCGAAGCTCAGAGTAGTTAAGGGAATTTTCCCAGAGCATTACAACTACCAATGGATCTGAGAATCATGCTGCACAAACGCTGCACCTCGGATCTTCCCCCAGAGTGAGAAGACTGGGGCTCCCTCTCAGCTCTTCTAAGCTGTGTGACTTTAGGCAAGTCCTTTAGCCTCTCTGAACTTTCCGTTTCTCCTTAAGAGAATGGAGAGACAGCCGGGTGCTGGTGGCTAATGCCTGTAATCCTAGCTACTCAGGAGGCTGAGATCTGAGGAACTTGGTTCAAAGCCAGCCTAGGCTAGAAAATCCGTGAGACTTTGATCTCCAATTAACCACTAGAAAACCAGAAGTGACGCTGTGGCTCAAAGTGGTATAGCACTAGCCTTAAGCAAAAGAGCTCAGGGGCACCCAGGCCCAGAGTTCAAGCCCCACTACTGACAAGAAAAAGAAAAAGAAAGAAAGACAGACTGGGGGGTTGGGGGGGGAGGGTGTTGGGATGGACTTAATTGGTAAAACATGCTTGCCTAGCATAATCGAAGTTCTGATTTCCATCCCAGCACAGCAAAACCACCACAAAAACAAAAACACCTGCTCTGAGGGTCCCACCCGCAGTCCTCTGTTCCCAGCTAGACCTGCACAGTGGGCTCACCCTTCTCAACAGTGCCTCTCCATTTGCGGGCCCAGTCGGCCAGCTGCTGGGCATAGGCCTTCTCAATGCGGGCACGCTCCTGGAAGCAGCTGACCAGGTCCCCGCACAGCCGGTGCCCATCTTCCACTCGCTGCACCGTCCGCCTGTAGTTGCCAGCCTGGTCACATAGGAGAAGGGTAGCTTTGCCAGAGAGAAGCCCACTGGAGGGCTGCGGCTGGTGGTTAGGCTCCACCACTGGAAAGGTGGCTATGCCCAGAGACAGGAGCATGTCGGTGCCATCCCAAACCCGGGCCCCAGCTGCTCACCTCCCAGAAACTGCCCCCTAAGGCCTCCCCTCCAGCGTCTTCTTCTGGAGCCATGGTGTCCCCGCAGCACGGAATGGTGGCAGATTTGGGGCTGTGGAGGGCAGAGGGTAAGCAGGAAAGTTGTTCTGATACTTTGGGGTCCTCTTCTATAGGAGAGGTCCTATTTCTGGGCTTTCCCCCAGTCCCAATTCCCACCACCCAGGGAACCATCAGACCTAGAACTGAGATAGGACTGGAAGGTCTGAGAAGGAGCCAGGATAGGAGGAAAGATGGAGTTTCAAGGCTGGTCCACTCATCATGGGTCTCCCCTTCTCCCCCTCCCTCACATACCTGGAGTCTAGAGACGATTACTTCAGGGACCCAGGTGTTCTTCAAGTCTCCAAGCTGCCACTGTGACTCTGCCTTAAAGTTAACAAGAGCACAGTGGAGAGTGAGGGTGGGGGGCCTCCAGTGTCCAGGGCGGTGCCCAGCTCCCCCAATATAGCAACTGCTGTCAGAAGCGCCAGATTCCTGGCGGAGAATGCCAGGCGGGTCACACGATCCAGTGGGGGATTAGATGGCAGGCGGGGGTGGGTGGTGGGCAGGATGCCCACTCCCCCGCAACAGATGAGAACTCCTATCCAAGAAGGGCCCCTTGAATGACAAAACAACCGATGAGCAGACCAGGCCAAGCCAGAGGGCAGCCTCAGCCCTCTCCCTCAGCTTTCCATGCTGGGGAGAGTGGAAAGGGAGCCAGGAGCCCTAGGTTGGCCAGGAAGCTTGGACAACTGTTAAGGGAGCCTCAGCTCCCTCTAAGGTGGAAATTTCCCCCACTTGATCAGCTTCCCTGCTAGCACTGATGCAAACCAGACAACAAGAAAGAAATGCCAGGGACCTAGTAGTCACAAGGACAGTCCTGAAGAACCCCACAAGCACCAAGCAACTCAGTCCTTCCTTCAAACACACACACACACACACACACACACACACACACACACACACACACACACACACACACACACACACACACACACACACACACACACACACACACACACACACACACACACACAGTGGGGTACATCAGGGAGCCAGACAGCCTAAAGCCAGTTAGAAGAGTGTTCTCTAGAATCGCCAAGGAAGGCAAGGTGAATTCCAACTCCAAGACTAGAGAACCCAGTGGCAGCCAACCCTTCCCCTCCTGCCTTTGGGCAGGGTCTCAGCTGTCCCCAGCACTGACTGACTCAGCCCTAGAAGGAAATTACTTCCTCTGCTGAGTAAGCCCAAGGGACAGTCAGGCCAGGAGGACAGAGTGCACACCTGCTGCCCCAAAGCAGGGCTGTCAGAGCGCTCCCTTCAAACCGAAATGGGCCTCTACTTATCTTTTTTTGTTTCGTTTTTTGCCAGTCATGGGACTTGAACTCAGGGCCTGGATGCTATCCCTGAGCTTCTTTTGCTCAAGGCTAACACTACCACTTGAGCCACAGCACCACTTCTGGCTTTTTCTATTTGTGGTACTGGGGAATCAAACACAGGATTTCATGGGTGTTAGGCAAGCACTCTACCACTAAGCCACATTCACAGCCCTTATCATATATATATATAAAATCGTATATATATAAAATCGTATACATATAAAATCGTATACATATAAAATCGTATACATATAAAATCGTATATATATAAAATCATATATATATATATATAGTGTGTGTGTGTGTGTGTTTGTGTGTGTGTGTGTGTGTGTGTGTGTGTGTGTGTGTGTGTGTGTGTGTGCGCCTATTCTGGAGCTTGAACTCAGGGCCAAGAGCTGTCCTTAAACTCTTTTTTGGGGGGGAGGGGGATTCAAGGCTACCACTCTACCATTGAGCCATAGCTCTACTTCTGGCTTGGGGGGGGGTAGTTAATTAGAGATAAAAGTCTCACAAGGCCAGGCTCACACCTGTAATCCTAACTACTCAGAAGGCTGCAATCCGAGGACTGCAGTTCAAATCCAGCCCAGGAAGGAAAGTCCATGAGACTCTACTTAGCCACCAGCAAACTGGAAGTGGCATTGTGGCTTAAAGTGGTAGAGTGCTATCCTTGAGCACAAAAGTTAAGGCACAGCACCAAGGCTCTAAGTCTAATCAAACCCTATGACTGACTGGGGGAAAAAAATTCTCACAGACTTTCCAGCCTGAGCTTGCTTTCAACCGTGATCCTCAGATCTCAGCCTCTTAAGTAGCTAAGATTACAGATATGTGCCATCAGCCCCTGGCTCTACTTATCTTTCAAAACTCATCTGGAACATCTTCTCCAGCCACTTCCTCTATTTCTCCATCTTCTGGCTCCCACAGCCCTGTATCCTCTCAGGCAGGGCATATCCCTTATGAATACACCTGTCCCCAGTTATTGATAGACTTGTGCAGTTCCTATTTGTGTTTCCTCAGGCACTGGAGGCAGTCATAATTAGCTAAGTAAGAAAGCAAAGGGTGTAGCTCAGTGGTAGCGTGCATGTTTTGCATGCTCAAGGCCTTGGGGTTCAGTCTTTAGCATCAAATGATGTCTGTCTGGAGACCAGAAAATTTCTAACTTCTTATGGGCAGTAGCCCATAAGAAATCAGTGTGGCTTAGTGGTAGAGTGCTTGCCTAGCATGCATGAAGCCCTAGGTTCAATTCCTTAGTACCATGTAAACAGACAAAGCTGGAAGAGGCACTGTAATACAAGTGGTAGAGTACCAGCCTTGAGCAAAAGCTCAAGGAAAGTGCCCTGAGTTCAAGTCCCAGTTCAGGCCCTGAATTCAAGCCCCAGGACTGGCCAAAAAGAAAGAAAGCAAGCCTCCCTGGAGACCCTATGAAGGTACAGATGGTGGAGGTTCCTGAGCACCAGAACCTCTTAGGTCTTCTCCCACTTGTCCAGAGGGGCTTGCCAGACTTGGGGAGTAAGAAAGCTGCAGTCACCAGGTGCCGGTGGCTCATGCCTGTAATCCTAGCTATTCAGGATCTGAGGATCACAGTTCAAAGCCAGCCGGAGCATTAAAGTCCCGTGAGACTCTTACCTCCAATAAACCATTAGAAAACCAGAAGTTGCACTGTGGCTCAATAGGTAGAGCACTTGCCTTGAGCTGAAGAGCACAGGGTCAGCGCCCAGGCCCAGAGTTCAAGCCCCACGACCAACCAAAAAAAAAAAAAAGAAAGAAAAGAAAAGAAAGAAAAGCTGTGGCCGTAAATCACAGGACCTCTGGAGCTGTCCCATCACGGGCCTGAGGCCCCTGCCTGCTCCAGCCTCCTCCTTGCTCCCAGGAGAGCTGCCCCCCACCCATTCCCTCTCTATGGCCCCAGAACAGAGCAAGCTGTGTCTGCAGGGCTGGCACGGCTCCCTCAGGCCTTGCAGTGCAAACACCAGCCCAAGCCCCAGGCACAGCCAGGCCCCGCAACCCAGCTTCATCTCCTGTGGGATAGGCTTGCAGCTCACATACTGTTAGTGAGGGTTTGCACCTTGTGCCTCCTGACCTCCACAGATACAAACACGGGAGAACACGCTCTTTCCCGAGGCAAGAGCTCCGAGAGCCCGTAATGAAATCTTCCCAGCCCAAGGTCCCACACCTACTGGGCCCAGAGAAATCTTACGGGGCACGGCAAGATCACCTCACTGCCATAGCCCTTGTGCTGGGACCAAGGTAGGGAGTCGTGAGCTCCCACACCAGCCAAGGGCTAGGGGTTATACCTCCAGTACTGTCACCCTACCCTGCCCAGCTGTGTCCTGAGTTACAGGCTGTCCCTCGACTTCTTCCCCCAGCGAGTCCTTCTCAGCAGTCCACAGTCCTAAGATCTGAGGGCACAGAAAAAGGGCAAGCTATAGTCCAAGCAAGAGCACCTAGCTAGGCCTGCGGGGTTGGCACCGGCGCCCAGCACGTCTCGGAGGTACAGGGAGGGGGTGGTGCAGGGAAATCGGGAGGAGGCAGGGCCAGGGAGGGGCATAACAAAGGGGCACTTTTGGAAACCCGACCTGCCGGCTGAGGTGCCCTGCTCCCTGATGACGCACTGCAAAGCCGCAGCCTCCACGCCAAATCTCGGAGCCCAGGGGCCACCGATCTCTGGCCTTGACCCCGATGTTCCGCGCCCCTCACAAAGCCCCCGGCCCCCAGCCTCTGGCCCACCAGGCGCGGCACAATCCAGAGCCCGTGGAGCCCACGGAGGAGCGACAGCACCAGGCCTAGGCTTGGAGGCTCTAGGAGTTCTGGGCTAAACTTGTGGAACTTGGTCCCGGCGGGGGTGGGGCCTGCGGGCCACCGCGGCGGGGAGGGGGCGTCCCCTGCCTGCCTCGGCCGAGCCCGCCGTGGGCTCCGGATGGTGGGTCCAGGCGGCGGCCTGAAGAATCCCGAGGAGCCGCCGGGGCGCCAGGCCCCCTGCTGGAGCCCCAGAAGCGCGGCGAGGCGGGCGGCTTAGGGCCCTCGAGGGGGCCCCCCCCCGCCCCGGAGACGGCTCTCCCTGCAGCCCCGACGGCCCAGAGTCCTCCGCCCGACTGCAAAGGATCGCCTGGCTGGCGCCGCCGCCGCGCAGAGGTCTCCCCAGCCCTCCCGGTTCCCACGCAGCGGAAGGGGGTGGCCGGGGTCTCCCCCGCCCGAGGCGGTCCCATTGCAAACTTCGGGAGCGGGAGAAGCAGCGGGGGGGGGGGGGGCGGAGAGGGAGGAGGGGCGGACCAGAGCCACGATTCGCGTCCCCGCCGAGGCACTCACCGCGTCCTCCCGGGGCCCCGCGCTGGGTGGGGGTCCGGCCACGCTCCAGCCCGAGTCCTACCACTCCTCGGCCAGGGCCGCCGCCTCCCGCACCGCGCCGGGCCGGGCCCTCCCCCGGGAAGCCCAGCCCCCGGCCCCGCCCTCCCCGCCGCCACGGCCCCAACCCCGCGGGCCCCGCCGCCGCCGCCGCCGCCGGGCTGCGCGGACTCCCGGCATCGCGGCGCCCCGCGGCTTTGCGGGGCCGTGGGATCGGCGTGCCGCGGAGGGCCAGGGCTGACGCCGCGGACCGCGGAGTCGGGTTTCGGCTTTGCCCTTCCCGGACTTAGGCAGAGCCTCGGAGACCCGTGGGAGCGAGCGGGGACCTGCACGGGCCCCCCCTGGAGGGGGTGTGGGGACGACACTGCCTCACTGAGAGGTTAGCGCGGGGAGAAGCGAATCACCACCACCCCTCGTAAGCCTTAGGAATCCCATTGTGCGGATGGCAGAAACTGCGGCTCAAGAGACTCCACCCGGGCTCGAGCGGGACTCCGAAGCCGTGCGCCCATCCACGTGCAGCTCGGCTGGTGAAGCCGGGGCGCGTTCGGAGGCCGGTGGGGGTGGGACCCAAGGCACCAGCTCCTCCCTCCACCCCCGTGCCCATCCGCTGATTTTGTACGGCTCATTCAGAAATCCCTCCGCCCGCCCTCCTGCCTCCTGTACCCGCGTGGTAGAGGACTTCAGATTGCCAAAAATGCCAACGTATCCTTAAGAAAGCCTTTCTTCCCTTATCTCCACCTTCTCCCCCCCCACACACACACACCAAACCCCCCTCCCTTCCCCTAGGACTTTTCACAGTCTGCCAGTCTGTTATTTATATCCACTGAAGTGGCCCGAGAGTGTTCCAAGCTGACCTAATCGCCACCTGCTCGGCTTCCCCGCCCCTCCCCTCCCGCTCCCTCCTGGCCCGGGTGACCCAGCGGCGATGCCCGGAGCCCCGCAGACCAGAGGGAGTGGGCCGAATGGGTCCATCGCTCAGGGGGTCCTTCCTTGCAGGGCAGATTGGCTTCGGGGTAAAGAACACCCCCTCCCCCCAACCCCCAGGCGCGCCATCCCCCCCATACACACAGTGCGCGAGCTCTGGGAGCCTGGGGCCCCCATTCCCTGAGGGGTGTGAGGACGTGCGCACCCTTTCCAAAAGGCAACTTTTAAAAATAGCAAAATCTTGTTGCTTCTAAATCAGGGAGCAACCATTGGCGCGTTCTCTAGGCGGATGAATCAGCTCGCAAAAGAGAAAGGGGGTCTGCAGAGCGTAAATGGCAGTTATTTCAGGGATAGCAGCATTGAGCTGCTAAGGGCTAAGGTGGGAGCATAAAACTGTCTCCCCAAGATCTTGGGGGCGTGGCGAGGGGGGGGAGACACTTAAGACGGGCCACCTTTGGCCTAAGGACACGTTGCTGATAGTGGATCTGAAACCTGAGCATGTGGATTCTGAAACCAGTTTCAACATCCATCTTGCTTTTGGGGCTTTGACAAATCTCTTCTCCCCTTATCTCTGTTTCTGCCTCTATAAAACCTGACAGATGACCCTGTTGACCTTCCACTGGGCCTGGTGCCCCAGTTAATTAATGATTGTAAAACAACTGCAAATAAGAGCAGCTAGGGAAACATCTAATGACGGCCATAGCAGTTTGTATTCTTTAAAATTCAGTTAGCATCCACCCCAGTGCCTGGGGGCGTTTAGGCACCTAGACAGAAAGTGTGAAAATACAAGAATGAAATTAATTACAGGAGCCGCTTATTAAAGCCTCATTAAAAATAAAGTTGGCAGCAGGCTCTGGGAATCTAGAGAAATGAGGGCATAGAGACTGAGAAAATAGCGGTTCATCAGACCTCAGGGAGAAGCGGGATGTGGTGTGGAAAACATCTGGCTTCCCTTGGGTTCAATTCTACAAGCAGAGATCAGAAATATTGCAGTTGATCTTAATTGTCTCCAGGGTACTGTTTGTGGTGTGTGTGTGTGTGTGTGTGTGTGTGTGTGTGTGTGTGTGTGTGTGTGTGTGTGTGTGTGTGTGTGTGTGTGTGTGTGTGTGTGTGTGTGCTGTGTAATGGAAGGAACGGGGAGAAACGAGCACATTTGGGCTGCTTCAAAGGAGACACACCTGCCTCTGGAAACTACTTTCCCTGCAGAAGGGGAATTCAGATTGCCCTATGGACAAAGCCTTTAATACATGCTGCAATATCAGTGCCATCCCCAACCTGAACAGAGTTGAAGATGACATGCTCCCAAGGCGGATCAAGACAGAAAGTTTTAATAAGCAGCTTGGCTCAGGGCATCAGATGGCAGATTGGTCTGTAGCCAAGTATCAGGACAACTCATAGACTCACCTTGAGTTTCTGGAATGTCCTAACCACTGTACCTTCACTTGTTTATTTATTCATTCATCCAGCCAAGAAAATATTTGAATTTTCACTGGATGCTAAACCCTATGCTTAAGTGTTGGGAATACATAAATAAGACAGAACCCCAGGAATACAAGAAAAACCAAGTTCCACAAAGACAGGACACTATTTGGCTCTGTGAGTAGGGAATTAGTCATGCAGAGAGGCATTCCAAGGCGGGTGCTTCAGGGAGTGCCAAGCCCCAGGAGTGTTAGCATATGATTTTACGACCAGCAAGTCTGCTTTTCGGCTTCCGTGCTACACAAATGCAGCAAGAAGTATGGAGATGTTTGCATATCCTATTTGCAATGGGAGGGGGAATGGAAACAAATGTGCATCACGAGGGAGGTGGTGAATAACTAAAGTTCACCCATGCTGTGGATCACTCTGCAACAGCTGGAGAACAAAGTACAGAGAGAAATTTTCCTTCAGTTTGGTAGTGTTGGGGATTGAACCCAGGCATAGGTACGTATGCATATGCTAGTCAAGCACTGTACCACTAACCCCTAGCCAGAGACGGAAAGACGCAGAGACACACTCTTACATGAAAATCTCTAAGATACTGCTGAGTGAAAAGGTGCAGATCATGCTAATATTTAGAAAGAAAGTACACCAAATGAATTCCAATAGTTATCCCTAAGGAGAGGTCTCAAAGTGATAAAGGAAACTTTTTGGAATAATAGAAAATTTTCAGTAAGGGACTGTGAGTGTGGCTGAGTGGTAGAGTGCTTAGCACACACAACATAAGGGACTGGATTCAAGCCCCAGAACCCTTCGAATGGAATTGCAATAAGAACATGTATAAACTCTATAATTAGAATGCAGACTGAGCTGCACACAGGTGACTTATGCCTGTAATCCTAGCTACTCAGGGGACTAAGATCTGAGGATTTTGGTTCAAAGCCAGCCCAGCAGAAAAGTCTGTGAGACTCTTATCTCCAACTAACCACCAAAAATCCTGAAGTTTGGCACTGTGGCTCAAAGTGGTAGAGTGGTAACCTTGAGCACAAAAGCTCAGGGACAGTACCCTGGTCCTGAGTTCAAGCCTTAGAATGGGAAGACGAAGATGAAGACGAAGACGAAAAGAAGAAGAAGAAGAGGAGGAGGAGGAGGAGGAGGAGGAGGAGGAAGAGAGGGTGAGGGTGGAAAGGGGATAGTGGGAGGTGTTAGGTCTAAAACAATGCTGGCCAATAGAATTTTCTGTAGTGACAGAAATGTTTTAAAGCTGTGCTGTCTAATAAGATAGCCACCAGCCACTCAGCGCTATTGAGCACTTAGAATATGGCTAGTGTGACTGAAGAATTTTATTTATTTATTTATTTATTTATTGTCAGTTGTGGGGCTTGAACTCTGGGCCTAGGTGCTGTCCCTGTGCTCTTCAGCTCAAGGCAAGTGTTCTACTGCTTGAGCCACAGTGCCACTTCTGGTTTTCCAGTAGTTTATTGGAGATGAGTCTCACAGACTTTCCTACCTGGGCTGGCTTGGACTGTGATCCTCAGATCTCAGCCTCCTGAGTAGCTAGGATTATAGGCCTGAGCCACCCGTGCCCAGCTGAATTTATTTATTTTTGAGATAGGGATTTTACTATGTTGTTCAGGCTGGCCTAGAACTCCTGAACTCAAGCAGTCATCCTACCTCAGCCTCCAGAGTAGCAGGGACCAAAGGGTAGGCCACCTTATTTTATTTTATCTTTACCTATGAAATAATTTATTTTTTCATCTTCAAGTAGCTTATGAGTATCATGCATTTTGGTCAATGTCACCCCTCCCCCATCACTGAGAATTAAACCCATGCCTTTCACACTAGAGTGCATGTACTCTACCACCTAGCTAGGTGATTTATCTAGGTCAGATTTATCTTTTTTTTATATATATAATTTTATTATTTTTTTGTTTATGTTGTACTGAGGAATCAAACCCAGGGCCTCATGCATGCTAGGCAAGCACTCTACTATTAAGCCATATTTGCAGCCCCCACCCCCTCGCCCAAAGTTATCTTTTTAAAGATAACTCTGAGCCAGGCACCGGTGGCTCATGCCTGTAATCTTAGCTACTTGAGAGGCTGAGATCTGAAAAGCAGGAGTGGCACTGTAGCAAAAAACCTCAGGGACAGCTTCCAGGCCCTGAGTTCAAGCCCCTCAATTGACCCCCCCCCCAAGAGAAAGAGAGAGAGAGAGAGAGAGAGAGAGAGAGAGAGAGATCTGAGCTGGACACTAGTGGTTCACCATGTCACACATGTAATCCTAGCTACACAAGAGGCTGAGATCTAGAGGATCAAGGTTGAAAAGCAACCCAGGCATAGAGTCTGAGAGGTGCCATCTAAAAACTAACCAGTTTTTAGATAGGTGATATTGATCAGGATGCATTGTACTAATAATCCGAATTGATGAATTAAAACCCCTTTGTCCAACAAGATAAAATACAAGCTGGGTGCTGGTGGCTCATGCCTGTAATCCTAGCTACGCAGGAGGCTGAGATCTGAGGATCATGGTTCAAAACCAGCCTGGGCAGGAAAGTCCTTGAGACTCTTATCTCCAACAAGCCACCAGAAAACCAGAAGTGGCGCTGTGACTCAAGTAGTAGAGCGCTAGGCTTGAGCTGAAGAGCTCAGGGACAGTGCCCAGGCCCAGAGTTCAAGGCCCATAACCAACAAAAAATAAATAAATGAGTTCAAAGTTGGTGGGGGTGGGGGCACACAGCAAAACAAAAAACTCTGGCAATCCAGTGGAGGGTAAATTAGAGCAAGCAGAGGGTTGCAGGCAGACCTTAACTCCTCTGAAGCCCTCCTTGTTTCTCGAGTTACTCGAGGCCTCTGGACATTGCCCCAGCAGCATTCCTGACAGGCAGCTGAGTAAAGTATCAAAGTATCCTGATTCATCGACTATGTTTTTAGGATCTCAGGCAACCCCAGGTGGAAAAACTGGTCTGAGTTATCCAGTGAGACTAACCCCAGTGGGGGAGGCTGTTTCTGGGTTATGATGGCAAGAATAGCAGAGGAAAGGCTTTAGGTTGAAAATGCAAAACAGGTTTCTGAGTACAGCTACAGAGAAAGTTTCTCCAGGGGCAGGAATTTGCCCAAGGCGGATTCTTTGCAAAGTAACAGAGCTAGCAGAAGGTTCCCTGGGAGCAGCCACTGTGGTCTGTCTACCTTTCAGCTCTGAACGGTAGGAGGTCTCTGCTCAGGAAGTCAGTCCTGTCCGGTTCTAAAGTTTAGGGCCTTCCTCTGCTGGTAACATAGGAGTTCTATTAAAGTAGCCCTTTGACTTTATTTAGCAAATGAGGTGCCTGGAATACCCAGTGTGTGCCAACACCATGCTGGGTGTTCACTCCTCAATTCAAAGAAAGCACACAAGATCCCTGACTTCATAGAAGTTCAATAAAATAAAGGTCGGAATGGTAATTACAAACTGTGGTTGGACTGGGGGTATATTTCAGAAGTGCAATGTCTCTTAGCTTGTGTGAGGCCTGGCTTCACTCCCCAACATTGGGGAAGAAAAAGAAAAAGAAAAAATAGCAAGAGGCTGTGAAAACAATAACAGGAGCATAATTTTCATAGGGAGATGGTGAAAGACTTCTCTGGAAGTTTGTGTGTCTCCCTCAAAACCCAAATGGCAGTGAGCCAGGTGAACAGAAAATGAACAGAAGAACATTCCGGGCAAAGGACTGAGGAATAGGTATACACAGACCTTGCCATGGGACCTTGGCCTTCTGGAAAGAGGAGAGAGAGGCTATGGCCTGGTGAGTGATTGTGTGAAAGGACCAGGATGAGGTACGAGAGACTGCAGCACCCCGCCTCTGTTCTGCTTTGTGAGCTTCCTCTGAGTGCAGGAGGAGGCCCGGCCAGGGATATAAGCAGAGGAGGGGACAAGGGGCCAGACTGGCCTTTTTAGATACCATGTGGGGAAGGGGCTTCCAATAAGGAGTCAGGGAATGATGACCCGTGTGGCACACAACAGAAGGGTCATCACACATTTTTTAATGTTTGAAAAGAATCAGAAAGGAAGAATATCTTGTAGCTGATGAAAATTTCAGAGTCCTTATATACAGTCGTTATCAGAACACAGCCATGTTTTTGTATTTATGACTTGTCTCTGGCTCTTTTCACACTACCATGGGCAGAGCACTGAGTAGTTGCCAAAGATGGTGTGGTCTACAAAGCCTAAAATATTTACTATCTGGCCCTTTGCACCAAAATTATGCTCTTCATTGGCTCACATCTGTAATCATAGCTACTCAGGAAGCCAAAATCTGAGGATTGTAGTTCAAAGCCAGCCTGGGCAGAAAAAGTCTGTGAGGCTTTTGTTGGTTTTTGTTTTTGATGATCCTGGGTCTTGAACTCAGGCCTGGGAACTGTCCCTGAGCCGGAAGAGGCAAGGCTAGGCAGTATTCTGGATATTGCTGGTTACTGGAAGCCTGGAGGAGGTATAGAAACATTGTCACCAACCTTATGATGGGAGCTTAGTGTCTGAGGGGAGCTGGGCAGAAAACGAAGATGCAAACTTGAGGGCAAGTAGTGTCTGTTTTATACCAGGTATTGTGCTCAGCACCAGAATCTCCAGACACAACCTTGTTGGAGTGGGACCTATTCTTCTTGTGGCACAAAAGAAAAAAATCAGAGTGCTGCCAAGAGATGCCCAGAGCACTTAGCTAGGAAATAAGGCTCTGAATACTGTCCAACCCAACACTGGTAAGCAAATTTCCCACACGGGTAATGCTGAGAGCCCAATGTAAAGACTCTTGTGTTTTAGTTTCCTAAAGCTACTAGAAACAACAGAAATTGGTCCTTTCACAGTTCTAGAGAAGTTAAGGGGTGAGAATCTTTACTTGTGTGGAGTTGTGTTAGCTAGCCATCTAGAAATCCCTAGCACCCCTTGGCTTATAGCCAC
The DNA here is from genome assembly GCF_024711535.1 of Dipodomys merriami. NCBI lineage: Eukaryota > Metazoa > Chordata > Mammalia > Rodentia > Heteromyidae > Dipodomys > Dipodomys merriami. The sequence continues at coordinate 7,284,823 of NW_027203493.1, read as the reverse complement.
ATCATTTCTTCATCCTCCTGGGACCTTCCTGTGTGTCTCATCTCCTTCTTCACTCTTTTTAGTTTTTAAACTGGGGCTTGAACTCAGACCTCAAGGTCTTGCTGAGCTTTTTCAATCATGACTGGTACTCTACCACTAGCCACAGCTCCACATCTGGCATTTATTTTGGTGATCAATTGGAGATAAGAGTCTCTTGGACTTCTCTGCTTGGGCTGGCTTCAAATCAAAGCCAACAGAGCACAGCTCTTCCTCAGTCTTCTAAGACTTTGACATAGGATTCAGAGTCTCTCCAGATATTACAGGATAATCACCTCATTTTAAAATTCTTAATTACATCTGCAGAGACCCTTTATCCAAACAAGGTACTATTTGCCAGCTCTGGAGATTAGAATGTGGACACACCATTTTAGAGATCATCTAAACACCTAGCAGCACACTTGGCCAGCCAGGAGGCCTTGGCTATTAGCATCCCATATCTCATCCAATGCTTCCTGAGCTTGAAAAGCAGACATAGTTTTTCTTTATGCAGCTTCATAAATATGAATGGAGAATAGATTGACAGACCTAATGCTACCAACACAAATGTGGCTTGGTTTTCTATAATTGTGACAAAAATCCCAGATTTTTGGCCTTGAAGCAGGGATAATTTAGCATGATGGGAAATGTATGATAAAATGTCTGCAAGGATGCTCACTCAGAGCTGGAAACATTGGGAACGTGTGTTTGAATTTGGACTAAGATCCTCTCCATCAAGATATTCCCTTTGGCCAGGTGCCAGTAGCTCTTGCCTATAAACCTAGCTACTCAGGAGGCTGAGATCTGAGGATTATGGTTCAAAGCCAGCCCAGGCAGGAAAGTCTGTGAGATGCTTATCTCCAATAAACCACCAGAAAACTGGAAGTGGCTCTGTGGCTCAAGTCCACCAGAAAACTGGAAGTGGCTCTGTGGCTCAAGTGGATGAGCACTAACCTTGAGCTGAAGAGCTGAGGGACAGTGCCCAAGCCCAGAGTTCAAGTCCCATGACCAACAACAACAACAAGGAACTAAGCTGAGTGAACTTCCTTGGGTAAGAGTGTGTGTGTGTGTGTGTGTGTGTGTGTGTGTGTGTGTGTGTGAGAGAGAGAGAGAGAGAGAGAGAGAGAGAGAGAGAGAAAGTACTGAGGTTCAAATTCAGGGCCTGAGGGCTATCCCTTAGCTTTTTCATTCAAGGCTAGCTAGTGCTCTATCACTTGAGCCACAGCTCTACTTCTGACTTTTTTGGTGGTTAATTGGAGATATCAGTCTTACAGATTTTCCTGCCCTGGCTGGCTTCAAACTATGACCCTCAGATCTCAGCCCCCTGAGTAGCTAGGATTACAAGCATGAGCCACTGGCATCTGACAATAGTTTTTTTTGTCCATCTTGGGGCTTGAACTCTGGGCCTGGGCAGTGTCTTTGAGCTCTTCAACTCAAAGTTCTATCACTTAATCCACAGCAACACTTCCAGTTTTCTGGTTAATTGGAGATAAGAGTCTCATGGATTTTCCTGACTAGGCTAGCTTTGAATCACAATCCTCAGATCTCAGCCTCCTGAGTAGCTAGGATTACAGGCCTGAGCCACCAGCGCCTGGCTAGTTTTTTTTTTCTTTTTTTAAATGGGGGGCGGAAAGGGGGGTGTTCACATGCTCTTGGAGATTCAGTGTCATAGTGGGGACAGAAGTCAAAGCAGGGCAGTGGAAAGGAGAGTGGGAAGAGAGGAATGTGAAGGAATGTAAAGTCATGTCTCCCAACTCCTCTAACATGTGACTCATCCACCCATAGGGAACCAGCTCAGCTGTAACAGAGAGAATCATTTTCCTTTCTGCCACTTGGGGTTTTCTGCAGTCCTCAGGAGAGACAGGTCAGAAGATGAGTAGAAGATACTGCCAGAACTCAAAACTCCTCATTTCTCATTCTCTGGCCCCCACTCTTTCCAACATGGCTATCCTATGGTGCCAGTGAGGGTACTTGAGATCAGCAAAGAGCTTTTACACCACTTTCATCGGTCCCTATCAGTAAATACTATATTGCCAAGAGTTTACATAACAACTTCTATTTGTAGAACATTTTAAAGTTTAAAAGCATCTCACAGTTTATTTCAGCCTGAGTGGTTGCTGTACAAATCTGATTGCATGGAGGAGAACCCTGGCATTCTTTGTACCTTGTGAGAGAATATGGAGTTAGCAGATGGCTCACGCCTGTAATCTTAGATACTCAGGAGGCTGAGATCAAAGTCAGCTAAGGCAGACAAATCTGAGAGACTCTTATCACCAATTAACCAGCAAAAAGCCAGAAGTGGAGGTGTAGCTCAAATGGTAGAGAGGCAACCGTGAGTGAAAAAGCCACTCAAGATCACAAAGCTTGGAATTCAAGCCCCAGTACCAGAAAAAAAAAAAATTGATTTAGTGTGGAAGGTGCTCCATTCCTACACAGTTAAGTCAGGGATTGTTTTGGTGCTTACATTGCTATCTGACACTGGCAGATATTACGCACATTTTTTTCTTGGTATTGGGGATCAGTCTCAAGGCCCATACATTTTAAGCATGTGTTCTGAGCTGCATCCTCGTCCTAAGTTATATACTTAATATTGCCCTGGTCAATACGTGTGTGTGTGTGTGTGTGTGTGTGTGTGTGAAAATGGAATAATGAAACTAGCTGAAATTGTTTCAAGAAGGAGAAAGCAGGGGTGAGGAGATGACGCAAAGGGGTGAGTCTGATGAGGCACATTTTATATAAGCATGGACTTAGTACAACAAAGTCCCTTTTGCAGCTCATATATACTAACAAAAATGGTTTGTTTGTTTGTTTGTGAGTGGTACTGTAGCTCAAACTGGTGGAGTGCTAGCTTTGAGCAAAAAAGCTTAGGGGCAGCACCCAGGCCCTGAATTCAAGCACCAGGACCCTCCCCCCCCCCAAAAAAAATCCCAAAACCAAACCAAACCAAAACTGTAAAGTCTGCACAGGAACACCTCCTTACCCTTTGGCTACGTTTCGGCCCAGTATCTGTTACCTAGGTAACTGGCAGACCTGAAAGCAGTCACCTTCCCCTCCTGCTAGGTCACATCCTGGGCCACCCCTGGTCACATGCCCCTCCCATCTGACCTTAGGAGAGTCCCAGGCCCTGAGGTCACAGCCGGGTACCATGTGGTCACACCATTCCCCCACCTGGCCACACCTCTTCCTGTCCCTGGCCTAGATAAGTCCTGGCCCAGGGGTGGGTCGCCCCTTTTCCTTTTCAGCCATACTTCTCCACTATGCATGGTGCGGGCAGCAGTTCAGTAAATAAACTTCTCCTAGGGATGGGAAGGTGGCTCAGTTGTAGAGCGCTTGCCTTGCATGCCTGAGTCCCTGGGTTCGATTCTTCAGCACCACGTAAGCAAAAAGAAAAAAGCTGGAAATGGTGCTGTGGCTCAAGTGGTAGAGCGCTAGCCTTGAGCTGAAGAGCTGAGGGACAGTGCCCAGACCCAAAGTTCAGGCCCCACGAACGGACCCAAAAAATAGCGTGTGGTGTTCTCTTTATCAGCCACCTAATGAAACCTAACTAATATACCTTACAAAAAAAATGTATATATTTTTTTAAGTATTCACCCAGGTGACTCACACCTGTAATCCTAGCTACTCAGGAGGCTGAGAAATGAGGACCACGGTTCAAACCAAGACTAGTCAGGGATTCTTATCTCCAATTAACCATCAAAAAGCTGGAAGTGGAGCTATGGCTCAAGTGGTAGAGTGATAGCCTTGAGCAAAAAAGCTTAGGGACAGTGCCCAAACCTTGACTTCAAGCCCCAGGACTCACACACAGAGACACACAGACACACAAATTCAATTTTTGCAGAAGCTGGGAGGCAGGCCTTCCTTTAACATGACTATGAATGTGCTCAAATTTGGGTACTTAAAGATGTATTGGAGATGCCAAGCAATAAGAACTTGGGAAGCATGAGTTCTAATCAGTCTGTTTCCAATCCTTTCAGAGGAATGTGAACTTTCAATTACCCACAAGGTCTGCAGAATCCCCCAGGCTGTCATTTGCAAACCACTGGCTGCAGTGGGGAAGCCTGCACACTTCATCTGTGCAGACTGTGGATGGTTTTGCAGACTCAGCAGTGTGGGGATCTGTAGACAGCTTGAACAGAGTCAGAATCATGTATCAGCCTGCACCAGGAAAAGGATCCCCACTAGATGAAACTTCACACAGGGAGAGTGCAACACTGGCTAGCACCAATTTTACAGCAAATAGTAAAGACCACAGATTCTAAAACTTAAAGGCCCACCTAGTCCTTCCCTTTTCATCTTATGATGACTTAAAAAAAAATGAAAGAGAAAAAAATGAGCCCAATATCACTGAGCCTAAGTGCAATGTTTTTCACCCTGTGCTCTATTATCTGTTCTAGAAGCCATGAGAGCCACATTGTTTTGCAGATAAAAGAAATTGGCATTATTTAGTGTCATGCTCATGGCCTGTCCACCTTCCAGTGTGAACACGAGACCTGACTCGCTGTCACCAGCAGCTTTTGAATGAGTTGCCTGTGAAACTTTATGTCAAAGTCCCATCACAGACAGGACCAAACATCTATAAGTGGGGTTTCATGGCATAGTCTCTATGGAGGCCTGGTTGGACCATGCACCCTCTCATCAGAGTAGCAACAATAAAATAGATGTCTTAAATATAATTGTCAAGGGGCTGGGAAGGTGGTTCAGTGGTAGAGTGCTTGCTTTGCATGCATGAGGCCCTGGGTTCGATTCCTCAGCACCACATAAGCAGAAAAAGCCAGAAGTGGCGCTGTGGCTCAAGTGGTAGAGCGCTAGCCTTAAGCTGAAGAACTGAGGGACAGCTCCCAGGCCCTGAGTTCAAGCCCCAGGACCAGCAAAAAATAAATAAATAAAATAAATATATTTTATAAGTATAAATATAAAATTTTATATATATATATATATATATATATATATATAGTCAGCCAGGCACCAGTGGCTCCAGGCCTGTAATCCTAGCTACTCAAGATACTGAGATCTGAGGATCATAGTTCAAAGCCAGACCAGGTAGGAAAGACTTTTACTAATTAACTAATTAATTTACTAATTAACCACCTCCAGAAGTAGAGTTGTGGCTCAAGGGATAGAGAACCAGTCTATCTCAGTGCTCAGGCCCTGAGTGAAACCTAGTATCAGCACACACACAAAAATACATGTGTCGGGCCTGGGAAGGTGGCTCAGTGGTAAACTGCTTGCCTTGCATGCATGAGGCCCTGGGTTCGATTCCTCAGTACCACATAGGCAGAACAAACCGGAATGGTGTTGTGGCTCAAGTGGTAGAGCGCTAGCCTTGAGCTGAAGAGCTGAGGGACAGCGCGCAGGCCCAGAGTCCAGGCCATGACCGACCCCCAAAAAAAAAAATATATGTGTCCAGTTATCACTCGATGGCTCATCAGATAAGAATGGATGACATCAAGTGGCTAGGCAGTTGGTTAATTGTGAATCAAAAGGAAGCAAAGTAAAATCTAGGTTAAGGGTGCCTTCAAACTCAACTGAAACAGGGCTTTCCTGGTATGTGAAATACAGATTTCCACTATTCTCAATGCTTCCATCTACCATGGAACATTTCCCAGCCCTAAAAACAGATCATGGGAAAACCTAGTATCAAACAGGACATTTCCCTTGCTCATGAAAATCCTGCCTTTGCATTTCCTGCTGCCTCTGCTAGGAATGCTGTCCACACCGATGTGACTCAGTCTCTCCAGATTCATCTTAAGTGCTGCCTTCTTTGGGGAGACTTTCTTGATTTGGTCCTTTCCTCATCCCACTCCAAGCTAACTTAAAGGGTCCCTCTCCTGGGGCTGGGGGTTTAGCCCAGCGGAAGGGCGCCCGCCTGGCGCGCCCAAGGCCCTGGGTTCGGTTCTCAGCCCTAGTTTAAAAAAAAAAAAAAAGGGTCCCTCTCCTTTAACCCTTCTTCCTCCCCATGCTTCCGCTCTCACGAAGCTTCTCACACTCACTGTCTCTGAAATGAGTATTGTTGCAAAGAACAACAAACCCATACTATGTGGAGTGTGTTAGAAAGGCATTATAGAGTTGTGTGTTGGATCTTTGGGGGAGGAGCTCAAAGCAGTGGGGTTTTGCTGTAGATTGGAAACAGAAAGAAGTATGCACTATTTTATGACTGTCTATTGAAGGGGTCTAGAACATGCCACCCCGAAACTTACCACTTTAGTTTTCTCATAGTGCTGGGGATCAAACCCAGGGCCAGCACATGCTAGGAAGCACTGTACCACTAAGACACATTCCCAGACTATCACTGCATCATTATTATGATTATTTTGAGCTAATGCTTGAGAAACAGCGAATACAGAAAAGGTTGATTCCTTCTTCCCTTTCACCTAAGAGTAGGCCATGAAATTTCCTATGAGAAAAGTGCCCTTGCTATACCACGAAGAGAACATTCTTATCCTCAGAGTCCGCCCTGACATGGACCTGAACAAACTTACTAAAATAACCCTTATCTTCCATTGTTTTCTTCCATAGACTTCCTAATCACTGTCTTACAACTTACGATCAAGCCTTTGTCTTGTCACATGCTGTTTAGTAAAACATTTTGAGTTCAAGCCCCATGACCAACCCCCCCCCCAAAAAAACATAGATTATCTTTTCTTACACTATTTAAAATTTTTACATTACTTTATTTTACTTTTTCATTTTTATGTTTGGGCATTACTAAGATTTGAACATTTGCTAAGGAGGTCCTCTTTTGCTTAAGACAAAGCTCCTGACATTTTAAAATAATTTCTTACTATTTTTAAAATTATTTATTTATTTATTTACTGGTACTGGGGCTTAAACTCAGGGCGTGGGTGCTATCCCTGAGCTTTTCTGCTCAAGGCTGATGCTCTACAAATTAAGCCACTTTCAGCTTTTTGGTGGTTAATTGAAGAGAAAAATCTTATTGACTTTCCTGTCTGGACTGGTTTGGAATGGTGACCCTCAGAGCTCAACCTCCTCAGCAGCCATGAGACATTGGCTCCTGGCCACTGTTTTATGATTTTAATCTTTTCAGATAGGGTCTCATAATTTCGCCTCTACCTCCCTTGTACCTGGGATTAAAGATGTTCACCACAGGGCTGGGATGTAGCTCAGAGGCAAAGTACTTGCCTAACAGGAACAATGACGTGGGTTCAATCCCCAGTACCAACAAGGAAAGGACAAAAAATATATATACTTAAAAAAAAAAATGTTCACCATTAGGATAACCTCTAGCTTGTTCTCTGAGGATTTCCACTAACTTTTTGCCAGTCTGACCTCAAACACTCTGCCTTCCAAGTTGCTGAGAAATCAGCTTATTTTTTAAACTAATAAATTTAAACTGACATATAAAAATATAAAAATGGTATTTATGGGGTACCATCTGATGTTTTCATATATGTACATATTGTGTATTGTTTAAATTGGGTTAAGCATATCTTCTCAAATATCACTTCTGGTGAACGCATTAAAAATTCTTCTAAAAACATACAGTACATTATCTACAGGCATCTCTTTTGCAATAAGCACAAAAGAACTCCTATGATATCCTTTTTGTTTGTTTGTCAGTCATGGGGCCTGAACTCTGGGTGTGGGAGCTATCCCTTAGCTCTTCAGCTCAAGGCTAGTGCTCTACCACTTGAGCCACAGCAGCACTGACAGCTTTTTTCTGCTTATGTGGTGCTGAGGAATAGAACCCAGGGCTCCATGCATGCAAAGCAAGCGCTCTACCACTGAGCCAACTTCCCAGCCCTATGACATCAGTTTGAGACAGGGCCTATATAGCCCAGACCGGCCTAAGACCCATGATCCTCCTGAGTCCGGGATGACAGGCAGCCACCACCACAATGGGTTTCTCTAGCAGTGTCTTTAAGAAAACCTATCAGTTGGACACGAGTGGGCTCACAGCTGTAATCCTAGCTACTCAGGAGGATGAGACCTGGAGGACCTCAGTTCAAAGTCCGAGTGGGCAGAAAAACCTGTAAAACTCCAATCTCCAATTAACCAGAAGAAAAGGGGGGGGGGGAGGCAGAACTGGGGGTGTGGCTCAACGCCAGCCATGAGCAAATAAAGCCGAGCAAGCACCAAGGCCCGAGTTCCAGCCCTGATGGCTGCACAAAATTAAAACGCAACGCGCCCCCCCAACACACAACAACAATGCCCATCTGTCCCGTGAGAGGAAGGAGGGAGCAAAGCCACAGCAGATGCACGTATTTATGTCCACCGAAACGGAGAGATGTCCGGCCCTCCTCGGCGTTTGGGCAATCTTGCTATCTTCGCCCGTGTTAGGACACGAGCGATCAGGTTTTGTCACGTCAGGCCCGGCAGGTAGGCGACAACCTCAGCTCTTCCCCTGGGGTGAAGGAAAAAAAGCCCATCTACAGCCCCACACGGCCAGGGAGCAGGCAGCCCCTCCCCCGACGCACGCACGCCTCTCCGCAGGCCCGCCCCGCCCCCGCCCGCCCTTCTCACCAGGAAGGGGCGGGGCCTCCGTGCGGGGGCGGAGCCCAAACGCCGCGCTGAGCGTGTTTGGCGGGAAGTTGGCTTCGCTGCGCGCTGCGTGTGGCAGTGCGAGTTGCCCCCCCCCCCCTCGCCTCCCTGTTCTCTCCGCTGACGCTTGGAATCGGCGTGAGACGTTAGCAACTCCTTCGCACCCGAGTAGGCCATGGCTACCAAGATACGCCCAGAAACCAAGAAAACCTCGGAGGTCGTGTGCCTCGGGAGCAGAAGTCTCCTGGAACTGGAGCCCGAGGCCAAGAAGCTCCGCGTGAAGGGCCCGGGTACTGCGCGTGTCGGCCGCGTTATCACTGGTTCCCGCCGTTGAGGGGCCCCGCCGCGGCCCGGAAATGGGACGGCGGGCCCACTTCCCGGGCGCCCACGCTGCAGGCTGTAGTTGTTGGCCTACAGAGTGGGCCGTTAACACCTGAGTTTAGGCTTAACAACTCCCATCCCAGGTGACCAGGAGAAGCTTGAGGGCTCCGTTTTCACAGCCACGGACTCCACGTACCTAGTTTGTCTCAGGATTATTGGGGGGGGGGGTAAATAGGTGTGTACACGGGCCCTGGGCACTTCCCCTGGGCCTTTTCTGCTCAAGGCTAGTGCTCTACCACTTGAGCCATAGCTCCATTCCCGGACTTTCCTGCCCAGGCTGGCTTCGAACCAGATCCTCAGATCTCAGTCTGTTGCGCGGATTTTACAGGCGTGAGCCTCGTGTCGCCCCCCCCCCCCCCCCCCCCCCGCCCCACACTACTGCCTCAGGATTTTTTGTTTGTTTTAAACCCCTAGACTTCCCTCAGCTTGGATGCTAAATACCCACAGGCCGATTGTTAGCTATTTGTCCTTGGTGCTTTCAGATATGAGGATTCCAGCTTCTCCCCCTCCGTATTCGCGTGTTCAGTACTTGAACTTGGGGCTGCGAGTTGGGGGTGGAGTGGATTGTTTAGTCCATGAGAAGAATTAGTTGTCAAAAAAGATTCTGAAAATTGGTACCACCAGTACATCTTGATGTTCCGCACTTTCTTTATTCTTATAATTTATTTACTTCTCCAGAAGTAACCTGCTTAATGCTGAGTCAGGCTGGCTTCTGGAAAAATCCATAGGACTTGGAATGACTGTTGGAAAGTACTTGATTACTTTTAAGCTGGTACTTTTTCACCCTAGGCTGGCAACTACCTTTTGAGTCATAGCTCCAAGTGTAGCTTTTTTTTGGGGGGGGGGAGCGGGGCAGACCTTACCTTCTAGTTTCTAAATATAATTCTCAGATCTCAGCCTCCTGGGTAGCTAAGATTACAGACAGCAGCCACAGACACGAGGTCAGCTTTATTTTATTTTTTTATTTTGAGACAAGGTCTTGCTGTGTGGCCCAGATGATTTTAAAACTCTGGTGGTCCTTCTTGATCAGCCTCTTAAGTACTGGGATTACACCCAGCCTCCCAACTGCTACATTATTTTAATATAGAATTGAAACATACTTTTTTTTTCTTAAAACAATTACACCATGCTGTCCTAAAGTCTTACTATGTATTATCTGTGATCTTAAAATTCCCAACTCCAGTTTTCCATCCCACACTGGAAAGTCTGCAGTATACTTTCTTGTTTATTTCTTTGGCCCAGCTTTCAGGAATACTGCAATATCATACTTTAGGGGAGTGTTTGGGGGAAGGGAAGTCTGTACTCATTATTTCTTCTTGTGCTGAGTGAGACTAAACAGACTGTGGAAAGGCTTTTAGGAGGTGATGGGACAGACTATGCTGAATGAAACAGCAAGGCTGTCTTTATGTAATTTCAGCTGAAAACCTTTCTGTGATTGGAGAGGAAAATATGTGTCTGTTCTTCTTGGCAGGTTGTAGCAGGAGATGTGAGTCAGACTGCCTTTGGGAAGGTTTGGCTAGCCTGCAAGTCCCACCATCGTGCAGCAGCCTGCAGCTCCCACCATCATGCAGCAGCATTGTCAGGGACCTCTACCAGCATAGGTTGGATGAAGCTGCCTGGCCATCATTACAACAGGTGAGGAAGTTCCTGATTGAAGTTCAAAGGTTTGTATGGTTTTTTAACTATTTGATGCTCTGAAGCTAGAAGATATATTGGTTCAAGTTGGCAGAGTGGTTAGATCACTTCAACCATGTGCCTGGCGTACTGAGCACTCAACCAGGGAGAAAAACTTTTCTGATGGAATGTACTCTACCCCCTTGTGTTCCAAATTAGTTCATGTATATTGTAGATAATTCATGCACAATTCTAGTTAGCTTTTTTTTGATAGAAGGACTTGACCCTAGGGTCTATCTGTGAAGGAGCCTGAGATTGGTAGTTATAAAGGATTTGAGTTTTATTTATGAGTTTATTTTGGTGATACTGGGGTTTGAATGCAGGGAAGCTTGCTCTCATTCAGCTCACAGTTGATGTTTTACCACTTGAACCTCACCTGTAACCTTACTCTTTTTTTCTGGTGCTGGTTCTGGAGCTTGAACTCAGGGCCTGGATGCTTTTGTGCTCAAGGCTAGTGCTCTATCACTTGAGCCATAGCTCCACCTCTAGCTTTGTGGTTATTTATTGGAGATAAGAAGAGTCTCATGGGCTTTTCTGCCCAGGCTTCGAACTATAATTCTCTAGATTATTGGCATTGAGCTCCAGGCTAGGACTTGAGATTTTTAGTTTTTTTTTAAAAAATAGAACTTGAGTTTTAAAGCAACTAATTCAACTTAGTTCTTTTTCTGTGTGGCAGGGTCTTCAGAAATCCTTTTTGCATTCTCTTGCTTCTTACCGAATATTCCAAAAAGCTGCCCCCTTTGACAGGAGGGTTACATCCTTGGCATGGCACCCGACTCATCCCAGCACCCTGGCTGTAGGCTCCAAAGGAGGAGATATCATGCTCTGGAACTTTGGCATAAAGGACAAACCCACCTTTATTAAAGGGGTAAGCAGTTCCTGGTGCTGGATGATAGTGCTAAAGAAGTGTTTATTGAGTGAATGAATGGAATATTGACATTATCTAGTAGCAAGTAACAGGGCATTTTCAAACATGCCAAATGAATTACTGAATGCCTGCCCTTGAAATATTAGGAGGTATCAACTAGCTCACTCAGAGTCTAAGCCCCTTCTTACCTCTTTGAGATCTTTTTTTTCCCCCTTCCCCTGTTACTCATAATTGAAACAGATATCTGGGAAAAACAGTTTAAAGGAGGAAGGATTTATTTTGGTTCTCATTTTCAGTCTGTGCCAGAGTAGTTTTATTGTTTCTGGGCCTGTGGTGAGGCAATATATTAATGGTTGAAACTGTATTGGAGCAGAGTTGCTCAGCTCATGGCAGCCAGGAAGCAGAAAGACAGACAGGAAGGGACCAGGGGAAGATATGCCCCTCAAAGACATATTCCCTTAGCCGGGCGCCCGTGGCTTTTGCCTGTAATCCTAGCTACTCAGGAGGCTGAGATCTGAGGATCACAGTCCAAGCCAGCCAGGGCAGGAAACTCTGTGAGACTCATCTCCAATAAACCACTAGAAAACTGGAAGTGGCTTGATTCCCGACTCCACTTTTAGTTTTTTTGAGGGGTGGTTAATTGGAGATAAAGAGGCTAACGAACTTTTCAGCCAGGCTGGATTCAAACCATGATCCTCAGATCTCAGCTTCCAGAGTAGCTAGAATGACAGGTATGAGGCACCAGCACCCAGCTTATTCTTTTTTTTTTTTTTTTTTTGTCTGTTGTGGGGCTTGAACTCAGGGCCTGGGCTCTGTCCCTGAGCAGTTTTGCTCAAGGTGAGTGCTCTACTCCTTTGAGCTACAGCACCACTTGCAGGTGTTTTTTTTTTTTGGTCGGCCATGGGGCTTGAACTCTGGGCCTGGGCGCTGTCCCTCAGCTCTTCAGCTCAAGGCCAGCGCTCTACCACTTGAGCTACGGTGCCACTTCCAGTTTTCTAGTGGTTTATTGGAGATAGTCTTACAGTCTTTCCTGCCCTGGCTGGCTTTGAACCGAGATTCTCAGATCTCAGCCTCCTGAGTAGCTAGGATTACAAGTGTGAGCCACAGGTGCCCAACTTATAGAAATGATTTTTTTTTTGTCGGTCATGGGGCTTGAACTCTGGGCCTAAGAACTGTCCCTCAGCTCTTCAGCTCAAGGCAAGTGTTCTACCACTTGAGCCACAGCGCCACTTCCACCACTTGCAGTTTTTGAGTAGCTTATTGGAGATAAGAGTCTCATGGTGATTTTCCTGCCCGGACTGGCTTTGAACCACGATCCCCGGATCTCAGCCTCCTGAGGAGCTAGGATTACAGGCATGAGCCACTGGTGCCCAGCATTAAATGTTCCTTTAAGTTAGAATAAAGCTGGGTGCCGGTGGCTTACAGCTGTAATCTTAGCTACTCAGGAGACTGAGATCTGAGGTTTGTGGTTCAAAACCAGCCTGGTCAGGAAAGTCTGTGAGGCTCTTATCTCCAGTTAATCCCCAGAAAACTGGAAGTGGTGCTGTGGCTCAAAGTGGTAGAGCACTAGCCTTGAGCCATAAGGCTCAGGGACAGCACTCAGACCCTATGTTCAAGTCACATGACTGACCAAACAAAAAAAAAACCCAGAAACGTTTACTGCCTCTACTATTCACAAGTATATCCATCCCGTTTCATCATTTCCTATTTCTGTGTTTTCCTGTGTTACATCCCCTCTCCCCAATGTTTATCACTAGGTGAAATATTGGATTTTTTAATGTGTCTTTGCACATTAGAAAAAAGCTCCATAATAACAGGGATCTTGTCTTTCTGGTTCACCACTGTATCCCTAGAGCCTAGAGCAGTGGCTTATAGTAGCTGCTTTATATTTCTTGGAAAAATGAGGGCTGTGAAGTATAGCTGGGAAATTGGATGTGTGCATACTCCAGAATATGAAAAAAGAAAAAATCCCTTGTGAATTGAGTTGATGGAGAGGTTTCACAGATGAGTGAGCAATAAGAAAAAGATATATTTAAATAAATGAAGAGAGAAACAGGAAAGATGTATGTTGGTGCAAGGTACGAGATAGGTGTTTAAGAAAACAAATTATGGAGGCCAAAAGGGAAGACAGCCAGAGGAGTGTTGACTACAATACTTGGTGGGCCTCCTGCCCCTCTGACAAGGTAGGCAATAAGGCAGGTGGTTTCTAGGAGAGGAGCTTTAAATTTGAGTTAGAATCTAAAGCTCCTCAGGTAGGAAGAGATTTATTTTTTCTAGAAATCTAGGGCATGCGAATAAAAATAAAATTTTGGTTCATTCTTGAAGTGGTAAGAAGTAGTCTATTCTAAGACAGAGCCTCCTGACCTCCTGGGGCTTGCATTCAGGGCATGGGCACTGTCCCTGAGCCTCTTTGTAGTCAAGGCTAGCATTCTATTTGAGCAACAGTACCACTTCTGGCTTTTTCTAAGTAGTTCATTGGAGATAAGAGTCTTACTGACTTTCCTCCATGGGCTGGCTTTGAACTGTGATCCTCAGATCTCAGCCTTTGAGTAGCTAGGATCACAGGCCCGACTTCTTTTTTTTTTTTTTGGTCCGGTTGTGGGGCTTGAACTGTGGGCCTGGATGCTGTCCCTCAGCTCTTCAGTTTAAGGCTAGCACTCTACCACTTGAGCCACAGCACCACTTCCTTTTTGCTTATGTGGTACTGAGGAATCGAACCCAGGGCCTCATGCATGCAAGGCAAGCGCTCTACCACTGAGCCACCTTCCCAGCCTAGGCCTAACTTTTTTTTAAAAAGAGGAATGACAACTACTTTGAATTTGTGCCAGACTGAGGCTGCTTTTGTTTTACATTGTGTGTGTGTGTGTGTGTGTGTGTGTGTGTGTGTGTGTGTGTGTGTGTGTGTGTTTGTATGTTTGTGTTTTGCTGGGGTTCAAACAAAGATCTGTAGAGGACTGTGAATAGTCTACCACTGAACTATATCTGTAACTTCCTGCATCACCCCCCTCCCTTTATTTTATTTATTTATTTATTTATTTATTTATTTATTTTGGCCAATCCTGTGGCTTGAACTCAGGCCTGGGCACTGTTCATGAGCTTCTTTTTGCTCAAGTCTGGCATTCTACCACTTGAGACACAGCACCACTTCCAGCTTTTTCTGTTTTAGTGTAGTTTCTGTTGTAGTACTGAGGAATTGAACCCAGGGCTTCATGCATGCTAAGCAAGCACCCTACCACTAAGCCACATTCCCAGCCCTGCATCACCCTTTATTATATTATATACATACAGCTAAAGTTTCCTTACACCATCATGCTGATTGGTTTGGTCATTTGAACTTTATGATTGCAAGGAATTAGCATGCAGCAGAGGAAGGTATGCTGGTTTGAGATGAACTTTATTTTATTCCTTGATGTTGATAGCAGGAAGCTGATTTAAGATCAGTAACTAGAGGAGCAGTAGTGCCAAGATTTTTTTACTTCTTTAGTCATTTGACCTTGGCTCTGATCTTGACATTTTTCAAGTCTCTTGATTGGGGAATATGTATAATCAAAATGAAGGTAGCTTTATTGTATTCATGTGCAATTTCTACTCATACAAATGGAAATGATGACAGTATAAGTGAGACATGATGGACACATCTGTCATCCTAATAGGAGACTGAGGCAAAGAAAACTGCAAATTTGAGGCCAGCCTGGGCTACATAGTATAACAACCTGTCTCAAACCAAAAGAGAGAGAGAGAAAGAGAGAATTATAAAGAATAAAGTAAACTGACCCCAAATCTCTATTTTCAGCACTATTACACACACTCATTCTATTGCCAGTGTTATCGCATAAATACTCTGCTGTGCTATCTGTTGTGGTTTATTTATGTCATATATTTTAGTTTAATCATACCATACCAGAAAGACACTATTTAAAAATATTCCATAATTGTTTCTCTCTTTTTTTAATGTCTTTAGTTTGGGTGGTCTAGATAATGCCAACCTCATAAAGCAATATAGAGAACATTCTCTCTGCTTCTTTTTCCTGGGGGGTGGGGGGAAACAGTGTAGACTCTGTATTGTTTCTTCTATAATATATATAGCAAATCCATTTGGGCCTGGAGTTTTTACTTCTTTTTACCTTTTAACTGAGATGTAATTATATGTAGTAAATTGTACATTTGAAGCATTCAATTTGATGAGTATGGACAGCTATGAGAATTTATTACCAAAGTTATGCTCAATATTTGAACCTATCTGTCATCCCTAATAGTTCTATAATACCCTTTCTGATCCATTCTTCTCTATTCTTGCTCTTGTGTCTTGGGAGCTACTGACTTGCTTTATATCCCTATAGATAAATTCACATTTTCTAGAATTTTACATAGATGGTATCATAAGTATATGTTTTTTTGTCTAGCTTCTTTTCTTTTCTTGTCAGTCACGGGGCCTGAACTCTGGGTCTGGGTGCTGCCTCTCAGCTCTTCAGCTTCTACCACTTGAGCCACAGTGCCACTTCTGGTTTTTTCTGCTTATGTGGTACTGAGAAATCAAACCCAGGGCCTCATGCATGCAAGGCAAGCACTCTACCACTGAGCCACCTTCCCAGCCCCTGGTCTAGCTTCTTTCATACAGTATAATTATTTGAGATTCACCCACATTTGCTTTTATTTCTGAATACTGTCGATTTTCCCATTTATCTGTTCAAAAACATTTGTTTTTTTTCTAGATTTTGACAACTATAAATAAAACTGCTATAAGTACTCATGCACAGGTGTTTATGTGCATATCCATTTTTATTTTCCTTGAGAAAATACTTTAGAGTGGAATGATTTGGTTGTAGGTAAGAGAATCTTTTTTTTTTTTTTTTGAGGTGATCTCATTATGGAGCCTCAAATTCATGGTCTTCCTACATTAGCCTCCCTGGTACTGTGATTATAGGCATATACACTGTACTTAGCTTTACAGAGGAAATTTTTTTTTTTTTACCCAGCAAGTATTCTACCACTTGAACCACACCCTGAATCCTATAGTGAAAATCTTTTTTTTTTTTTTTTTTTTTTGGTCATGGGCCTGAACTCTGGGCCTGGGCGCTGTCCCTGAGCTCTTCAGCTCAAGGCTATTGCTCTACCAGTTGAGCCACAGTACCACTTCCAGCTTTTTCTGCTTATGTGATTCTGAGGAATCGAACCCAGGGCCTCATGCATGCAAGACAAGCACTCTACCACTGAGCCAACTTCCCAGCCCCATGAAAATCTTTTAAAGGTTTTCATTTTGTACATATAGGTCTTGTGTGTTAAGCATGCACTCTACCACTATTATATCCATATCCCCAAAGGTTTTATTAAAGTGAAAAATAATGTTTATATTTACCTATATATTGCTATTTCCAGAGCAGTTCATGCTTTTGTGTGATCCAGATTTCCTTTTGGAATCATTTTGCTTTGGCAGGAATTCCTTGAACATTTGTTGTAATGTGGGCTGGTTGATGAGGAATTCTATCTACTTTCACTTGCTTTTATTTCCAAGAAGACATTTTTGCTGGGTATAAAAATTCTGGTTTTATAGTTTTTATTGGGGGGTTTGAACTCATGGCATGGGCACAGTCCTTTAGCTTCTTTTGCTCAAGGCTAGCACTCTACCACTTGAGCCACTATGCTACTTCTAGAGTTTTCTGTTTATGTGGTACTGAGGAATTGAACCCAGGGCTTCATGCTAGGCAAGTATCCACCATTAAGCCACATTCCCAAGTCCACTAGTTTCATAGGTTTTAGGAAATTAAATTTCTTTTTTTTTTGTTAGTCCTGGGGCTTGAACTCAGGGCGTGGGTGCTGTCCTAAGCTGCTTTTTGCTTAAGGCTAGCACTCTACCATTTGAGACATAGTGCCACTTCTGACTTTTTCTGTTTATATGGTGCTGAGGAATCTAACTCAGGGCCTCATGCATGTGAGGCAAGCACCCTACTACTGAGCCACCTTCCCAGCCTTTCTGTCTACTTTTTTTTTTGTCATGAGGCTTGAACTCTGGGCCTGAGAACTGTCCTCAGCTCTTTAGCTCTTCAACTCAAGGCTTGTGCTCTACCTCTTGAGCCACAGTGCCATTTCTGGTTTTCTGGTGGTTTATAAGAATCTCAGACTTTCCTGCTGGGGCTGGCTTTGAACTACAATCTTCAGATCTCAGCCTCCTGAGTGGCTTGGATTACAGGTGTTAGCCACTAGTGCCCTCCTCTTTCTGTTTAAAGTGTCTATAATATGCCTTGCTTTCCGAGTTTGTTCTGTTTGGGTCAATGAACTTCACCTGTGGGTTAATAGTTTTTTGTTGTTTTTGTTTTGTTGGTTGTGGGACTTGACCTCAGGGCCTACATGCTGCCCCTGAGATTTTTGCTCAAGGCTAGTGTTGTACTGCTTTGAGCTACAATTCCACTTCTAGTTTTCTGGTGGTTAATTGGAGAAAAGAGTTTCACAGACTTTTCTGATCAGGCTGGTTTTGAACCTTGATCCTCAGATCTCAGCCTCCTGAATAACTAGGATTACAGGTGTGAGCTACCAGCTCCCAGTTTCAGATAGTTTTTTTTTTCCTTCTCTTCACCCTCTTATTCTTCCTTCCTTTTCCCCAAACTCCCTCATTCTTTTTTTCCTTCCTACCTCTCCTATAGCCTAAAGTGTATGTCTAAATTGGCTCCACTATCTGGGGGTATTTTTGTAAAGATGGATTCCTTGTGTATTAAGAACCCTTTGAGGGCTGGGAAGGTGGCTTAGTTGTAGAGTTGCCTAGCATGCATGAAGCCCTGGGTTCAATTCCTCAGTACCACATAAACAGAAAAAGCCAGAAGTGGCACTGTGGCTCAAGTGGTAGAGCGCTAGCCTTGAGCAAAAGAAGCTTAGGGACAGAATCCAGGACTGGCAAAATTAAAAAAGAAAAAATTTATTCTGGATGATAAGAATACAGATTGTGCTGAGGAATTCTCTAACTGGCTTCTGATGTAGGTAGTTTCTTCATGATATATATCTAGATATATCTATAGATATATCTATATATAGATATATCTATATATAGATATATTTTTGGGGGGGGGGTCCAGTCGTGGGGCCTGAACTCTGGGCCTGGGCGCTGTCCCTCACTTTTCAACTCAAGGCAAGTGCTCTACCACTTGAGCCACAGTGCCACTTCTGGCTTTTCTTTTTGCTTATGTGGTACTGAGGAATCGAACCCAGGGCCTCATGCATGCAAGGCAAGCGCGCTACCACTTCCCAGCCACTTCCCAGACCCTTCACTAAATTTATATATTAATACACAGCCAAATACTAGAGGATCTCTGGAAAGTCTCCAGAGTTGCTCCTGTTCATCTATCTTCTGAGAATTCTGCCATGTTGACAATGTCTGCTTAGCTGAGTGAGGCTAGTCAGTTACAGCTTCTTTGTGCCTCCCTGTAGTCTGGATATTCCCTTCAAATTGTTACTGGTGTAGTTGCAAACCTACCTTTTTTTTTGGTCTGTCATGGGTCTTGAACTCAAGGCTAGCCTCTACCACTTTGAGCCACAGCTCCATTTCCTGTTTTCTGGTGGTTAATTGGACATGAGTCTCACAACTGTTCTGTCAAGGCTGGCTTTGAACTGCAGTCCTCAGATCTCAGTCTCCTTGGTATCTAGGATTACAGGCACGAGTCACCAGTCTCCAGACGCTATCCCATTCTTTTCCCTGTCTTGTGCTTCTCATTGTCCAGACTCTGGAAACTTATTTCATGCATTTTGTTTACTTTCCTAGATTTTTTCTTAAATAAGAGAAAGCTTATTTGAAGGTAAAAGAAAAGCAATGAAAGAAAGTAACAAAAACTCGATCTGGAGAGGAGATTCAAGAGGAGTTTTTAAGGCAGTAGGGACATCATCATGGCTGGAAACAGAGATACACATTTATTATTATTTTTAGTGTGGTAAAGAGTCCTATAAAGCTTTCTCTCAAGTAAGAGACATTTACATATTGAGTTGCAGTGTAGGCCACGTCAGAGTGAGTTCAGCAACAGAGCCAGCAACCAAGAAGGGTAAGAGGTTTGGGGAAAAGGGGATAGTGTTGGTGTTCTACATAGAGTAGTGAAGCCTAGTCAACTGATGGGAGCAAGAGATTCTTACTAGCCCCAAAGGTGCTGGTTAGAATGTTTATAGAGCAGTTGAATGTGCCAGTTAGTATGTAAGTGTGTGTAGGAGATATTGTTTGAGTCTAGGTGCAGGGTGGCATTAGCACAAGATAAATACCGAAGGCTCTCTTAAAGACGTAAAGTTCTTGGGGCTGGGAAGTTGGCTCAGTGGTAGAGTGCTTGCCTTGCATACATGAGGCCCTGGGTTTGATTCCTAAGCACCACATAAGCTGAAAAAAGCTGGAAGTGGCGCTGTGGCTCAAGTGGTAGGGTGCTACCCTTGAGATGAAAAGCAGAGGGACAGCGCCCAGGCCGAGTTCAGCCCTCAGGACTGACAAAAAAAAAAAGTAAAGTTCTTAAAACGATGCCTTTGAGCCAGGAACCTGTGGCGCATTCCTATAATCCTACTTCTCCAGGAGGCTGAGGTCTCAGGATTTTGGTTCAGAGCCAGCCAAGCAGAAAAATTCAAGGTCTTATCTTATTGCCAAACGGCAGAAAATCAGGACTGGAGGCATGGCTCAAGTGGTAGAGCACCAGCCACAAACAAAAAATATGAGTGTGCTCAAGGCCTAGAGTTTAAGCCCCCATACGCACATAAAACAAAGAAACCTGATATATAATAAGCACTTAATAAGATGTCACTATATAGAGATGATTTATTATATATTATCTGATGAGCTCTTATTAGCTATTATGGTTAATTTCTTCTCTTAGCGACTTGTTTATTTACTTTTTTTGTAGTATTGGGAATTAAACCTAGGCCTTCCTGCATGCTAGGCAAGTGGTGTACCACTAGTTATACCCCAACCCTGTCACAGTTATTTTTTATTATCATTTCTGGAATATCTGGAAGAATAGAAAAGAACACAGGTCTGTTTCCTGCCCTTCTAACCCAGATGCTGTTTGTTGTAAACTGAAGCTTTCCTGAAGTATGCAGATAACTTGCCATAAATTCAACCACCACAGTGGTAGAAAATAGATCATTGGTTGTCAGGGGTGTTGGAGTGAGTGGAAGATATGATCAGGTTGGAGAGAATGAGGGAAATTTATGGGAGAGAAAACTTCGATAGGGCTTATTCAAAGCTATAGATGTATTAAAATCCATAGAGCTATAATACTAAGCACAGTCATATTTTCTGTATTGTAATTTAAAATATAAAAGTAAAATAACACCTTAAAAATAAAAGTGCAAAAGTGCAAAGCTGGGCACCGGCAGCTCACGCCTGTAATCCTAGCTGCCAGGAGGCTGAGATCTGAGGATCATGATTCAAAGCCAGCTTGGGCAGAAAACTCTGCGAGACTCTTATCTCCAATACACCACCAGAAAACCGGAAGTTGTCCTGTGGCTCAAGCAGTAGAGCGCTGGCCTTGAGCTGAAGGGCTGAGGGACAGCGCCCAGGCCCAGAGTTCAAGCCCCACGACCGACAAAAAATAAATAAAATAAAAGTGCACTGAAGGGGTGAAAGTGTCCAAAAAGAAATGTATTCATTACCTGATTTATGAAACTAACCACTCTGTACATCACCTTTATAATAACAATAAAACTAAGTAAATAAAGAACACTATGGAGAGTATCCTAGGGGTAGGTGCCTAAGCTGGCCTAGCCCTGGTGCTGACTGATTGGCATTTCCGTTGGCATAGTATGTATACCCAGGCTTTGCCTACACTTTCTGACCCATCATCACTTACTGGCTTTTTCCTCCCTCATGTTAGATTGGAGCTGGAGGGAGCATCACAGGGCTGAAGTTTAACCTTCTCAATACCAACCAGTTCTTTGCCTCTTCAATAGAGGGAACAACTAAGCTGCAAGACTTTGAAGGCAACACTCTACGAGTTTTTACCTGCTCAGACACCTGCAAGTGAGTAATTTAACTAGTAAGCTCTAGTTCTGGTAAGAGCATCTGGATCCCATTTCTTCTAGCCAGACATGGCACAGGAAAGAATGGAAATGTATTAGCTACTTTCCACCCCTTCTTCTCTTCCTCAAACTCTTTGGTGCTCTGATTTTGGTCCAGGTGGATAATTGCTTTGGGAAGCCTTGGCCCTTCTCAGGAAAAGGCTTCAGTCTCTTCCTTAAGGTGTACCTATATTAAACTAGGCTTTGACTCTCACAGAGAGTGAAGCAGGAGCTAAGAATTGAGGTTTCAATGCTGTTCACTTATTGGGCTGTAAATACTTGACTAATTTTTCAGTTGAAGCTTAAAATAAGAGAACCCTCTCCTAAGAGAAAGTGACTGGAGAAATTAAAAAATGCGAATCACTTTAATTTCTAGCCAGAGACTCAACTTCCAAGAAATGAATGCGAGTATGACGTCTAACTAGCATTGGGTATTATCTTAAGCTATCCCATGGGGGTGAGAAACACAGGAGCCATCAAGATTGGTGACTGGGCTTCAGGTTCCTCTTCCCCAGCAGCCTTCTCCTCACATTCAGGAAGGATAGCAAAAGGCAGTGCAGCAAGATGTTGAGGGCTTCAGAGAAACAGTGTGACTCAGAACTCTTCTGGCTGTGGATCTGTATCTATGAGGCAGGTCCTACTGAATCTCCTTGTCCTCAAGTAGTTTTCTAATGGAAAGAGCATCTGGGTTTTGTTTGCTTTTCCCTAAGTGTTCAGAAGGGGGCAGACATTTCTCTCTAGCTAGCAGTAAGCCACAGAGCTGAACATTTCCTGTTTGGTCTGTCATCTTTGGTTCAAAGGGTGAAGATGACTGGTGAGAGAACAGTATACAAATTTACCTTAGAACCTGCGCTGTATGGGACAAGCTTTGGGACTTGCCCTGTGATTCTGAGGTTTAGCTGCTCTTACTAGCTGAGGATGCTGGCGGAGCAGTAACTGGATACATGGTAAACAAATCTGGGTGTTTCACAGCAATCCGTAGCAAAAAAGTTATTCATTGAACAATATTTATTGAATGCCTACTGAGGGTTAGATTGGAGCTGCAATTGTGAATAAATGGATCCAGCTCAGTCCTGAGAGTTACAGCATAGTCTCTCTCTTTCTCTAGCATCTGGTTTTGCAGCGTGGATGTGTCTACCAAAAGCCGAATAGTAGTCACAGGAGACAATATGGGAAATGTGATCCTGCTGAACATAGATGGCAAGGAGGTATATATGGAGGTCCAGGTTATCCCTTTTCCCTCCCTTGGTTCTGTGTCCCCACCTGAACCAGCCTCTTTCCCACAGCTTTGGAATCTCAGAATGCACAAAAAGAAAGTGACCCATGTGGCTCTGAACCCCTGTTGTGATTGGTTACTGGCTACAGCCTCCGTAGATCAAACAGTGAAAATCTGGGACCTGCGCCAGGTTAAAGGGAAAAACAGCTTCCTCTACTCCCTGCTGCACAAACATCCTATCAACTCAGGTGTGACATCTTAAACCTCATCTTTCCTGCAGATCCTTCTTGTTTACCACTCCTGCAGTTTTTCCTGTAACTTCGAAAGCTATTAGGTCAAACATTTATTTCCCAAGAGCATCTTGTCAAGCTGATGACTAGGAACCTTTCTGGCTTTGGTTGCTCCTTTCCCTGGTGAATTTTTAGAATACTTCCAGATTTTTTCCTCCTGTCCACTTCTGACTAGAGAGGAATAGAAGGGTGGTGTTCCTATGAGGAAAGGCCTCTAAAGGCCAGAAGAGCAGGGGTTTGGGGGATCTTTTAGCTTAAGGGGCTTTTCACTTTTTCAGCTTATTTCAGCTCTGATGGATCCCGCCTCCTGACAACTGACCAGAAGAATGAGGTCCGGGTTTACTCTGCCTCTCAGTGGGACTGCCCAGTTAGCCTGATCCCTCACCCTCACCGTCACTTCCAGCACCTCACACCCATCAAGGTGAGTGAGGGAAGAGAGATGTTATCATGGGGACCAACCAGCACTGACCAAGATGCATAGAGGGACAGACATGGTCAGCCTGCAATCAGTCCCAAACACAAAGCAGCAGTCTGTTAACCTTTGGCTTTCTCTGTCCTTTCATCCTACTTCTTCAGTTCCATTTTGTTCACCTTTCTCATTTTTTTCTTTTCCTGTTTTTGGTGCTGGTACTAAGGCTTGAACTCCAGGTCTCATGTGCTTGCTCAGCTTTTTTCATTCACAGCTGGTACTCTACCACTTGAGTCATGTCTCTAGTTCTAGTTTTTTTTGCTGGTTAATTGGAGATAAAAGGAGTCTCGTGGATTTTCTTCCCAGGCTGGCATCAAACCAGGATTCCTTAGAGCTAAACCTCCTGAGTAGGTAGGAGTATAGCTGCGGGTGTCCAGCTTCCTGAGTTTTCTTAATGTCTCTCTGATAAACTCTTTTTCTTGTCTCACTGTAGGTTTTTTTTAGGGGGGGGGAAGGCTCTCTGTTCTACACTCTGTTTCAGTTTCCTATGTGCAGCTGATTCACAAATTAACCTTCACCTTCTAAGTTTGTCTTGCAGGTTTAGGTGGCTTCTGATAATAGAAATAAGTCCCTTACTTTCCCAATTTGGATCTCCATTTCAACTTAAAAAAGGAATAATAGTATCTAACTAATAGGGTTGTTGTGAGGATGAATCAGTATACTTAAAGCACTTGGCACTATACCTAGCACATGGTGAGTACTTAGTATCCCATGTATCTCAAATCAAACCCAATAGGGCTGGGAAGGTGGCTCAGTGGTAGAGTGCTTGTCTTGCATGCATGAGGCCCTGGGCCCTCAGCACCACATAAGCAGAAAAAGCCAGAAGTGGCACTGTGGCTCGAGTGGTATAGAGCTAACTTTGAGCTGAAGAGCTGAGGGACAGCACCCAGGCCCAGAGTTCAGGCCCCACGACCAACAAAAAAAAAAATAAAATAAATAAACCCAATAATAAATAGCATCAAAACTCCTTCACCAGTTGCTATTCTTGTTAATCCATCTGTTCATATCTGCCTCATTGTATCTCATCCAGATCAACTTCCACTTGTTTTTTTAGTGACTTCTTTTTTTTTTTTTTTTGGTTAGTCATGGAGCTTGAACTCTCAACCTGGGCGCTGTCCCTGAGCTCTTCAGCTCAAGGCTAGCACTCTACTACTTGAGCCACAGTGCCTACTTCCAGCTTTTTCTGTATATGTGGTGCTAAGGAATCAAACCCAGGGCCTCATGCATGCGAGGCAAGCACTCTATCACTGAGCCACCTTCCCAGCCCCTTAGTGACTTACTTCTAAACCACTTCTGGTTTTTTCTGTGTATGTGAAGTGAACCCAGAGCCTCATGCATGCGAGGCAAGCACTTTATCACTGAGCCACCTTCCCAGCCTAAGTGACTTACTTCTAAACCACTTCATATACCATTTCTTCTTCCTTTTTTAAAAAAATTGTATATGTTTATGTGTATATGTGTGTGTGCATGTGCCAATACTGGGGCTTAAACTCAGGGCCTTGCATTCTTCCCTGGCCTTTTTACTCAAAGATGGCACTCTACCATTTGAGCCATAGCTCTACTTACAGCTTTTTTGATAGTTGATTGGTGGTAAGAGTCTCATGGACTTTCCTACCTAGGTTGGCTTTGAACAGTGATCCTCAAATCTTAGCCTCACGAGGAGCTAGGATTTACAGGTGTGAGCCACCAGTACCCAACTTACTTTCTTCTTCTTGTTGTTTTTCTTCCTTTAAAATTCCTTTGAAGCCCAGTTGTAGTGGTACACATCTAATCCCAGCACTCAAGAAGCTGGGTCAGAAGAATCTTGCTGTAGAAAACAAATTATTGTCTCAAAGAAAGAAAAAAATCAACTCAGCCTTGTGCTTGCTAGGGAAGCACTGTACTGTACTGCTTAAGCTATGTCTTTTTTCTTTTTTTTTTTTTCTTTTTTGGTGCTGGTCCTAGAGCTTAAACTCAGGGCCTACTTACTGTCCCTGAGCTTCTTTTGCTCAAGGCTATCACTCTATCACTTGAGCCTCACTCCACGTCTGATGTTTTTTTTTTTTTGGTCCGGTTGTGGGGCCTGAACTCTGGGCCTGGGCGCTGTCCTTCAGCTCTTCAGCTCAAGGCTAGCACTCTACCACTTGAGCCACAGCGCCACTTCCAGCTTTTTTCTTTTTGCTTATGTGGTGCTGAGGAATCGAACCCAGGGCCTTAGGCATGCAAGGCAAGCACTCTACCACTGAGCCAACTTCCCAGCCCCCGTCTGATGTTTTTTGAGTAGTTTATTGGAATGACAGTCTCACGACTTTTCCTGACTGGGCTGGCTTTGAACCAAAATCCTCAGATCTCAGCTGCCTGAGAGCCACTGGTGTCTAGCCATCCTCTACTTTTTAAGGCTTCAGAAAGAAAAAGGGAACTTGTTGGCTGGACCTTTGAAAGAGCTTTACTACTCAACCTCGACCTAAAGGTCTATTAGCTTTACTTCCTTTATTCCAAAGTATTTAAAGCTATCTTTTCCTGAGTAGTTCAAATTTCTGCAGTACCTGTAAGTACATGTTGTGGAATAATCAATATCCCTCCCAAAATTCTTTGTATTAAAGCCCTAATTCCCAATATGATTTTGGCATAAGATACTGGGAAGCTATTAGATTTAGATGTGGTCACAAGGGTGTGGCCCTTAAAAAATTAGTAGCATCCTTATGAGGAGATAGAAATGTGTGTTTGTGTGTGCACTGTTTCTGGGGCTTAAACTCAAGGTTTGGGTGCTGTTCCTGAGATTTCTGCTCAAGGCTAGCACTCTCCCACTTGATCCACAGCTCCGCTTCTGGCTTTTTGGTGAATAATTGGAGATAGTCTCATGTACTTTCCTGCCTGGGCTGGTTTTGAACCATGATCCTCAGATCTCAGTCTCCTAGTAGCTAGGTTTACAGGCATAAGCCACCAGCGTCTGGCTTTTTTCTTTCTTTCTTTCTTTCTTGTATTGTTGTTCATTGTTGGTTTTTTTAAAACCTAGGACCTCATGCTTGTTTGGAAGGTACTCTACCACTTGAGCCACACCTCCAGCTGCTTTTACTTTAGTTATTTTTCAGATAGGATCTCTTTATTACCTTGGTCAGCCTAAACCATGATCCATAGCTGGGATTATAGGCATAAGTCACCACACTCAGCTTATATAGGTTTTATCTTCAAATTTAAGTTGTTAGCATTTTAGTAGCAAAAAAACTTTTTTTTTTTTGTCGTTCATGGGGCCTGAATTCTGGACTTGGGCGCTGTCCCTCAGCTCTTCAGCTCAAGGCTAGCGAGTGCTCTACCACTTGAGCCACAGTGCCTCTTCCGGCATTTTCTGCTTATGTGGTGCTGAAGAATCTAGCCCCAAGGCCTCATGCATACAAGCACTCTACCACTGAGCCACCTTTCCAGCCTACAAAGAATACTTTTTATGTCCCTCTTTACTTGTGATCAACTTCATCTCCTAGGCAACCTGGCATCCTCGATATAACCTCATTGTTGTAGGCCGATACCCAGATCCTAATTTCAAAAGTTGTGCCCCGTATGAACTGAGGACAATCGATATATTTGATGGAAACTCAGGGAAGATGATGTGTCAGCTCTATGACCCACAGTCTTCTGGTATCATTTCGGTGAGGTTTGGGCCCTCAAATAGTGGTGGGAGGAAGCAGGGATTCAGCCTACTTTACCAAAAATTGGTCCTATATGCCCTCTGTCTTTGCCAATACCTTCCCCATCTTCTCATGCCAATATTCTTATTTCTCCAGCTCAATGAGTTCAACCCCTTGGGGGACACACTAGCCTCTGCCATGGGTGAGTAGAAGCAGGTATATCTCAGAAATGTCCAGCCTGGCCCAGTTTCATGCAGGGTGAGTTCAACCTGGTCCTGCCACATACACCCTAGGGCCAATAAAAATGCCTGGGGGATCTAGTTATTTCTAGCCTTGACCCTTAATTGTGGTCATAACAATGCCTGGCTGCTCTCTAGTCTTCTAGCATTTCCTTATTAAAACTTAGCTCCCTTAGGCCAGCCCCAAGCCCTGACACTGATAATGGAAGGTATATCAGACTGCTCTTGCTCTTCTTAGGTTACCACATTCTCATCTGGAATCAGAAGGAAGTGGGGCCATGGAAAGAAAGAGAGAGACACTGAAGAAAGTTGAGCCATAACTTGGAGTACAAAATGGAAACAAGTTCTTCAGAAGAGGCAGCTGTTAATGGGCCAAAAGTGCTACTGTCTTGGGGTTGGAGCAGGGACAATGGCTTATCAATGTCCTTAGCTCTGGAAACTTCAGGCAACCCAGCTTCTCTAAAGATCCCTGCTATCTAGCCTGGAGCCAAAGTAGTTTTCTCCTGTTCAATTTTTCCTTGTGTTGCTGGGGATGGAACTCAGGACCTTGTGCCCTGCTGAGCTATATTCCCAGCTACCTTTTTTCCCTTCTGATGTGTGGTGACAGAATGATGAGGGAGTGTTTTTTTTTATTTGTGATTACTATAGACACAGTCAATAAAAACATATTTAACTGAGTTTGTGAGCAGATCTATCACTGACCTAGTCAAAGGGGCTCCTTGGGTCTCAGAAATGAAAAGGCACAGAACCAGCACTCACAATCCAAAACTTCATTCTTGGAGCTGCCTCAGCCCTATTTTGGGCCGCAGTTGAGAGTTGTCCAGTTCTCCATCTCCATTTACCCTCAGGTCCCTGAAGAGTCCAGCCCAGCTGAGAAAGAATATCTCAAGATTCTACATGATTCACTCCCCTTCCCGCCCAACTCCCTCCCCAATGCAACACAAACATCCTTCCAACTTGCCCACACCACCTGCAAGGGAGGACAATAGTGCCTGAACAGCAATAGTGTCAACACTAATGGTGGTTTCAGCCAAATAGTGGGAAACTTGGCCGGCTGGTTGTTGGGCCATCTGGGCCTTTGGTAGCCAATATTGTACCCCCAGTGGTATGCAGTCTATCCTTCCAAGTAAACGTTGAGTGGCAAGACAGAGTCCTTGGAGTCCTTTGTCAAAGACTCCAGGCTGGAAGAGACAGAGCAGGGATTGGTGGAAGAGCAAGGCAGATTAAGTACTGGCTCCTTCAGTTTTGTTTTTTTTTTATCCCAGGTTCCTGAGTGAAACCTGAACACTTGTCCATATCTCAGGTCCTTAGGGAGTATGGAAGATGCAGTCCTGTTTAGAGAAAGCCAATGTCCGACACAGTACTTGATAAACATCAGGCATGTCAATGCTGAATGACAGGTGCCATGGGCCAAACCAAGCCCCACTCATCTGGGCTGGGGTAGTCAGGGAGGCTCAAGCCAGGTTCTGTCCATGGGCTAGGGAGCAGCAACAGTCAGGAGGAAGGGCCCAGCCCACCTCCCCTAGGAGGCAGAGGGAAGGGGGCTGAGTGGTTGTCAGGCATGATCTTCCCTGTCTGCGACGTGGTGGTAGCCAGGAGGCTGGGCCTGCATCCGGAAGAGGACAGTGAGGAGCAGCACTATGAGAAGGAAGAGGATGGAGCCACAGACAGCCAAGGCCACGATCACCTCTAGGCAGGGGGAGGGGAAGAGAAAGGTAATGTTAGCATTCACTCAACAAATACTGAACACCTACTATGTGCCAGATACTTTTCTGACATTCAGAAGATATATAAAGGTGGTCAAAAGTCTGTCCACATCAAGTTTACATTCTAGGAGAAGAGATTTAATAAATGACAGGAAGGACAGGTTAGTGAATACCATGAGAAGCAAGGTAGGTAATTCAGGGAAGGCATCCTTGAAGAGGTGAGAACAGAGCCTGGAGTCAATGAGTGAGCTATACACAGTGTCCTGCAATGGGGGAGTCAGGAAGCAAGTACAATAGGCTCTGACAGGAATAAACATGTTCTGAGATGAGCAAGAAAGTGTCACTGAATTAAAGTAAGCTAGAGGGAAGTAGGAAATGGGCAGAAGACTAGGACAAGTAGGACCTGGGAAGTCATGGTAGAAAAACATTTCATTCTCTATGTGATGGGAAATGTCTAATGGTAGTGATAGGAGCCAAATTTGTTTTGTTCTTTTTTAAAGAAATCAACTGCTATATTGAGACTTGTAGGGGAGAAGAATAGAACCAGAAAGGTAAGAGGCTTTTCAGCAGTTCAGCCAAGAGAGGGGCGTTAACTAGAGAGGCAAGTGCATGGTACCTGAAAGGTTGAGCTGAGAGGATCTGCCAATGATCTGATGTGGGGTATGAGCAGCACAATGCCTGGGGTTGTACTATGTGACTAGGTGACTAATGTGGTATATACTAAAATGGGGAAGTCTGGAAGATGAGCAAGCGGATGTGGCGGGAAAAAAGCATTTGGTTTTAAATGTATCAATTTAAGATGTCTCATTGGACATCCATGTAGAGGCCTTAAGTCAGCACTGAGTATGAGTCTTGCTCAGAGAAGAGGTCAGCAGTCTGTGGAGGGGGAAGCCAGTATGGAAGCTGTCAGTAAGTTAACAGAATAACCAGGAGAAGCCAAGAAAGTAGATTCTGTTGTTGTAAAAATGATCTCAGGGCAGAAGGGGGAGCTGTCCAGGTAAATGCAGTAAGATGGCTGGAAGTGTGACAGCACCCTCAAAATTAGGGGATGTGAATTTGGCATTGATCTGGGACATGACCAGCATGTAGTCAGGTGGCAGCTCACCTGTGTCTGCAGAATCGTTTGCCAGCTGGCACTCCTGCTGCCAATCCTTGGGTATAACAGGCTCTGTGAGGCGAAGAAAGTCCTTCAGTGGGCAGTGGTGAGGGCACCCAGGTAGGATCAATGGCCAGGGGGCCTGCTTGCTTTCATTCCGAAAGTACATCTCCACAGAGAAATTCCTGGGAGTTGATAAGAGGCAAGATGGAACTGCTCACCAGGCTCATAACTGAGTCCCTAGACTGCCTTTAGCCACACCCAAGAACCCCTCCACATGACACACTGGGAGCTTACCCATCATCTTCCTGGTACAGTTCAAATATGTGGCAGGAAGCATAGGGGGCTTGTTTACCATTGTAGACATCCAGTGCCATTTGCAGAGCAACTAGGGTAGTGTCGTGCTGCAAGGGAGAGGCACTGCTTATCAGCATTGCTCACTCACCCCCCAACCCCCAGGAACTGAATAGAGAAACCCAGCTCCTGCCTTGAGGCCAGAGTGCTGAGGAATTTAGGAGCTTACCGCAGAATAAGCCAACAGTTTAGGGAGTTGGGAGGTGGTGGCCATTAGGGTCAGATTTTTCCGTATCTGAGCCAGCAAGACTCCTGAAGAAGGAAAGTCCCAGTGTTTGGGTGTAGCCATCACTGTCTTCAGTGATGCTGTATGATCTGCTGCTCTCACTACTGGCTAGTCTTGGGTGTGATTATAAACCCAGAGAACTCTTCTGATTCATGGGGACTACTGGAACTCTACTTCCTGCTCTCAAGTCAGATGTACAGAGGGAAGATAAAGCAAGGTTACTGTGTGTGTGTGTGTGTGTGTGTGTGTGTGTGTGTGTGTGTGTGTGTGTGTGTGTGTGTGTGTGTGTGTGTGTGTGTGTGTGTGTATATAGTTATACATATAGTTATATATATAGTTATATATATATGTCATATAGTTATATAGGTCGGTCATGGGGCTTGAACTCTGGGCTTGGGCGCTGTCCCTGTGCTCTTCAGCTCAAGGCTCAGGCACTTTACCGATTGAGCCACAGCACCACTTCCAGTTTTCTGGTGGTTAACTGGAGATGAGTTGCATGGGCTTTCCTGCCTGGGCTGGCTTTGAACTGCAATCCTCAGATCTCAGCCTCCTGAGTAGCTAGGATTACAGGCATGAGCCACCAGTGCCAAGCAAGGTAACTATATTTAAACAGACAGAAGCCTGCTTATTTATAAATAAGCTGTGAGGCCCCACCCATGTTTGATTACCCAATCATGAAACAAAATGTAAAGTTTAACCTACTTCATTACACACAAGATAGAAGTTCCATGCCAGGGTAACTGCCACATACAGGCTCTGAAAATTACTGAGATGTTAAAGGTATGAGAGACGGTATACTCTTGAGTATTCAAATGAGGAAAGTGGTGCCTGTTTTACCCTTAGCCTTCTCTCCAAAGAACCCAGTAGGTCTCTGGAAGAAGGCTTGAAGTTAGGGGAACTAGAACAGGGGGTCTTCCGACATGGGTGAAGTTTAGTAATAACAGAAAAGAATTGTTCACACTTGCTTATGAGCGCAGACACACAGGGCACATAAATGTGGGATGTTTTGGGGAGACTAAAGGGAAACAACAAGAGAGCGATCTGGTTTTAAGGGAACACACTAGTTCAGGTAGACAAGTGTAGGAGAACACCCACCCTACCCCCTCATAATAAATTTTCCAGTTCTAGAGAGTCCTCAGGAGGCGAGTGACATGCCACTCTTGCCACTCACCCCCCTGAAGCCGGGCCTTCTCTGTTTGTTCGTGGATCCCAAAGAGGAAGCGGAAACTGAAGTCCTTTAGCTGGCTCAGACGTTGCATGGTTTGGGGTGAGGCCCAAGGCGGCAGGATCAACCCGTGGGTTTGCTGTGTATTGCAGCAGGTCGGTTAGCTCCCCAGGCCTAGGCCAAAGCCTCTCCAGGGGCAGCTCTCTTCCCCAGAAGGGAAGTGCCTGTGTGTGTGAGGGAAGGAGAGGAAAGCAGAGGTGAGGGAGAGGAGCTGGAAGAGCAGACATGGTAGATGGAAGGGCCCAAGAAAGGAAGCTCAGACACAAAGTGGGAGACTCAGCAGATCAGGGTCTCATACCCTGAGAGCCATGTGTGGAGAGGAGTACAAACTGCTGACAACTAATAAACCATTTCCCACTCTGATGTTCTTTTAACCCAGGAAGGAAGTCCCCAGATTTCTCAAGCCATGGCTTGCAGAACCTCCCCAGTGGGAATGGCTTATGTTCTCCGTCCTTGTGACCTGGGCCTGTTGAGGGGGAAAAAAAAGCAATTCTACTGAGTTCCCCCGGTGGGCTCACCTCACAGAAGAGTGTGTCATAGACATTCCAGATGGTCTCCAGGGTCAGATCTGTAAGCCCCGTCTCATTGGCCACCATGTCCAGAAATTGCTATGAAAATGGATTAGGAGATCAGCCCTAGCCAGTAGAAAGAGCAACCTGATGAACTCCAGCTTCAGCCACTACTCACCATATTCTGAATACTCTTGTTCTGATACTCTGGTGTCTGCCGAGTCTCATTCTGCAGCTGCTCATAACGGGGACATGGGCCCAATGGGAACTTCAGCAACTGCAAATAAAGAAGGGAAACAAGCACAAAGGAATCTGGGATCAGTCGGAAGGCCCCTGGACAGTTATCCCCTTCAGTATCTCCAGGGAAGGGCCAGCCAGTCTTACCCTGTCCTCAGTGACAGGCACAGTGTGGACAGGGATAGGCTGCCATGAGATGTTAGGGTTGAAGCGTTGCATCCCATTGGGAGGGAAGAGTCCAGCCAAGTTGGCCTCAGCACTCATGAGGGTACGATCAAAGTCTGTGCTTCGCACATAAACCTGCAGAGATAGCAATTTGAGTATTACCTGTGTGTGTATACATGCACTTTGGCCCCTTATTGGGGCCCCAGGAAGAACCTGTTCTTGATGATTACCCAGGACACTATAATCCACCATGTATTTTCCCCACCTCTGGCCTTTACCATCCCTCAGGGGCCCAGACACTCATCTGGGGGCTGTCACCACTGTGTAAAGAACTCAGCCTGTGGATGGCTCTAGTTCAAATACCCCTTCCCCTCCTAGTCAAAAGTTCTTAGGCGGAGCCAGGCATTGGTGGTTCCCGCCTGTAATCCTAGCTACTCAAGAAGCTAAAATCTGAGGATCATGGTTCTAAACCAGCCCAGGCAGGAAAGTCCATCAGACACTTATCTCTAATTAACCACCAAAAGGCCAGAAGTGGTAACTGTGGCTTAAGTAGTAGAGTGCTAGCCTTGAGTGAAAAAGCTAAGGCATAATGCCCAGGAAAAGAAAAAAAAAAGTTCTTAGTAGGCTATCTAATCCATGGTCCATGGTTTTGTTTTGTTTTGTGTCATCATGGGGCTTGGACTCGGGATCTGGGTACTGATTCTGAGTTTTTGTGCTCAAGGCTAGCACTCTACCATGTTGAGCCACAGCTCCATGGTAATAAGAGTCTCTAGACTTTCTTACCCAGTTTGGCTTTGAACTGGGATCCTCAGATCTCAGCCTCTTTGATTAGCTAGGATTGCAGGTGTGAGTCACTGGTACCAGGCCATGTGGTTTTATAATAGCAGCTGTCACCAGGTTTGATGCCAGCATAGGCAGGAAAGTCCGTGAGATTCTTACTTCCAATTAATCACAAAAAATCTGGAAGGGGAGTTACATACATACATATACACATATACACATATGCACACACACACACACACACACATACACACACACACACACACACACACACACACGCACACACGCACATGCATACACACAGAGCACCTATCTCCTCATCAAGACCAAGGTCCATGACAGTAGAAAGCACTCCCAACCATACCTGCTCTCTTCTATAAATTGGGTTAGAGGTGGGATGGGAGTTGTGAAAGAGAGGAAGAAATTGGGGAAGGGCAAGCTCAGGATGGAGTGGGGCCTCAAGGGAAAAATAACAAGTAGAGACTCCAGAGAGCTGTGGCTGAAAGCAGTAACTACAGGAACAGCTACCTCCATCCCTGGGGGTGAGGAGAGGATCTCAAGTGCTAATCTTCACTGTTCCATTTTATCTAGGCCTATCTAGTCTATCAGCTGACTATCCCTATACCCTAAGCTGCCCTAAGCTCCATGACGACAGAGATCACACCTGTGTGGTCCACTATTGTTGGTGAAATGCTAGCACTTGGTCCCTACTATGTACTTAATAAATGTTTTGGATGTAAAGTCTGCTATTTCAGAGTCAGAAACTATTTTTTCCAGGACAAAGCAGTGTAAAGCCTTGATCAGTTTGACCCTTTCCAGCCAAACAGTAGAAACTCAGCCTTCAGGGTTGCATTCTAAGTAGCTCTTTAAGGTCTTCTCCTGTGATTTAAAAAAAAAAAAAAAAAATATGCATGCAGGGCTGAGAAGGTGGCTCAGTGGTAGAGTGCTTGCCTTGCATGCAAGAGGCCCTGGTTCAGTTTCTCAGTACCAAGCAGAAAAAGCCAGAAGTGGCACTGAGGCTCAAGTGTAGAGCACTAGCCTTGAGCTGAAGAGCTGAGGGACAGCGCCCAGGCCCAGAGTTCAGGCCACACGACCAACAAAAAAAAAAAAAATGCAGTATGGAGGCCAGAACATCCAGCCTCACCCTTACCCTCCTTGAAGGCAAAGTATTAGGACAGCAGATCCTATTCTTCTGGCCTCTCCAGCTCCTAGCCTTACCTCTTGTCGGTGGTAAGAAGTGTTCAGAAAGCCACTGTAGCGTTGCCGAAGAGCCTGGCCCAGCTCCCAGTGCTGTTGCATTCCTTCCTGTGGACAAACCCAAAGATTAAATGAATCAAAAGTGCTTCAAGCTTATAACCCTAGCTACTCTGGAGGCTGAGATCTGAGGATCACAGTTCAAAGCCATCCTGGGCAGGAAAGTCAGACTTTTTTTTTTTTTTGGTCAGTTGTGGGGCTTGAACTCTGGGCTTGGGCGCTCTCCCTGCACTCTTTAGCTCAAGTTGAGTGCTCTACCGCTTGAGCCACAGCACCACTTCTGGTTTTCTAGTGGATTATTGGAGATAAGAGTCTCACAGACTTTCCTGCCGGAGCTGGCTTTGAACCACGATCCTCAGATCTCAGCCTCCAGAGTAGCTAGGATTACAGGCGTAAGCCACCAGTGCCCAGAGAAAATCTGAGACTCTCATCTCCAATTAACCACCAGAAAACCAGAAGTAGTGTAATGGTTTAAAGTGGTAGATCGCTAGCCTTGAGTAAAAGAGCTCAGGGACAGGTCCCAAGTTCAAGCCCCATGATCACAAATCATCATCATCATCATCATCATCATCATCATCATCATCATCATCTAAAGGTAAGTAAGGATGGCTCACAAGCCTGCAAGGCTTAGGCATTTTTTTTGGGGGGGGGTCCGGTCGTGGGGCCTGAACTCTGGGCCTGGGCACTGTCCCTCAGCTCTTCAGCTCAAGGCTAGCACTCTACCACTTGAGCCACAGCGCCACTTCCGGCTTTTTTCTTTTTGTTTATGTGGTGCTGAGGAATCGAACCCAGGGCCTCATGCATGCAAGGCAAGCACTCTACCACTGAGCCACCTTCCCAGCCCAAGGCTCAGGCATTCTTATTATTTAAGTTCACCCCTTGCTGGAAGAGCCAGTGGGTTAATCTGATCCCAGAAGTTTTGGTCCTAGGCACAAAGTAATGTAAAGTTAAGACATCTGATGATGCCAGGTGCCCATGGTTCATTTCTTAATCCTAGCTACTCAAGAGGCTGATTCCTGGAATATTAGTGTTTGAAGCTAGCCTGGGCAGAAAATCCTATGAGACTCCATCTCCAATTGACCAGCAAAATACTATAGTGGAGGTGTGGCTCAAGTGGGAGAGCACCAGCTATGAGCATGAAAACTGAGTATAAGACCCTGAGTTCAAGCCCAGATACTGGGGCACACACACATAAAAAGAGGATATCTGAAATAGTGGTACATTCCTGTAATCCTAGCTGCTCAGGAAGTCTAGTTTCAGGCCAGCCTAGTCAAAAAGTTCCAGATACTGAAAAGATAGGCACAGTGATGCATTTCTGTCATTCAAGAAGCACATAAGGGGCTGGGAAGGTGGCTCAGTGGTAGAGTGCTTGCCTTGTATGCATGAGGCCCTGGGTTTGATTCCTCAGCACCACATAAGCAGAAAAAGCTGGAAGTGGTGCAGTGGCTCAAGTGGTAGAACCATAGCCTTAAGCTGAAGAGCTGAGGGACAGCACCCAGGCTCAGAGTTCAGGCCCCACGACTGACAGAAAAAAAAAAAAAAAGCAGCACATAAATAGGATTATAGCTTGCTAAAAGCAAGATCCTATTTGAAACAATAAAGCAAAAAGGGTTAGAGGAATGGCTTACGGGTACAGTGTCTGTTTAGCAAGCACATGACCCTAAGTTCAAATTCTAATACTGAAAAAAAAAATCTAGCAACTACTGGGATTTAGCTCAGTAACAGACCATGCATGAGGCCCTGTGTTTTTATTCCCAACACTACAAGAAAACAGCACTCATGTGGAAAGGGGCAGTGTAGGGGGCCTGTAGACTGCTCCAGGGGTACTCATTCTACAGCTCATCCTGAGTGTAGGCTACCTTCTGACCTACCTTGGTTAGTTGGCCAAATCCTTGGGGCCATTCCTCTTCTTGATAGGGGTCCTTGGGATATGTCTTCACTGGTGAGCGATCTCCATGTCGGTACAGCTGAGGAAAGAAAATGGTTAGCTTGCAATTCATAAGGGTCTCTTTGATGGGGTCACACAGCCCATCACTGACCTATATTGGAGAAAGAACCCTCAATCCCTTTTGGAAGCCTCCCATTATCCACTGCAAAAGACTCCACTTCTGAAGGATTCTAACTTGGCCAAGCAATGTAACCAGAGGCTATAAGCAAAGCCAAAAGCACAGATTGGGAAGGAAAAAGTGTAGTGAAGGAATGTATTTGGTCGGGACCGGGGAAGGGGGAAGGGAATCACCAAAGTCATCTTTATGGTTCAGACTCTTAACCTTTTAAGTACATCCCCCTTCTAGGGCAGGCTCATATCACTTACCCCTAATAAAGAAGTCCCTACTGAGATGCTCTGCCCCCCGCCCTGAATGGCCCAGGCCACCACATCAATTCTGAATCTAGCCCCTCGAACTTCCCCCCAAGCAGACTGTCTCCTCAAATCAGCTCGTCCTCCTCCTCCAGACCCCTACCTCCAGCTCAAGCCCCGTCCCTCCCTCCACCTGCAGGCCTCTGCCCCACTAGCTCTGCTGAACCGTTTGGTGACTCTGTCGCCCATTACCAAGGTAACGAAGCGCAGACTCCGGCCCTGGGTGGATGGTATCACCATCAAGTTTACGCCAAGAAGGAGCTTGAAAACAGCCGCTCGGCTCCAAGCAGACTGCCTGCCCGCCATCACTGCTGGGCTCGGTGCAGCCAAGAGCCCGGAACGTATAGAAGGCGCCTGCTGCAGCCGCCCGGACCCAATTGTAAGCACACACACATACACCGGAAGTGCGTTTATGGCCCTCTTGCTAAGGAAGACGTGGAGAAATGGTGGCCTGCGTGGAGGGAACGGGCGGAGGACCCTCGCGATTGGGCGATGGTTGAGAAGCATGGGCAGCTAGCGAGACTTGAGAAAGAGGTCCCGAGCTCGGCTCTGCCTCTTTCCGTACCAAGGTGGCGCCGGCACCGGGTGGGGACGGGAGCCAGGAGAGCGAGCACTCACTGCCTCCGGCCGGGTACCGGGGTGAGGGCAGAGCCAGGGCAGAACCGGAGCGAAGGGTAGAGAAATCACGGGCCTCCGTCTTCTCGCCCCTTGCTTCCGGGTGAAGTTTGAGCCTTGGCTCTGGCTCTCCACTCGGGGGATTGGTCTTGTAGAGGGCGCTAGGCACACTGTGTCAACAGCCCTTTGGACTCCTGCGTCCTCGAGGCTACTTCCAGCCGAGTCTGCGTCCCTGTGCAGAACCTCGCAGCCTCGCACTTTCCTTTTCCGGTTCTTTCCTGGTCCTCCCATCCACTCCCAAGTTTCATACTCAAGACCTCACTCTTCCTCCCAAAGGAGTTGGTTTGTGCAGGATGTTCCGACCCCCAAACCCCAAAGCATTGAATTCCTGAGGGAGGGATTTCAAACCACTAGAATGATGATATTTTGGGGTAGGCACATAACATAGAGTGGGAGTAGGTGAACTTTCCATGGAATTCAGGGGATCCGCTTGGCCTTTAAGCACAGCCAGAACTTTGTGACTTGGGCTTGGGGTGATGCACAGTTGCAGGATGTCAGATCATTGGGAGGTTTTGGCTCAGATCTTCCCACTAGAAGTGAATCCATTTCAGATCCTTAGAAACCAAAATGATCAGAAAAGTTCATATCTTGCCCTAGGATTCCAGGTACTCGTGTGTGTGTGTGTGTGTGTGTGTGTGTGTGTGTGTGTGTGTGTGTGTGTGTGTGTGTGTTTCTCCTGTGTGTGTGTGTTTCTCCTGTGTGTGTGTGTGTGTGTGTGTGTGTGTGTGTGTGTGTGTTTCTCCTGATCCAGACTTTGTTCCCAAAGTTGTCATAAAGGAGAGTGAGGAGTGACATGCCTGTAATTCTAGCTGCTTAGGAGGCTGCAGACCTGAAGTATTTCAGTTCAAAGCCATCTGGGGCAGAAAAGTCCCTGAGACTCCATTTCCAATTAACCAGCAAAAAGCCAGGCATGACTCAAATGATAGGTCTTGAGTTCAAACACCAGTACTGGTAAAGGAAAATAAAATGTAGGTTGAACAGTGAGTAGGATTAAAAAGCTGGGTAGTCAAATATGTCTTAACTTTCTTAGCTACATGCTCCTTTAAGAATTTCATGAAAGGGCTGGGAAGGTGGCTCAGTGGTAGAGCACTTGCCTTGCATGCCTGAGGCCCTGGGTTCGATTCCTCAGCACCACATAAGCAAAAAGAAAAAAGCCGGAAGTGGCGCTGTGGCTCAGGTGGTAGAGTGCTAGCCTTGAGCTGAAGAGCTGAGGGACAGCGCCCAGGCCCAGAGTTCAGGCCCCACGAATGGACCAAAAAAAAAAAAGAGAGAGAGGACCACAAAGAATTTCATGAAAATTTAGCCATCTCTCTAGAAGAATGTCCATATGTAATGGAATTTTGCATATAATCACAAGAAGTTTACCAAGATGCCTCATAAGTTTGTAAATTAGCATCTCTGAATCCCTCTGTAACTTTACAGTTTAGGAAATAAACCCAGAGAGAGGAAATGACTTGCCTAAATGTGAATAGGAGAATGAATGGAAAGTCAAGTTTTCTGAATCCCATTTAGTTTATTATGGGGTATTTCTTGCAGTTTTCTCAAGTTATATTGCTAAGTTACATTTGATAATCTCAAAGTAACTTGAAACTTGTAGACAAAGAAACTCCAGGGGCTGGGAGGGTGGCTCAGTGGTAGAGTGCTTGCCTTGCATGCATGAGGCCCTGGGTTTGATTCCTCAGCACCACATAAGCAGAAAAAGCTGCAAGTGGTTCTGTGTCTTAAGTGGTAGAGCTAACCCTTGAGCTGAAGAGCTGAGGGACAACACCCAGGCCAAGAGTTCAGGCCTCACAACTGACCAAAAAAAAAAAAAGAGAGAAAAGAAAAGAAAAACTTTTCCACATGAGTAGAATTGAATGATGACATAGCTAATTGGCAAAATACTGCATATTAGATGTATTTAATTTTTTTAAAGAAAATTTGGTTTTACTGTGACCCTTACTCCATGAAACTAGCTAGATGACTGTGCTTTTCAAAATATGTTTTTAGGCTACCAAAATTTAGTAAGTAGAACAAAATGTTGTTTTTCTTCCAACTTGCTCAAGTATGTCTATATCCTTTTTGTCTGCAAGTATCTTATGTAGAAGGGATTGAAAAAGCAGATGTTATTTCCATTTTTATAGTGAGAAATGAATCCAGGAAGGGTGTAGATGGACTTGGAACAGAGCCTCAATTTCTTGATGACCCAAATTTTGTGTATTTCCTGCCAGACAGATGATGCTGTGTTCTTGGTTCCTAATCACAGTTCAAGTTAAAAAGATTAAAAAGATGTATATGGGTAGATAAATGAATACATGGCCCTATCCCCATACAAACATCAGAATCTGGAAAAGTAAGAAAAACTGCTTCCTACATTAGCAGAAGCAAACCCAAATGCAGATGAGCTAACCATTTTCCCCATGGTTGTTTTGTTTTGTTTTTGGTGCCAGGGCTTAAACTCAGGGCCTCATGCTCTTGCTTGGCTTTTTACTCAAGACTGGTATTCTACCACTTGAGCCACACCTCTACTTCTGACTTTTCACTGGTTAATTGGTTAACTTTTCTGCCTGGGCTGGCTTCCTTCTCCCCCCCGCCCCTCGGTCTGTCTGTTGTGGGGCTTGAACTCTTGGCTTGACCTCTGTCCCTGAGCTCTTCAGCTCAAGGCTAGTGCTCTACCACATGAGCCATAGTACTACTTCTGGTTTTCTGCTGGTTAATTGGAGATAAGAGTATCATGGACTTTCCTGTCCAGGCTGGCTTTGAACCTCAATCTTCAGATCTAAGCCTCATGAGTAGCTAAGATTACAGGTATGGGCCATTGGTGCCTGGCCTGAGCTGGCTTCTAACCTCAGTCCTCAGATAGCTTCCTGAGTAGCTAGGATCACAGGTGGTGTGAGCCCAGCTTTTTTGGGGGGGAGGGGGATTGTACTGCTTGAACTCTGGGCCTGGGTTCTGTCCCTGAGCTAACACTCTACCACTTGAGGCACAGTACCACTTCTGATTTTCTGGTGGTTAATTGGAAATAAGAGTCTCATGGACATTCCTGCCTGGGCTGGCTTTGAACTGTGATCCTGAGATCTCAGCCTCCTGAGTAGCTAGGATTACAGGCATGAGCCATCAGTGCTCTGCTATTTTTTTTTTTTAACTAGGGGTTTGAACTTAGTCTCAAATTTGGTAGGCTGGCATAATACTGTTGAGCCACACCTCTAGCACTTCAAGTTTTTTTTTTTTTCTTTTAAGATACTTTGACCTTTTAAATGAGTTTAATATATATTCAAATTAGGGCTGGGAAGGTGGCTCAGTGGTAGAGTGCTTGCCTTGCATGCCTGAGGCCCTGGGTTCAATTCCTCAGCGCCACATAAGCAAAAAGAAAAAAAAGCCGGAAGTGCCACTGTGGCTCAAGTGGTAGCGCGCTAGCCTTGAGCTGAAGAGCTGAGGGACAGCGCCCAGGCCCAGAGTATAGGCCCCACGACCGGACCCCCCCACCCCCCGCAAAAAAAAAAAAAAAATATATATATATATGTATATTCAAATTAGGTATTTGTATCTTACCAGTAATTTATTTGTTTGTTTTTTTGGCTTCTTTTCTATGTGTTGGGAAATTGGGCAAAAGTCACTTGAGTGGGTGCTTGTGGTCTGTGAGAAAACCCCACAGCTTTCCAGAATGGTGAAGGAGGAATTAAGGAGCAGTTGCCTTGGTCCATCTCTGAAAATTGTACCTAATGGCCTGCTTCATGGAAGGAAGGAATTGGAGGGAGTAATCTGGTAGTATGGGTGGCCAAGGGCTGGCATATGCACCAATTTCTGCTTCCAGAAGAAGCCTCTGGAGGCTTTAAGGGTCAGAAATGTGGCTTGGGAGATTCCCAAGAGTGTTCCCAG
The DNA here is from genome assembly GCF_024711535.1 of Dipodomys merriami. Classification (NCBI taxonomy): domain Eukaryota; kingdom Metazoa; phylum Chordata; class Mammalia; order Rodentia; family Heteromyidae; genus Dipodomys; species Dipodomys merriami. The sequence continues at coordinate 7,243,115 of NW_027203493.1, read as the reverse complement.
GGTGGAGGCCTCTGTAGGAGATTAGGAGACACTCATAGGACTGAGACATTTTGGACCTGACACTTCCTGTGGACTGATGGAATTATGCCATAGGGGTGGGCCTGGCAAAATATGACATGATTCCAGCTGCTGATCACCTGATTGCTTGTCTTGGCTTTGGACAGATTGGCTAGTGGCTTGTTACCAGAAACCAAAGACATTGCCAACAGTTCTTGGTTTTCCCCTCATTTTCTCCCCTTTTTGTGGGAGTTTCCTCAGCCCCTATAACTTGAAGGGAGAGCTATAGCAGCGAAGCATTGGCAAATGCAATAGCACCTCTGGGAGACTAGACTAAGCTGACTCCCTGACCTGCTCACTCAGCAGGTCTAGCCTGGGCTCTTGCCTGGGCTCTTGCTCTAACTGGGGTTTCTGGATGGTCCTGTGTGGGGAGCCATCTTTGGAGAGACTAGGTTGTCAGGAGATAATAGAGACTTGTTAACTTTCTTAAGATACATTACCAGGCCCCAAATAAGTGTATATCCCAAGATCCTTAAAAGTAGATGTCTCAGGGACATCCCTGACTGCTGCTGTGCTCAAGCTTGGGTTAAAAAGCACGGGGGAGGGCTGGGAAGGTGGCTCAGTGGTAGAGCGCTTGCCTTGCATGCCTGAGGCCCTGGGTTCGATTCCCCAGCACCACATAAACAAAAAGTAAAAAGCCGGAAGGGGCACTGGGGCTCAAGTGGTAGAGCGCTAGCCTTGAGCTGAAGAGCTGAGGGACAGCGCCCAGGCCTAGAGTTCAGGCCCCACGACGGACCCAAAAAAAAAAAAAAAAAAGCACGGGGGATGCATCGGATGTGGGTGCTGGCACTGAACAATTCCAGTCCCCAGTGGCTGGTGTCCCTGGTTACTTTCCCAGGACAATGGAACCTTGTGAAAATGAAAGAGGGATAGAGTGGAAGGAATAGAGAGTGACTCAGAAGTGCCCAGACCAGGGTGGGTGGCGTCTGCTGAGGGAATGACCTTGTGATGAGAGGGAACAAGAGCAAAAGCTTGGAGGCAGAAGTTTGAGATGGGAGCTTCCAGAGGGGCTTTTCTGAACTGTGAAAATGAATACATGGGCAGATTTTGCAACATCCCCCGCGCCTTCTGTCTCCTCACGTGTGCTCCCAGTCCCTGGCCTGTTCCCCTGTCCTACCCTGAGCTTCCTCCTATCTTTCACCAAACCCCTTGTCTACTTCAGCTTTCTTGTCCTCTCATCCTGTTCCTCTCCCACACCCCATGTCCCCTCTTCCCCTGTTCTCTCTGTTCTCTTCCCTGGTGCCCTGTTCATCTCCATTTTTGGTACCACTGGCTGCCTGCCCTGGCCCCTGTACTAGGCTTTAATGTGGGCCCATGGGAACAGGAGTTCACAGCAAAACAGGAAGAGCCTGTGAGCAGGAAACTGGGAATGGGGCAGGGGGTGAACGACCAGCAGTAACCTCAGCCCCTGCCTTCCACATCTGCTAGACCCTCCCTCTGTATCCCAATGGTCCGCTTCTCTCCTCTTAGTGCCTCACTGGTCCATCAGACCTGAGAACAACAAGACAAGAGTTCCTGGACTCTGATGCTGGAGAAAAAGAGCACAGGCACTGACTGGAGTGGGGACATCTGGATTTTGATCCCAGCTTGGCCACTGACTGACTGTGTGTGGTCTCGGGCAAGGCCCTCACAGGAGCTTCAGAGTGCAGTGTAAACTGAAGATATTTACTCTCCCTTCTTGGAGTTGCTCTACAGAGAGTAAGGGGTTTCCATACGGAAATAAAGATTTGGAGTGTGTTAAACATTACACATTCCTAGTCCCAAAGGGTTGGAAGGGTAATGATAATGGCTGCCAGTGTTTGAATACCTACTGTGTGCCCCAGGGTGCTATATGATGTATATAATTCTCACAATGACCTTACATGGTAAGGCCAACACACAGGAAGCAACACACAGTTGGGCTGGGAGTATAAATCAGTGGTAGAGCACTTGCCTAGAGAGACATACCCTGGGTTGGATCCAACATTGTATAAGGGTGAAAAATATCTCTATATTAGATTATTTGGAAGTTTACAGAGAACCACACAGACATCCAGGTACAGAGAACAAAGAAAGGTTTATTGCTGGGAAAGGGGCCAGCAAGACCCCTTGTCACAAGGCAGAAGTGAGAAGAAGCACCAGCTATTGTCTGGGGTGACCTGTATAACCTGGGAGGTTCAGGAGGGGCCAGAAATGGCTAGGAGGCGGAGACCCCCTTGTGGACGTGAGGGCCGGGGCTTCATCATGGCAGACTAGGATTTATGGCTGCTGCCTAAATAAGGGGCCCTGCAGCTGCCCAGAGCTGAAGGTCACTCTAAGGGGCTCTTGTTGCCTTATATGGTGGTAGCTGCCCAACAGAAGTGCCATGCCAAGGTAAAGGGGGTTGGAGGCTGAGTATTTACTGCCTTTACTACCTGGGCCTAGTGTTGCCTAGGAAGGGAGCATGTCAAGCTGTGGAGAGGAAGGAGTGTACTAAGCTACGGGAAGGGAGCTCATTTAACTAACTATATCTGCATCCATCTGTCTATCTAGGTAGATAGATATAGCTATATAGTGAGAGATAGGTAAGACCAGGGTTTGAACCCAGAATCGAAGCCTACAGCCCAAATGCTAAGTCAAAGTGCTGAGTTGAAATAGACTTAAGCTAACAAGGATGGCATTGAAGAGGATCATTTGTGTGTGTGTGTGTGTGTTTATTTAATCAACACAGAGAAACACAATACCTACTCTGTTGCCTCCTTTAAGCCAGGTCCTGACCCCAGAAGAGCTAAAGATCAATGAAACATGGTGCCAGGCATCAGTGGCTCTCACACCTGTAATCCTGGCTACTCAGGAGGCTGAGATCTGAGGATCACGGTTCAAAGACAGCCTGGGCAGGAAAGGCCTTGAGACTCTCCAATAAACCACTCAGAAAACCGGAAGTGGCACAGTGGCTCAAGAAGGAGAGTGCTTGGCCTTGAGCTGAAGAGTGCCAGGACAGTGCCCAGGCCTAGAGTTCAAGCCCTACGACCAAAATAAAAGGGAAAAAAATGGTGTCTTCCTCCGGGATGGCTCCCTTGTCCCATGCAATAGGGGCAGGGAGTATGGCTGTAGTCTCAGTGGGCAGTGCCACAGCCGCCCATGGGACTGTGCCAGATGAAGCAACCTGCATACCTTGGTCCCTGGATTGCGTCCATCTGCTACCCTCACCCCTGTCCCAAGCCTGCCTTTGCTCAGCTGACTTCCTCCCTCTTTCCTGGCTTCTTCGCCTCTCAGCCCCTGCAGGGCACCCATGTGCAGACTCTGGAAGGCCCAGCACCTGCCTCTCTCCACTCTTGGAGTTCTACCAGCTTGGCTCAGACCTGAGCGGGGAGAGCTTGGCCCCTTCCCAGAGGCAGAGGAGGAGGAGGAGGAGGAGGGAGGCTGGGAACGAAGTCTGGAGCTTGGTGTCGCAATTCCCGGGCCCGTGTTGGGACCTTTGCTCTCGGAGGTGTCTGTAGAGGGGAGGGAACGCTGACGCTGGAGGCTGTCGGGAACGAGGCGCCTGGGAACACTCCTGTAAGAGGGTAAGGAGAGGAAGGGCAGAGATAGGACCGAACGGCGACTGTCTTGGTTCGGGTGGGGGGGGGCGGGGGAGGGGGGAGCAGCCAGGGAGGAGTCAGCTTGGTGGGGGAACTAACTACCCTGTGGGTGGGGGCCAAGGAGGCCAGGGCTTCAGTTTGTCGGCAGCAGGAAGGAGAGGTAGCCCGACTCCTTGGGCAGTCCCTCCCCTCAGCCTTTCCCCACATTTCTGCTTGTCTCGGCTGCAGGTCCCTCTTCTGTGCTCAGCTCTGGTCACCGGCCTGCCTCGGACTCCGGGACCGGGGACTGCACCAACCTCTTCTCCCAGCAAGGGGGCTCCAGAGACTGCGCAACCAGGAAGTCTGGTGGCCTGGAGCTTTGGTGGGTCCCTCCTCGGCAGCAGCTGGGGGCTCTGTGTGGGTGTCTAGGGTGGGGAGGAAGGTGGACATCAGAATCTTGGGGGGGTTGTGAGAAATGAGGAGTGCTGGGGATGGGAGCTGGATTCCTAGAAGAACTCACCAGGGGCTTTGGGAAGACTCGCAGAGCAACAGGTTTGTGTGGGGACCCCTGCAAATGACAGGAGTGAGACTCGGGCACTCAGCCTTGATCCTGTCCCCTGGTACTGCCTAACTTTGGCTCTCACCGGTGCTAGAGTGAAGAGAAGAGGCTATGATAGCATGCAGGAGGGTGGAGAGAAGGTAGCACAGTGATGGAGGATCATACTCTGGTTTCTGAGAAATTGAGGTTGCAGTCTTGGCTTTACCATCACTGAACTGTGTGGCCCTAAGTAATTTAGTTAATCTTTTGAACCTCCGTTTGTTCATCTTTCAAATGGGATTAAGAGTAGTCCTGACAAGCTAAGTGTGTAACTCAGTGGAAGAGAGTTTGCTCAGGTTTGTGTGAAGCCCTTGGTTTGGTCCCCAGGACTGGAAAAAAGAATAGTCCTGACCTCATTGAAACATAATGAAGAAGGCCTGTGAAACCTTAGCATAGGCTAGTAAATGCCAGTTCATAATGTAAGAAGTGTTTTTTTTTTTAAAGAAAGCAAGCACAAGAGAAGGGAGCTGAAAGCCGAAAGAAACCCAATTTTGGAAGAGTGTAACTTGGGTCATCTCTGCAGGACAGTGCCTTGGTAATGTCCAGGGCTCTAGGAAGACATGTCCTTGTGGCTGGAGGCATCTGGGCCTGTTGTTTCTCCTGGTAAGCATCTTTGTTCCTGAGTCCAGACCCTGGATTCCTCTCCTCCTTTCAGAACCAGCCTTCTTTTTTTGGGGGGGGGCGGTCATGGGGCCTGAACTCTGGGCCTGGGTGCGCTGTCCCTCAGCTCTTCAGTTCAAGGCTAGCGCTCTACCACTTGAGCCACAGCGCCACTTCCGGCTTTTTTCTTTTTGCTTATGTGGTGCTGAGGAATTGAACCCAGGGCCTCAGGCATGCAAGGCAAGCGCACTACCACTGAGCCACCTTCCCAGTCCCCCAGCCTTCTTTACTAGTGTTCTGCCCTCCTCCAGAGCCCAGTGCAGAGCTCTTCTTGGTGTTGCTTGCCTCCTGGTCAGACCACCTCTGCCCAGACTCTGGTTTCCTTTTTCTTTTTTTCTTTTTTCATTTTGCCTAAACGAGCTTGAAATCAGGGTCTCACAGTTGCTTGGCGTTCTTGCTCATGAATAGCAGTGCTCTACCACTTGAGCCATACCTCCAGGCTGCCTTTTTGCTGCTTAATTGGACTTGGAGTCACTGGTACCCAGCTCTGGCTCTGGTTTTTAATTTATGAATATACTCCTGTCCAGGTCGCCTCAATCTGGGTTTGCTGCTGAGGAGAGCTGGCATGTCTAGTGCTAACCTAGCTCTGGCTTTTAAGACTTTGGTTTTATCACTGAAGTGAGCCCCCTCTGGCCCATCCCAAGGGGGTAAAGGTTAACATCTTCATTGGAGGCCCTGATGGACAGGTCTCACCAGTCCTAGAGCCCATAAAACCCTAGAATCCCTACACATGAGCTCTGCCCTTGTAGGGTAAAGAAAAGCTTGCAGTTTCATAGCCAGAATGCATGGAGAATGGAGAATGGAGCCTGGATAGAACCAGACTGTCTTGTGTCTCTTTTGGGCTTAGACTCTGCAGTGGAACTGTGGGAGCCAGACACCCAAGATGCAAGCAGCCAGGCCCAAGGAGGCAGCACCTTCCTTAGAGAGGATTCCAGGATGCCTCCATCTGCTGGGGGCCCTTTGGGCCTGCGGCTGGAGGCAGCAGAGCCCACTGCCCTGCTTACAGAGCCCACAGGTGAGGAGATTCTCTTTATTTGCAGGGAATAGGGGCTGGAGTAGGAGGGAACAGGTAATGTGGGTCCCTTTATTTTTTTTTATTTTTTTGTCACTCGTGGGGCTTGAACTCTGGGCCTGGGCACTGTCCCTCAGCTCTTCAGCTCAAGGCGAGCGCTCTACCACTTGAGCTACAGCGCCACTTCCGGTTTTCTGGTGGTTTATTGGAGATAGGAATCTCATGGTCTTTCCTGCCTGGGCTGGCTTTGAACCGCAATCCTCAGATCTCAGCCTCCTGAGTAGCTAGGATTACAGGCGTGAGCCACCAGCGCCCGGCGGGTCCCTTTATTTTTATAATATCATGGCTAGGTCCAAAGGCTTGAGGTCAGCTAGACTTGAGTGTTCTGAGCATGAATTTTTGTTTTCCTCTCAGTTTTCTTATTTGTAACATGAAAAGAACAATTATAGTGTCAACAGTGCATAGAAAGGGCTCATACCATTCCTAAGACAAAGGGCTTTTAGTGAATGAGAACTATTTTTATAATAAAGAGATAAAACCAGACACTGCAGTACAAGCCTGTACTCCCAGTCACTCTGGTGGCTGAAGCAGGAAGATGCTTGATCCCAGGAGTTCAAGGCCAACTTAGGCAACAAAACAAGACCCCATCTGAAAAGAGAGAGAGAAAGGGAGTACGAGAAAATAGACTGTATATAATAAAGGGAACTGAGTGCCCAGGGCAGTTACTGAATTGGAGAGACCCTTGAAACCCTTCTCTGAATCCAGAGCTACGTCCACAAAAACGGAAAAAGGGGCCAGCCCCCAAAATGCTGGGGAATGAGCTGTGCAGTGTGTGCGGGGACAAGGCCTCTGGCTTCCACTACAACGTGCTGAGCTGTGAGGGCTGCAAAGGATTCTTCCGCCGCAGTGTCATCAAAGGAGCTCGCTATGTCTGCCACAGTGGCGGCCATTGCCCCATGGACACCTACATGCGTCGCAAGTGCCAGGAGTGTCGGCTTCGCAAATGCCGCCAGGCGGGCATGCGAGAAGAGTGTGAGTGCTTGGCATGGGGGGTGGGGAGGGAGAGACTGATGAGACAGAAGGGTGGCAGACATGAGGGCATCTCTAAACAGATTGAAATCTCTTCCTTGCTTTTACCCAACACTCTGCAGTTCTAGAGCTCAAACACACACACACACACACACACACACACACACGCACGCACGCACGCACGCACATCCCCCATCCCATTTTTGCTTCCCTCCCCCTCCTCCCATGCTCACATCTGGCCCCGTCCTTAGGTGTTCTGTCAGAGGAACAGATCCGTCTAAAGAAACTGAAGCGACAAGAAGAGGAACAGGCTCAGGCCACATCTGTACCCCCAAGAGCTTCCTCACCTCCCCAAGTCCTGCCGCAGCTCAGCCCTGAGCAGCTGGGCATGATTGAGAAGCTGGTGGCCGCCCAGCAACAGTGTAACAGGCGCTCCTTTTCTGACCGACTTCGAGTCACGGTACTTGCCCGGCCTGGGGAGAGGTGGCTGGACCCGAGGCACCAGCTGGCTTCTCCATGGCCAACTCAAAGCAGTTTGCTTTTTCCTTCTCATCCTCCTGGTAGCCGTGGCCCATGGCACCAGATCCCCAGAGCCGGGAAGCACGTCAGCAGCGCTTTGCCCACTTCACAGAGCTGGCCATCGTTTCCGTGCAGGAGATTGTTGATTTTGCCAAACAGCTCCCTGGCTTCCTTCAGCTCAGCCGGGAGGACCAAATCGCTTTGCTGAAGACCTCTGCAATTGAGGTGGCTGGAAAGAGCAAGGGATGATGGGAAAAGCAGAATGGGATTATCTGTCAAGGGAGGTGCGTGAGGGGGCGGGGGGGGGCACCAGATGTCTAGCTGGAAGAGCCCTACTCACTGGGAAGCAGGGAAAGGGGAAATCAACCTTCCCTGGAAGGGCCACGCACCACCATCAGCCCTCCTCATCCCTTTTTGAGAGCTGCTATTTGTGTGCAGGTGATGCTTCTAGAGACATCTCGGAGGTACAACCCTGGCAGTGAGAGTATCACCTTTCTCAAGGATTTCAGTTATAACCGGGAAGACTTTGCCAAAGCAGGTGAGAGCTGAGATGGCCAAGGGACTGGGTTGGGAGGACAGCTGCTGTAGTCACCAGGCCCATTGTGATTTCAGGGCCATGAGCCTGAGGTTTTGGTGGTAGTAAAGGGAAGACTCAGTCTGGTTTGCCAAAAGAGAAAATTGAAATGCTGATAGGCCTCTCTCAACTGCTCCAAATAGACCCTTGTCCTCTATTTTTTTTTTTTTTTTGTCAGCCGTGGGGCTTGAACTCTGGGCCTGGGCACTGTCTCTCAGCTCTTCAGCTCAAGGCGAGCGCTCTACCACTTGAGCTACAGCGCCACTTCTGGTTTTCTGGTGGTTTATTGGAGATAGGAGTCTCATGGTCTCTCCTGCCCGGACTGGCTTTGAACCGCCATCCTCAGATCTCAGCCTCCTGAGTAGCTAGGATTACAGGCGTGAGCCACCAGCGCCCGGCCCTTGTCCTCTATTGTATTAAACTAAGTCTTTTCTTTCTCTCTCTTTCCTCCCTCCCTCCCTCCCTCCCTCCCTCCTTTCTTTCTTTCTCTTTCTTTCTTTCTTTCTTTCTTTCTTTCTTTCTTTCTTTCTTTCTTTCTTTCTTTCTTTCTTTCTTTCTTTCTTTCCTTTCCTTTCTTTGCCTGGGCACTAGCTCTAAGCTTCTTTGTGCTCAAGGCTAGCGCTCTACCACTTGAGCATAGTGCCACTTCCTGTTTTGAGTGGTTAATTGGAGATAAGTCTCATAGGAACTTTTCTGCCCAGGCTGGCTTTGAGCCATGATCCTGGAGCTCAGCCTCCAGAGTAGCTAGGATTACAGGCATAAGCCACCATCTTATGGCTAAGCTAATTATTTTCAAACTGTGTCCTATATAATCTGGTGAGTTTATGGAATTAGGGGAGACAGACAAATAACCTTCATCCATACTTTAACCAAACAAGAAGTCCACTAAAATCTGTGTTCACTCTTGTGGCTCTGGTATCATTTTTCTAAAAAAGATTTTATAGCTAGAAAAAAAATTGGAAACCACTGCACTAAACTACTTTCTTCCTCCTCCCCTTCTTCCTCCTCCTCTTCTTCCATCTTCCCCTTTTCCTCTTTATTTTCCTCTTCATGTGGGACTTGAACTCAGGGCCTTGTGCACTCGCTTGGCTATTTTGCTCTCCATTGGCCCTCCATTCCTTGAGCCACACCTCTACTTCTGGTATTATGTTGGTTATGTGGAGATAAGTCTCTTGGGTTTATTTGTCCTGACTGGCTATGAACCTCAATCCTCAGATTTCAGCTGCCTGAGTAGCTAGGATTATAGGAATGAGCCACTCGTGGCTGGCTTGCACTAAAACTTTCAATAGTGAACAAATTTTTTTCTGATGTGTTTTTGAAGGATCATCAGGTTCACTACACCCTATTCTTTTCTCGCTGTTTCTGATGAGCTGTAGAACTGCAGTTGAAACATGGCAGATGCTACAGGTATAAGGGAGCAGTGACTGTTTCTACCCTCTTCTTTTGTCTGTAGTATTTTCTTTAAGAACTGATTCACATGCTTGAAGTCTGATGCTTGCTTGGGGTTAAGCAGAGGAGGTTTTCTGCTGTTGGTAATGTTTGTGGTTGGGGGAATGAAAGATGGGAAAGGATGGAAAGCTGAGGAAATCCTAGAAGGACTAGAAATGAGGTTTAATAGGAGACAAAGTAGCTTAACAGTTGAGGATCTGTGGTTTGTTTGTTGTTTGTTTGTTTGTTTTTGGTCGTGGGGCCCAAACTTTGAACTCTGGGCCTGGGCGCTGTCCCTCACCTCTTCAGCTCAAGGCTAGTGCTCTACCACTTGAGCCTCAGCGCCACTTTTGGCTTTTTTCTTTTTGCTTATGTGGTGCTGAGGAATCAAACCCAGGGCCTCAGGCATGCAAGGCAAGTGCTCTACCACTGAGCCACCTTCCCAGCCCCAAGCTGAGGATCTGTGAAATATGGCAAACACTCCATTGTCAGGGCTGTGAGATCCTTGGTTCTAAGCTAGAGTTCATAAAGCTCTCTCTGATTTCTGGTGACTTACTCCAGCTCATGTACCTCCTGTCCCAATGTGAGCCACCCAATGAGCTTTCTAGGAAAGTCTCCCTTAATTGAGGATAGAGCAGAGCTCTGTTGATTTCCATTGCTTTGTACGAGAAGCATGGAGTGAATGTATGAGCAACTAATGGATGATTTGATGGCTTCTCCTCACTTTAAAGCCCAGCCCTGACCCCTTCTCTACTCAAGTACCTTTTCCCCAAATGGCAATTGTCCCAGAGCTCCTTAGTCTCCTCCTCCTTCAGAAACCTCTTCTAAACTCTTCCCAGTTCCAGGCCTTTGTCAGCGTTTCTGGACTTCTGCTATCTTTTTTATTTTTTCTGTCCATCGAGCTGCTTGAACCCAGGGCCTGGCACTGTCCCTGAGCTTTTTCACTCAAGGCTAGTATGCTACCACTTTGAGCCAAAGAGACACTTCCAGTTTTTCTGGTGGTTAGTTGGAGAGTCTCATGGACTCTACTGCCTAGGCTGGCTTCAAACTGTGATCCTCAGATCTCAGCCTCCTGAGTGCTAGGATTACAAGTCTGAGTGACCTGCACCCAGCTTGTGCTATCTTAATCTGCACCTTCTTAAAGACTGCTTTTTTTTCTCTCTCTCTTTTTATCTGTTGGGGAAGGTAGGGGGAGGCTCCAGACATCCTGCTGGGAGAGCCCAACCCTCCCTTCCCCCTTGCCTCCTTCCTTCCTTCCTTCCTTCCTTCCTTCCTTCCTTCCTTCCTTCCTTCCTTCCCTCCCTCTCTCCCTCCCTCCCTCTCTCCTTCCTTCCTTCCTTACCCCCTCTTTCTCCTTCCTTACTTTCTTCCTTCCTTGCTTCCTTCCTGCCTTCCCCTCTCTCTTTCTCCTTCCTCTCCCTTTTTTTCCTTCCTTTCTTCCTTCCTTCCTTTCTTCCTTCCTTCCTTCCTTCCTTCCTTCTTCCCTCCCTCCCTTCTTTCTCTTCTCTTCTCTTTCCTCTGAAACAAATTTTCACTTATAGCTCAGGTAAGCCTTGAACTCTCCACTCAGCTGGGATGACATGTATGTACCACCATATCCTGCTATAAGTTGGTGGGCTTTTTGGTTGTTGTTGCTGTTGTCAGTCATGGGGCTTGAACTCTGGGCCTGCGTGTTGTCCCTTAGCTCTTCAGCTCCAGGATAGCACTCTACCCTTGAGCCACAGGGACACTTTGGTTTTCTGGTGGTTTATTGGAGATGAGTCTTCTGGACTTTCCTGCTGGCTTTAAACCATGATCCTCAGATCTCAGATCCTCCTGAGTAGCTAGGATTACAGAGCCACCAGCACCCAGCTACTTCTGGCTTTTGCTGATGGATTGGATATAACAATCTTGGGAAATTTTTTGCCCAGGCTAGCTTTGAGCCACAATTCTCAGATCTCCTGAATAGATTATGATTATAGGCATAAACTACCAGGACCTGGTTTAAGTTCTTTTTTTTTAAAGCAGGTTTATCTGTCTAACTAAATACTTACTTATTTATTTTGTAGTGCTGGGGATTGAACCCAGGACCTTGCATGTATTAGGCAAGTGCTTTATCATTTGAGCTTTCCCACGCTCCTCCACCAACCCTGTCTTTGTTTTTTTTTTTTTTTGTTGGTTGTGGGGCCTGAACTCTGGGCCTGGGCGCTGTCCCTCAGCTCTTCAGCTCAAGGCTAGTGCCCTACCACTTGGCCACTGTGCCACTTCGGGCTTTTTCTGCCTATGTGGTACTGAGGAATCAAACCCAGGGCCTCATGCCTTCAAAGCAAGCACTCTACCACTGAGCCACCTTCCCATCCCCTCTCTATGTTTTTGAGATAAGGTCTTACCACTAACTTTGCTCAGATTGGCCTCATATTGGTGATCCTCCTGTCTTTACCTCTGGAATAGCTGGGATTATAGACATGTGTCACCACATTGGCTATTTAACCAGTTTCAGTGTCACTGTATTTAACTTTCTTATTTCCTCTGTGAGGCCTTGGGGAAAAGGACGGTGCTCTACTTTGTTAGGTCTCTTTCCCCTTTGCATTCACTACTGCACATTGTGAACAATGGATGACCAGTGATGTGGACTGATACCATTTGAAGTATTCACCTGTTCAGCTTTAGCAGACCCTTGTATGCATAACTCCATCTTAGAACCTTTTCTGTAGTTGTACAGAGGGGCTTTTGGATATATTAGAGCTTTGTTAAATTGGGTTTGCCCAGTCAACACATTAACACACTTGATAAACATCAGGGTAAAAGAACTTCAAGAAGTGACTAAGAAGTCTCTAGGACAAGTGTAGCAGGTTGCTTAAAATTAGTCTGAGAAAGCAGCCTAGAAAACTGTGTGGGGTGCAGAGACCGACTATGGGAGAAGTGTCCTCTACAGGCCACGGCCTTATGTCATGTTGATGTTAGTTGTTTTCTCTGAAGGAAGACTGGTTCCATTAAATTTCTTGCTTAACAAACACCTACTAAAATACCACATACGTCACAGGTATCCCGAAGACTTTATGAGGTAGGTTCTATAATTATCTCCATTTTGCAGATGGGAAAACCAAGGCCCAGAGGTTAGTTTGCCCCAAGTCACATACATCCCAGCATTTCCTTACGACAGAGCCAGGATTCAAATCCTGACATTCTGGCACTGGAGTCTATAGTCTCAGCCACATTACTGAATTCATCCCTCTGGGATGTGACACATGAAATGTTATAACATTTTATATTACAAAGTATGAATGAGAATATGGTATGTATAATTTATATTTTTTCTTATAGTAAGAAAACCCCGTATTGTGCAACTGTATTGTTGGAAAGTTTCTGGGGGTAGGGGGAACTTTTACTGCATTCTTGACTGGATAATTGTGTATGGGTAGAAGTATGAAAAGACTGGAACTTGCAGCTGGGTGCCAGTGGCTCATGCCTATAATTCTAGCTACTCAGGAGGCTGAGATCTAAAGATTTTGGTTTAAAGCCAGCCCAGGCACAAAAAATGCTTGAGACTCTTATCTCCAGTTAACCTGCAAAAACCATAATTGGAGGCATGGAGCATCAGTCTTGAGTGAAAGAAAAAGAATGAGAGTGTAAAGCTCTGAGTTCAAGCTCCAGGTTTTTTTCTCTCTCTCTTCGTCTCTCTCTCCCTCCCCCTCACACTCAGAGTGTATTTTACATTTTTTTTTTTTTTTTGCCAGTCCTGGAGCTTGAACTCAGGGCCTGGGCACTGTCCCTGAGCCTATCTGTGCTCAAGGCTAGCAATCTACCACTTGAGCCACAGCGCCACTTCCAGCTTTTTCTGTTTATGTGGTACTGAGGAATTGAACTCAGGACTTCATGGATGCTAGGCAAGCACTCGACCACTAAGCCACATTCCCAGCCTCTTTCCCAATTCTAACAAAATAAAACAAAAAACAAAACCCTCTGTAAACTGAGAGGCTGGGCTTTTGTTCTGTTCAGTTTTTATACTTTTGCTACTGAAAGCCTTACCAAGTTAGGTAGAGTGATAACAAGTTCTGTATCAAAAATAGACAAGAGAATTCTGTCGATGCTATAATGTGATTTTATACTGGTGAAAATAACCTTTCGTTTCCCCTCAACCTTTTTTTGTTTCCCTTATTTAAATCCTTAGTGTCCTTTTCTCATTCATGACTCTCTGTATTACCCCAATCAATAAATTTGTGTGTGTGTGTGTGTGTGTGTGTGAAAAACCATTATCTCCAGTATTCAGATAAAGCTGTTTACCAGTTTAAAAAAAAAAAAAGGGGGGGGGGGGGAAGGCAGGGACGCAGGCACTAATGGTTCATACCTGTGATCTCAGCTACTCCGGAGGCTGAGATAGAGGATTGTGGTTTGAAGCCAGATCAGGCAGGAAAATCTATGAGACTCTTCTTTCCATTAACCACCAAAAAGCTAGAAGTGGAGCTGTGGCTCAAGTACTAGCCTTGAGAAAAAAAGCTCAGGAACAGTGCCCAGGCCCTGGGCTCAAGCCACACAACCAGCGCAAAATAAAGGGGGGGGCACCCAGGGAGGAGGAAGAGGTGCGCTTCTATATAAACAAGTAATAAATGCCTCTATTTCTAGAAATATGGAATTCTTGAAAATTCTAACAGAATTTAGCCAGGTAGAGTGTACACCTGTAGTCTCAGCATTCAGGAGACTGAGGCGGATGGAGAGTTCAAGGCCAGCCCAACTACATAGTAAGGCACTGTGATCAAACCAAACCAAATCAAACCAAAAAAGGACAAGCAAAACAAAGCAAAATGAAAAATATTCTCTCCTCAAAACTGTTACTGTTTAATTTAGTACCTATATGCCAGAACAGTGTTAAGATCTCTGTATGCTTTATAATTTAATCATCACAACAATTAGCTAATGTATTTCACAGCAGAGGCTTAGAGAGGTGAAGAAACTTGCCCTTACATAGCTCTCTGGAGACATCTTTCGTGAGTTCTAGGGGCTCCTCAAGGTGAGAAGTTGGAGGAAGTTCCTGCTGTTCCTGTCACTTCCTTTGTTTCTTTCTAGGACTACAGGTGGAGTTCATCAATCCCATCTTTGATTTCTCCAGAGCCATGAATGAGCTTCAACTCAATGATGCAGAGTTTGCTTTGCTCATTGCCATCAGCATCTTCTCTGCAGGTGCGCAGGAGGGACAAGAGGGAAACTGAGTAAGAGACTTGCATGCAAGAGGGCAGGCCCCTCCCCCAGGGCAGGAATAGTGGGAGTGAAAATCCATGCTGTGTTTTTTTAGCCAAGTGGGAGAGGTTGGCTGGGAGATGTCCCTAACTTTGAGTTGTGGGTATGGAATTAAGAACCCTGGCCAGATCTGCTCCTCAATTGTGTTGGTCACCTGTAGACCGGCCCAACGTGCAGGACCAGCTCCAAGTAGAGAGGCTGCAACACACATATGTGGAGGCCCTGCATGCCTACGTCTCCATCCACCACCCCCATGTGAGTCATGTCATCCTGTCCTGGTGTCCCCTTCCCCTTTCCCCTCTGCTCCTTGGGTCCCATTCCCTGACACATTTTCCCTTCAAGCAAGTGCTTCTTGGCCTTCATCTAGTATGGGCAATTATCCATGTCTCCCTAACTTCTCTGCCTTTGCATCTCCTTGCCTGAGAGAACCAAAGACCACACTTGTTCCTTTTCTTTCCTTAAGGACCGATTAATGTTCCCACGGATGCTAATGAAACTGGTGAGCCTCCGGACACTGAGCAGCGTCCACTCAGAGCAAGTGTTTGCGCTCCGCCTGCAGGACAAAAAGCTCCCCCCGCTTCTCTCAGAGATCTGGGATGTGCACGAGTGACTCTTCTTTCCCTCTGTGTTCTGGGCTGCGTGGCTGGAGGACCCCTAACTGCCTCCATGGGATGGGACAGACTGAGAAGGGCAAATAGTCCTGGGAGCTAGGTGAAAGAGCTTCTCAGTGGCTTTGGAGAGTGTGTGTGTGTGTGTGTGTGTGTGTGTGTGTGTGTGTGTGTGTGTGTGTGTGTGTGTGTGTGTGAGTTGGGGGGGAAGGTTGCTAAAATGATGTTTCATCTGATGACAGTATTAACCCAGTCAAGTGGATGAACCATGGGCCACTTTGCATAAGGTTCTCCAGCGCCCTGCCCATTCTGCCTTCACCACTTCCTGTTTCTTTCACCCAAGGGGGACCTCAAAAGATATTCTCCACTGTCACTCTGCAGCTTGGCCATAAACGCCTCGGGGCTGGTACTTGAAACAGGAAGACCGAGATAAATACAGAAAGAAAAGAATATCTGCATTAAGGCTGAGGACACGGCTATAGAGGAGGAAGCCTGTGTCCTGTAGGATCCGCCTCCAGACTCAGTCAAGGCTGTCAGTAAGAGGGAGCCTCATTTCACAGTTCCACGGCGCAGTCTTGATAAAAAACAAATGCTGAGGCTTAGCCCTAGCTTCTCCCGGGATGATGGGATAGGTGGGAGCGGGTGGTCCTTCTCTGGGCAAGAAGGGGTTGGAACTTCAGAGCTCAGCTGTGCACCTCACACACGTGAATAATGTCTACGTTTTTCCGTTGGCGGATGAAAGAGGACACACAACCTGCAAGACCTAGGACCAGAAAAATCCCTCCTCCGGGTCCCCAGACCCTGCAGGACCAGAAGCCCCGGAAGGGCAGCGGTGGAGTGGGGACGGGAGGGGGGGAAAGTTGCCCTGAGCCGCGGAGCTCTTAAGAGACTTGGACTCCATTTCCCAGTGGGCACCGCGGCACCGCTCACGCCCTCCCCTCCCCCGTGGTGCGCTCCGGTGTAGGTGATAACGCAGTCACCGCCCCCAACCCCCGCCACCCAAAATTGGTAGGCTCCGTTGGCCGGGTATTCCGCTCTCCAGTCCCGGCGGGCGAGCCCTTCCAAACGGCGCGCGGGGGGGATGGAGCCAGGTGAGCTTTGACGAGGTGCATAGAAAGTGCTCGGGGGCAGTTTAATCTTCTTTCAGATTAAAAGGCATTTCGTTAAAACGGATCTGTGATCATGACCAATTAAAGTCTCTCTGAGCAACCGAAACAAGCGATATTCCTTTTGAGTTCTCCCCCCTTGGCACCCAGCGACGCTGGGCTGGCCCAACTCCTCCCAACTCGTACCCACTCCCTCACTGGTAGGTGTGTGAAGAAGCTGCCTCCCTCCAAAGATCGGACCCACCTTTCCGCGCTCCTCTTGGTACGACCCCTCTCCCCCCCTACCTCCGCGGTGAATGGTACGGCCCCGGCCCCCTCAGCCTCCCCCTCCCGCACCGCAACGGAGTGGTACGCGCCCCCCACCCCCCCACCCCGGGCCAGACGCGGAACTGGCGCCCGCTGACAGCGGCGCCTCGCGGGGGTGGAGGCACGCTGGGCGGGCGGCGCGCGGGGACGTCCCGCTGTGGCCTGGCAGGTTCCTCGAGACCCGGGAGGTAGGAGAGTCCAGGCCGGGGGCGGGGGTGGGGAGAAGCGTGTTTGTGAAGGGAGGGGGCGGTCCTGGGGAGAAGCGGCGTCTGCGAGGAAAAGGGGCTTCGGGAGCAGCGGGTCTTCGAGGAGGCCCTGAGGGGACGTGAGGGGGGCGTGGAGTCCGCGGGGGTCCGAGGAGGGAGGGGGCGCGGCCCGCAGTGGGGCCGCGGCGGCCGCCGAGGGGGCGCGTGCGGGCCGCGGGCGCTGCCACCGCTCGGCCCCTTTCCTGCCCGGCGGGCGGCGCTGGTTCCGGGGCGGGGGCGGGGAACTGTCCAGCAGGTGAGGAGGCGGGCAGAACTGTCCAGCCCCGGGCCCCAGTCGGCACCTGCACCTGGCGTGTGTGCTGGTGCGCGTGTGCATGTGTGTGTGTGTGCGCGTGCATGCGTGCGTGGTCTTATTTTCGGTTAGGATTGCGAGATTCACGTTTGGTTCTTATACATGCATGCACACATACATAAACACATATATTTCATGTTTCACTATTGACCAGCTAAAGAGTGCAGATACCAACTTCGTCTTTTCCTGCACCTGCTGGCCCTTCCATCCTCATGCATCTAAATTCTTCCTCCTTTTCCTGTGCTCCTCCTTCTTCCCCAGCCCTACCTATCTCCAGCCTTATTGCTCCAGTTCTCCCTCAAGCTGGACCAGTCTGTGCTGATGAACTTGCAAGGTCACTGCCTGGGGAGGGGGAGGAGGGGAGAAGAGTCTCCCGATGTGCTCACGTCAGCAAAGATGTCATATCACCCTCAGCTTGGGCTCCTGTGGTTTTAAGGAAGATCCTGTCCCCAAAGAGGGACAGACCCCAAAGGGTTAGTTAGCAAAGGCTAAAGGTCTGTGGGGTCTAGAGGTGGATGGTGTTGTAGGACTTCAGCAGAAAGGTATGCATTTTTAACGACAGGATGCCTTTGGATTAAATGGGGACAGCAGCTAGGGGCTCTGCATTAGTAAACATGGTTGAGGCCTGACTGGTTATGAAGACTTATGAAGATAGTATGAGTTGTAGTTGATGTTAGAAGAATTAGAGTCTGTGGGACAGGAAAGACCAAGAAATGGGAAGAAAAGGCTTGGTTAGCTCTGCAGCCTGAATAACTGAAGTGAGTGTCCATTGGTGAGATACGAATTGTGGTTGATTAAAGCTCCACTGGAAGCTAGGATAGTCACAAGATTCCAGGATCCTTATAGTTCTAGAAGGAGAAGACTGTTGAACGTAAAGACTTGAGTCTGGATAAAGGGTGGGATCCCACCAATTACTGGAGTGCCTAAT